>NC_045792.1:81460416-82189166 GCF_009873245.2 Balaenoptera musculus
CATTTTGTCAGCCCTATTCAGTGTAGATTGCTCTGTGCAAGTCTGACATGTGTTGGGACGCTCAGGTTCAGAATGTCAGCAGTTCTATCTAGGAGGAGGACAGCCTGCAGCTGCTGAGAGTAGGGAGAAAATTCCGAAATGTCCTCTCCTGATTCACTCAGCCGTCCCTCCCACCGCTCCCTTGAAGGGGAGGTTGACAAATTCCCGATATCAAAACCAGCTGTCAGAACAACATAGGGTAAAACTGTCCTCGTCAAAGGCACCAATTAATTCACTGACTGTCAATGCTAGGATAATTGATAGACTCCACAATCTGGCTGAGTAATGAAAGTCGAAGGCATTGCTAAGTCCATGTCACCTCCTAACAGGTCTGGGAGTGGAACTAGGGTTGTCAGAGCTGGACGATATCAATAAGCCTCTGCAAAAATTAAAGCTTGATTTTTAAAAGTCTGTGTGTAGGCAAGGGAAGGAGTCTCCCTAATCAACTCGATCTTTTACTGTGGAACAAGAAGTTCCCAAGACTATTATCAGAAAATGCTAACACGGCAGATAGGTAAACATTCTACTGGTTTATTCTGAGGTTTGTTTGCATGTAGGCAGCTCCCTGCTTGGGGATGCCATTGCAGACTGCAGTAGCCTGGATCTTTCTGCATTACTTACTCACTTTGTTAAAAGTAGAAAATAGAAGTCTGCATCAACAGAAGTCTAGCCAAGAGATGTGGTAGGAAATATTCTTTATTCTTAAGACGGGATAATCCAGTGACTATCATGCAATGTGAATATTCTCATGACTAGAGATCTTTGCTGAACCTATGATGATGTAATATAGAACACTGTGGAATTCCAGGTGACAGTCACAATTAGATAGTTCTGGTAGGGGGAACCAGGGAAATTAAAGGTCTGAGAGACCCCCTAGGAAAGCAAAGTGTCATTTCCAAGGAGGTCAGCTAAGAAGGGGCAAGTAGGTACAATAGGTCTAAATAAGCAAGATGTCAACTATAAGGGTCATAAGATCTATACCTGTGAGCAAGGTTGACCTCTGATCTGCTCATTCTAACATTGCTGTATGTTTCTTTTCTAATTTATACTCTTTGGTGAACATGGACCATACTTAGCCCAAAAGTAATAGTAATAACAGTAATACAATTTACTGTGCACTTACTATGTTCAAATACTTTGCTTAGATTTTATTTTATTTATTTATTTTTTTAACATCTTTATTGGAGTATAATTGCTTTACAATGGTATGTTAGTTTCTGCTTTATAACAAAGTGAATCAGCTATACATATACATATATCCCCATATCTCCACCCTCTTGCGTCTCCCTCCCACCCTCCCTATCCCACCCCTCTAGGTGGACACAAAGCACCGAGCTGATCTCCCTGTGCTATGTGGCTGCTTCCCACTAGCTATCTATTTTACATTTGGTAGTGTATATATGTCCATGCCACTCTCTCACTTGGTCCCAGCTTACCCTTCCCCCTCCCCGTGTCCTCAAGTCCATTCTCTATGTCTGCGTCTTTATTCCTGTCCTGCCATTAGGTTCTTCAGAACCTTTTTTTTTTTTTTTTTAGATTCCATATATATGTGTTAGTATACGGTATTTGTTTTTCTCTTTCTGACTTACTTCACTCTGTATGACAGACTCTAGGTCCATCCACCTCACTACAAATAACTCAGTTTCATTTCTTTTTTTGGCTGAGTAATATTCCATTGTGTATATGTGCCACATCTTCTTTATCCATTCATCTGTCAATAGACACTTAGGTTGCTTCCACATCCTGGCTATTGTAAATAGAGCTGCAATGAACATTGTGGTACAGGACGCTTTTTGAATTACGGTTTTCTCAGGGTATATGCCCAGTAGTGGCACTGTTGGGTCGTATGATAGTTCTATTTTTAGTTTCTTAAGGAACCTCCATACTGTTCTCCATAGTGGCTGTATCAATTTACATTCCCACCAACAGTGCAAGGGGGTTCCCTTTTTTTCCACACTCTCTCCAGCATTTATTGTTTGTAGATTTTTTGATGATGGCCATTCTGACTGGTGTGAGGTGATACCTCATTGTGGTTTTGATTTGCATTTCTCTAACGATTAGTGATGTTGAGCATCCTTTCATGTGTTTGTTGGCAATCTGTATATCTTCTTTGGAGAAATGTCTATTTAGCTCTTCTGCCCATTTTCGGATTGGGTTGTTTGTTTTTTTGATACTGAGCTACATGAGCTGCTTGTATATTTTGGAGATTAATCCTTTGTCAGTTGCTTCATTTGCAAATATTTTCTCCCATTCTGAGAGTTGTCTTTTCGTCTTATTTATGTTTTCCTTTGCAGTGCAAAAGCTTTTAAGTTTCATTAGGTCCCATTTGATTATTTTTGTTTTTATTTCCATTTCTCAAGGACATGGGTCAAAAAGATCTTGCTATCCTTTATGTCATAGTGTGTTCTGCCTATGTTTTCCTCTAAGAGTTTTATAGTGTTTGGCCTCACATTTAGGTCTTTAATCCATTTTGAGTTTATTTTTGTGTATGGTGTTAGGGAGTGTTCTAATTTCATTCTTTTACATGTAGCTGTCTAGTTTTCCCAGCACCATTTATTGAAGAGCCTTGTATTTTCTCCATTGTATATTCTTGCCTCCTTTATCAAAAATAAGGTGACCATATGTGTGTGGGTTTATCTCTGGGCTTTCTATCCTGTTCCATTGATCTATATTTCTGTTTCTGTGTCAGTACCATACTGTCCTGATTACTGTAGCTTTGTAGTATAGTCTTAAGTCCAGGAGCCTGATTCCTCCAGCTCCAGTTTTTCTTTCTCAAGATTGCTTTTGCTATTCGGGGTCTTTTGTGTTTCCATACAAATTGTGAAATTTTTTGTTCTAGTTCTGTGAAAAATGCCATTGGTAGTTTGATAGGGATTGCATTGAATCTGTAGATTGCTTGGGGTAGTAGAGTCATTTTCACAATGTTGATTCTTCCAATCCAAGAACATGGTATATCTCTCCATCTGTTTGTATCATCTTTAATTTCTTTCATAAGTGTCTTATAGTTTTCTGCATACAGGTCTTTTGTCTCCTTAGGTAGGTTTATTCCTAGGTATTTTATTCTTTTTATTGCAATGTAACTGGGAGTGTTTCCTTAATTTCTCCTTCAGATTTTTCATCATTAGTATATAGGAATGCAAGGGATTTCTGTGCATTAATTTTGTATCCTGAAACTTTACCAAATTCATTGATTAGCTCTAGTAGTTTTCTGGTAGCATCTTTAGGATTCTCCATGTATAGAACCATGTCATCTGCAAACAGTGACAACTTTACTTCTTCTTTTCCGATTTGGAATCCTTTTAGTTATTTTTCTTCTCTGATGGCTGTGGCTAACACTTCCAAAACCATGTTGAATAATAGTGGTGAGAGTGGGCAACGTTGTCTTGTTCCTGATCCTAGTGGAAATGGTTTCAGTTTTTCACCATTGAGAATGATGTTGGCTGTAGATTTGTCATATATGGCCTTTATTATGTTGAGGTAAGTTCCCTCTATGCCTACTTTCTGGAGGGTTTTTATCATAAATGGGTGTTGAATTTTGTCTAAAGCTTTTTCTGCATCTACTGACATTATCATATGGCTTTTATCGTTCAATTTGTTAATATGGTGTATCATATTGATTGATTTGAATATATTGAAGAAGCCTTGCATTCCTGGGGTAAACCCCACTTGATCATGGTGTATGATCCTTTTCATGTGCTGTTGGATTCTGTTTGCTAGTGTTTTGTTGAGGATTCTTGCATCTATGTTCATCAGTGATATTGGCCTGTAGTTTTCTTTTTTTGTGACATCTTTGTCTGGTTTTGGTATCAGGGTGATGGTGACCTCATAGAATGAGTTTGGGAGTGTTCCTCTCTTTGCTATATTTTGGAAGGGATTGAGAAGGATAGGTGTTAGCTCTTCTCTAAATGTTTGATAGAATTTGCCTGTGAGCCATCTGGTCCTGGGCTTTTGTTTGTTGGGAGATTTTTCATCACAGTTTCAATTTCAGTGTTTGTGATTGGTCTGTTTATATTTTCTATTTCTTCCTGATCCAGTCTCGGAAAGTTGTGCTTTTCTGAGATTTTCTCCATTTCTTCCAGGTTGTCCATTTTATTGGCATATAGTTGCTTGTAGTAACCTTTCATGATCTTTTGCATTTCTGTGTGTCAGTTACTTCTCCTTTTTCATTTCTAATTCTGTTGATTTGAGTCTTCTCCCTTTTTTTTCCTGATGAGTCTGGCTAATGTTTTATCAATTTTGTTTATCTTCTCAAAGAACCAGCTTTTGGTTTTATTGATCTTTGCTATCGTTTCCTTCATTTCTTTATCATTTATTTCTGATCTGATCTTTATGATTTCTTTCCTTCTGCTAACTTTGGGGGGTTTTTTTGTTCTTCTTTCTCTAATTGCTTTAGGTGTAAGGTTAAGTTGTTTATTTGAGATGTTTCTTGCTTCTTGAGGTAGGATTGTATTGCTATAAACTTCCCTCTTAGAACTGCTTTTGCTACATCCCATAGGTTTTGGGTCATCGTGTTTTCATTGTCATTTGTTTCTAGGTATTTTTTGATTTCCTCTTTGATTTCTTCAGTGATCTCTTTGTTATTTAGTAGTGTATTGTTTAGCCTCCATGTGTTTGTATTTTTTACAGATTATTTCTTGTAATTGATATCTAGTCTCATAGCGCTGTGGTCAGAAAAGATACTTGGTGCGATTTAAATTTTCTTAAATTATCCAATGCTTCTTTTGTGACCCAAGTTATGATCTATCCTGGAAAATGTTCCATGAGCACTTGAGATGAAAGTGTATTCTGTTGTTTTTGATGGAAGTCCTATAAATATCAATTAAGTCATCTTGTTTAATGTATCATTTAAAAGCTTTGTGTTTCCTTATTTATTTTTCATTTGGATGATCTGTCCATTGGTGAAAGTGGGGTGTTAAAGTCCCCTACTATGATTGTGTTACTGTCAAGTTCCCCTTTTCTGGCTGCCTAACATTTGCCTTATGTATTGAGGTGGCTCCTATGTTGGGTGCATAAATATTTACAATTGTTATATATTTTTCTTGGATTTATCCCTTGATCATTATGTAGTATCCTTCTTTGTCTCTAGTAAGAGCATTTATTTTAAAGTCTCTTTTTTTGATATGAGAATTGGTACTCCAGCTTTCTTTTGATTTCCATTTGCATGGAATATCTTTTTCCATCCCCTCACTTTCAGTCTGTATGTGTCCCTAGGTCTGAAGTGGGTCTCTTGTAGACAGCATATATACGGGTCTTGTTTTTGTATCCATTCAGCCATTCTATGTCTTTTGGTTGGAACACTTAATCCAGTTACATTTAAGGTAGTTATCGATATGTATGTTCCTATAACAATTTTCTTAATTGTTTTGCATTTGTTATTGTAGGTCTTTTCTGTCTCTTGTGTTTCCTGCCTAGAGAAGTTCCTTTAGCATTTGTTGTAAAGCTGGTTTGGTGGTGCTGAATTCTCTTAGCTTTTGCTTGTCTGTAAAGGTTTTAATTTCTCCATCGAATCTGAATGAGTTCCTTGCTTGGTAGAGTAATCTTGGTTGTTGGTTTTTCCCCTTCATCACTTTAAATATGTCCTGCCACTCCCTTCTGGCTTGCAGAGTTTCTGCTGAAAGATCAGCTGTTAACCTTATGGGGATTCCCTTGTATGTTATTTGTTGTTTTTCTCTTGCTGCTTTTAATATTTTTTCTTGGTATTTAATTTTTGATAGTTTGATTAATATGTGTCTTGGCCTGTTTCTCCTTGGATTTATCCTGTATGGGACTCTCTGCGCTTCCTGGACTTGATTGACTATTTCGCTTCCCATATTAGGGAAGTTTTCAACTATAATCTCTTCAAATATTTTCTCCATCCCTTTCTTTTTCTCTTCTTCTTCTGGGACCCCTATAATTTGAATGTTGGTGTGTTTAATGTTGTCCCAGAGGTCTCTGAGACTGTCCTCAATTCTTTTCTTTGTTTTTTTTTTTTTTTTTTATTCTGCTCTGTGGTAGTTATTTCCACTATTTTATCTTCCAGGTCACTTATCCGTTCTTCTGCCTCAGTTATTCTGCTATTGATTCCTTCTAGAGAATTTTTAATTTCATTTATTGTGTTGTTCATCATTTTTTGTTTGCTCTTTAGTTCTTCTAGATTCTTGTTAAACATTTCTTGTATTTTCTCCATTCTATTTCCAAGATTTTGGATCATCTTTACTATCATTACTCTGAATTCTTTTTCAGGTAGACTGCCTATTACCTCTTCATTTGTTTGGTCTGGTGGGTTTTTTACCTTGCTCCTTCATCTGCTGTGTGTTTCTTTGTCTTCTCATTTCGCTTAACTTAACCCCGTGTTTGGGGTCTCTTTTTTCCAGGCTGTGGGTTCGTAGTTCCAGTTGGCTTTGGTGTCTTTCCCCAGTGGCTAATGTTAGTTCAGTGGGTTGTGTAGGCTTCCCAGTGGCGGGGACTGGTGTCTGTGTTCTGGGGCATGAGGCTGGATCTTGTCTTTCTGGTGGGCAGGACTGCATCTGGTGGTGTTTTTTGGGGTGTCTGTGAACTTATTATGATTTTAGGCAGCCTCTCTGCTAATGGGTGGTGTTGTGTCCTGTCTTGCTAGTTTTTGGCCTAGGGTCTCCAGCACTGTAGCTTTCTGGCTGTTGGGTGGACCTGGGTCTTAGCGTTGAGATGGAGATCTTCGCTGTTTGGTGTTACGTGGAGCTGGGAGGTCTCTGGTGGACCAATGTCCTGAACTCGGCTCTCCCACCTCAGAGGCACATGCCTGACACACAGTCAGAGCATGAAGACCCTATCAGCCACATGGCTCAGAAGAAAAGGGAGAAAAAAAGAAAGAAAGAAAAAAATAAAATAAAATAAAGTTATTAAAATA
The DNA here is from genome assembly GCF_009873245.2 of Balaenoptera musculus. NCBI lineage: Eukaryota > Metazoa > Chordata > Mammalia > Artiodactyla > Balaenopteridae > Balaenoptera > Balaenoptera musculus. The sequence goes on from NC_045792.1 coordinate 81,467,321, forward strand.
AAAAATAAAAAAAATATTAAAAATAAAAAAATTTAAAAGTAGTTAAAAAAGAAAAAAAAGAAAGAAAGAAAGAAGAGAGCAACCAAACCAAAAAGCAAATCAACCAATGATAACAGGCAGTAGAAACTATATTAAAAAAAAAAAAAAAAAAAATGGACAGACAAAACCTTAGGACAAACGGTAAAAGCAAAGCTATACAGACAAAATCACACAAAGAAGCATACATTCACAAAAAGAGAAAAAGGAAAAAAAATATATATATATATATAATGGAAGAGAGCAACCAAATCATTATCCATTAAACTCTAATTACTAAAGTAAGATAAACATAAAACCAGAAACAAATTATGTGCAGAAAGTAAACCCCAAGTCTACAGTTGCTCCCAAAGTCCACTGCCTCAATTTTCGGCTGATTCGTTGTCTATTCAGGTATTCCAGAGATGTGCAGGGCACATCAAGTTGATTGTGGAGATTTAATCCGCTGCTCCTGAGGCTGCTGGGAGAAATTTCCCTTTCTCTTCTTTGTTCGCACAGCTCCTGGGGTTCAGCTTTGGATTTGGACCCGCCTCTGAGTGTAGGTCGCCTGAGGGCGTCTGTTCTTCGCTCAGACAGGACGGAGTTAAAAGAGCAGCTGATTCGGGGGCTCTGGCTCACTCAGGCGGCGGGGAGGGAGGGGTACGGATGCGGGGCGAGCCTGCAGCGGCGGAGGCTGGCATGACATTGCACCAGCTGGAGGCGCACCGTGCGTTCTCCCAGGGAAGTTGTCCCCGGATCACAGGAGCCTGGCAATGGCGGGCTGCACCGGCTCCCGGGAGGGGAGGTGTGGAGAGTGACCTGTGCTCGCACACAGGGTTCTTGGTGGCGGCAGCAGCAGCCCCAGCGTCTCATGCCCGTCTCTGGGGTCCGCGCTGATAACCACGGCTCGCACCCCTCTCTGGAGCTCGTTTAGGCGGCGCTCTGAATCCCCTCTCCTCACGCACCAGGAAACAAAGAGGGAAGAAAGAGCTTCTTGCCTCTTCGGCAGCTCCAGACCATTTCCCGGACTCCCTCCCGGCTAGCTGTGGCGCACTAGCCCCTTCAGGCTGTGTTCACGCCGCCAACCCCAGTCCTCTCCCTGCGATCCGACCAAAGCCCGAGCCTCAGCTCCCCGCCCCGCCCGCCCCGGCGGGGGAGCAGACAAGCCTCTCGGGCTGGTGAGTTCTGCTCGGTGCCGAGCCTCCGTGCGGGAATCTCTCCGCTTTGCCCTCCGCACCCCTGTTGCTGCGCTCTCCTCTGTGGCTCTGAAGCTCCCGTCCTCTGCCACCTGCAGTCTCCACCCGCGAAGGGGCTTCCTAGTGTGTGGAAACCTTTCCTCCTTCACAGCTCCCTTCCCGAGGTACAGGTCCCGTCCCTATTCTTTTGCCTCTGTTTTTTCTTTTTTCTTTTGCCCTACCCAGGTACGTGGGGAGTTTCTTGCCTTTTGGGAAGTCTGAGGTTTTCTGCCAGTGTTCAGTAGGTGTTCTGCAGGAGTTGTTCCACATATAGATGTATTTCTGATGTATTTGTGGGGAGGAAGGTGATCTCCATGTCTTACTCCTCCACCATCTTGAAGGTCTCTCTCTGCTTAGATTTTAAGTACATTATCTCATTTAATTCTCACAACAATCTTATGAGGCAAATTAAATTAAAAAAACATTTTTAATGTTCATAGACTTCTAGCCTAAACAGAAAGACACCTGTGATCTTCATCTCAATTTCCCCCCATTCCTCCCTCTCACAGTGGTAGGAGTCTTTCTTGGTGGTAGAGGGGCTAAACACGGATCTAGTTAATAAGATGCTGATAGAGAGAGAAGAGAGAAGGGTGGGAAAATGCCTGTTGATGGGGATGGGAGGCAGTGAGGTTTAGTTTTTCAGGAGTATTTGAGGAGAGAGGCTTGGAACAGCTGCAGAGAGTAAATTAAGTGGGTGGGAGAGTATAAATACTGAATAAACATTGTTGTAAACCAAGTATTTAAATCCTCTATCATGTCCTTTGAAGGAGCCCAGCAAAAACCAGAATATCTTTTCAACTACTTTTGGGCTGTTGAAATCAGTGCTTAGTATATGTGACATTACTCTGAGCTAGAACTACATGATCTCTGAGTTCATTAAGGATTAGGGTATAAATATTACTCATGGATAGATAAGGATATTGGACCTCAAAGAAATTACATAATTGACCCAAAGCTATCAGAACATTTTGTGGAACTGTGTGATTTAGCATCCCAGATGAAACTACCCATTTTTGCTTTCCTACGCATGCCATCCTGGTACTGTTCCATGTTCAAGGATTTTGCTTGGCCAATTACACCAATTTCCTTCAAAGCCTCAATTCAGAACTTAACTGCTTCTCTCTCGGTAATAATACTACTTTCGAACATTGAGTACTTCCAGTGTGACACGCTATATGCCAAACACTTGACTTGCATGCTCTCACCTAATCCTCACCTAATCCCCTGAGGTGTAGGTATCATTATCTCCAGGATATAGGAGAGAAAACTGAGGCTTCGGGAATTTAAGGCACTTGCCCAAGGTTGCAAAGCTAGTGTACACCCGAACCTGAAGTTGAACCCAGTTCTGCTGAACAGCAAGCCTCTGCCTCCCTCCTTTACTTTAGGGTTGTTTTTGATGCTCCAGGTAAATGCAAATTGTTGCTCCTGGGAGCAGGAGAATCTTAAATCTTGCTCAGAAACACTCTAGGCATCTTTCTCACCTTGGCCTGTTTGCTTTCCAATTGTTTGGGTGGCCACACCATTTGAATAATCTGTGTACTCAGAGGAGAGAAAATCGAGCAAAAGAGTGAGCAGTGAATCCCAGGCAGGCTGGGGCGCTAGGGATTAGCTTCCTTGGAGCAGTCTGATTGATAAACTGGGATTTGTCTAGGCAGGCAGTCTTCAGTTTGGATTTGTCAGGATCAGGAAGCTTTGTTTTCTTCTGTAGTAATGTGAGCCTCGGGATGAGTTCAGTGTAATGTTTGTTCACCTTGACTATGATCTTTAAAATCACGACCATGTTTCTCCAGCCACCCACCTAAGAAAACCCAGAGATAGATTTGTGTTGTGTCTTCCAGTGGAAATCGTTTCTCTTGAAATGTAAAACATTTTTCCTCCTTTCTATACTTCATCTTGAGTAAAGTTATTTAATGAAAAAAAAAAAAAAAGATACAAAGTAAGAAAGGAATAGGAAAGAAAGGAAGAAAGGTCCTATCCTGATTTTTGCCCTGAGACCAAAGTCCTTGTATCAATGGAAAATAAATATTTGGTGCCCAGTAGAATGATCTCTCCTCTTCTCCCCCATCACCCCAATTCAAGAGGCTTTCATTTCATTTCATTTTATTTTTACATTGACCAACTAAAGCTGTCATGTTCGGGAGCTAAATGTGTTATCCTGCGTGGGCATCACATCCATCAATTAATGTTTCTGCCTTCTGTGCTAAAGGAAGTATCTCCAAGTTCATCTTGGTGAATTTTTCTCTCTACCTCATTACCCAAGCTAGATACAGCAGAGACTTTTCATGTTTAATGGAGACCATCTTACACACATTCTGATTCTTTTGAATGCACACGTGCTTATTTATAGGGGCCCGTGAACATCCCATTGACTATTTTTGCATTAAAAACACTTAAATTACAACAGCCGTACAAGTCCCTTGTAAAATAAAATCAAACATTATAGAAGTGTTTTTAAAAAGTGAAAACCCTCGAAGAGAATTTCTTTCCAATGCACAATCATAATCAAATCACACTATTCATATACTACTGCGATTTGATTATTTTTACTTCCTTTTTTCAAATCTGAATACATAGTAATAAGATGGTCATTAATAACTGATAGTTTTCTTTATACCACTTATTACTAATAAATCTTACATTTTGAGAGTGCGTTTAACTTTTACAGCACATTCACATATAATTTCTTAATTGCTCCTTAGATGGACCTACGAGGTTTTATTAGAGGAGACCCTGAGTCTCTAAGATTCCTAAGGTAAATTCCTTATGTATTTCTCTGTATTTACTTGCTTATTTTCTGGCTCTCTCAGTTGAATGCAGATTTCATGAGGGCAAGAGACCCTGTCTGTCTATGTCATGCCTGATTCTCTCTGGTATATTTTAAGTTGTCAATAAATGTATGTGTAAAAATAAATAAATAATTTATTCTAAATATCTCTATCTTCTGGATAACTGACAGTTTGGATTTTTAAAAATCTAAATGAATTTTTTGCTGAAATGTATAAAAGGCTTTCTTGCCTTTATAAAGAGGGCGTATTGTCCATAATCTAGCTATTTCTTGGGAGTACAAGATCATCATTGTATGGTTGACTATTACTTTGTTGTATATTTTACCACTCTGATTTTAAGGCTCAAGATGTATCAGGCTCTCTGCCTCTACCCTAACTCACCTAGGCATTTATTTAATTCTGTTTGAATTCTTGAGTTTTCTGACCAAAAAAAAAATAGCTACAATTGATAGCATCCATTTTATTTCAGCAAACGTCTGTATTGAGTGCCTGGTATATGCAAGATGTAATAATGATTACAAAATACAGTGACACAGTCCCAGTACACAGTGATCATGGCATCATATGTCCTTGATGACAGTACACAGGAATCCTTCTCATTTTGAATCCACTTCTGCTCTGTAATGCTATGTAGTGAGTTTAGGAATCAGTAACCAAGTGTGTTAGCAATGTATGTGAAGTATGAGAAAGCAGGTATAGAAAGGAGTCTCCTATTTGGACTGTCAGGAGATTTTGTATGTAGGTTAAGTGATATCTAGTCCGATGTTTATGGAGGATTTTTTTAATTACATCTGATTCTCAATTATGTTTAGGAGACCCAAGTTTTGTTTGTTTGTTTTGTAGAGGAAGTATTAATCTAGACCCATACGATAGAAATGAAACCGAGGCCCGAAAGAACAAATATCTTGTCTAAGTTTGCATTGCTAGTTAGAAGCAGAGTCAGAACCAAACTTTACCTTTCTTGACTGCTAATTCTATATATTTCCCACCAGACCACAGACTCACAAGAAATTGTAACAGAATAACAAAGCATACAAGTAAACCTTGTATGCATCTCTGTGTAATATTCCCAGAGCTTTCCAAAATGAGGGACAAGAGCCACTTACCTTCTTCCCTATGAAGCAGCTGTCCTATGTGAGTCTCCTCATATCAAATCATAGAAGAACAAAGAGTTGAGGAAAGTTTTGCAATATGTGTGTAAGGGACAGGGACTTAGGAAAAACAGCCACAGACATGGTAGTCAATTCAAAAGATAATCAGATGTTATCACTTGCTCTTCTCGAAATCTTAAGCTTTTACATTTGCCCTGGGTATTAATTTAAGTGGAGCAAAAGTCCCAGACCAGTAGGAAATGCGATGTCAATATAGTTTAACTTCATATGAACTTGTCCTCAGTACAAGCTTTTCTCGGGCTTCTTGTTGATGTGAGTTTCTAGATCCGGGTCTCTGGTGGCTCAGGCCTCCTCTTGTCCTGGCCTTCTGAATTTTTGTGATAGGCTGTGGCATCTGTGTTGACTGGTGCTGTGAGGGCTCTTCATGCAAGTGCACTGACACTGAACACAGTAGCCAGAAGGACCTCCCCAACATACAAATTAAATCATGTAATTCGACTACTGAAAACCTTCCACTGTCTTCCTATGGCAATTAGAATGAAATCCTACATTGAAATTTAGTAAGCGAGTAGAACTTAAATGTTCTCACCTATATATATAATATATTATATATATATACACATATATATATATATGTGTATATATATATAATATATTATATATATATACACATATATATATACATATATATGTGTATATATATATAATATATTATATATATATAGATGTGTTAATTAACAAGTTGGGAGGAATCCTTTCATAATGTAAATATCTCAAATCACAATAAAGACACTTTAAATGTCTTACAATTTAATTTGTCAATTATACTTCAATAAAGCTGAAAAAAAAAAAAAAGAATGAAATCCTAACCCCTGCGGGGCCTCCAAGGGCTTTGATCATTCGGCACTTGTCACTTCCCCTCCCTTGCTCCCCACCCACCTGCTCTGGCCACACTGGCCTTTTTTTTTGCATGTCTCTTACTAGAAGCTCTGCACTTGCTGTTCCCTCTGCCTGAGCACTTTTCTCCCAGATCTTCACGAGGCGGCTTCATTCTCATCACTTAGGTCTTCACTCAACTGTCTTCTCATCAGAGACTTGTCTATGGCTACCGTCCTCCAGGTCACTCACCCACCTCACCACACCCGGCCAGTCCACTTGTAGTCCATTACTTGGTTATTTTCTTCACAGGGCTTATCACAATTTGAAATTCTTTTTCAAATGTACATTTTATTTTCTTTCTTCCCCAAAGAAATATGAGTTCCATAGAGGCAAGGACTTTTAAACTCTCATTTACTGCTGTTTTCCCAAAGCTTAGAACAGTGCCTAACACATAGTAGGGGCTTAGAATTTGGTTGTCAAATGCATGAATAAGTGAATGAACAGAGCACAGATTAGATAAACTTTAGTAACTCTCATCACTGCTTAAGTACTTAGTCTTGCTCTCAAGCTCATTCACAGCAGTCAGGCCCTTCTGACTGAGTGTGCTAGATGCACAGTCAATATTTCTTGCCCACATTCATACCAGTAGGATCATTAGAGAAGCCATGGTAATAAATGTGTTTACAGGTCATACATAATGACAACAAATGCAATAATAATACCACATCATCATCATCATCATCATCACAGTGACACTTACTGAGCACATGCCAAATGTTGGACACTACACTTGTCTCACATTTATTTCTGACCCTCACAACAGTTCTGCAAAGAAAGTGATAGAATTCGTGTTTTGCAGAATAGGAAAACCAGGGCTCACATTCCTTATGTCTCAAACTTATTTGCAGACTCCCTTATTCCTCTCAGCATGCTTATCAATGCTTATTAATAAACTCCTCCTCTGAGCAGATATTCTGCCAGGGACCCAGGACAAAAGAGGCTCTCGGGGAGGGATAGGGAATGAGAGTAGTCCCAGGGCTGCTGACCACAAGGGGCTGAAGAGACACTGTCCCCATGCTCGGCTCCAGCCAGAAAAGGAACTGAGCTGTGGGAATGGAGGAGGGTGTGGGAATGACCCACGTCACAACAAAGGGTGAATTAATTTCCTGTTTAGAGGGAAATACTCAGAAGCTTGCTAAGCATGCCAGCTTCTTTGGGATTCCGAGGTGCACAATCCCATCCGCTTTCCAGCAGAGCCCCGCGTGCAACAGAAATTTTCACGGTAACCCCCTTCTCCACAGCCCTCCACGCCATTGCACTCCACGGTCACCCCGTGACAGTGATGCCCTAATAGCAGGCAAATGCCCAAGCTTGGCCCTTTCAGAGTTCAGAAGTGGGGACCAGCGGGGGAGGGGCGGTCATGTCGTGTCCTTGGCAGATGCCAGACATGGACGTGGGGGGAGGGCTTTGTGGGAGGAAGGTGGGAGCCTGGGTGTGCCCAGCTGGAAGCCGCCCGTAATTTAACACTCGCAGATGGAGACTGAGGGTGATATGATACCCCCAGCTGTCTGCCACTGCCGCCTTCAAGGGCCCCCCTCGGCTGCCTGGGACTCGGGATGCTTTGGGAAGGGCCCCGCGCGGCTGGGGGCGGCCTAATAAAGCAGCTGGTCTATTAGAAGATAAGCTTTGTGGAGAATCACACAATCATTCCGAATCCCCCTAATCCCAAACTTTATTGCCCTAGATAATAAGCTTTGGTGGCGACGCTCCATTGAAATATGGAATTGTCTGCAGGCTGGAGGCACCTGCTGTGTCACTCAGCTCCCGGCAGGCAACTGCCGAGCACAATTCAGAGGCAGGTGCACAGCGTCGCCTCGGCTCCCGCAGGGAAGGGGGACAGCCAAGGGGGCCGGTGCTGCTCCCATGGAGGACTCCAAATGCCGTGCCCAGGAGGCCCGGCTTAGGCCTGAGAATTTCTCTCTGAGGCTTGTGCGTTAAGCTGTTTGGGGGACTTGGGAGAGAAGGAGCAGGAGGGGGCATTTGTCTGCTTGGGATGCTGGGGCTTAGAGGAGAGACCAGCTCCATCTGCAGACCTCGGTGCTCAGCGGCTGGGCAGTCGCTCCCTTCCTCCTGCCACTCGTTCCTGCAGCTGCCTAAGCCCTCCTTGGCACAGGCTGTTTCCTCCTGCCCCCTTACCTGCATGCCCACCTGGTGAGCATCCCTGAGCCCTCCTCTGTGATGCCTCCTGTGCCCCCACCAAGGAGATTTATGTGTCTTCCGTGTGCCTCTGGAGTCCTGGATTCATGTCAGGAGTGTAGCCCAAACATTAATTAATCAAATCATCAATTAGTTACTTCTATGCCTGTCTCCCCCACTAGATTAGGAGTCTTCAAGGGCAGGGACAATATCCCCTGAAGATGCTCGGATCTTGAAGAAGCTCAAAAGATTTAACAAAAAAGAAAAAAGAAGACTAGAAGCAACCTAAATGCACATAAAATGGAATCTTATGTGGCCACTGAAAATACTGAGGCAGATCTACACATACAAAGAATGAAGTCCAAAGCATATTGTTAAGAGAAAAGAATGCAAGGTACCAGTGCCAAGAATGTTATCTTATGTTAAAAATAATAATGGTGGTATAAGAGCTGCCTCTGGGCAGGGTACTTGGAAAAGGGTTATGATGGGTGGAAAGGAGACAGATTTCACACTTTAAACTCCTTTGTAAAACTGAAATTTTTATCATGCATGAATATTACCTTTTAAAAAGGTAGAGACAAATACACTTGCACATGTAGAAAGGTATTTGTTGAATGCAGGAATAAGCAAGAAGTTCATGCTCAGGTTGGTCTTACTTCTCTTATTCGTTGCCCAAACATGATCTAGAACAATGGGATGTGTCTGCCCAAAGGTGTTTGCAACAGATAAAGGAAACGTACCATGTGAGTTCCCTCCACACTTGTGGGCTGGAACAGGAATTTGTCAGCTGCCATCAATGAGCTGAGAAGCTATGGATGAGAAGTTTAGAGGATACAATACAGGAATTCAATGCCTCCTCCAGAATGTACAACTGTGGGTGAGAAGAAATCAAGGGGGCATTAAATGAAACTCTGTCTGACGAATAATAAATCTGGCAGGGAACATCTTTAAAGAAAACTGTCAGTTTTTCCTCATTGTCCTGATTAGGACAAAAGTGTTCAAATTCTCCTTGGTAACATATTCTTTTTTGTTTCTTCCTTCCTCCCCTCCTCTCTTCCTCTCGCTCCCTCAACCACGGTTATAGATGCCCTTTCTACAAGGTCTGCCCTCCCTCAGATGAACATGACCTAAATTATTTGGCTCCCTCTCTGATGGTGTATTGATTACTTCCCCATTCCCATAAACAACACCTTGGCACTTCGCCAGGGGACTGGCTGCGCTAGATTAAATTAAGAGCAATCTTGGCTTTTAGCAGGGCCTTTCCACCAAGCAGTTGCCTTGCGGGAGTGATTCATGAGTTTAGTTTATGATCCTAATGGCCTCCAGTAAGGCTGACCCCTTCCTCCAACATAGCCTTTAGGCTACATGGACTGGATTTGGAGACCCTTGATTAAGGTTGGGTATATTCCCAAATACGAGAGAGAGTGTGAGAAAAAACATGGTGTGTGGTCACTTGCAGAACCAAACTGAGAGCTGTGCTCCACTCAGGCAGAAGTGGCTAATCCTCATTTTTGAAAATGGCATCTGGGGCATCGCCGAGTCTCTGTGGGTTAATGTGGCAGAAAGAGCTCTTTGTGGTCCCCCTGCTAAGCTGCTATGCCTGTTTTGCTTCTATGTTTTCATAAAATGTGTGGCTGTGGTTATGATTCTGACAGTCAGAAATTCAGGAGCTCCCTGCTTCTTTTCCTCAGGAGGGATTTAGGCTTAAAATAATTCTCAATTAGCTAATGAAGAATTAAATTGTCCTTACTGGCTTCATCTTTGTACCCCATCATGCACTGTGTCCCCACAATCCTGCTTCTCTAGAAAACACTCTGTTGCTTTTCTATGGCCTTTCTGCTGAATTTGGTTGCCTTGACCTGCCTCAAGAAGCCTCTGATTGGCTGAGCCAGGTGATTGCCTGTTTGGTAACTAACTTGGGTAGATAAGGCGCCCTTAGTTTTAGGAACTCCTCAATTAATCTTCTCCCGGGGCTTCCCTGGTGGCGCAGTGGTTAAAAATCCGTCTGCCAATGCAAGGGACACGGGTTCGAGCCCTGGTCTGGGAAGATCCCACAGACCACGGAGCAATTAAGCCCGTGCACCACAACTACTGAAGCCCACGCACCTAGAGCCCGTGCTCTGCAACAAGAGAAGCCACCACAATGAGAAGCCCGATCACTGCAAGGAAGAGTAGCCCCTGCTCGCCGCAACTAGAGAAAGCCCACGTGCAGCAAGGAAGACCCAACGCAGCTAAAAAAAAACTTCTCCCCAAGGACAAGATAGTATAACTCAGCCAGAATTTGGGGCATCAGGGTAGAACTTAAAGACCAAATACAGAGTTCTCAGGTCCATCAGCACGCAAAATGCCCAAGATACTCAAGATCATCAGGGACCCCAGATCATATACCTTTTGGAAGAAACATCCTGTATCACTGATTCAAGCATAATGGTCCACATTAAGTGTATTTTGTATGTAAGCGTTGAAATGTAGGCAACTAACTTGTCAGATTATTACATTTGCATTCAATGAAATATTAATTTTGATTTTTAGCTTTCTTTTAAAATATTGGTACAATATTTTCTCCAGATCTCAAATATCATCAGTCTAGTATTCCGGGTGCCCTGCCTGTGCTGCTCAAAGGATAAAAGAGGCCTGAAACCATCCCATGTTCTCTGGAGGAATTTATGGTAGTGGAGGCAGCCTCCTGGAGAGCATCGTTTTCATTGATTACACAGTGGCAGCCTCTGGAGTGTTCCAGAGAAGAGTGTTAACCAAGGATACACCCTTCCAGTGCTCTGAACTTCAAAGGAGCACTGTTTCAGTCAGTCTTTGCTGTGTGACAAACCACCCCCAAAAGCGGCTTAAAACAATGATTATTTTTTCATGATTCTTTGAATTGGCTCCAAGCTTGCCCTGCCCGTTTTGCCGGGGTTCACTCAAGCAGCTGCCTTCAGCTGGAGGGTCAGCGGGGCTCAAGGTCAGGATGGCGGGCACCCCTGGGCAGTGTGGTCGTGGGTGCTGGCTGTGGGCTGGGGTGCCTCACTTCTCTCCCACTTGGCCTCTCATTATCCAGTCGGCTAGATCAGCTTCGTTGTGTGGTGGCCTCAGGACAGCACTCAAAGAGGGTGGAAGCAGACGGGTTAGAGCAAGTCGTAACACCGCCCAGGTTGAAGGGGATGGAGAAATAGACTCTCCTCCAGGATGGGGAAGCGTGTGGACTTATAGTGCAAAGGGGCCTGGACACTGGAATGGAAGGAATTCGCAGTCATTAAACAGCATACCACAGTGATGCCACAGAAGGATTGCAGGTCCCAGAAGCGAGGGAGAAGGGAATGTCTAGAGCCTTCAAAGAAGCTGGGGCATTGGGTCTGACCCACAGGCCTTGTGGCTTTTGGGCCCCGCTCCCTTTATAGAGTGGCTTCCCCGTGGAGGGTAGCTTAGTAGCATTTTGGCCAAGCAGCTTGAGACACAAAGGCTAAAGAGGCACCGGTTTCACATGTGGTCATTTTGCCCTTTCTCTCGCAGGGCTCATACACTCTGCAGTGAGGTTGCCAATCAGCCCCTAGATTCCTCACGAGAGATCTGGGATGGGTGCTTAGCTCTATCAGTCAGGGTAGGGGAAAAGGAAAACATATTGCCTGAATGAAACAGCAGGTAGGAGTAGATTCTCAAATCAAAATGCCTGGGTTTGAAACCTGGCTCTACCACATACTGGCTGTGCTACATGAACAAGAGACGTAAACTCTCTAAGCCTCAGCTTCCTTCTCTGTAAAGTGGGATGATTATTAAATCTTCTTTTATTTTTAATTATGTATGTATGTGTGTGTTGTGTGTAGATTTAATGAGATCGTGGCATTTGGCTTCAATATCTGGCATATGTTGTCCTAAATATTAGTTCTCATTATTTTCCAAAGACACAGAATTCAAAAGAAAAAGAGTTGTCTGAAATGAGTATCTTAATATATATTTGTAGAATCTAAAAGAACAAAGAAAAATTCGACCTGCCCAGTTACCCTGACATTTAAAGCCCTGTTGCTGTGCTTTAATGTGGGCCAGCAGGTAGTGAGAAAGTGTCCAGGTACTTAGTCAAACCAATCTGGGTTCTCATCTTGGCTCTGCCAGTTACCGTGTAATCTTGAGCAAAATACCTAACTCTCTCAGTTTCCTCATCTGCAAAGTACATGTAATAATAGCATATACAATTACATCATACACAATTACATCAAAGGAGTAGATGTGAGAATTAAGGTAAACTTATGTGAAGCAACTGGCAATATAGTAGGCATTCGAAATACATTAGTTCTCTTCCTTCCACTTTTTGAATTTCTAATTTCTCACTTGAGTTCAAATAACAAATTCAACAATATTTTGGGGGCACTGGTCTGTAGAGGATGGGACTTGACTCTAACCATTTTTTTGTTTATTTGACTTTGGGGCCTTTGCCAGAAGCCACAAAAAGAAGAAGCCTCCCGTCTCTTCAAATGTCAAGTGTGTTTCTGTCCTTGCTGACTGTTCTCACTGTTCTGTCCCTTTAAGGAAAAGACCCTGAACAAGCAGCTAACGGCTTGAGTTAATACTAAAGGCTGTGAGTTTTGCAGTTCTACTGAACTCTGCATGACCCTCGCAGACAATAATTGCTTTAACATAGGGTTAGGCAACAGCAACAAACTTGTCTAAAAATAAACCAGGGCTTAAAATACAACTTAACCTGGGAGATTTAAGTAGGTAAAGAAGATGGCTTCTCTCCGGAATTGCTTCTTGATTAATCACCCCATCTGAGGCGGATGGAAAAATGACAGTTTTCAAACAGGGCTTTAAATGTCTCCCGCTCTACTTTTCCACACTGGCAGGAAGCCAGTCCCTGTAAGCCATTGGTTCTTAAAGGGGACGGGTTCCCTTGGATTTTCCTGAGCTGCAGCCCAGCAAGAGTGTGGGATAGTAATGGCTGATGGGAGGGAATTTTCATGCTCCCCACTTAAGGTTTGCTCATCTTCAAAGCAGCCACTGAGCCTTGGAAAAGAGAAGAAGCAATACTAAGGGATATTTTCAGCTTTGCTCTGGGCTTAAGGCAAACAGGCTTCAATATGTCCACTAGCTTCTTTCCAGTCACATTATCCACTATCTTGCTATCTATACTGGGTTTCTGGCTTTATTGACTTAGCCATAGTCTGCCCTCTGTCCCTCCTGCTGACCTCTGTCAACCCTAGGGTTCTTCCCAGGCTCCCCTTCTCTGAACATCCACGCCTTGAGTTTGGGAACCTTCAACCTGCAGTCAATCTGGGGATCACCTCCCATCTACAGTCGTTTCTCTTTCTCCGGTTAATTATGAACCATGCTGCAGTCTTGACACTCCACCACACCTGTTGAGTACCCACAGCATCACTGAAAGATACTAGTGGTCAGTCTCCTCTCCTCTGTGTCTTTGCTAATGGACAAATGGATTTCTGCTCTCACCACACGCTGGACATAGACTCTGTGGTCTTTAGGTGACTTTGGCTTTATCAGCTAGGCCTAAAGCATACCTCCAACTGACAGGAGTTCCATCTTTGGCCTTGGGTAAGAGATTTTTTTTTTACCCAAGATAGATTTCTTCTTGACCTCAAGCCAAATAAGCTCTGTACAGGGATGGGTTGGCTTGGTGGTTGTCACATTGCGTTCCTCATCCAAACCCTAGGGTTCTGCAAAGGATTCTCTGGGAACCTCCCACCTGGTTTTAAGGAGAGTGGTTCTCCCCTGACCAGTCTTGTGTACTGGACTGGAGCTCCATCTAAGATTGCTCTTTCTGTCTGCAACACTCATCCCAAGATATTTGCATAGCTTGCTCCTTCTCTTCCTTTGTGTCTGTGATTGAATTGTTCTCCACAACCACCCCATATAAAGTGGCAACACTACCTCCCCCAGTTTCCTATTTCTCTTATCATAGTATTTATACCATCTGACATACCATATAGTTATTACTTACGGTGATTCAAGCTCCCGTGAGTGTTCGTTATGTTTAGTACTTCATCTCCTGCACCTAGAACGCTGTGGACACATAAGAAGTGCTCGAAAAACACTTTTCCAATAAATGAATAAACTATACTCACAAAAAGAGTCTTAGAGTTCCTGGATATTATGTCTTATTTATCATAAGTCAGATTGACTTCCTTTTTTTTTTTTTTTTAATTTATTTATTTATTTTTTTAATTTAATTTTTGGCCGCGTTGGGTCTTCGTTGCTGTGTGCGGGCTTCTCACTGAGGTGGCTTCTCTTTGTTGTGGAGCACAGGCTCTAGGCACGCGGGCTGCAGTAGTTGTGGCTCGTGGGCTCTAGAGCGCAGGCTCGGTCGTTGTGGCGCACAGGCTTAGTTGCTCCGCGGCATGTGGGATCTTCCCGGACCAGGGCTCGAACCCGTGTCCCCTGCATTGGCAGGCGGATTCTTAACCACTGCGCCACCATGGAAGTCCCCAGATTGACTTCTTGATGGAATCATTTTTTCTTTTTATTTTATTGCATTTAAAAATACAGTCAATTTGACATCTTTGGCATGTAGTTCTGAGTTTTAACACATGTATCCATTTGTATAACCACCACCACCACCGTCAGGGAACAAAACAATTACATCATTCCCAAAAAACTCCCCCATACTGCCCCTTTGGAGTCACATAGTCCTCTTGCCCTAATAACCCCTGGCAACCATTGATTACTACAGTTTTGTCTTTCTGAGAATATCACATAAATGGAATCATACAGAATGTAACCTTTTGAGACTGTCTTCTTTCACTCAGCATAATGCCCTTGAGATTCATCCATGTTGTTGTGTTTTTTTTTTTTTATTTTTTTTTATTTTTGGCTGTGTTGGGTCTTCGTTTCTGTGCAAGGGCTTTCTCTAGTTGCGGCAAGCGGGGGCCACTCTTCATCGCGATGTGCAGGCCTCTCACTATCGCGGCCTCTCTTGTTGCGGAGCACAGGCTCCAGACGCGCAGACTCAGTAGTTGTGGCTCACGGGCCCAGTTGCTCCGCGGCATGTGGGATCTTCCCAGACCAGGGCTCGAACCCGTGTCCCCTGCATTGGCAGGCAGATTCTCAACCACTGCACCACCAGGGAAGCCCTGTCGTGTGTTTTAACGGTTTGTTCCTTTCTATTGCCTGATTTATTGCCAAGTAGTATTCCGAGGAGTATCGCTAAGCGGTATGAATGTACCACAGTTGGTTTATCCATTCACCCACTGAAGGACACTTAAGTTGTTTCCAAGTTCTGGTGCTTATGAAAAGAGATGCAATCAACATTTGTGTACAGGTTTTTGTGTGAACCTGAGTTGTCATTGCGCTAGGGTAAATACCCAGGAGTGGGATTGTTAGGTCATGAGGTAAATGTACGTTTAATTTCATAAGAAACTTACCAAACTGTTTTCCAGATAGCTGTACTATTTTGTAATCCTATCAGTAATGCATAAGAGTTCTAGTTGCTCTGCAACCTCATTAACACTGGTGTTATTAGGTTTTCATTTTTCACATTTTTTTGTCTGTTTTGTTTGTTTTAACTTATGGCTACCAGCCGGGAAGGGTGGGGAGGAAGGATATTTAGGGAATTTGGGATTGACATGTACACACTGCTATATTTAAAATGGATAACCAACAGGGACCTACTGTATAGTACAGGGAACTCTGCTCAATATTATGCAACAACCTAAATGGGAAAAGAATTTGAAAAAGAATAGATGCATGTATATGTATAACTGAACCACTTTGCTGTACACCTGAAACTAACACAACATTGTTAATCAACTATACTCCAATATTAAATAAAAATTTAGAAAAAATGAACTGCTCATACTCATATGGGTTTATTTTGGACTTTCTATTCTATTCCTTTGAAGTATATATCTATCCCTTCCCCAAGCCACCCTGTCTTGATAAACGTATCTTTATAGTAATTGTCAAAATCAAATAGAATGAGTCTTTCAACTTTGTTTTGGAATAATTTTCTAACCTCTGTCATCCTGTGCTACAAAAGAAGGAGAAGATAAAGAAAAAAAACTTTTACTGAGCACTGCCCATGTCATAGGCAGTGGACCATGGAAATTTAAAGTATTTAATTTTTAAAACAATGTATTCCAGGTAGGTATTTTTTTTCCCCATTTATGAAGATAAGAGAACTGAACCTCAGAGAATTTTAGTAACATGCCCAAGGCTACAGAGTTAATATGAGGCAGAGCTAGGACTTGAGCTAGGGCTTAACCCAGGTCAGACCGACCCTCAAGCTCATGCCCCTTCTACTACATAATAGTTCAACTCTTCTCGATTCTGTAGGTATGGAA
Organism: Balaenoptera musculus; assembly: GCF_009873245.2. Lineage (NCBI taxonomy): Eukaryota > Metazoa > Chordata > Mammalia > Artiodactyla > Balaenopteridae > Balaenoptera > Balaenoptera musculus. Next base: position 81,483,826 of record NC_045792.1, read on the forward strand.
TATGCCTGAGAATACCTTGGATGCTCTGCTGGATTTAATTTTTAAGATATCATTTATGTTAAAAAAAAAACCCTCCATGGTTTCCTAAGAGTTATTTTGTTCTCATGGTTGAGATGCAAACATATTCTTATTTATACAGTCTGAACAGAAGGTTTAGTTTGGCCTCTTGTAAAACAGTGCCCAGTTAATAATCTAAGAGTAGATTGTCACACTGGCTACAGGAAGATAAATAATCAAGGATTATAAGTCTTTAATTTAATATAACTTATTCTCATTAATTAAATGCCAATTACCTGCTTGTCTTTCCTGGGAACTGGCCTTTGCAATTAATCTTTTCAGAAACGTTGTACACACATGCTCACAGAGGTATTAATATCACTCTCAAGATTTACAGGCACTGGATTCTTTGGCTTAAACCATTCTCAAACACTCTACACTGTAACCGCAGATAATCGTCATAAATTTCCTGATCTTTGACCTAACTGGTTCTTAAATTTCCATTCCCTAACGGGCTTGAGGAGTTCGTATTTATCATACTGAGTCACTTACTTCTAAGGATCAAGACATTCCAGCAAGGCTCTGGATTTCAGATCTGTGACCCATCCTTCCTACTTTGGGTTTTTGCTAGTCACAACAGATGAGAATCCTTGGGGACTAAGAGAGTACTCTGTCCTCTGACTCCCCTGTACAAAATCATTCACTCACGGACAACATAATCTTGCAAAGTACCTGGAGCAACCTGACCCCACAGAAGCTTTTTGAATGCCCCACCTGCACTGATTTAAGCATTCAATGGCAGTGCACATCCACTACTGAAAATACTCCCATTCCAACCTTTAGCGGCTGGCTGTGCGTATCTGCAATTTTTATTAAATTCCTTATCTTCTAGACTGCTTATTCCTTATGCAGGTACATAAGGATACATTTTATAGGTGCTATAAATTTAAGTCTTGCAAGCAGCTGGTGGTTTGCTTCCCAGAGCTGGCCTGCAATATGTGCCTTCTAATTCCATATTTCATCTCAACAAGACAAGGAGACCGAGGTGGAAACCACCTTTATTGAAGGAAATCCCAGGTTTACTCGCAAGCTCAGAGTCATACCTTCTTAACATCTGATCTGCTTCCACTCTTTCTTTGTTAACGTTTTGATTTGAGGGTCCAGAATAGAATTATCTCCATCTCGATCATTAGTTGAAGGTTCTTTGTTTACTTTTAAAATTATATTTAGAGAGTATAAAAAAGTACAAGGGAGATAAGTCATAAAACAGGAATTAACATGTATGAAAGGTCTACTTAAACGATCTGATAATGGTAGCGCACACGTACCAGGTACCATGCTAAGGTCTCTGCATCCTTCTTTTCACTGCTCTCAACAACCCTGTGAGATCAGTACTGTTATCACTCTCATTTTAATGATGAAGGAACTGAGGCTCAAAGAGATTAAGTCATTTGATCAAAATCTCACAGGAAGTGAGTGGTGGAATCCTGTCCTGAACCAGACCTGACTCCAAATCCCATGTTCCAAACATGATACCAAAAATGTGAGCTACTCACCACCATTACCATCTCAGATTCATCTCTTCAACCATACACTTGTGAGGTTGCTTAACCATGTAACTAAATCAGTCTATTATGAGTCTTTAATGTGGACAGGGCCTAACATCTTGCAAGAGATGCTTCATAGCTTATCTTGGTTGGCCAGTTCATTTCTCCAATTTGTAGGTAAACATGGTACTACTGGTTCCTATCAGTACATCAAGGGCTATGAATTATTGCAGCTTTTTCCCCCTTCAGTAGCAGAGATAGATTTGCCTCAGTTCACTTACGTACTTTCAAGCCATCTCCATGGTCAGGCTGATGAGTTGCTAGTAAAGGTGGTAGGGGTGAAATTGTTTGGGGCCTTGAACAAGAATAATAAATACTTGTCTTCATGAACACACTGCTCTGACCTAAACTCAACCTATTCCACTCATTCTTCAAAGCGGGTAGCTCTAGGCCCTGTATAACCTTGGCTACTGATCAGGACAGACACATGACCTGGAGTAGACACATTGGCCAGGAAGAAGCTGATCAGATGATTTTTTACTAAGCATCAGATAGAAGATCCATGAACAACTGCTACTGAGGTGCCTGGAGATTCTTGGTTCATTCCCTCCTTAGGCTTACTTGTTTCTTGCTATTTATTATGTCTGTATCCTATAATAAACCCTTTTTTTTGAGTGAATTTGAGTGAGTTTTGGTTCCTTGCAATCAAACATCACCCAGACAAGAGAGATTTTTAAACTTTCTTTAATATCAGAAAGAACTCTTTGGAAGTATAAATGGGTAAAAGTCCATCAGCTAAAGAGAATAAAATGGTATGTATCAGACTTAAAGAGTTAACTTGCCCACAAGGAACTAAAGGGTTGACTTCCTTCTCTTCAGTGGGGCCCAGATTAATTTTGGTGGGTTGTAAATGGTGTTTTTATTCAGGAGGCATGGAACATATGTGATAAATGTGAGGACTATCATATGTCTTATAAAGAGCTAATTGTTTGTGAAAGATGCTCTCCCAGTGACACTCACAAGTCTGATGTACACTGGCTGCTGGCTCTTCCATAACAGTTTCATTAAACCATCAACCCTTACACCAGAACATAATGTTACAAAGCAAAGATTGTCTTCTTTGACCTTGGCAGGATCTGGAAACATTAAAAGAAGATCAAATACTCTTTTTTTTTAATAAACAACCTTATGAAGACCTAATCCCCCAGCATACTAAATTCAAGCACAGAACTTATAAGTCGACCATTTTCTCATTAACACTATTGTTAATTTTTCATGCTGTATCCAATTTTCTCCATGTCTTAGACTAACCACTTGCTCTAATTTATTAGCTTAAGAATTTCAAAGGTAAGAAAAAATTATATGTTTCGCCTTTCCTCCAGACTGAGACTCCCTTCCTGGGGAACTAAAATTCTTCACTCAAGGAATCATTTCTTCCGATCCTTTAAATTGGTATTCTATCAAATCTCTGACCTCTGGAATGTTGCAAGCACTACCCAGAGTAGAATGTAATGTACTGTTTCGTGTCTTTGTAAAAGTCATTTTACATTTATCTTCAGAATTATTTTATCATTTTATGAGCAGTTTAACATATTTACTCATGTGTAAAGGACAATGGGTGAAGATTAGAGAGGCTTCATTTTCAGTGAAGACCTCAATGGAATCTCAAACAAAAAATGGTTGAACTACCAGCTAAAGATTATAAATTGTGGATATCAAATTATGGCCATAATCTCTAACCTTTAGATACTGCTTTTAAACAGAAGAGACAACATTTCTGAAAAAAATGAATATATATTAAAAGGTATATATTTTTAAACAGAGATACAGCTATCTGGTTATATATATAAATACTTTATATACATACCATATATATATCAGTTGATATATATATATATATATGGTATATATCTATATCTTTCTATCTATGATATATCAGCCTGACAAATAGAGTCATGGAACTCAGCACTGTACTGGAGAAATATTTAAAGTCTTGAGTTTGTAGTCAATTCTTTAACTGTAATTAGAGAAACATAGTTGTGGAGAGAAGTCTTTTGGCTGACTTACTTGGAATAAAAGGGAGACACCCTAAAACTACAGGAACATTCAGGAATCCCCCAAAACTTTCAAGCAGTCAAGGCCCTGGCCCATGGTAGAGATATTCCATTCCTTATTATTTGGGTGTCCATTTCAACATCACTTTGCAGATGTCAATGTTAATATTAGCCAGAGAAGTTCTAAATCGTTGAAGAATAGAGAGTGTACTCATTAGCCTGTTTTAAGCTGTATCATCCAAACAATGAAAGTTTAAAAGGCCTAAAACTTTAATTTCCGAGATTTAACATTAGCCAGACCTCTCCAGCTTATACACACGCACTCCTAACCACATGGTCCGAAGGTCAATTACTTCGTATTCATTTCTTTTTTTCCAATAAAACATGTTTGTCATCAAACATTAATAAATGAATTTACTGGCACCTTTTGCTCTTTATATACATCATGGCTACAAAATAAAAGTTATGAAATACAAGTCGTGGTCTGCAAAAATCACTACAGAAAATGGAGACTCTGTGTTACAGGATAGCAGGTAGAGAAAAGGGAGTAGCAACAATGATTTCAATGCAGGTCACTTGGAGGAAAACAGGCTGATTTGCTCTGATGCAGGTTAGACCACTGTGGTTAAGGCTTCAGTTGGAGCCTCTCTTTGGCCTGACTCTGGACTGAATATTATGCTAAGCAGAGTGCCTGGTGCAGAGTGGCCACATGAGAAATATTAGTTACCTGGTACATGGCTAGAGAGGTACAGATACGCATTTCTGCCCTCCATCTAACATCTCCCAGGTCCATGTTACTGGCCACTAACACCTGAAAAGTTATGTACTGGGTGGGCCACTTCCAAACCTCATTCCTAGAATGAGGACTAAAACAAAATCTCTTTGACGTTAGGTGAATAGTAGAGACATTTTCTAACAAACTAAAAGAACTGTGCATATATTCAACTAAAGAATGACAGTTATAATTTTACAAAACTTTCAGATGAAAGGGAACTACATAAGAGAAAAAAATGGCCAACATACATCTCCATCCAGAATGCCTCTAGGTCAGCAACAATTATTTGGTGGGCTATGAAAGGAGAATGCTTCTATTGAATTGCTTTTAACATTGGTCGAAAGTGGTGGTGATGAAGGGCTTCTTTAAATAGCTTTAAGAATGCTGAGCTTTAAAAACAGTAGGTGATGTCCTCAGCATCCCAGCCAAGCTATTCACTGCAAATACTACTAAACAACCACAGCACGACTGGCATGGATATAAATATTCATATCAATAAGTGGGAGACTGCTGAATCCACAAGTAGAGCTGGAAGAGCCTGCATCTTGTCACTTCACTGGAGGTATATAATTTATTTCTTGGGAAAAGTCTTCTTTAAAAGTAATATCCGCACAAAACAGTCTCCCATGTGCCATTGTGTTGACTGTGTTGGAAAAACCCATCACATATAGGCTGTGATGAGGGGTCCAGCTCTCCTGGTCCCCTATAAAACCAGCAGACCTCAAATGAATGAAACAACCAGGTGTCCTAACATTAGAGAAGATAAATCCATCAATTCATAGTTTAGAGAAAGAAAGTGATCAAAAGACATATACAAGTCACACCTATTGGCCTGGGAAATCCAAAAGTTCATTTAGTTTTGGACTTAGACCTCTTGCTTTCTCTCCTTCTTCTTCTCATTCCCTCACCCCCACTTTATCTTTATTGAGTACATTTCTCTGTATAATCTCTGAACTCAAGTATATTTTATTGCTATCCTTGGATGCTGTACCCATAGACCTCATCTTTCTCTGGGAAGATGATCTATTCAATACAAATGCAAGAGAAATACAATGCCAATCTACCACAGTTTCTGACTTTTCTCAGAACACACAGCTTCCGTTTATAAGATGTGAAAGCAGCAGATTTTTTCCCACTACTCCCAATGGTCTTATGATTAGCCCCAGATTTTTTATTTTGGTTTTTCAGACCTTTAGAAAACAATGTAAGGAAAATTCTTATCCTCCTGTACACCTTATTTCAATTCCATTTTTACCCAGAAATATAGCCAGTCAAGGAAAAGGGTTAATTTGTTATATACAGGACATAGTATTGTTGAGGTATTATAGTCTCTTTCTCTTTCTCCTGTAAGGCAGAAACAAATTGTGACGAGTATCACTATTTTTCTTATTTCCATAAAATTGGAAATAAGAATTTTCTCAGGTGAAAGAAACCCTCCAAGTTACATTTTTCAACATTTTGAGATAAGAACTAAGAAGGTAAACATGCTATTTCAAATCTTGCCCCAATTTGTTAATGCTGCAGATAGGAGTGCTGTGTTTAACGTTCCAGGATCTCTGTACTATTTGATGCTTCAAACTTTTAATCTTTACGCTCACCATCATTCAATGAGACGGAAACTTTGTGGTGTTTGGGTCAGTACCAGATCTTGTTTAGAGAATGCCATTCTCTGCCTTCTCTCAAGGAAACTTCGGCAGATAAAAATGATCTTTTGTAAAAAATTCATTCATTAATTAATTGAAGTATAGTTGACATACATTATTAGGTTAGTTTCAGGTGTACAACATAGTGATTCCACATTTAAATACATTATGAAATGATCACTGTGATAAGTTTAGTAACCATCTGTCACCATACAAAATTATCATAGTATTATTAACTATATTCCTTACCCTGCGTATTATATCCCCGTGACTTATAACTAAAAGTTTGCCATCCTTAATCCCCTTCACTTATTTCACCTAACCCTCCACTCCCATCCCTTCCGGCAACTGCCAGTTTGCTCTCTGTAAGTCTGTTTCTGTTACGTTTGTTCATTTGCTTTGTTTTTTAGATTTCCCATATAAGTGAAATCTCATAGCATTTGACTTTCTCTGACTTATTTCACTTAATCTAATACCCTCTAGGCCCATCCATATTGTCACAAATGGCAATAGTTTATTCTTTTTTATGGTTGAGTAATATTTTATTATATATATAATGGAATATACACATATATATATATGAGACATCTTTTTTATCCATTCATCTATCAGTGGACATTTAGGTTACTTCCATATCTTGGCTATTGTAAATAGTGCTGCTATGAACATGGAGGTGCAGATATATTTTCAGATTAGTAATTTTTTTTTCTGGTAAATACCCAGAGGTAGAATTGCTAGCTTGTATGGTACTTCGATTTTTAATTTTTTGAGGAACCTCCCTACTGTTTTATGTAGTGGTCAAACTCATTTACATTCCCACCAACAGTGTACAAGCGGTCCCTTTTCTCCACTTATTTTTTGTTGTGTTTTTGATGATGGCCATTCTGACAGGGGTGAGGTGATATCTCATTGCGGTTTTGATTTGCGTTTCCCTGATGATTAGTGATGTTGAACATCTTTTCACGTGTCTGTTGGTAATTTGTATGTCTTCTTTGGAGAAATGTCTGTTCAGGTCTGATAAGAATTATCTTGATGTTCCTGTTTATCTTCCATTTCTGCTCCAATGATGTGCAAAACTCTGAAGGTTTAAGGGCCAGATGTCTCCAGCCTGGGGAGCAAAGTTCAAGGAAGTAGGACAAATTAAAAGAAGGAAGGGAAGTGCATTCATGCATGTAATACCCTTTCTCTTCCTGGTGAATATGAGTTCAAGAGAGCTCATAGGGGAATCTCATTACTTGTTCAAATGCCTACACATAGCATCAATTGCCAAGCCCTAGTTTCCAGCCCCCATAACCCAACCCTAATGGTCACACCCACAGGAATACAAGCTCTTATATCCGAGAGTTACAAACCGCAATGGACCCCTGGACCAGCTCTCCAGGAAACACTGGTCAGGAGATATCAGTGCAGCCCAGGCCAAAGTCACCCTTCCATACAAGTTCAGAGCAGCATAAAGAAACACCTGCTAGGGCAGTATTTCTCCAGGGAGCTATTTCAGATTCCACATAAGAGTAACTGGTGGCCTTGGATAAATCATTCCTTTCATTTATGTGCTGAACAGGAGAAAACAAGTCAACAACTGATGCATGCAAAAGCATTTGGAGGTGATGGATGAAGACATTAGGGTGCATTTTGTCAATGGCTTGCCATTAGAGAAAACCATTTCATAGAGTAAATTAAGAAAACAAACCAGCTACGCGACCCACTCGGAATTGCCACTGGCCAGACCTTTTTTTCTCCTCCAGGAATGAAGCTGCATGGGATTGACATTATCATTATCACTCAGGCTCCCTTTCCTAGGGTAGCTGCCTGTGCTTGTCTGAGACTTATACCCCCACTGAGCACTTCCCCATAACGATGGTCACTCACATAACTGGAGAAACCTGTGTATCACATACCCTGATTTTCTTGTATTGCTGTCTTGAACTATTAATTAAATCTCTTATTGCTATTTAACTTCATGTGTCAATATCTTGCTTTTTGGAGCAAATTATAAGGACTTTTCATGGCAAGAACTGGGTCTTACAAATGAAGCTTTCTAGTACATCACTGGGCTTACAGTGTTCAGTAAATATTTGTTGATTTCATCTGTGATTAATTTCTCCTATCTTTCTCATAGACCTGGCTCTTTTCTGCCAAACACTGATTAATTTATTAAGAAAGCATTTCTCTGGACCTAAATGCTGGGAATGCAGAGACAGAAGACCTGGTCACTGACCTCAGGAAGCTCACAGGCAGACAAGCAGTAATCAGAACGTGGCGCAGGTAGAAGTATGTGTGTGCGTGGCGCGGGGGGGGGAGGCGGGTGAGGACCTGTGACGGCATCAAGGGTGGGGGGTGTTCTGGGTAAGGATAAGGGAGCTCAGGGAAGGCTTCTAGGAAATATGAGTCCCTTTAAGAATTAAGTTGTTACCGAAGCATCATTGCCGATACGTGCGAGGGCATGTTGGTGAACCCAAGCAGGGCGCATTTGGGTTCCGAGTCATTTGCTATTTCAGGAGCTCCTACCGAAAAGCTCAGCCTATGCCCAAGGTCAGCCGCTAAGGTCGGGGCAGAAACGGGCTATGAAACCACAGGCCCTTTTTCCTTGGTAAGCGGGCTCTGAGAGCATTCGGATGCACCTCATGGTAACTGTGGCTTCATAAAAATCAAAGCTGATTGATGGGCGCAGGCTCTCCGCTTCGTGTGTTTAGTCTACCCGTGCTTTTAGTACCACTGTGGCCATGCTTCCTAATGGAAATGCATTTTTCTCTCTCACCATTACCCAGATATAGATGCTCTCAGATATAAAAGGCCTTTTACCTCAAGATTTTTGTCTTGTAAGGCATCCCTAACTCAGGAAGGAAACGAGAAGGAGTCGAGAAGAACCTACCACAAATGTTTTGTCGGGTAGCTCAGAGACAGAGAGAGACAGAGAGACAGAGAGAGACAGAGAGAGACAGAGAGAGACAGGAATTTAAAGAGCTTGATTTATGGACGGCTTGGGTCTGCAGCTCCTTTACCCTGACTCAGTTCAGTTCAAGGAATTCACTTTCTCTTGGGAAGGGCTCTGACTAACAGAGAAAAATAAGCTAAATGTTTCTTTCTGCCTTTCTTTTTATGAAAGTATGATGGGCAGCATAATAAAATCTTCCATTTTTTTTATAATAGCTCACCGGGCCCAGGACCCTACTGATGTTATATCAACTCTAACAAATCCATTGTCAGGTAGGAAGTATCCCCATTCCACAGGCGTGGAACATGAGGCTGAGAGAAGTAAAGCAGCACATCCAAGGCTACCCAGATGCTAAATGGCATAGCTGGGGTTTGAAAACAAGCATGACTGATGCCAAAGTTGGGGGCTCTTACCAGCGCCCAATGTCTTCCAGACTAGATGTGCATGTCAAAATGCATGACAAAGAGCTGTCAAAGTTCAGAGGTAGCAAAGGCAGCAAGCATGTACCCCTCTCTTTTGCAGGAGGAGGAACTAGCTGCCCATCAGAGGAGGTGGACTGCTTGAAGTGAAAGAAAGTGAACCCTCATGGGAACCCTTGGAGGTCAGAGTCTGAGTTTTTTTTCAACTAATCTGGTTTAATAAGCCTCATATAGGCAGCTTGTTCTCTGCTACAAAATCATATCATGTCTGGCAAACTGATCGCCCCATCTTCTATTATTCCTGAATGTCAAGCTGAAAAAGCAGTTCATGTTCAAAATTGAGAGTCCAAATGCCAATGTGGGGCTATCTCTTTGAATTGCTGTGTGACCATGGTGGTGCCACTGACCCTCTGAACTTCTCATAAGCTGCAGAGACTGACACCATGGGCACCAGGGAGGAGGGAGGCTTCTCAGAGAGGCTTTTGAATCAGTGTGGTTTTCTCTTCCATGGAAAGGCAGGATAGGAGCAGAAAGGTAGAGGTGACATTTTGAAAAGGAAGGGAAAGTAGCTTTAAACTTCTGGAAGAGTCATACTAGAGAGTGGACAGACATGCAGCAATCCTGCTACTTCACTACAAAGTAGGAGAAAAAACATTTTGTAGGGCTTCCCTGGTGGCGCAGTGGTTGAGAGTCTGCCTGCCAATGCAGGGGACACGGGTTTGAGCCCTGGTCTGGGAAGATCCCACATGCCGCGGAGCAACTAGGCCCGTGAGTCACAACTACTGAGCCTGCGCGTCTGGAGCCTGTGCTCCACAATGGGAGAGGCCGCGATGATGAGAGGCCCGCGCACCGCGATAAAGAGTGGCCCCCACTTGCCGCAACTGGAGAAAGCCCTCGCACAGAAACGAAGACCCAACGCAGCCATAAATAAATAAATAAACACAAAGTTAAAAAAAACAAAAAACAAAAAAGAATTACCTCTTTAAAAAAAAAATTTTTTTTGTATTAAGGAGCTGACATCCAGAAGAGGACCTAGAGCTTTCTGTGAAACCACCCACTAAGACTGTCCAGTCTAGGAACCGTCCCCACATCCCGTGACCTCCTGCCTCATGCCCAGCAATGTTTCCAAATGCCTCAGCTCGTAGCCGAATTCTCAAAATTCACTTAATCTCTTAAGTTGCGTTGGTTTAATAATTAAACAAAAAGTACCTTAAAACTTTTAGGAAAGTGGGACTAGGGCATGAGAAGACACTGGAAAACCAAAATAATATGTGGATGTTAGCTCTGTGGAAGCAGCACGTCCTCGCTGGATGAGGGTTGGGGGAGGGGGACATTATTCAGGGCCCAGCAAGTGTTTCATCTGCAATTGACAAATCCTCCATCCTCCCAGCTTCTGTTTCTCCCTACTTAAGACCTGGGTCACAGTATTTATTTACTTAAGTGATGGAGATGAAGGCAGGCTTAATGCTGGCCACCTGTCAGAATAACAGTGACCTGCCTCTTAAGGGGATTTCGGCAACCCCTCGACATCTTTATAAGACAAAAGGGCCTGGGAAGAAAATGTAGAGGAAAAAAATTCACTAATTGAGCTTGAAAAAGATGGTGAGATGAAATGGAAAGACCCAAAGGGCAAGCGAGGCTGAGATCCATGGTTACCGTTTAATGAGACTTGAAAGAGTACAGACCCCTTCCTCTTCTGAGATTAGATGGGATTTTGCAAACTATGATACCCAAACTGAAAAGTCAGTCCCCCTTATCTGCCTCTTGCAAATGCCCTTGGCGTCCTTCATATTCTTATAAAGAGAGATTTGTGAGTCTCCAAGGAATGCAAACAAACACACTTTCTCGGAAATAATGCTCTTGAGAGTGAGACGTACAACAACTTCAACAACTGACTTACAGCTTCAACTTACAACAACTTCATCATCATCATCACCCCCATTTTACAGGAAGGGTAAGTACCCAGCCAAAGGCATCAGTGCCAGTTCGAGATGGAGCCGGGACCCGGACAGGCACGCTGGCTCTAGGCTCTGTGCTCTTCTGCACCACGCTATGCTGTGCTTCAAGCAGAGAGAATGGGCTTCAACTTGATGCAGTCATAAAGCCCCAGGCAGTGCGCTCCAGCAGGCCCCTAGGTGAGGGATAGGAAGTACCCCCAGGCCTGCATCAGTCTTCTATCAGCTCTTGGAGGGCATCAACTTTTCTGCCCCAGAGGCAGGGTGATGAAAAGAACATGGGCTACGGAGTCAGACAGACCTTCCATTTTCCTAGGGAATGATTTTGAACCTTCCATTTTCCTAGGGAAAGTTATTTAACTTTTGGAGCCTCGGTTTCCGATCTAAAAAGTGGGGCTTATGTGACCTTTCCGAGGATTTTGTGAGGATTAGAAACAAAGTATGAGACCCACTCATTAGAGTCACTGGTGACAGAAGGATAGAGAGTGCCTGGTGTCTAAGAGCTATTTCCGATATTTCCTTGGGACAGTCATCCCGGCCCCCATGGAGGCAGTTCACACATATGGATTGGTGAGCCTGGACCGGCCAAAGGAAGCTCTGTCTGAGCCAGTCCACCCCGTAGATTTAGCAGACTGGGTTGCTTCCTGCTCCCACACAATGGAAAGCAATCTTAGTAAGTGCCTAGCTTAATTAGTTTGTGTCCAGACGTGCTCTCAAGGGCTGTGCACGCACACATGTCATCATGATCACCCACCTGTCTCTGGAAAGCCTGTTTTTCCAGAAGTCTGAGCCTAACTCCCTGTACAGTAACCAGATGAAATTTCCATTCAGTCAACTCTCAGTCCAGCTCCCTGCAAATGAGCCTGAAGTCATGACCCACTTCTGCTGATGTGTCAGGTCAAGGGAGCATGGTTCATCTCCCACGGCACATCTCAGCTACTACGGTCATGGACCACCTCCAGCTCTGGGTGGCCACCCAAGACACTTAATGAGTATTAAAAGTATGAGTCTGAGCTGGAATTCTGTCCTAGAACATTCTCTGTACTCTACTGGTACTGAAATCAAGAATTCTTTGCAGGAATTACACCAAAGGATGCACCACGGGTAGGAAGGAAGGAAGATGTGTCAGAATGCAATCAAACAGACACTGGAATGCAGACTTCCGGGGGGATAGACTGCAGATTCAAGATCATGCTGCTTTTCTTCAATGGCTCTTCCAGAGAAAATAAAAAAGACATAACAGGGTTTTTTCCACCCCGCCCTCTGCCGCCTCCTGGCTGCCACAGCATTCTAGCTGGGGAGATCATTAAAAAAACAGCGACGGGGAGATGGTGACTGCTCCTAGGGACAAAAGGGCACGTGCAGGGGTTACTCCGTGACCCACTGGTTTACCCTCTCACTACCACACACACGTCCACAATAGCATCTTCAGCCTCCACTGCACGGTCCCTCTGTTCCTGTAGAAATTACTATGGCCAAAGATGAAATCTTCACTCTCTGAAATCTACAGCCAGATAGATGACAGCGTGATGGAAGGAAAGCGTACACTGAGTGTCTTATCGATCTACCTGCCAGCCCGTGAATGGCGGGTAATAAAAATTTATTGAAAATTAGAAAAAAAATGTCACTTATTCTGATTCCACTGAAAGGGAGTATTGATGTTGCATATGAATAAATCCCTCCTTCCCCAGCACTAAACCGTCATCCTCCCAGCCAGCCAACCCTCCAAACAGCACGGATTTAAAAATCTTGCAATTTTATTTGCATATAAAGGCCGCTAGATATAGAATATCACAATAAATTTAAAGAAACAACTGCTTTCCTAAATTTCATTAACAAGAGAACATAAAATAGAATAAAGCTCAACAGCATTTACAATGGGAAAACAGAAATGACTATTAGCGAAAATATTTTGTGCTAGCGCAGATTGCATCGACACACAGTGCAAAATGGGGGGTGGGGTAGGGAGAAGGAAGTAAGAAGACGATTCAGGGTATTTAAATATAAAGGACAACTAAGCCTTATTTTAGTCAGCTTCCATTGCATCCATTTAAATCTATACACGCCTGCGACTGTACCTAGAAGTAACTCAAGCTCTTTAAGACCTTGAGTTCTGAGAAAATGTGTCAGCTCCTTCGGACTTCTGATGCCCTGCTTCAAGCACCCCTTTACAGTTGTACTGTCCTTGGCAATATTAAACTCCTAACTTAGTCATAATACACAAAAAATATTTATATATATAAACCCATATTGAAAAGGAGTCTGCACACTCTTTTTTCTTTTTTTTTACTGCATGAAATACCGGCTCTTGACAGATTCCATTTCCATATTTTTAAAGCTAAAATAATTTAAAAGAAACAAACATACAATGAATCCTTGTATAACCACAATATGGATCTCACTAGCTAAGCCATCCTCTAAAAGAGGGCCGTTTTCTTCCCTCGACACAGCTTTCTTTATAGTGACAGTGTTGAAGAGAAGTCTTTTCCACGCCTACTTTTGTTGAAAAGATTGTTCTAAATCCGGGCCACGTCTGCAAAAAAGAAGCATTCCCAAGAAAAACAACAACAACAACAAAACATCAAAAAATAAAATACTTCAGACAATACTCTTAAACAGTTGTGCAAATCTGGGTGGTTTTTAAAACACTGCCTACCTGTTTTTTCTTTTTTTTTTTTCTTTTTTCTTTTTCCAGCTTAAAGCATATTAAAATAAGACTTTTGTCACCTTTTCAAAAGAAAGCTTGGCTGTCCTTTGGCGAACACTAACAATTTACAATGGCGTGGCCTTTGAGAAAACAGAAGTCATTTTACAAATTCACAACAGTCCTTTGATTCCAAATGGATGCCCCATTTAAAAAAAAAAAAATAAAGAAGAAGCACAACCTCTAGCATCATTTGTGTTCCAGCAATTTACGAAAAGAACTCACATGATCTGGAAATAAACAAGGAAGAGAACTAAGTTTATAATTAGAAAAATGGCAGTTTTTAGACCTTCCCTCACATTCCAATTGGGCATTTGGAGGTTCAGGAACCCTGTGGGTTTGGAAGGTCAAATATAATTGGAGGGTTGGTCGGTTGAAAGCTGACTGTACACGTTGAGGCATTGATGTACGTTGTGTAACCGTCGGTCATAATGCCGTAACCTGTGGAGACAGAGTGTCACACTTACTGTAAAATATACAAATGAGAGTGACTCAGTGCAGGGCCATCAGACAAGGAAAACAAAAAGTCTTTGCCAGTGGGCAGTGAGATGAAATTCAGTAGAGCATCCCCCAGGTATTACAGCTTTCAGAAGCTGCCACCCGATTTTATTTTCTTTTAAGGGAGAATCCTCTACTTCAAAGAAAAGTGATACTTTTTTCTTTATTTCAACACTAGATTTGTTGGGGGAGAGGCTGTGATTTCTTTACTAGTGAAAATAAAGAAAAAACATTTTTTCCTCTTTTTAAAATATGATTTTCATTTCAAAGCCCTTGTATTAACTATTGAGTTCCAGGGAAGAGAATGAGTAACATACAAAACCCCTCAGGGGCAAACACATCGATCATCCAAACCTCAAATGGGCTTCAGGACAGGTGAGAAGGGAAAGAGTATTGCATTGGGAGTTGGGAGAGGTGAATGCTTAGCTTCCTTACCTATAAAATAAGCTCTAAACTGCCTCAATGAAAGTTAACAATAAGTGACCTTATCTTATTTGAATTGTGTGGCTTTAATGCTGAGTTCCATTTCATTCGAAAGAATCAGGTAATCAAATGTCCAAGTGATCTGGACACCATAGGACACTGCTTCCTACGCTTACCTGGACACTGGATCAAGCAAAAACACTTCCCATAAGCAGTATAAACCTCTTGTGACCTATTGGAAGAAAGCTAAGAAAGTTTCTCTGGGTCTTTGGTACGTATATTCCTTTTATAAGTTTTAACATGTTGAAATTTCTAGCAGGTTTGCAAATTTGCACATTTCCCTGGATACCTTATTTTGTCTTACAGCCTCTGCAATTAAGTTTGTAATTCTATGTTGGTATCGGGCTTCTATGGCACAGAAAAATATGTCTGTGAAAAAAGAAAATTATCAGGACTTACAGAAATAACTGGTAAGATTTTTTTCTTCCATTTGCTAAAATTTCTCCAAGTAAGCCTGTGGAGAGCTTAATGAGGGTCAAGGGAAAAATTTCTTAAGAAAGGAAAAGAAGCATTTCAAATGTGCACTGTTTAGTTCTGGGGTCATAAAGTCTTGTTATCTCTCTCCATCAAGAGGTTGGTATTTGCCCTCTCTCTGCCCTCTTCAGCTGTCTTAAGCGAATAAAAGCAAGACAAAGTTTATTTGAATATGATCTCCTCTCTTTTAAGCAAGTTTATTATTCTGGGACTTCAGTGGAATTCCCCAATTGTCTGGCTAGTTTAAAGCTAATTAATGATTTAAAAAAAAAAAAAAGATGAAATGCAAACTTATAGGCACGATGCAGGAATTCAAACCTGATAACTGCTCCCCAGAAATGCTGTTTAGACACCATCTCCCATCCTATTCCCTCCCTCCAGCCCGTATCATGCCTTAGAGAAGTGCCCTCCTTTTCAGGGAGTATGGCTTAAAGCCAGGGCAGGATGACATCCACTCTTGGGGAGCCTCCCCCCCCCCGCTGCCACTGCTTTCCATCCACTCAGCTCATGCCTGACTTGGAGCAAGATGGACTTTCTCTGGCTTCTGTAGGATTATTTTCAATATGCTGTTTATTACCTGCCTAGCCAGGAAGCCACTGGATTGAGGGCTTTGAAAAGCAAACTTCACTTTTTGCTGTGTCAGGCCTAAACTCCTTACCTGTTGCAGGTTCATAAATAACTCCAGAGAACAGCCGTAAGCAGGGGCTCGAGTGAATACGGAGGCTGCCTACATACACGCACCCACTGCACACAAATGTCTGTAACCAGGAGAGGCCGGTGCGGCCAGAAAACCTAAAAAAGAGGCTGAAAGAGGCCTCGGGTCTGCCCCAAGGCCCAGTTACCCCTGGCTTGAAAAAGTCCGGAGAGACAAAACTAGAGCCCTGAAGGTTCCCGTGAGGCTTTCCGGTTCTGTGACCTTGATTCTAGATTACCTGGGAAAGCAGAAAACAGCAACTGGACCAGTTCCCACCTAGGGGAGATTTAATTATGCTGTTTAACCTCAGCCCGAGCTTATAGCACTTATGATTTCTGAGAAGTCTGAAATGGTTTTCTGAGATTAGTAAGGAAATGTCTGCCTGCAAATGTGTGGGTTCTGTCACTTCGGTTCTGTATCTTTCATTGCACATCTGAAGTTATTTTTTAGACAAAGTCTTGTCTTCCTGGGTCTTTGTGTGCATCCCACATGAAACACAATATTTAGGTAGAAGAGGACATGGAAGTTATTTAGTCTAAAATCCAGGCCATTTCTTCTGATGCTCTTAAAGAGAAAATCTGCCCTTTATTCCCTCAGGGCTTCTCTACAAGCAGTGGTTATCAAACATTCTTCACTGGAGCCCTGAGATTCCAGAAATTGTCTGGGGTTAGTGCTGGGTTTTCCAAAAGGTGGTTTCTTACTCTCCACTCTGCTTAAAAGAGAGCAGCTCCACACAAAACACTTCTCAGCTTTATATATGTGTTTCTCCTAAGATTTCATCTCATGAAAGTGTTCCACTGGGAAAAAGAGTTTGGAAACCACCACGCCAATTACTCCAGGTGTAACTAAGGTCCCCGTTGTGAATGAGATCACGGATAATGACCCAACATGTTGTGAACTCCTTTCTCCCGGTCTTACCTTCATGGATTCCACCAAACACGTGGAGTTTGGGCCGGACTCGCCTCTGGACTGTGTTTAAAAGCTCCACGCAGCCCACTCTCTGAAGCTCCTTTGGAACCCAGTCTCGAAAACCTAAGAGTAAAATGCAATCAATACTCTTAATTTTCTGTCTCCAGGTAAGGTTTCATTTAGACTTTCAGGAAGCCATAACTCACAGAAGGTTTATTACATGATCTGTAATCCTAGCCTCTCCATTAATGCTCACAATGGCTTTTAAGGAACTTTTCACTCGTCACTTTGTCTTCTTTAGGTTCTTGAATTTTTTTTTGGTTTCCCATTTTTTTTTTTCTTCCTGTTAATTAACATTTTTTTTCTGTAAGGGATTTGATTTATTCAGCCCTGGGTTTCAACTCTTCATGGGCCCAGTGACATTTATTCCCTACAGTCCCATAAGCTCTCTTTTTCTCTCAATTCAGTTACTTTCTCTTTTTTTTTTTTTTTTTTATTGTATCTCTCTTATAGCAGTCTACTTCAAGATGGTTCAAAGAAGAAGGGCTAGGAAGGGCTTCCTGTAAACTGGCCACAAGATACCTTGCTCTCTTTATTTTCTTTTTCTTTTTAAAATTTTTGGCTGAGCCATGCGGCATGTGGGATCTTAGTTCCCCGACCAGGACTCGAACCCGCACCCCCTGCAGTGGAAGTGTGGAGTCTTAACCACTGTACCGCCAGGGAAGTCCCACCTTATTCTCTTTAGACACATCAACTCTTAACCCTTGGTTCCTGATGACCCAAGCTTGGGAGTGCCAAGTTCCTCCTCCAGTCTCCTCTTTAACAATAGTGCAACCACGGTGACCCCGTAGTGGCATGCAGTAAGCTGGGGCTGATTGACTACCTTTATGCAAAAGCCACTTAGTTCTAAGTCTAATGCAAAAAGTCCATAGAAACTGACATCAGTTATAGCAAAAGTCAGCTATCTGAATGATTATGGCCCGGAATGGAATCCAATCACCTCATTGGGATGGGGTATAAAGAAAGCAGATAGGACAAAAGGCTAAATCACAATCAGTGGGAACCCATTCCATAGCTCCATTAGTTGATTTCTACTATTCAGAAATGATCAGGCAGAAAGGGACAGGCCAGCTTATTCCACTTTGTTTGGCAAACGGTAGAAAATGAAGGTTTCGCATCCCTGTAAAGACATGTTGGCTGGTGAGTGGCCAGAAAATATGGGAAATACATCAGATACAAGTAGGGGTCCTATAAAAATCCAACCAGGGATTTCCAAACTTTGTTAATTAGAGGGAAAAGTCTCTAATCCACAGTGATTGGCATATTCCCTCATGGATGTGTTTTTCTTGAAGAGGGAAAACATCTCATTTCACGTGCAATCACCTAAGAAAGTGTCTTGCTCGTACCACAATAGTGAAGTCCCATGTGCCATGGCTCCCTTAGCAGGAGAGAATTCAAGGCCAATCCCCACAACCACCCCCTACCTCCTAGTCCAGAATGTTCACAAGAATCCCAATAACTACACTGATTAAGGTTCAACGTTACCTTATGAAAACTTTGCCTGACATTTTATTTTGGAACTCCGTGATGTAGATCTTACTCTGCTATATGCACAGCCACTCTCTGGATTACTCCATCTTTACTACAAAGAGAGGGATGGTAGCCTCTCTATTAAGAGTTCCTGGAATGTCTGAATTCTTTGGGGGCTAGAATTCAGACTTACTGTTACTGCCACTTGCTTTTGTACCAAAATTAATGACTTGATGAAGTCTGTGAATGAACTGTTCTGTTCAAAGTTATATTCCAAATAATACTTCAGGTATGTAAATGTTTCTATGCTGAGGACGCCCAAGTCCCTCACAGTAAACAGCCTAAGGGGGATGAAGCCTGCATCCAACTAGGCTGCTCAGGGGAAGGACCAAGTTGGCTGGGATGTGGTCTCTGTAGGGTCTCACTGTGTAACTCACGCTGAGCAGAATATTTAGCCAGCAATTTAATGACTTGTTAGTCTCTAATGATTGCAAAATAGGGAAATTAATTAATCATGACTTGATAAAGGTTATTGATAAGTATAATCTTGTAAAGTATGGAGTGGGTAGGATGGGGTAGGGAAAGAGCATGGGGATGGTGATTCTGAAGCTTTGAAAAAAGTCAGGAAGTGCTGATCTTGTGCAAATCTGTACAATTTCCCTGTCTGTAACAGAACTGCCTTCCCTTCTCTTGCTTCCCTCCCACCCCCCATCATGAAAATGTGCCACTGTGGCTCATGCCCTGGTCCTCCCTTCCGTTGTTTCTTTGTGAAACACAGAGCACTTCCCTTGTAAGGGCAGGAAGGCAGCACTAAGCAGCGTGAAGGGGAAAATATCTACAAAGATTAAATTCACATTAGGGGGTGTGTGTTAGATTTTTTATTTTTCAGGTCGACTGAGGAGGGAAGTGAAATGGATAGTAACCCCAAACCACAGGAAAAAAATGATGAACATCATTTATTTTTGTATTGTTTTCCTCCTCTCTCCAAAGCAAGATGATCACGAAAACTTTTCTAGCCCTGTACATTTAACAGTTTGTTAAGAGGATAGATTTCATGTTATGTGGTTTTTAATATAATTTTTTAAAAGAGGAAACTCTCCTACTAAAAGGGAAACATCTGGATTGCCTGAGCATACCTTAGTTTGACAAGGGAGGCTGCTGGTGTAATAGACACCCAGTAGATGGGAAGATCAAGGTGGTAGTCCTGTTTGAAAAATGTTCTGTGGCTAAACCAAACCACTAACAATCTCATGAATAATTAGAAGATTATTATATAAATCAAACAATCATCTTCTGACCTATAATCTGGGTGACTGAAGGTAGCTTTGAAGCATATTGGCAATCTAAACCTGGATGCAGGTTCACTGTATCTATAAGATGAGTATCTTTAAGTAATATTCAATGTAAGTCCTTACTTAACACCTTAGCTAAAAAAAGAAAAAAAAAGGATTCTTTTCTTGTATAATTAGCTCGATGTTATACTTAAAGATCTCCTAGGTTCCACTATTATATGGAAAAGGAAAATGAACTACTTTGAATGAAAGTTTCCATCATTTCATTACCATTCAAAAGCCCTGTGACTGGGAGGTCTGTGTCTTCCTTCTATTCCCCATCCCCCTCCCTCACTCCAAAGTGAATATAGTTCTTAAAATAAATTATCAAGCTCAAAAGACTGTGGTGCTCTATACTCATTTGATTTCCCCTGACCTGACTAAATCAAAAAATTTAATTTCAAGAACACCTGTAAGCCCAGCAGAACTGCTCAGTTCAATGATCATACTGGGTTTCTTTAAAGACACTGACTTTTCTTTTTGTATTCACTTTTTTTTTTTTTTTGGGAGAAAAATGATTTTGTCCCTGAAGCATTATTCATTATGCTTGGGAAAAAAAAAGGCATCACGTATGACGAAAGAACACCTTTGCTTCACTTACCGAGAGGAGGTCCGTGTGTCATGAGTATGTCGATGCCCTCGGGGATAAGGTTCCACTTGTCCAGCAGAGACTGACCTCTGGGCAGGTTAAAGCCCCAACCATTAAACCACGGGGTCCTTTGGGGGAGATAACGCACATGGTATCAGGCCAGCAGAGCCACGTTTCCGCTCTACACTGTTTCTCTCTCGCACATTCCCCCACGGTTTGCATTGCTCTCTTTTCTCTTTTTGATGGTTGGCCCTGGCAGCAGGATGCTTTTTTGTTGACTGCTTCAAAACCAATTCATTTGAAAGCAAGTGTGGAGCCTACAAATTGTTCAACTAGAAAGAGGCACAAGAGCCTTTACAGTGGAGACTTTCCCAGCAGACCTCTATCAAAATCTTAACAATGCTTTGTCTTCCCCCAAATCTCAGTGCTTCCTAAAGATGCCCAGCCCAGATCCGAAGCATGTCCATCCTTCCTGTAGTGCCTCAGGGCTAAGAAATTTCATCAGCCCTCCTTCTTCCTCCCCATCACTGTGGAACGGCTTCACTAGAAAGATTCTTACTGAAATCCTTGGGGAAAAGGACAAGTGCTCTGAAGGCAGAAACCTCCACACATAGGGATGTTCTGAACATCCCGGACTGAGAATGCTGAAAAAATATTGGGCGCGGTGGGGGGGTTGGTTAGAAAGGTGAGAAGGGACACTGAACAAAAAGCCAAAGTGGAACTTTCCTCCGGTCACCAAAGGGAAGATTTCTGGGGACACCCCTGTTGACTCTGGAATCCAATCTCCTGACAGTGAATGTGAGCATTCCACCCTCTCGGGAATTTCTGCTCCAGGAATAAGTTTCTGAGATCGATGCTCTATGTAGAAACGAATGGCGTCTTTGTGCATCCAGTGAGCATTTCTAACTGGAGCTGAAAACGTCTCTACCATTTATAATAACGGGAGAATGATCCAGTTTTCTCTACAAATACTACAGGCTACATCACATCAGAACAAAACAGTGCCCAGTGCTGTCCTATTCCCAAACATCTAGATGTAACCATTATTTTCTGAAATCGACTCTCTTTGTCCTGGAGGAAAATTCCAATTTGCTAGGGCATACACGTCAAAGACAAGTTGGTCAATATTCTGGCTAAGCCCAACTTTTCCCTTCAGCTTAAGCTGCCCCTTCCACGCCTACTGAGAGAGGTAACCCTGTGTACAAGGGCACCTGGTCTGTCACAGCTAATCAAACAGGGGGCATTATTATTTAAAGCCAATCATGGCTCAGACTAACCAGTGTCTTTCAAGACTCTGCACTCAGAAACACTAACCATCATTCATTTGGTGGTGGGCATGCATAGTCAAGGCCAGAGGTGAAAGGATGGCCCCTGAAAGCCATGTAAAAATCCACCTTACAGGTAAGAACCGCAGTTCCCACTGAGGTGCCTGAGAGAGTAAGTGCCAGAGATAAGAGACTGTGTGGCCTCAGCTAGAAAAAGAGAAACCAAGGAAGTATCTGACTTGGCCCCACTTTCCAAGTCCCTAAGCCATCCTCAGGAAGCTTACTTGTAATAACAATAGCTATATAACAACAATAATCGTTATTAAAGTTATTATTTATCGAGTGTTTGCTCTATGTCAAGGTACTATTCTAAGTACTTTATTTGTATTGACACACTGAAACCTCACAACCAGCTCATGAGGTGGGTGCTATTATTAACCACATTTTACAGATGAGGAAAATGAGGTACAGAGAGGTCAAGTAAATGCAGCCAATAAATTGGACATAAACCCAAGCAGTTTGGTTCCAAAACCCAGACTCTTAACCTGCATGCAATTCCCCTTCTTATATACTACCTGAATTAATTTACTACTTGCCCTGAGTGAGCCCCCTCTGTACTCTTTCAAGTTTGAGTGTCTTATTGCTTGAAGCCAAATGAGCACTGAACTAGAATAATACAGCCATAAGGTGCTGAAGTGCACACCAATGGTTTTTGCCCAGCCAGCTCTTTCCGCCTTCTTTTGGTAACAACATTTGAATTTCTTATGGAGTACCTTTCCCTCCCCGACTCAGTACATGTGCTCTGGTAAGGCTGACTCATCCCTGCTCAGAATGAAGCACGTATGGCCTCTCCGTGAGCAGCGATTGGTCTAGGGATGTGTATATGACCCAAGTTGGGCCAATGAGCGTCATCCTCAGGATTTTGTCGGTGTTACCTAAAGAGAAGTCATAGTTTCCTCTCTTTCCTATCTTGAGAACTACGTAAGCCTGCTACTGCCTGGGAGCTATCTCAGCCACCAAGCGGATAGCTTGTGCTTGAGAAGCAAATCACCACAAAGAATGCCAAGCCAAGAAGCAGAGTGCCTTGATGACCTTGTTGGACACGGGGAACCAGCTGTGCCTGAAGCCAATCACATTTTTCTTCCAAGTGTATAAGCCAGCAAAATCCTTTCCTTCTTCTTAGCTTGAGTTAGATCCTGTTTCTTGCAACCGAAAGAGTCCTAATATATACAGTTACTGTATTTAGTGTAGAAACGACCTATGTACCTATTGGCAATGATTACCCACCCCCCAAGATGTCCACGTCCTAATTCCCGGAACCTATAAATATATTACCTTACATAGCAAAGGCGGATTAAAAGTTTGTTTGGGAGCTAATCAGCTGACTTTAAATTAGGGAGATTATCCTGGATTACCTAGGAGGACCCAGTGAAACCAAAAGGTCCCTAAAAGTGGAGAAGGGAGGTAGAAGAGGAAATTAAAGAGGTGCAATGTAAGAAGGACTCAACCTGCTGTTGATGGCTTTGAAGAGGAAGGAAGAGGAGCATAAAGCCAAGGAATGTGGGCAGTGTCAAGAAGCTGGAAAAGGTAAGGAGAGAAAACAAATGCTCCCACAGAGCCTCCAGAAAGGAACACAGCCCTGTCGACACCCGGATTTCAGCCCAGTGAGACCCATGTCAGGTTTCTGACCAACAGATTGTGAAGTAATAAATGTGTTGTTTTAGATGAATGGATAAAGAAGATGTGGTATATATACACAATGGAATACTACTCAGCCATAAAAAAGAATAAAATTTTGCCATTTGCAGCAACATGGATGGACTCGGAGGGTCTAATGCTAAGTGAAATAAGTCAGACAGAGAAAGGCAAATACTGTGTGATATCACTTATATATGGAATCTAAAAAATACAACAAACTAGTGAATATAACAAAAAATAAGCAGACTCACCAGATATAGAGAACAAGCTAGTGGTTACCAGTGGAGAGAGGGAAGGAAGGAAGGGCAATATAGGGGTAGGGGAGTAAGAGGTACAAACTATTAGGTCTAAAATAAGCTACAAGGATATATTGTACAACATGGGGAATATAGCCAATATTTTATAATAACTATAAATGGAATATAACCTTCAAAAATTGTGAACCACTATATTGTATGCCTGTATATATAATATTGTACAGCAACTAAACTTCAATTAAAAAATACATTAAAAAATAAATATATGTTGTTTTATGCCACTAAATTTGTGGTGATTTGTTACAGCAGCAATAGAAAACTAATTCGGTATCTAAACTGTCTGAGCTGGTTATAAAATCCAGGGATTGTGAGTGGCCTGAGTCTCACCTGGTACACAGCATGTGTTCAATCAACACAGCCCTTCCACAGCCACACTGTCTTGCTCAGCTAGGTGCAATGCTTTTGGTTTCCTCTGAGGAAAAGGCAGTGCTCACTTTCTTATCCCAGTCTGTCAGGGATGCACCAGGCATCGTGGGTATGGGGGTGATGCCTCGTAGACCCTTTCAGAGCTTAATGAGTCAACCCGGCTCTCTCTTGCCTTCTAGGACTCCCTGCCTGCAGGATCTTAAACATTTTCATTAGACTCTAAAATAGAGTTTTCCCAGTTTGGGATACCCATCTTTCCCCTTTACTTTACAATAATAACCCTCTTCCAAGATTTGTTTTAAAAGTAAAAAGAAAAAAAAAAAAGGCAAGTTCAG
This sequence comes from Balaenoptera musculus, assembly GCF_009873245.2. Lineage (NCBI taxonomy): Eukaryota > Metazoa > Chordata > Mammalia > Artiodactyla > Balaenopteridae > Balaenoptera > Balaenoptera musculus. The sequence continues at coordinate 81,508,344 of NC_045792.1, forward strand.
AACCCAATGAAGACTCAGTGAGCATTCTGGCATGAGAGAGAGAAAAATAAGCAAAAACATCTGTTTTCCTAGATTTTGCAAACAAGCTTCTGGGCCTATGGTTCTTGTCTGAATGGTGAATAAAGAAGGGTTTGAAAGAGTCCCAAGCACACCCAAGTAGTTGGTACAATGAGGGGCTCTGATTTCACTGCCAGCGTCTGTCTGAGGGCGGTCAGCCCCTGAACCCCGAGGATATCCCAGGGGCTTCCAGAGTCAAAGAACGGGACTTATTTTTTTCACTCTTTCCAGTTTTTCCTCATAGAATTTTCTCTTGGAAACCCGCAGCCCTATTCCCCCAGGAAATGCTCAGTTTTACAAGTGGTCTGTAAAAGATTAAGGCAGGTCCATGGTCTAGAGGTCCCTTAAATTTTCTTTGGTTAATGTTAAGCCTGTGACAAAGCCCAGACATTTCCAAGTTAAGGGTAAACTTTGAAAATGTTGGGCTTTTCTTTTGACTCAAACCTGTATGTGCATGAGAGAGAGGTTAAGTTATACGAAAACGAACATTTATGAAGTCCCTGATACGTTTTTACATAGGGGTTTGGTTTTACATAGGCTATTACATTTAACTCCTCATAACAATACTTGGGCTAGGTATTATCAGCTCTGTTTTTAGAATAAAAAGCCTGAAGATCAGTGATATCAAGTAATTTGTTCACTTTCCTAGGATTAGTAAGTGGCGGAACCGAGATCTGAACCCAGATCTGCTGGCTGCAAAGCCGGTGTTCTTTCTTTGCACAATGCTGAACTAAAACCTTCCAGCCCAGTTTTGGTTTTGGCTCTCACATACATAAAGTAAACAGGGCTAATCCATACGGTCTCTGAGGCTGTGCACTGTGCAACTCCAGAGGGCTCCATGGCATTGTGTGATGGAGGTGGCTCTTAGTGAAAATGCAGTGTGAATTCAACAATGCTGGTACGGCTTCTCTGGGATGCTTTCTGTTCCTCTAGATCCCCTAGATCAGGCCTTTTCCATAATACAGTGACCAGGAAATGGGAAAAGCAGCCCAGTGAGGGGCTCCAGAATTATCCCAGCATGGTGTAATAAATGAGGCATACAGAAATGGGAGACCCATGTGCTAATTTGCATTCTGGCATCAATTCGCTAATGCACAAGACCCTTGGATAAGAGAAGGTCCTCAGTGGGCCAGTTTCCTCATCTGACCAAAGAATGAATGGGCGGATGTGATTACGGGAGTTCAGGATTGCTTTTAGGCTTCAGAAATCTTATGCAGAAGCCCCAGACCCAAAGCAGGTATGTGCAGGGGTGTTTCTTGCCAGGGGATGGGGAGGAAGGGGCTCGGAACATGTTCACTCACTCAGCCCCCTCCTCCTTTCTGACCTACGCCTCTGAGCACAGCTGGCAACACCTGACACTTGATAATCTTTCTGTGATCTAGAAATCCCCAAATTCTGTCATTCTGTGCAGGCTATCAATGTTCTGAGTAAATGCTGCGAATTGCTCTCAATGAATTACCTAAATTGCCTGTAAAGGACCAAGTCCACTGTGGGAGAAATAGCTGCACAGAGCAGAGACCGACTGTGTCAGCATCAATGAATAATGCTTTATCCAGTTGAGTTTCAACCTGAAACACGAAACCCCAGCAGTGAGCCCCCCAGGAGTTCACTGGAAAAAGTGTGCACAGCCAACCTCCCGAGCCCCACAATGAGTTTTGTTCTGTAGCAGTGGGGAGGCGAGGGGGGAAAGGAGGAGGAGGGAGGAATCCAAGGGAACAATGTCTACTGCCTTGGCCAAGGACTTAATAATTAGCTGTGACTAACAAATGCCACATGGGAACCGGCTTGTAAGAAAATGTCCCACAAAGCACCCTGTTGCCAGTGGGCCAATCCGAGCCCACGACTGCCCCTCCTAGATAGGGATTAGAAAATCCTGGAAGGAAGGGGAGTACTTCAGCTGCCTGAAGCCAGTGGACCGAAGACTCAGATGGATGGAAGCTGGGGATGCTTTCAAGGCGCCCTCCTCCTTATTCTCAGAATTAGAGGCACTTGGCCTCTTGGGGCTGAGAGTCCAGGGGCAGGTGCTGCGGGAGTTCACATAGGCAGAACTTGTTCCAAACAATGTCAATACAAAACAGGTTTGCTCTCTGGAAGCACGTTGAGATTAAATCACTGCAAAGGTCATCTGTGTTTGCCGTACACAATGCTGTGGTGTGGGCGGAAGGGAGCTGCCGGAGCATAAATCCCAGGTTTGGACAGGTGAACGGCCATTCACTCCCCGACCAACTTCGGTGGGGGCTGGGCGCACCCCAGGAAAGCAGGATTTGGAAATGAGCAATTGGTACTTGTTCAGCTCAGATGGGCTACCCAGGTTCACTGCCCTGGTGTTGGTCAGCGCCGACACGTTCCCCATGGACCCTGGGTCCTGGGCGGACTGCATCACAGAGACTTGGGATTCCTCTGAATACAGTCTCCTGGGTGCCCGCTGCAGGGATTAGGGCTTGGGATTCTGCATGAAAGCTGTGAAGGGGCAAAGTGCAAGCTCACGAACCCCCAGACTTAATTAAAGGACTGGCGCGTTGGCTGCGCCACTTCAAACTACGAGAGCCTGGGGGTTTTGTAAAAGTTAGCCATTCTTGTTTTGGAGGCAGTGGGTACGAGTATGTATCATGGAGTCAAACAGACCCATGTTCAGTAGGTCTGCTACTTACTGGCTTCTCTGACCCTCAGTCTCCTCATCTTTCAAAAAGAAGCAGACTATCCACCCACGTGGATAAAGTGAGATAATGAGATAATTTATGTAAAACTTTTGGCAGAGAACTGCCATAGAGTATTAATGTGCAGCTTCTAATTTATATATGATATACATTGGTAGTGTGTGTGTGTGTGTATATATACACACACACACACACACAAAATTGCTCATGTTATATTTTTTTCTCTCTAGAATTTCTCAAGCTATGGCTCATCAAATCATAGACCTTGCTGCTCCAGACTCTGGAAAAGTCCCCAGTGCATAGGCAAGCATTACTAGATGGCTAGATAGAGCCTGATTTCCTCCGGCTGATTACTTATTAAAAGGCACTTCCTCAGCTCACTTTTGAGTGGAAGTTTTTCAGAAAGGCACTCACTGCCTCGCCTGCCGGCCGGCTCAGTCTTGCATAGACAATCCTGTGGAATGTGAGAGCACAGGGTAAAACGGTTAGTCAAGGCTGCTTAGCCGGCAAGTACAGGTGGCTAGATTTTGACAGGATTTTAAATTGGGGATGTTCGAGGAAGGGGTTTGCTTTGGGTCCTTGGAATATTTATAATAGGGGGCTCAGAGAGGTTCACTGGAGGAATCGACACACTACTAATTAAAGCCATCACCACCGCCTGGCACCTCTGTGAAGCAAAATTCAGAAACCAGGAGCCAGTTTCCACAATCCCTTTCTTTTCTAAATGGTGGTGCTTCAGAATTGCAACCTCTTCTACACCCAGCACTCCCAGCCGCCATTGGCCCCTCTCCGACTACACATCACACCAGGTCCAAGGGAAGCTAATTTAACCACCGCTGGTTAAAATCACACCGCACTTCACAGTGCCTTTCACATGCCATGAAGCTGTCATGATAATTCTTGATCTCTGGCTCACCTGACAGCTCAGCCCTCCCTTGACTGCAAAGCTTCCCGTCAGTTAGAAATAGCAGTTTCCCTGGCACCAGATGTGTCATCCTGAATATCCAGATGAAAGGCAGACACCTGCCCCGCTCCCCTCCTTGCTTCCCTTTCTCTCCACAGCTCTGGAGATTGTTTAAGAAGCCAGCCTTCTCCCTCCCCAAGTCCCTCCACTTGGAAGCCTGGAAGTTACTCTTCCATGCAATTAAAAGGCTGTCTTGCATTAGCCCACGGAAGGACGTCACATCTTGTGCAGCAAAGAGACGCACATGGTAATTGACATCACTAGGAGAGAGATGCAAAGCTTAACTTCAGGGCAAGATTGACACCTCTGGGCAGCTGCCTGGGAAGCCTGCCTCACCCAAACCAGGACTCAGCTGCCTCCAAAGGGCAGTGCCGGCTTCTCTCACACCAGCTGTCTAGTCCCATCACTTCACTATGGCTTTGTAGCTTGGTCTTTCGTTATAAGGTCCTTGGGATGAAAAGAGATCCTGTTTTGATAAAGGGAAGGCCTGGTTGAGTAATGTGGTCTGCTGCCATAGACAGGATAGGAACAAATCATACCCAAGGTAGTCACCTGAGGCCCATGAGCTACAAATAGGGGTTTCATAAACCAAGGCAGCACACACCGCTGTCTTGACAAACATGCCGACAGTGTCCCCATGCAAGTGTCAGAATTAAGCCTCTGTTACTCATTTTCCTCTCTTGCTGGAAAGGAGATGGTGTAGGCAGAGTTTGCTTTAGGAGCCAAGAACAAAAAAAAAACCACCCTGACCTGTTTTTGAACTTGGTGTGCCCTGAATTATTAAAAATAATGTTACAGCATTTGCCTGGTCCTCCCAAGCATACCTGCCTTTAATCTTATAAACAAGTTCACAGCACGAAGAGAAAGATTTCCAATAGGTTTCCTTCCCATAGGGTTGTGAGGGAGACTATTCCCATCCATCATGCAAAGAGCCTGACAGGGGAGAGGAAGGACCATGGCAGGACTTCCATCTTGGTGGGCAGGTGAAGTGGACTTGGGGTTATGCCCTGGTGCTTCCAGAAATGGCTCTTTGTTTTGTGGCCGAGGAAATCAGAGGACCAGGTACCAGGGTACCCTGACCAGGATGGGCCTTGAGCTGAGCAGCCCTCAATGGGACCTGCATTGATTGATACTAATCCCCAGCAGGGAGAATTCCTCAAAGAGGGACATCACGGCCAAGTTTGAAAGGAAAAGAAGGCTCAATGGGTAGAGAGGAGTAGAAAAAAGAAAAGCAGTATTCATCTTTTTTTCCACTAACATTTATTGTGGTAAAATATATATAACAAAATTTAATATTCTAACCATTTTAAGTGTATAACTCAGTGGCATTAAGTACATTCACAATGTTGTACAACCATCACCACTATCCATCTCCTGAACATTTTCACATCCCTGATAGAAACTCTGTATCCATTGACAATAGCTCCCCATCTCTCCCTCCCCTCAGCCCCTGGCAACCACCATTCTTTTTTTTTTTTTAAATTAATTAATTAATTAATTAATTTATTTTTGGCTGTGTTTCTGTGCGAGGGCTTTCTCTAGTTGCGGCAAGCGGGGGCCACTCTTCATCGCGGTGCGCGGGCCTCTCACTATCGCGGCCTCTCTTGTTGCGGAGCACAGGCTCCAGATGCGCAGGCTCAGTAGTTGTGGCTCACGGGCCTAGTTGCTCCGCGGCATGTGGGATCTTCCCAGACCAGGGCTCGAACCCGTGTCCCCTGCATTAGCAGGCAGATTCTCAACCACTGCGCCACCAGGGAAGCCCTCTATTTTCTGTCTCCATAAATATGACCACTACAGGTACCCCATGTAAGTGGAATCTTACCAGATTTGTTCTTTTGGGTCTGGCTTATTTTGCTTAGCATAATATGCTCAAGATTCATCTATGCTGTAGCATGTAACAGAAATTCATTCCTTTTTGTGGCTGAAAAATATGCCACTGTATTCCACTGTACGGGTATACAACATTCACTTTTTTTTCATCTAAGGTTTCTATAAGTCTAGGATGTGCCAGGCACTAAGCTTGGCCATAAGGCGTCATGGAAGATGAGTCTGAGTCCCTTCCTTCAGGAGGTACACAGGTACTGAGTTGAAAGCTCAGAGGATGGGATCAGTATGGTCCTTCTGGGGCATTTAATCATTCCACAGACATGACCTGGATGCTTGTTATGAGCCGGGTTCTAGCAAGGTCGTTGCTAGGAATACAAAAATTGAATACAGTTTCCAGGATAAACCCACAGCTCACCATTTCATAGGTAAAGTTGCCCTGGACAGAAGTCTTTAAATGCTGGCCTTCATTCCAAAATAACCTAATTTCCAAAGAGCTTGGGGAACATCAAAATGATCTGAGAATGAATCCAGCAATTCCAAGTGCAGACTGGATAGGAGGTGACCTGGGGCACAGCCGGCAGGACTCTGCGGGGGGAGGTCTCCTTCCACGTCCTCCTGCACACTCCTTGAGAAAGCTCTTCAGCCAACACCAGGACCATGAAACACAGAACCACATCCTGCTAGAGAATAAGCCTGTGAGGGCAGCGTGCGTCACATGCCTGGCTGGCTCTAAAGTGTGGGACAAACAGGACAGGGCAGGAGGCAGGAAGATCGCCAGGTACTCCGCAAACTCAGCAGAGCGCACCTGCCCCCCACCCCTACCCTGTAGACATGTCACAGAAACCTAGCCAGAAGACAGTATTTTTCTAACTTAGATTTCCCAAAAGAGTAAGAAAAAGAGGAAAGGTGGGTTCAGGGTTAGCTGGATTTGATCTTGTTACACAGTGAACTCTTAAGAATTGATGTTAACAGCGGGGATGGACTGATAAAATCTCTGCCCCGAAATAGGGGATAATACAATATTTTATTATGTTTTGTTTAGTTTAGAATGTGCCTGTGTTGAGCGTGTGTTGTCACACATTTATTTTGCTAATGCTGGTTTCTTTTTATACAATTTCATATTTGGGGGGACCAGGGGGAGGACTGCAATGGTAAGAAAGCCTGCTCCTGAAAAAACAGACCAAAAGAGAATAAGTGCTAAGTGGACCATAAAATACTAGGCAGCCAGTCATTAAACGTAACAAGGAAGACTGGAAGTTCAATGACTCTGGCCTGGTTCACCACCGTGTCCCTAGCACTTGGCACAGAGCAGATGCTTAAGTATTTGTCAGTTGAACTGAAGAGTGAGTGTTCATGAAGAGTTTGTAACTTCATGAGAAAATGTGCATTCCGTGATGGTTAGTGGAAAAGCCAATTTGCAGACCAGTATGAATGCAAGGATGTAAAAAATGCTTAGAAAAAAGAAAGTGATCAAGATGCTGAATGGTTATCTCAGGGGTGGGAGGAGAACCAGAAGTGATTTTTCTCACTTCTTTCTATTTGTCTATTATTCTCTACTTTTTCTATACTGACCACCTATAATTTGGAAAACATTTATCCAGTGTAAAAATCTCCATGCAGTCAAGTGCAGCTTGAGCATGGATGGAGAAATCTGGAGGATTCGTTATCTACTTAGACTGCAAAGCAGTTTCTTCCAGCGGGTGAAGAAACTGGTGGATTTGGGGGACTTGAGCTCAGGAAGCTGACATACGGCTTGCCTTCTTTCTCTCCTCTCCCCATTACCATTTGTGGGGACAGAAAGGCGTCCTGAGCAGCAGAGTCTTTTATTCATTCAAGTAATTCAATACACATTTACTGAGCATCTGCTACATGCCAGGCACCAGTCTGCTGGGGGTGGTTCATCTTACTGAGGGATTTCAGTTTCACTGTAGATAACATTATATAACTGCATAGTACTTTACTCATTACAAATCATTTTCACATTTATTAGTTCACAATTACCCCCAAGTGGTGGGCAAGGTGTTAATTATAGAGAAAACAGTATACAGAAATAGGAATTTTAGTAACTTGCACAAGGTCACCTACAGCTGAGGTGGCATGGACATAATTCTGTAGTCCAATGATTTCAAATGAACGGTTAAAAGTTAGACAGGTCTAGGTTCAAATTCTGACTGTTTTCCACTCAGCAACGTGACCTTGGGCAAGTTCATCCGTCTGATCTCAGTTTTCTCATCTATACAGTGGAGATAATAGGACCACCCACACAGGTTTGTTGTGAGGACTGACTGTGATCATGTATGTAATGCATTTCCCAGAGTGTTTGCCCTACATTAAGAATTCAAAGTGGGACTTCCCTGGTTGTGCAGTGGTTAAGAATCCACCTGCCAATGCAGGGGACATGGGTTTGATCCCTGGTCAGGGAAGATTCCACATGCCACGGAGCAACTAAGCCCGTGACTACTGAGCCTGTGCTCTAGAGCCTGCGAGCCACAACTACTGAAGCCCGTGCACCTAGAGCCCGTGCTCCACAACGAGAGAAGCCACTGCAATGAGAAGCCCGCGCACCGCAGCAAAGAGTAGCCCCCGCTCGCCGCAACTAGAGAAAGCCCGTGCGCAGCAACGAAGACCTAACGCAGCCAAAAATAAATAAATAAATTTATTTTAAAAAAAAAGAATTCAATGTTAGCTCTTGTTTCATCATTATGAATGTTAATATCATTATAAATATTAATATCACCAACCCTTAGGTGTTTGTCCCCTAATTTATCTTCTTCGTACCCTCACAAAGTGTACCTTCTCTCTCCATTTCTCAGATTTAGAATGTAGATACCAAAGAACTGAGCGGATCTATCGCAAAGCAATGAGTGACGGCATCTGGATACAGGTGGACCAGCCTAGGATAAGGAACGGGAAGGCACTGACTTGGCATTTAGAAGACCTGGGTGCTAGTCTAGGCTCTTCCAACTTACTTGCTACAAAACCTTGAGCAAGCAACGTCTCCCATCTCCTGTTTCCTTAACTGTGCAAGGGGGATAACGATTTCGATGAAACTTGCAAGCTTGTCACACAAATACCTACATAAACGAGTTTTCAACTATACAAAAAGTGCCTTCTGATGAAGTGCCTTCGAATTCCCATATCACTGTCTGTCTGTGTTGCCTGCTTGTGCTGTTTGAAAATCTCAGAGGAGCCAGAATAAGTGACAAGTAGGTCAGATGTACGTTAAAGTGCTGGCCTCCATTTATCTACCATTTTGGCTCTAAATGACTAGTTTCAGTCCAGACCGATTTAGTAAAGTGAGGAAACTGTGGCTGCAACCTGGCAGGACACACAATCAGAGGAATGAGTGAGAAGTTTAAGCTGCCCCTTCAATTCAGAGGTTAAAGCGAGCAGACAGACCCCGGTGTCTCTGTCTCTGTGTGCCAGCCAACCATGTATTATTAATTGGGCTCAGCAAACATTATCGAGCACCTTCCACTGCAAGGCTCTGGCTAAGGCCTCCAGGGATCTAAATACAATGCAAGACCATCCCCACCTGCCATCTGGTAGGGATAACGAGATAGTCACCGGCAAAACTGTTCTCCCCACCTCGGCCCATTAAAATTCTACTGAGCCCTTAAGGCTCGTTATTTTCCCTAAGAAGCTTTCCCTGATCCCCTCAGCACTTTCTTTGATCATCATTTGTGGAATTTCTCATACTATGCGTTATTCCTGGCTTGTGTGTGTACGTGTGTGTGTTGAACTTATTTCCTACCTCATTCCAACAAGCCTGTGAGTCAAAGTTGTGCTATGAATATGCCTACGTTCCCCAGTGGATTGTAAGCCATGTCCTATTTATATTGGGGACCCTGAGATCTAGCACCGTGCCTGGTACGTGACAGATGTCAAGAAAATATTCATAATAATGAAAAAAGCAAGAAGAGTTTAGAATAAGTGCCCAAGGGAGTGATCCAGATAATAAGTGTGTCTGGAGGTTAGAGTAGGGCAAGATAGATCAAGGTTTGGGTTTTTAAAAAACAAAGGCCATTTAAAAATACTGGATTGGGACTTTCCTGGTGGTCTAGTGGGTAGGACTCCACACTCCCAAATGCAGGGGGCCCAGGTTCTATCCCTGGTCTGGGAACTAGATCCTGCATGTATCCCGCAGCTGAGAGTCTGCAAGCCATAACTAAAGATCCCTCATGCCGCAACGAAGATCTCTCATGCCACAACTAAGACCTGGAGCAGCCTAAATAAATAAATATTAAAAAAAAATACTGGGTTATAAATCTCACAGACCTGTGTTGCCAAATACGCCAGCTACCATGTGGCTACTGAACACTGGAAATGTGGCTAGTGTGAATTGACATGTACCATCAGTGTGATACTTCACTGTATTTTGGATACTTCACACAAAAGAGAATGGAGAATTATCATAATTTTTATATTGGTTACATGTTTAAATGATAACATTTGGATATGCTGGGCTAAAGAAAATATATTATTAAAATGAATTTTTTTTCGCTATCTAATGAAGCTACTAGAAAATTTAAAATTACATATATGGTTCATGCTATATTTGTATTGGACAGTGCTAGCACAGGCCACACAAATGTTTGTACTATGATTCGGTAATCCCTATTTAGGGATTATATCCTAATGAAATAATCTAAAAGTAAGTATAAATGCTACATACAAAGTTGTTCACCTCACTGTTACTTATAAGAGCAAAATATTGGAAGCAAGTATATCCAAAACTCTGTATAAAAATAAGAATGGTTAAGAAAAACAATCGTATATGGAAATGTATAACAGGTGAGGTGGCCGTCTGAAGCAGGTCATACCTAAGCTTTCCTGGGTTGAGCAGTGACTGGGAAAAATGTGAAGAAAAACAAGAAAGCTATTCCTTTGGTCAGAATGGTATGGATTTTTCCTCGGGTTCCCAAGCTTTCTTGGAATTTTACGATAAAAAAGCAGAATGGAGATCAGCATCTCTGGCGAGCCTCTGGTCCTGAACAGGTCTATACTGTTGGCTCAAAGAGGAACTGGGGGGCTTCCCTGGTGGCGCAGTGGTTGAGAATCTGCCTGCTAATGCAGGGGACACGGGTTCGAGCCCTGGTCCAGGAAGATCCCGCGTGCCATGGAGCGGCTGGGCCCGTGAGCCACAACTGCTGAGCCTGCGCGTCTGGAGCCTGTGCCCCGCAACGGGAGGGGCCGCGATAGTGAAAGGCCCGCGCACCGCGATGAAGAGCGGTCCCCGCACCGCGATGAAGAGCGGTCCCCGCACCGCGATGAAGAGTGGCCCCCACTTGCCGTAACTAGAGAAAGCCCTCGCACGAACCGAAGACCCAACACAGCCAAAAATAAATAAATAAATAAATAAAGCAGCTATAAAAAAACGAATCCTTAAAAAAAAAAAAAAAAAAAAAAAAAGAGGAACTGGGCAGTGCTCAACAGCTTTGCTCTGGAGTCAGATCTGTGTCTGAAGCGGTGCTAACACCTCCCGCCGCACCTCTCTGAGTCTTAGTTTGCCCATCTGTAGAATGGAAATAATTATGGTATCTACCTCATCGATACGTGGCTGAGAAATAAATAAAATAATCCATGTGAAGTTCTTCACAGGGTGTCTTGTACACAGTAAGCACTAAATAAATGCTGACTCTATTACTATTATTGTAAAGATTAGAGGAAGAACACGACATAATTGAGCAGGATGGCAAAGCAGAAGGGTGGAACCTGCGTGCTCTTAACACTGCATTCTGGTTGTACTGGGTCACTTCTTTTCAGTTTCTAGAATCTTTTATAGCCATTGAATTTACTCAGCCAAGGTTTCTTCTTCATTTTTCATGCCTTGAAGGATGATGAGATTATAAAAGTTCTATATAATGTGAAATAATTTAACCAGAGAATCATTTAGATCTGCTCTCTCTCACTCAGCAGCATAACTCTTATCAAAAGCCAGGCTGTACTCTCACTCAAATTGCACTTTTTTCCCTCCAGCATGTTATTCATTCAGTTCCAATCTACTTAGAATATTAAACACAATTTATCAATCTCCAGGTGACCTTCTATTAGTCAAAAACAAAACTAGGTCAATTGTTTTGTTGTTTCTTAAAGAGTTGCTGATGAAGTCAAGAAATCTAGGAAAAGAAGCATTTCATTTTTCTGATACTCCGTCCTGCTCTTTCTCTAATAATGGACGAAGCAAGTTTGCCTAAAAACAGACTTTGTTTTATAAATAGAACATTGTTCAAGGTTTTCTAGAGGTGTCTGCTAAAAATAAAGAGGGTTACAGTTTACTTCTTTATAGCTTTCAAAACAAAATAAAACAAAACACAAAAGCCTGAGCTTAACTAAATATGTTATATTTCTATTTTGAAAGGCATCTTTATGTGAGCCAGGCCTGATTTCTTGAAATGAAATTCCTCAGAAATTAGATTTCCTATGTTTATACAAGGTGTGCCTATGTAAAGTAATGACACCAAAGTGGTTTTTATTTTCAGACACAATAGTGTTTTGTTTTAAACACCTGCCCCGAAATGAATACAACTGAATGTTATACTTCCATCCTATACAGTACTCACACAAGTCCTCTTTGAAAATTGCTCACTTTCAGGGTAAGAGAGTGTCATGGACATATATACACTACCAAATGTAAAATAGATAGCTAGTGGGAAGCAGCCGCATAGCACAGGGAGATCAGCTCGGTGCTTTGTGACCACCTAGAGGGGTGGGATGGGGAGGGTGGGAGGGAGGGAGATGCAAGAGGGAAGAGAAATGGGAACATATTGTATATGTATAACTGATTCACTTTGTTATAAAGCAGAAGCTAACACACTATTGTAAGGCAATTATACTTCAATAAAGATGTTTAAAAAAAAAAAAAAAAAAGAAAATTGCTCACTTTGAAGAGCACAATAACGATTTCGATATATAAATTCTAGGTTATCTGCTCACATCTTGACAGCATTACTTTGAAGCTGAACCCATTGGTCCCCAAATTGTGAACGGATTGTGTTCTAAACTGTTTCTAGGTAGCCTGGTTGGAACTTAAGTGTCGTGCTGTGGAAACAACGCCACGTTCCCAGGCAAGACCCCGGGAGCCAAGCAAATTCATGACTAACAGACAATGACACAGACAATGCAAAGAGCTCCATCACTGCTTAGAACAACGTGAACTTGGAAAAAAGCTCACTTTTCAGCTCTGGATGCTAGGCATTCATTTGTCCTTGCCCTGGTGGGATGGGGGCTCCCCAGTCCCCAGTTCAGTGGTGGCTCTGGGGCCAGGGGCAGAGACTATGAGTTAGACAGAAGTGAACTGAGGTTTCCTGGTGTAACTTTCCAGGGCAGTATTTCCCATACTATGTCCAATAGAGCTGATTTGCTGAGAGTGTTCTGGATCACAAAGGGTTCAGGGTTAAGTAAGTTTGAGAAATGCCACTGCTTTCCCCCTCCACTTTGGGGCTGTAACGTGAACGCTGCCATAGTAGCTCCGAGAAACCAAGCAGGAGAGAAATGTTTAACTTTATATAACCGAACATGTTCCAAACATATCAGGCCCCTATGAATCCTGTCCCACTTTTTTCTACGATGCCTATTAATAATAGCTAACATTTATTTAAAGCTTACGATGCGGGAAGAAGGTACTGTTCTAAGCGCTTCACATGCATGAACTCACTTAATGTCCACACATCCAACCCTTTGAGGTGGAGGCTAAGATTAACCTTATTTTATGGATGTGGAAACTGAGGCAAAGAGAGGTGACAGATTCCCAAAGTCACACAGAGACCCGTGCTTAATGCGCATGCCAAATCAACCCTGGAAACCAATCTCCTTGAAAGTCCTTTTTCGAAACACTGTCCAAGGGACAGGTCCAGGCTGCCTCAGGTGGCCCGTCACCCCTTTCCTTTCTTATATTAGTCCCTCACTCACATTAGTCCCAGCCCATGAGTCTTTAAAAAGCTGGATTTGGAAATTTTCTAAGGGTTACAAGTTTCCCTCTTTTGCAACAGAGACAAAGTCTAACAATGGGTCTTTATTCACAAAAGAGATCCATGCTTCAGAGAAAATCAGGTTTACTTTATCCTGGTGTATTAGCTTCCTACTGCTGCTATGACAGATCACTGCAAACTTATAACAACACACATTTATTATCTCACAGTTCTGGAAGTCAGAAGTCCAAAATCATTCTCATCTGACTAAAACCAAGGTATTGGCATGGCTGGCCTTTTCTGGACGCTCTAGGGGAAAATCCATTTCTTGGCCTTTTCTCGGTTCTAGAGGCCACCTGCATTCTTTGGTTCCTGGCCCTGTGTCACTCCGACCTCTGCTTTTGCAGTCACGTCGTCTCCCAGTCTGACCTTCCTGCTTCTCTCTGGTAAAGACCCTTGTGATGATACTGAGCCCACCAAGATAATCCAGGATAATCTCCCCAGCTCACTGGCCTTGATATAATCACATCGACAAAATCAATTTTGCTATTGTATGGTGACATTCACAAGTTTTGGGGATTAGGATGTGGACATCTTTGGGGGGCCCTTAGTCTGCCTACCATACGTCTGCCTACCATACTGGCACTGCACTGCTGGGGAGCTGAAGAGGAAAATGGGGACCTGGAATTGGCAGGCAGTGGGAGGGAGGAGATGGAGATTCCTTTGGGGCCCCGAGCTCCTGCTACAGGGGAAGGGGGAAGAGACAAGGTCATGGGGCTTCTCCCTTCCTCACCTGCCCCCTTCACCATCACCAGCTCAGTGATGATGGCCCCTGAATAGCAGAGAAGAGATGAAAAAGGAAGGCAGTGCTGCACTTCCCAAACAGGTGCGGGTTTATCCCCAGGGGGCGGGGTTCTATGCTGGGAACACCTGAATCCATAGATCATCCTGATTTATCATTCTGGAGCAATAATTTTCCTTAAAGATGTTGCGATTTTCAAAATTGAAATCACTTTTTTTCAGAATATGACAAGCACAGGCATATTTTTGGTTCTGCTTAAATACAACACTTTAAAAATCTTGCTGGTTGTCAGAGTGAATGAGATAACACCATCTACCTCAGTGGTACTAGGGGTGTTTAAATAAATACCGATTCAATGCTTGGATCAGTGCCTGGCACACAGGAAGCTCTGGTGGAGCAGTGGTTAAGGATCCGCCTGCCAATGCAGGAGACACGGGTTCGAGCCCTGGTCCAGGAAGATCCCACGTGCCGCGGAGCAACTAAGCCCATGCGCCACAACTACTGAGCCTGCGCTCTAGAGCCCACGAGCCACAACTACTGAGCCCGCGTGCCACAACTACTGAAGCCTGAGCACCTAGAGCCTGTGCTCTGCAACAAGAGAAGCCACTGCAGTGAGAAGCCCACGCACCGCAACGAAGAATAGCCCCCGCTCACCGCAACTAGAAAAAGCCCGCACGCAGCAACAAAGACCCAACGCAGCTAAAAATAATAGTAATAATAAAATAAATAAATAAATAAATTTATTTAAAAAAAAGCGTTACAATTCGATTTCATTGTTGTTACTCCAGTACCAAAACAATAACACAGTCACCTGCCAGGTGCTTTCAATACACTGCCTCTTTGTAGCCTCACAGCAACCCGATGAGATACAACTGTGACTTTTTCTGTTTTACAGAGGATCAGATGAGGCGAGGTCTACAGTATTTAAATCACTCCATAGGGTCGCACATCTGACTGGTAAAGTCAGGATCCCGACTCTCCCTCCAGAGCCCACAGTTTCAGCATTTCCATCTCTCCTTCAAATCTGCTGCTCCGTTTCCTCTGAGGCCAGCAGAGCATGTCACAACCACGAGTTAAATTGAAATTAGCAGAGCCTCCATGTGAGTTCCTAAGGGGCTCTTGTTTGTAGGCTTTCTGAGTTAGTAATTCTGCAGAGAACACACTTCTGTGTACTTCCCTGTTGGTGCCAGTGTCTTAAGAGGATGAGGGAACCAGAACTGGTATCCCCCCACTCTTCCCAGGTCACCTTTCCTCTCCAGTGACACACCATCTCCTGTGAGAAATGGCCCCAGCCTCTAGCTAGTCAAATCCCTTCTTCTCAAAGCCTTTTAATGAACAGTGTCAAAAGTGGCATCGTCTGACTTTTTCAGCAAGTGGAAATTTCCAAGCATTAGAGTTTTGCTCGCTTTCCCTAAAACAAAAAGCTTTGAGCCAATTGTGGCAGCGACAATCACAGTGGCTCTACATTTGGAAGAATACCTAGTATACATACATTTGGGCTGCTTTTGAGGATGCTGGCTAAGCACACCACAGGGAGAAAGAGGGGAAAACGTATTTCCCCCAAACCACCACAACAGTGAAGGACAGGAAGTTTGCAAGCCCAGGAGCAGCGACGCCCAGCTGGCCAGCACAGCCTGCCTGCACATCATTCCTTTCTCTTCCCTAGACTGGAGTGTCTCTGGGTTTTGTGAGCTAGAAGTAACTGGGGGTTTGAATTTCCAGCTTTGTCTTTACCAACAACTGTCAAAGTCCCCATGTTAATCCACGTGAGATCAATCTGTAGATGGCAGAGAAGGGATCTGGTCTCAAGTCAGCCTGTCTATAAACTTCATGTTTTTCTCCTGACAAGATAACAGGACAGGGGAGCTCAGGAAAGCATGTCCAACATAGCACTGTAGCAAAACACTCCAGGCAGGGACCAAGAGACCTGGGTTTTAAACCTGCCTCTGAATGACAAACAGTTGTGTCCCCTGAGGTCAGCTGCTAAACCCTGGTATGCAGCCGTCCCTTCATCTGCCCATCAGCGGGTAGAGGGTTGAGGTTCGGCATATCATTTCTTTCACCGTCTGACAATGTAGTCTGCCAAACTGAGAGCACAGAGCTTGGTATATCAATTACTTAATTTTCTTTCGTGTCTGTCTCACTCTCTTAAGCTGTCAGCTCTATGAGGGGAGGCATTTCTGTCTTTGCTGTATTTCCAACAGTGCCTGCCCCTTATTAGATGCTTGAGAATTATTTATGCAACACAAGAAAAAAGTCTGGAGAGGGAGCATGGTGTAGTGCAGTGGTTTTCAAACTTTAGGGTGCAGCAGAATTGCCTGAAAGGCCCATTTCAATGTTTAACAGGGGTCTAGGGTGGGGCCTGAGAACGTGCAGTTTCCAACAAGGTCCCAGGGGCTGCTGCTTGTTCTGTGGGTCCTGAGACCTCCTGGTGTTGTGGGAAAGCGCTGGCTCCTGCGGCAGGCCTCCTTCATCCCAATCCTGGCTGTCAGCTTCTTTCACCGCTCTGAACTTCAGCTTCCTCACTTGTAAAAATGCAGATACCAACAAGAACCGACCTCACAAGACTCTTGTAGGTAAAATACTTCCAACAGGGCCTGGTATTTCAAAAACCTTGTGTTTGCTAGTATTATCGGGAGATTTTTCTCTCCTGCTTTGATGTTTTAGTCCGTATTTATATTCGTTCTGCCAACAACAAAACGAGGATATATAATTCGGAAATCCTGGTTCTTACCTCAAGAGTTATTCTGCACGCTACTAGGGACCAGCTTTTCACCGTTAAGATCTATATGGATTTGGACCTATGCTGAGTAACAGAAAGAGATTTCTCACTTAAGAAGTCAATGTACCTTTAGCCTTTTAAGCTGAGTACCTATATTTCCCAAGCCAGGCAACATCTAGGTTCCAGCGATAAATAAAGAGGTCAACTTCTGCCTAGAGAGAGTGGCCATGACGGTCATCTCTGGATGGTCAAGGCCATGATGGATATCACCTTTCTGAGACCGCCTGGGCTGGCTGTGGGAGGTGCAGAGAACTTCCTCTATTTAAGCTGGAGGAAATTAAAACAACAATCAGATTTAAGTGGCCTCTATCAGGAAATTAACTTTAATGGATACTGTCATCACCAGGCCTACTTCAGAGTTGCTGGGCTCACAACGTTGGGATGCAATAAAAAAACCAGGCCTAAACACTGAGTTACTTATCCGCAACTCATGATGAATCTTGTCTTTACTACTTTATGTTTGCTTTAATATGTTCCTCTCCCTGTTCATTCAAGCTTTTCTGTGATTCTGTTAAACTGATCACAAAGCTTTGCAAATGATTGCACACCTTACCTGAGACGGAAGCTCCATTGGGAACCAAGAGATGGAATCGTTTTTTGCCACTTTCTCTTAAGTGAGATCTGAAAAATTCTCTCTTCTCCATCACATTCCAACCCTAGAATGGAGCAGTCCCTTCCGAGGGTGCTTGGAGGGGACTGCTCTCTGTTTCTAAGTAAGTCCTTTCCTTGCAGAAGAAGGAGAACCTGCCTTGTTATCTGGGCTACGTGATCTGGGGCTCTTCCCGATCAACACTCACTTGAATTCTAGACCCAGTCCAGTCTCCAGCCTTCCTCGACCCAGCTGGCCTATGAGAACCTCCCTCTATTCAAAACACCTCCAGATGTTGCACTGAAATTCGGGCCTGCGGTTCAGCTGTCATCTTTACTTGCGACTTCAGGATCAAGAGATCAAAATCAAGTGATCAAGGGCAGGAAGAGGGAGGCAGTTTGAGGGAATCTTGACCTCATGGGAGAATCTCTGACTTGTTAACAAAATGGGCCTCTGGGGCCAAGGAGCAGGAATGTGGCAGAGCTGACAGGCCCGGCCACCCGGTCCCTCTGACAGCAGCACACGACGGGGGAGAGCATGGACTCTGGAGCCACACAACCGGGTGTGAATCTTTGTTCCACCACTTGTTAGCTGGGTGAACCCTGGCACACCTCCTCGTGCCTCAGTTTCTTCATCTGTAAAATCGAAATAATAGTTTTTCTACCTATTATTAGGGATTATTAGGAAGCTTAGTTCAAATACGTAAAACAGAATGGTGCCCAACACACATTAAGTGTTAGGTGTTTGTTAAATGAATAAGATGTATTGAGCCCTGCTATGTGTCACAGATGGCCAAGAAATGGCTCTTATTCTTAAGGAATTCATGGTCTGGTAAAGGAGACAGGCTTGGGAAGAAGTAAGTGGTGCACGTACGTGTGGAGTGATGAACTCTAGTTGGAGGATAAATATAGCAGCTTCCTTTTATTAAGCATCTATTAGGTGCTTTCTACATTTGTCCTCTCTTTAATCCTTCTAAGAGTTCTGCAAGGTAGGAATTATAGTCTCAAGATATCTACGAAGGAAGTTTAAGTCACTGACCGACTAGTCACAACCAAGTGGCTGAGCTGGGATCTGGATGCAGACCTGCCCGACTTCAAAGTTCACGCTCTTCCTCCTGACAAGATAAAGGGGTGAGACGCTAGGAAACCACGTGCCATGTGCCCTGCATCCCAGAAGAAACAGGTGCGGCCAGAGGGCAGGAGACTAGTTTTTTTTTTTTTTTTTTTTCTCAACCCATAGATAACTGTGTGACTTTGGAGCAATTACCGTTTTCCCTTGTGCTTCAGCTTCTCCAGGTGTAAAACAGTGCTCATCTGTGTCCTACCTGCACTGCCAGTTAAGAGTTAGTGTGAGATCAACAGCAATAACCAGGGCAGCCCTGAGAAGCATCTAAAACGCTAGAGAAAAGTAGGATGCTCCAACTCTAAACCTCAGAGCACAGCAGCCTTGGTGGGATGATCTGTCATCCTGTCTTTCTCGAGCTGTTACCATGCAGTCCTATCTCCTTACCCAGACTGGAAGCTCCCTGAGGGCAGGGACAACATCTCCCCCTTCTTGTAATCCTGTAGCATTCTGACCCCTGTTAGACACCAAGAAGGAGCACACTAACCAGTTGTTAAGGAGCAGAACTCCAGCAAGAGAGAAAGATTTCAGTAAAAAATGACAAAATGTGTCCAAGGAATCATAGAAGGATAAGGGGTTTGGTAGAACAAGGGGACTAAAACAAATAAATTCAGAAAGGAATATTGTCTGGTTCTGCGATATCCCAGGCACAGATAAACTCAGGTTAGGCCCTTGTACTTCCAGATTCAGAGAAGAACAAACTCTCTAAACCTCTAAAGGTTTGCCAATCACTAATTATATGGCAATTATTCTATTTTGGGCTTTTGCTAATGAGATCTGGGAAGTGTCTTAATTACCCAAAATTATGAAAATAATTTCAAACTTGACCCTAGGGCTAGTTTTACTCCACTTAGGAAGAAAAATATAAATGAACGTACACGGGGTTATTTTTTATTAAGAAATAGTCTGCATTTGCTGGAACTCTAGGCTCCTATTGTAAATCCAAGTCTACAGCATCCCAATACTTTGATGGTTGACGTTTCGGGCACATTTGCAGTGTCACTGTTACATTCAATAGACTGCTGGTGGATTTTGGTAATTTCCAGAAAAAGGCGATCTCTTTCAACCATGGTGCCCTAGAAACCCCAGTCACTGCCAAAGGAGAAGTGAATAGGTGGGGCCCTAGGACATAGTATAGAAGTAGGAGTAGAGAGGAAAAGAGGAAATGGTAAGCTTGTTATATAATACACGCTTTCCCTCCTGAACTGCTTCCTACAGCCAAGTAAAAGGGAATTTCCTCAGATAGTACTACATCCTATTTGGATATACCTTTGTAATTTAGAACCTGTTTTTGTGATGTCATAAGGAGGGGAGTTTAGTATGGAAGGTAAGAGCATAACTCTTAATCCTATTTAGCAACTACTTAACTGCCTTAAGCAAGTTACTTAGCATCTCTATGCCTCCATGTCCTCAGGTATAAATCAAGGTATTAATTGTATTACCCCACAGGGTTAATTACAGGCAATATATGTAAAGCCCTCAACAGACCCTAGACTAGGAGTCAGCAAACTATGGTCTATTGCTAAATCTCACGTGGTGACTGTTTCTGTAAATAGAGTTTCGCTGGGACACAGCCATACATATTCCTCTGCATATTGTCTGGTGGCTTCCACGCTGCAGTGACAGAGTTGAGGAGTCACGGCAGAGCCCATATGGTCCACAAAGTTGAAGATATTTTACTATATGGCCCTTAACAGAAAAAGTTTCCCTACCCCTGTTCTAGACTCTAGAGCACTGAGTGAATGATGGTTAAGAAGGCAGAAGACCAGGTACTGTTACAGCATTTTACAGATAAAAGAAGAAAAACTCAATAGGGTTACGTTCCTGACTTAGGGTAGCAAAGCTAGTAAGTGCCAGGCCAAGACGAGGCCCTGACTGTCTGCCTCCAAGCCCAAATGCTTTCCTACTACATTCTACTGACATGTTCATTTCACTCGCTAAACAAGCAGGGCTGAGTCGGTGCTGCCAGCACATCAGGGCTGAGCCTCGCCGTTGACTTCTGTATGAAGGACACACGCTTGTGAGTCCTGCCAGCTGGGACTCATCACAAGGATGCATCCAGAGGATGTTAAGAGACCCCACTACAGCCCCGTTTTCCAAAGTGTGTTCTGTGGAATGATAATAGGTCTTGGGTTAAAAACAGGGTGCTGTAGTCAAGCTTATTTGTGAAAAGTTGAGTGAAACTAAAGAAGTTTCTTTGCTGCAGGACTTAGAGCCTTCAGTGTATCAGTACACACTGGCACTGATACACTCCAAGAGGACACAGTGAGAAGCACTTCCCAAATCAATCCCTCCTCTCCCTCCTCATCCCGTGAGTTACCCAGCAGGACTGCTGCTTTTCGGAACACTCTTTGGGAAATACTGCTTTTTTTGGCCTCAGAGATACTGTTTCCCTGTTTCTAGGAAGGGACTCTACCTCCGCATAACAAGATGACATATTTTTTAATTAATTAAAAGAAATGAAAACCAAGGAAATGCCCTTTTAATGACAGCTGAAGCATTCACTGACCAAATAGTTCCCAGGAGTTATTACTAGAAACACATGCTTTCCAACGCTGCTGAGAAAAGATTTAAGTAGCAGTTTATGCTCCTTCTAATCTTCCTAGACTTTCATACTTCTGGGTTGACCATGAGACAATCAAGACCATCTGTTCCATGTGGGAATCAGAAGTGGAACAAGTGAGAGATCATAGTTTTGTAAAACATCTGCCACCACCCTCTCTATGAAACCAATCACTTTTAGAAACATCTGTAATGTATGAAGTACTTACAGTCGACTCTAATCTTGCGGTAATAGCTTAATTAGGCCTCCAAAAAAAACGCCCCCTCCTTCCAGGAGCCTGGCAACACATCTGTGATTCTGTGGTTCAGTCTCATGTTGCTCTCCCACTTTGTCTTTTAATTCAATCCCAACTATGAAAGTGGGAAACATTTCTAAAGCTTTGGTCCCCACATGCTTTTCCAGCACCATGGCCTGTATTTTCTTTGTTCCCTTTCTTTTTTTGCATGTTTCTCCATTCCTGAGACCCAATGGGAACATGGCAGTCTTCAGAGACCCTCCCTCGGGCTAGGCTAGGTTGCCCTCCTATTGCCAGCTTAGCACTCCGCAACATTCAGAGTGCAATTCAATCACTCTTGAATTGCTCCATTACTAGAGATTAAGTCCCACGAGGCAGATCCTGTTTACTACTGTGTCTTCACAGCCTAGTCCAATGCCTGGCACCTAGTAGACGTTAAACAAGTATTTCCGTTGATCTCTGGCTCTGTGGAATAAGTTGTTTCAAGATGGCGAGTAGGGAGCAGTTCATACATGGTCAAGGTAACCTGGTTTCAGTAGAAATATAAGAATTGTTGGGAAGCTGTGGAAGGAAGTGGGAAGAATCTGAAGAAGCACAGAGAAGACCCCTCAAGCACGGCAGCGTAAGAAGAAAATTCTGAGACTCTGGAAGGGGAGAAAACTAGAAAGAGTAGTCTTGAGACAGAAATACTTCAGGGGTGTTTTAGAGAAAAAAGAAACAGAGCCCAACTAATTAAGACGTATGATGTGCGAACATAGTCGAATGAAGTTGTGAGTGTTTGGAGAATTGTCTCTGATAGGAAGAGTCTCCAAAAGCAACAAAGAAACACTGGCTGATTGCATACTATGTCGGGGCAGAAGGGAAAGGGGAAGAGACAGACACTGCTCTGAATATGACCAATTTCATGGTCTGATAAGGGAAACAGATATGAAAATATTTAAAAACAATGTGAAAAGTGTTGGCATTCATTCATTACTTCACTTATTCAGTCACACAACAAAAGTTACTCTACACTCTGTGTAGAGACTGAAATGACCACCTCCACTGGGAGAGTCCCAGAACATCACATGCAAGGTGATAATTCAGCAGACTATCCAATGGGGCTCTTTTTTAAAAAAAATAGTTATTATTATTAATCTTTGATTTTAATCTGCTTTGGATCCATCACATGAGAAATTCCTCAGATGCAGTATTAATACATCCCTTTGCTCACAGACACACAGACTCCTGAAGCCAGTCCTCCACACCTGCTTCCCCATCCACTCTGCTGGGGATCTAGCAGGAAATAATATATTTTAAAAAGTCATAAAACAGAAACGGCATTTACGATGAGAAGACAGTAAAAATAGTTAACACTAGCGAGAGCTTCCTCTGTGTCCGGCACTAGGCAGAGTGCTTTACATGCTGGAGCTTATGATAACGACTTCTCAGTATCTGTACCGTCTCTGCCTTCACCTGAGGCATCTGAGGTTGAGCAAAGTTAAATAACCTGTCCAAGGTCATGCAGCATGGGTGGTAGTCAAGCTCTGGTCTGCTTGACTTCAGGGTCGGTGTCTTGTCTCAGTGAGCTCCTTTCACGTTGTGGGAGGGGAGTGCTTGGAGGGAGAAGAGGCAGGAGGTGGGAGGGAAAGAGAGAAGGTGGAGGAGAGACAGAGTGAAAGGAGACAGGCGAGAGAGAGGCCAAGTGTTTCCCAGAGGTGGCAAGGGAGAGTGGAACGGCACGCTTTGCATGCAGTTGGGGTTAATCAATAGTAGACCCCTCCTCAGGGATCTTTTGTCTCAAGAGAATGACCAGTAACTAGTTGGTTGGAATTCTGTCTGCTTGAAAACACTACGAATCAGTGACATTTCTCACCAGAAGGCAGACTGCCTAACTAAATAAAAAACTCGTCTTAAGCAGGGATGAGCCCACCTTATGTTTCTCTCTTCCGCCCAGGTGCTCGGAACCGTGTACAGCTCTCAGTCCACATTTGATATATGGATGAATGCAAGTTGCTAAGGGACACAAAATTTTCTGGAAGAAGCACTCCTTTCAAAGCCAAATAAACGTGTTTGTCTTCTTGCCATCTTGTGAGAGTTAAAGCAAAAGCAATTACTTGGAATGGAAATTGATTAAAGCTTTTGGTAATGAGTTCAAAAGCAAGTAACAAAACCAAATGGCTGGGAAAGTCAAAAAGAAACCAAACAGGATGGAATCCTAATGTTAGGTGAAAACTTTGCCCTTAAAGCACAGGAAGGTAGAACATATGAAATTGAGAGAGGCAACTGATGAGAGGCATGATTTGCATTCCACCTGCATTCTAACCTAATGAAAATAAAGCCATGTGCTGGGGCAGGGCTGTCACTTTCAATTGCTCCAAATTGTTCTGCTTGTCTCACAAAGTGCTTCAAACATATCAAATGCACTTGCTGTTTTGAAGAAGTAGTCCATAACAAGACTGGAAATTAATAGTGGTTTCTGAATTACTCTCAAACAGACAAAATGTCATCCTTTTCTTTTTTTTTTTAAGACGGAACACATTTTTCCAAGATGACCTAACTTCCATGATGGCTAAATCTGTTTAAAATAAGCATTCCAAATAAACTCACCTCAGGGCTGACATAAGAAATAAAATGCACATTTACTGTGATGCCAAGTAATGTTACACGTTAAGATTTAACAAGAATAAACAAATTAACTCAGTTTAAAAAAGACATTTATTGTAATCTTGCTCCATTCCACTTTTCCTTTTGGTTTTATTTTGATTTTTCCCACTTGTTTAATTGATTCTAGTTTTAAAATGCTTAAATTATTCAGTAATGCACCAAAACATTAAACAATCTCAGATGCACTCATGACAACGTTAAGTTCTTAAATCCCTATAACTGTGTATGACATGGAACCAGCCCCTGTACCACCTTAATTAAATAAATTCCACCATGTCCTCTGACTGTATTTGTCAGGATTTCTGGGAGTCAGTGATCACCCACATTGGGATGAAAGAACAGGACACACAGCAATTTCTTGACAGCAACCGCATTAATTTTTTTTTCTCTTTGGGAACTGTGAAATTAAGTTTGGGGGAGATGAACAATCCCTTTAAAGCTTTTGTTTTTTCTTCCACTCTTTTCCCTTGACAACACCTACTCTAGGTGTTCAGTCATTGCCTGAATGACCTGTGACCAAGAGAAAATACAGAGAGCAAAAACCAGGCTGGCCTCATTAAAATATCCACAGGAGAACCAGCAGATGAGGAAGTACCCTGGATGTGTAAGGCTGGCATAATGGGAATACTGTCCAACCCTTGCACATCATAGATAGGAAATAAGTCTCAAAGGGCTGACGTGATTTGTCAGAAGACCTCTGACTAATACATGGACCTAGCATCCACACTTTCTGCCTCCTGGGCAAAGATCTTTCCTTTCCACTACCGGACTAGGAATCAGGGGACCTGGGACCTGAGTTCCAGTCAATCTGTCACTCGTTAATGTAACCTTTTTTTTATTATGGTAAAATATACCTAACATAAAATGTACCATTTTAACCAGTCGTCAGAGTAGAGTTTGGTGGCATTAAGTACATTCATATTGTTGTACAACCTTCACCACCTTCCATCTTACAAACATTTTTATCTTCCCCAACTGGAAGTCTGTACCCATCAAATAGTAACTCCCCATCCCCCCTCCCCCCACCCCTGGCAACCACCATTCTACTTTCTGTTTCTATGAATTTGATTACTCTAAGTACTTCATCTAAACAGAATCATAGAATCTTTATCCTTTTGTGTCTGGCTTATTTCACTTAGCATAATATTTTCAAGTTTTATCTATGTTGTAGCAGGTGTCAGAATGTCCTTCCATTTTAAGGCTGAATAATATTCCATTTAGGTACATACATTTTGTTTACCCATTCATCTGTTGATGGACACTTGGGGTGCCTCCCCCTTTGGTTATTGTGAATAATGCTGCTCTGAACATGGATGTACAAATATCTGCTTGAATTAATGTAACCTTTAATCCAGCAATTTCTCCCTTCCCTAGTGTCAATGTTATCATCTCTGAAATGATGGCAGAAGGATATGCACCTTCTTGAGTACCCCATTTGCTACTAGTACAATAATTTCTCCAGGGACGACCCAGTATTTCACTAAGCTGGTTGCAAAGAGCTGTTGTTAACCCAGCCCAAATTTGGATTGCCACAAAATGAATAGCTTTGACGTCAAGGTTAAAGGTGGCAAGTTCCTCCCTGGCCCTGGGAATTCCAACTGTGTACAGAAAAGGGAATATGCTAGAGAATACTGGCAAGTTCCCTCTCCTACTCCCTGCTCCTAGCAACTCACCCTCTAGAAATTCATCCTGTGCAAAGGTTCAATTCAGTTCAACCCGACAACCATTTATTGAGCACCTAGCAAGCACTGAGCTCTGTGCTAGGTATTCACCGGCTGGATCTCAGCATCACTAAACTATTTTTCTTTGGAAGACATTGTAATGGAACAGCATATTTTTAAAAGTGCTAGCTGTTACAAGTTGTGACTTTAAAAAGAATAAATTAACTCACTGCAAAGGAAAGAAAAAAACAGTGTAAGTATGCAGAAGAAACAGACACCTTTCCATCTCCTGGCACCTTTGTCCCTGTTTGCTTCCCTCCTGCAGCCTCCATACTCTCCCTGGCTGTTCCACTCTTCCTTGCAGGCAGGATTTAAAACATCTACAGAGGCTGCTCAGCAAAGCAGTTAGAGAGCCCCGCTTACATTTCAATCTGGTCAGTGGCTTCGCAAGCCATTCCCTGGCTCAGGAAGTGCTTCCCAGCACAGGCAGCGAGAAGCATCCCTCACCTTCGCACCCCTCCGCCCTCCTGTAATGGAAAACAAGCAGGCCAACTTATTTGCCAAGACTGCTGGAGCCCCCCCACCCCATGCTAAGTTTCAGTCTAAAACGACTTTTCCTGTCCAAGTTACTGATTTCCCTGAAAACAGCGAGTGATGATGAAACGGTGGACGTTTAACTCAAGTGCTCTTTCGTAATGGTCCTGCATTAGCATTCTGTGAGGCAAAGCAGCAACAAACTTAACATATTGTGTTTTCCAGCTGGGAGGGAGAGACCGAGGTAGAGAAAAGCTGTTGAAAACAAAAGGTCATTTTATTTGATAGCATTTAAAGAACATTAGATTTGTGCTCTGTGACCCGGGCTGTGTAAACAAAGGGTCATTCTCGGCAGACAGGGTGCTGTTTGTCAGGTAGGGTTCTCCCTGCCCTGGAGCAACTGGCATCAAGTCCCATCTCTAAGTGACAGAGCCCAGTGGACCAGAAGCCATCCTCCTGAGCTGCTGCTCGCCATGCAATCTCAAACAAGTTCGGAACTTCTGACCGATCTGATAAAAATCCCAAACCCACAGTAGCCCATTACGTGGGCAAACTATTCATTTTATATTCACCTCCTTGTCGTGTTAGTACAGAGGTCATCCAAAGAGGAGGCCTAATTAATCAAACTGTCAGAGGCAATGAGGAGGAGCTAATAGGACTTGTATTTCACCCAGGAAAGCGGAGACCTGACAGGGACCAGAAAATATGGCCTTGGTGTTGCTGTTTATTCGCAATGCTGAGATCAGTGGTTACAGGACCCAAGCAGTGTGTGGTTGATAAAGTGCAGGGTGTCAAGCGGCAGCAGCAACTCGAAATTAGACTGACAAGCGCCAGCACTTGGCGGATATTGATAGCTGATAAATAGGAAGCCTGGCTCAGAGGGGCATATCAAAGAGGGTGGCACAGCCAAGAGGGGTGTGCAGTGAGGCAGGGGCCAGGGAGAAAAGGCAGAGTGCAGATTCTGTCCTTTGCTGATAGCTGAAACGGTTTGCTTGAAAATGAGTCTTTTTTTTTTTTAAATTGAAGTATAGTTGATTGACAGTATTATATTAGTTTCAGGTGTACAGCATAGTGATTCAGTATTTTTGCAGATTATACTTTACTATAAATTATTGCAAGATAATGCCTACAATTCCCTGTAGGCATTCCCTACAATTCTTGTTGCTTATCTATTTTATACATGGTAGCTTGCATCTCTTAATCCCATACCCCCAATTTGTCCCTCCCCCCTTCCCTCTCACCTTCGGTAACCACAAGTTTGTTTCTATACCTGTGAGCCTGTTTCTGTTTTGCCTATGTATTCATTTGTATTTTTAGATTCCACATATAAGTG
The DNA here is from genome assembly GCF_009873245.2 of Balaenoptera musculus. Lineage (NCBI taxonomy): Eukaryota > Metazoa > Chordata > Mammalia > Artiodactyla > Balaenopteridae > Balaenoptera > Balaenoptera musculus. Next base: position 81,536,026 of record NC_045792.1, read on the forward strand.
ATATCACACAGTATTTGTCTTTGATGAATTTCACTAAGCATAATATTCTCTAGGTCCATCCACATTGCTGCAAATGGCAGAATTTCATTCTTTTTTAGGGCTGAGTTATCTTCCATTGTACATATACTTGAAATGCAACTTTACTTCATTCAGCCAGTGTTTCTCCGCAGGCTGGTCTGCACTAGTCCTGGGCTGGGTGCTGTGATGCCAAGGTGCATGAGAGGTCACCCCTACTTGCTGGGCTTATTTTGGAGAGCAGCCTCCCTTAAGAATGTGATGAAAGCTAGAGACCTTCAAAAGAGAAGATTCACATTTACACCAAAGACACCGAATTAACATACAATTTCAGGGCTTTTACAGACTTGAAGCCCATTCAGGGGCATTTTCAGAGGGGAGTTCTGGCTTAAGAGTTCCCTGTCTGCTGTCACCACCTACTACAGAGGGGGTATATTTTCAGAGGTGAATGAGCATCATTTGGTGGGGAGAAGGAGACACACCACAAGGGCACCATTTTCATAACAGGATTTCCATCAGAAAACTAGACAATGTCTTCACGTCACTCACATTGAACCCCATCTTATTCTTTCTGCAGCAACATCTCTGTTGCTGAGGAAGCAGCCACAGTGTTCAGAGGCGTCAGCCAGCAAAGCAATCAACAGCTCCGGGAACGAGCAGGGCTCTGAGACTTGAGGGCACAGCAGTTGCCCCTGAGGAGTTCCATAAACCTGGCATAGATGCCAGACCCCCACAGGGCAGCCCCATTCTTGACCTCTGGGAAGGGGACCAGGCTTCTGATGGTTTCCTGGGCTCCATAGAGGATCACGATGTGCCCAAAAGGTTTATTACAGCTTTATCACATTGATTCTTATAACAGCCTTTACGGAGGCTACTGCTATGTGTCCAAGCTGATCTGTGACTAGGACATGGACTAAACCATTTTAGACAACTTTCATCAACAAGGGAGAAATGCAAAGGGTTAAGTCTTTTGCTTTTTGAATGTATTCCCCTGATTTTTTAACCCCCCCTTTCTATGTTTCTTTCTTATCACTTATTCTAATTCAAAACTGGATGTATTTGTTTTACTCACCTGTTTACTTGCTTGTTCTTTAGTCTCCCCTACTAGAGTTTAAGGTCACCACAGCAGGATCTGTGGTCTATTTTATGCCTAATATATATCCATTGCCAAGCACAGAGCCTGGCCCGTAGTAGGTGCTCAATAAATGTTTGCAGAATGAATGAATGAGTGTACGTCCCTAAGTTCAGCTGAAAATACAATTCATCAGAATACCATGAATCTGTGTTTGAATATGAATTCATTACTTCACTTCAAAATATGCATTGGGCATCTAATAATATTGCCAGCCCTTGTTAGAACCTAGGGATTCAGTTACCAAAAGAGCCTTGACACTGCCTTTAAGAAGCTCTACAGTCTCACTCCTTGTCTAGATCAGAATAAATAATAAATATAACGACTGAAACCATATTAGTAATCATAGGTGTTAAATTGTTCTTATAATTCAGGTTACGCAAAGTAATTTGCACATATCTCATGGATGCTCGTAACTATCTTATAAAGGAAATGCTGTTATTGGTCCCGTTTTACAGATGAAGATCTGAGGTCTGAAGGGGTGAAGTAAGCTGGCAATGGCCAGCAGGGGGCAAATGGGGGAGCTGGGGTTTGACATCAGCTGGGTCTGACTCTGAAGCCTGGATTCCTAGGATGAGCAATAGGGTCACGCCCAGGTGCTTCTAAAACATCCAGGAAACAGACCCAGAAAAATATTAGCTACATATGTGAACTTCCTTGCATCCTGTTTTGCACCCAGGTTTTACAGCCAAGAGTTTAATGTCATATGTCTTAATGGAGTTTTTCAGTTTGCAAAGAACATCCACATAAAACGACACATTTCACCCTCAGAGAAACTCTGTAGGGAGAGAAAAGAGAATATTAGCCTCTTTTTTCAGAAGAGGTAACAGTCTCAGGGAAGGCCTGGTTTGGGGTCACACAGCTGGTAAGCAGTACTGAAGAGGCTCTCTGGTTCCCAGTATCATTTTAGTTTTTGCATTTCAAGGATTCAGAAACTATCCTAGTGGATCTTTGGAAGACAATCTGTGGGCGGCACAGGATCAGGAGACAGGGGAGCAGCAGCTTACTGTGGTGCAAGAGCCACCTGGCTTCTTTGTCCCAGCCTCACCACTGACTAGCTGCGGGGTCTGAGTGAGTCACTTACTCTCTCTGGGCTCTGCTTCTTCCCAGCAAAGATGGGGATGGGGACCCCGACGAAAATGAATCTATAAGTTACTTTCCAGCACTGACACAATGGGAAGCTATATCTCACCCCTTGTTTCTTTCTCCTTTTTGGCTTCCTTTCTTCATCTTTTAGATACTTTTATAACATTTGGGAATTGGATGTGACAAAGGTTGGCTCCTCAGGACTAAGGACCTTGGCTGTCAGGTCTCCGAAACACAACTGCCCCTCGTGCAGGGTGAAGTAGCAGTTCAGAGGGAGGCGGTGGTCTTCGTCATCAGGCAGCATTTGTTAGGATGGATAATGGGGATTCCTAACATCCCATGTCTCATATTTAAACCGGACTGATTCAGGGACTTTGCTACTGAGGAATCTTTACTTTAGGGCCAGAAATTTAGTCTATTTAGAATCTTATCAGGAACCTCCCTAATACTCCACGGGAGATGTTATTTTAATGTTAAAAGAAGCCTATTACCACAAATGTCCATTTAACTTTTACCATTTTCATGTGTGTTCCTATAATGTTAGAGGAACTTTCAAAAGAATACAATTGCTTTGTGCAGTGGGCCTCATTATCACAGAATTTAAAGGGGTGGGGGAGGGATTTTTTTCTATCATCTCCCTGACTGACAGCCTGCAGGGAGAGAGCCAGTTGGAGATTTGGAGGAGGTCTGTGCCCTAGTTCCCGCTCTCCCTGTAACTCAGTGCAATCATGGGCGAGTCATTTAACCTTGATTTCTTAAATTGAGAATGGAATCACACCAATTAAGCCTGCCTCAAAGGAACGGGAAAGTAGAATGGAGCCATGAGACAGTTCCCGTTTCCTGCCTCTTCTCGTTTTGCCCTTTCTGTTCATTTAATGCTGCCTAAAACCACCGCACTTGGTCACTACAGAATAAAAGCAGAAATCAGGTTGTTTCAGTTCTCTGCTTAAAATTCTTTACAGGCTTTTCATTATCTAAGAATAAACCCCAAATCTGTGAGCTCCCCACACAGAATCCTCACCTACATCCACTCCTTTGGCCTCTCTGTGCCCTTTACTCTTTCGCCTCAGTCTCCTTGATTCTGCTATTTCCTGTTCCGAAGGCCTTCCCTCTCTAGCACTGCCAAGTGGCCGTGGCTGGGTCATCTTTCAAGATCTGGCTTGAACACAACCCTGTCTTTGGGTCCATAAACGTGCGCCGGACTATCTTTAGGGCGACCACCTTCTTTCTCCTCTGTTCCTACAGCCCTCTGTGAGGACCTTCATTTAGGCAGTGTCTGCAGTATTGTAATTAACGATGTTTCAATGTTCTCACCCCTCACTATATCAGTGTTTCTTTTGTGATCCTTGCATCAGAATTACCTGTGATGCTCCTTAGAAATGAAGACTCCTGGGTCCCACTCAAACTCAATGAATTCACACCTCTGGAGGCAGGTATGTCTTAGGCACGCTGAAGTTTAAGAATCACCGGGCTTGCGCGTCTGGAGCCTGTGCTCCGCAACAAGAGAGGCCACGATAGTGAGAGGCCCGCGCACCGCGGTGAAGAGTGGCCCCCGCTTGCCACAACTGGAGAAAGCCCTCGCACAGGAACTAAGACCCAACACAGCCATAAATAAAAATAAATAAATAAATAAATAAAAATTAAAAAAAGAATCACCGGGCTTGTGCGTGAGCTCCTGGGAGGTGGGCATCATGCCTGGATCCCCTGTGTATCTCCAGGGCTTAGCACAGTATACGTGGCACCTAGCAGGCACTCAATAAACATCTGTGAGTGAATAAATCACTTATGCCCTTAGGACATAGGCAAGTGGAGTTTTTGTCCTGAGGGTTTGGCATGAAGATGTTTTGCCTTAAGATGCCTCTAGAAACACATTTTGTCTAGCAGTGGGGCTATAAAAACCACTGTTGGGACGAAAGAGCTCAGAGAGAATTGCCATGTTTCTTTGCCAACACTGTTCTACGTTGCTCTGCAAAAAGGATGGTGGGAACTTACAACAAAAGTGGAATCTGGGAAAGAAGGGCTTTGGGCAGGGAAAGCTGCTGCAGATGGAAACCTTGCAGAAGAGACCCTGCTGGCTGAGAATGCCCGGAACGGACTGCCCCCCTCGTCCACGAGTGACTCCGTGGTGGAGTCAGCAGGCGTTCCCTGCAAGGTTGCACGATCAATCCAGTTCTCTGCTGTGGGCACTGAGAGGAAACACACCCCTCTGAACTTTTTTCTTCTACCCAGGAACAAATAAATATAAAAAAATATAAAATTAATTTAAATATATATTTATGTTGGTATATATTTATATTTCATATAAATATAAAATAAAGGCAAAATAAATATAAAAAGCTAAACTATGAGCAGCTAAAATGCAGCCTCTCGTGACCACCAAAGTAGAAGCAATGGATTCCCTAGGATGACCTCTTCACTGAAAAGAGAATTTAGGGTCCAAGACTAAAGGGGTACACTGTCCCGCCGAGCTGCAGGCTCAGTCTAAGAAGCTCCACACCTCGAAGGCATCGCAGGTCCAGAAAGACGTGGGGACCTGCAGAGGTGGAAGAGCTGCCTCTATTATCCATTGGCCCTCCGGCATCCTTTCATTTAGCTGTCTTGAAAACCCATCTCTTTGAACTGAGGCTTTGCAGGGGCCATGACAAAATGAAGATGGAGACCGCTTTATTATATTTCTGAGACAATCAAGTTTCTCTTCAATAGGGCAATTTCAAGGCTGGCTATTTTTGTAAATAGCGTACTGCAGCCCACCAGTAATACCACACCCTGCACACCTGCTTCTGGCTGCGTGGTGACATTCTCACTGAATTTGTTTCCTCCGATATTAGGAAAATAACTGATTTTCCCTTCCCATGGGGAAAGCTGAGTGCACCAAAATTTGTGGTCATTTTCTACAGTGTGCACTGTGATTTTGAAATGGCAGATTTCATTGTGCACTGATAAAACCAAGCAAAGGAGACTGCTTCTTCTCTCCTGCGCTTCCCCAACTTGGCTCAAAAAAGGGCACATGCCCTCCCGCTATGTCTATCTTGATTACTCCCTTAAAAGGTTGGCAGGAGTCTCAGACTTGCTCTCTGTGGGGCTGGCTTTGCCCTCCTTGAGGAGGGACCAGGACAGCATCTGAATGGCATTTGCATGGAACTGGCGTCAACAAGGCAACTTCCGGTGCTCTCCCTGCTCTCCCGGCAGCTGCAGGACACAAAAGAGGTCAGGGAAGAGTCATTCCTTTCCCAAAGAGGTCATCCCAGATCTTGTCTCCGTGCCACACACCTTTGTTTCATGAATTCCTTTGAGCAAGCAACAATTTCTTCAAAAGATTCCTCTAAAAAGGAAGGGGCTTCTTTTTACCTTGGCAAGGAGACTATTGTCGCCTGAAAACAAAAGGAATCTGCACCTTCATCCTGATGACATTGCTATAGGAACCTTATTTACAGTATGACAAAAACCTGGTCCATTCTTACAGCCTCATTAAGTCTAAGCCTCATTTAACTAGTAGGACATTTTTTACAATGGGTTTACTGGCGCACTGTGATAAATGGCTGTCTAACATCCTTCAACAATAGCTGGGCTCCAGCCATAACCATGATGTGTATAAACACAGCCAGTTTAACAATGCACAGTGCTGAATAGCAGGAAGTGAAGGCAAACATTTTCCCCGAGCGTTTTTTGGTATGTGTAGGGGGGTAAAGAAGAGAAGAAAAATTTACTAGAGGGAAATTTATAATTTTTTTTTTTTACAAGTTTAATGTTTCTGCTGAGGAGAGTAAAGATGACCTTTGAAATTCATGATAGTTTAAAAAAAGTTTTCCTGAAATCTGATCTCTGAAAGATAAAAAGGGTTGGCAATAGACTGAAAAATGACCCTGTTCTTCTTTTTCAAAAATCCTGTATCTGAAAAATGAACAGAATGGCTTGTGAATATACATAGCTCACCCTTCTAGAAGCTGAAGTCTCGCTTGCTTACCTGAGAACATGGGTTAGGTTGCTGGGCAAGTTAAAACAACCAGTAGCAGGCCAGATTCTAAAGCACTATTTTTTTAAAAATCAGAAGGTCTATAAACTCTGTATTTTTACTCTGTGATAGAACATTTAACCACTGGATTCATATTCAAGACTGTGGAGGCCTCTTCCAGGTACTTGTGGGGGCCAAAGGGTGAAGAAGCATAAGGTTTCCTAACTTAGGGGAGAAACTCAAATGCATTCATCACATTTAGATCCTACCCGGATTTTCACTGGCCTCTGATTTAACTTCACACCAAATGCTATTGCATAACTGGACAGAGCAAAGCCTCTAGTATTTACACTGGAGACTAAGGTCTGACATTCTGTCTAAATGAAATTTCCCAGATGCCCCAAGAAGTTTTTACCTTGTTTCCACTCTAGCAGTTTGAAATGTCACTACGTATTGCTGGAATGACAGGTGAGCAAAAGCCAAACCTGGCTTGGCTGGTGCTCAGAGCAAACAGGCCTGGGAACCAACCTAAGATCCTCCGCTCCACTCCCCTCGGAGGCGCTGGGAATGTTCTGTCCCACCAAGCAGCTCTGCCAAAGGGGCTCCAAAGCTTTGCCAGTGACCCTCTCAAAAGGCTAATTAGGAGAGACTGTGGACAATTATTACTGAAAATAAAGGACATGATCTCTCTCTCTTTCCCTCTTCATGCTTTAAAAATAAAAGGCTGCCCTTTGGAGTGAGTTTTGGCAATAGCTTTAATTTTATTATTAGAATATACATTTAAAACAGAAAACCAGTTTTCCATAAAACTAGTTTTCATAGTGTTAAAAAAATAAAAAAGCTAAGTGTATATCCTTAGGTTACTCCAGTGTCTGGTCTTTTCCTTCTTTTTAATACCAAAAGGCAGCTTCTACAACCTACGCCTTCCTCTCCATATGGGATGGGAGGTGATCAGAAGGCAAGGCTGTGTGCTTCATCAACAGTGTAAATCAATTAAGCATCGCTATTCCCCCCAGGAAGCCATCCCTTTGCAGATCAGCCTGGCTTAACATGATGAGATATGGGAGCTTCCCACTCACAAAGGTAAAGATCCCTCACCTGGACAGTCCTGCCCAGATCGGAACAGCCTTTGGGCATATCCAGAATTCATTAATATGCCATCCATTCTGCGCTTCGAGACTGACATACTGATGCTCTAACCACGAGGTTCCGTGCCTCAGTTTCCCCAATCTAACATAGACAGGACACTGGCCTGGATAATGTTTCATCCTGAATTCAAAGCCTCTACGTCTTACTTTTGAAGTAGAGCATAATTTCTAAAAAATTGAAAACTCTCTCCAGGCATGACTTGAGTTGTTCTTAATAAATATTGTTTCTCTATAGAAAACCTGCACTAGGATGAGTAACAGAGGAAACATTGTGGCAGTTCCTTTAGTTTTGCTTGTCATCCCCAATAATGAGGTGCAAATAAAGAATCTGGGGGAAAATTCACCTGGAAACGAGACAACAGCTAAGGAAAACACCCGATTCTCTTTGAATATCTGAGAAGCTGTCTGACATGTGGACTGAGGCATAGCTGGATATAGGTTCAATCAAAGGAGAACATACAGCCTTGCCTGATGAATGGCCCTTAGCTGAGAGAAACAAAAGCGTTGCAGTGCAAGTGGAAGGAGAACCAGCACCCAACCAGCAAAATCAATCCTGACCATACACGTGGTAACAGGTGGCCTGGCCACATCCTTTATACTGCTCAGGTGATTAAGCTGAGAGTGGATGAATTCATTCATTCTCATTCTCTCTCATTCTTAATACCTCTCTCTCTCTCTCTCTCTCTTTCTCTCCTGTGTTAAGGACTGTTGTAGAGGCAATGGATGGCTACCTAAGCTTTAAGGAATGTTGCAATCCAGAGATTCTGTCATCCTAAAAATCAAATGAAAACAGGAATGAAAAGAAATGGCCTAGTCTCCTATTTCTTCAACTCACATTTTTTTCATAGGACCAAGTATATTTATTTGGGGCCTTTCCAGTTTCTTAAACAGTGTTGTAACAGCCTCATATTTAAGACCTTTTACACCAGCACTGTCTTTCCAGGAAGGTTAGGCTCTTAAAACACTATGTGAGCACTAATTATTCATTCAACCACACAGCTAGCAGTATGAACAAAAACCGCTTAGACCGATAAATACATGGCAGTAGGAATTAATTCACACCTGGAAAAATAGTGAGCCATACCCCTGTTAAAAATTAATACCTCTGCAAGAGGAATCAGTTGTAGAAAAAAATTCCTGGTGGGGATCAGTCTTCTTAGTCTTTGTTTGATACATTTTACTCTCCATCCTTTGAGACGAGGGAGTTCGCTCAGAAGGTTTTAGTCTTTCTGTGAAAAAGGCTCATCAGCATCTATGGAGTAAACCACCAGTCTCTGAGAAGGCTCACCCAGCTCTGCTCCCTGAGCACGTTCTAGAGGGATGCTGAGAACCAGAAAAGGTGGGGACGGAAGGAGAGCAAGGTTTTCTGTCCTGGTCTGGGACAGGGTTCTTTCAGGGGCTGGATGCTTAATGATGACATAAACCCATAATAAGACAGCTCAAAAGAAGTTTCTCACTCATATACTGATTTGGCATTTCAACCTTCTAAGTTTTCAAAATGGTCCTTTCTTTTCCAAAGGCTGGAAACTGATAGCTTCCTTAAGTCACCTGAGCAGCTTAAAATGACCCCTTGTCATTTTCAAATTGCTGATGTGTGCCCCAAATTTGTAAAGTTTCAGACCCTAATGATACCAAAAAGTAAATAGAAGTCCATGGAAGAAAGCCAGCATTTACTCAGTGCCCATTAAATTCCAGGAATCTTTACATAGGTGGTTGCATTTAATCTGCAAATCAGCTATTTCACAACCTTTATGCTGATGAGGCTCAGAGAGGTAAAGTAACTTGCTCAGCATCTCACAGTTAGTAGTAACTGAACCAGGGTTCAGTCACAGTTCTCAGTCCAAAAGCCATGCTCTTTCCAATGCACCAGAGGCTCCAATAAAGTTTGCAGTCTACGCTGTTTGGCATTCTAGACCTAGTAACAAGCGTCATCTGGGGTTTACTTGTGGACTGCCATATTCCTAATTTGGGTCTTCATTCACATTTGGGTCTCCCCAGAATCTAGGTTCTCAGAGTGAAGATATGGTTTGATGATACATGCACCCCAATGTTCATAGCTCATAGCAGCATTGTTTACAATTGCTAAGATATGGAAGCAAACTAAGTGTCCATCAATAGATGAATGAATAAAGGAGATGTGATGTACACACACACATACACACACACACGGTAATACTACCTAGCCATAAAAAGAATGAAATTTTGCCATTTGCAACACCATGGATGGTATTATGCTAAATGAGATAAGTCAGAGAAAGACAAATACTGTATGATATCACTTACATGTGGAATCTAAAAAACAAAACAAACTAGTGAACATAAATAAGAAACACACTCACAGATATAGAGGACAAACAAGTGCTTACCAGCAGGGAGAGAGGTGGGGTGGAGGGCACGATAGGGGTAGGGGATTAAGAGATACAAACTATTATGTATAGAATAAATAAGCTACAAGGATATATTGTACAACACAGGGAATATAGCCAATATTTTATAATAACTCTAGATAGAGTATAACCTTTAAAAATTGTGAATCACTGTGTTGTACACCTGTAATTTATATAATATTATACATCAACTATACCTCAATTTAAAAAATGACACTAATGAACCAATCTGCATTCAATTCCTAATATCCAAATGTCCAGGGCAACCTCTGATGCTACAGCACCTAATGCACATGGGGTGTTCCTGAAACGTAAGAAATGGAGCCCTTCCTGTAACACACAATTCATGTCACAGTGGAAGGAGCCCTGGGCTCTCGTTCTGGCTCCTCCAAAGCAGCACGTCCCATCTGCTTCTCAGTCTGTTTTCTCTTGTGCTAAATGAGCGATTAAGATTAGATGATCTCAAAGGTCCTTTCCTGTTCCATGCATGAGAAAATGTTATGCGGTTGGGAGAGAAAAAGTGAAAAAATAAAATAAGGAACCATGAAATGTTAGTGAGGGAAAGAAACTCGGAGGTCAGTTAGAAATCAATCAATATTTTCATTTTATACATGAAGAAAGTGAGGGCTAAAGGGACAAGGTGACACCCAAAATTACACAACTACAAAGTGAACCATGTGTATAACTGGGTTCTCTGAGTTGTAGCAGCAACCCTTCTGCTGTAACACAGAGCAGAACGAGCTTGAAATGAAACATATAACTAAGGGGAAAATATTTTAAAAATCAATAAAAGTCACAATTATCCATACCTCAATAAACCCAGAGTCCTGAATTAACTGGATTTAAATTATTTTGCCCTCCACTTTACAGGAAAGAGGCAAAAATATATCCCAATCAGGAGTCAGTTTACAAGGAGAAATTTGAGGAATAAATACACTGCCAACTCAAACAACTGTAACTTCAAAGCCAGTTGTTCTCACATTTTAGGGGGCATAAAAATCACCCTGGGTGCTAAAGTGCAGATTTCCGTCCCACCGTCAAAGGTTCTGATTCAAGTCTAGGCAAGGCCCAGCCACTGGATTAACAAGAACGGAGGTCAAGGCTGAGACCTGTATTCACGAACCACGCGTTCTGAACCTAGATGAGTGGGACCAATAAAATTTTGTTAATTATGGTCACCTGGAGACCCTAGACGACCCTGACTTAAAATCCCTAGGGCAATTTCCAAAAGGTATTGAAATAAAAGAGTTGTTTGTTTAATCCTCAGAAATTTAAATTTATCCAACCACTCCATCTATCAAAGATGCCTGTTTATCAGGGAAGTGTTACTTTCTGTGCCCAACGTCAGCGCATTCATAAATAAACCCAATTTCCTAAAGTGGGGCTTTTATGGGACCATGGAATATCTGGTTTGAAACAGACAAAGTCACTATGACAACTCTAATTTTATAATAAGAAAATCCACAAACATCCCAGCAGAGAAAATAGAACCTCAACTATGGCTTTTGAAATGCTGCATCTCTTGAGGCTTTTCTGCAATTGGAAATGTTCAAGTCTTCATAAGAAAGAAGCCATTGTAGCGCCTGTAGGTCACTGTTATAAGGCGAGGCCTTGACAAGAAGATCATAAAATATTCAGTAGAGCAGTTTTCAAATCCACAAAGTTTCACATAGAAGCTCTTTCTCTGGGTCATATTATTCCAAGAGGTATTTCAAGCTAACAGAGTTACATGAAACTGGAAGCAATGTTCTCCTGCCCGTTGCCTCAGCCGCCCGTCCCACCCAAAACCTGCCAGATGTGTGGTTGCTTAGGTTGGGTTGTCTATACCGGCATCAAACATGTCTTTCTTTCTGGAAATCCTGAGCAGAACATGTGTATTGTGACAATTAGTTTTGCCCAAGGGTGGCAACTGTTTTCAGAAAGCCAAACAGACATTGTCTTCTTCCAGAAAGGAGAGGACATGGTTTGAACTATCTGGAGGCAAATGGCAGCAAGGGAGGTCAGATCAGCATCTGTTCCACTTTGCAGTCCACACGACACTGGTGTAGAAGAGAAAACAACCGCGGGCTCGGTCACACGGAGGCACGTAGGGCGTCCTGTACTTGGCACACAAAAGACCAGGTGCGCCCTGAATGAAAGCGTGCTGGACAGCTGAGAGTTTCACACCCTGTTTACAGCATTTTCTGTCTAAATCTAGAGGATCCTGTATTCTTTGTGAAAGCTCGCTTTGCTTCTCTGCATTTATCGCCATAGTTTTAACATTTTATTATTTTCCTCCTCTTTTTTTATACTTTCTGCTTCCTTGGTCATAATATAAATGTGGAGTCCAATTCTCACTCTCACCCACCTTCCCCCCAAGTGGAGAAACCTTTACTGATGAGAATTAGTCATCTCCAAGTACCATATTTTGGGGTGTAGGGTGGTTGGAATTGGTGTGCCAAAAAGAACCTGATAAATTGCTGGTCGGAATGTAAAATAGTGCAGCCACCATGGAAATGATTTTTTTTTCCCCTCAAAAAATTAAACATAAAATTACCACAGAGTCCAGAAATTCCACTTCTGGCTGTATACCCCAAAGGAGTGAAAGCAGGGACTCAAACAGAAATCTGTACACCCATGCTCATAGCAGCATTATTCACAATAGTCAATAGGTAGAAGCAACCCAAGTGTCCATCAGTGGATGAATAAACAAAATGAAGTATATACATACAATGAAATATTATTCATCCTTAACAAGGAAGGAAATTCTGACACAGGCTACAACATGGATGAATCCTGAACACAGTACGCTAAGTCAAATAAGGCAGACACCAAAGGACACATACTCTATGATTCCACTTACATGTGGTACCTACAGTAGTCAAGTTGATGGAGACAGAAAGTAGAATGGTTGCCAGGGGTTGGGGGGGAGGGAGAAATGGGAGTTATTATTTAATGGGTATACAGTTTCCATTTGGAATAATAAAAATGTTCTGGAGATGGTGGTGGTGATAGTTACACAACAATATGAATGTACTTAATGCCACTGAACTGTACATTAAAAATGGTTAAAATGGTAAATTTTATGTTATGTATGTTAACATAATAAAAAAACGTAAAACACTCTGATAGGAAAAAGGAGATGTGGCACCAGAGATACCACTGAATGCGACTCGGTTAGCGCTTCATTTGAGCCACAGCAAAGTCCAGCGCCAACCTGTCTATCCCTGCTGGAGGGGAAAGGAGGCTCTACCTTCTGTAAGTCACACTCCAACATCCGTATCACGTGAAGAAACCCCAAAGGCTGTCAGGGCTGCTACGGGATAAAGAAATGGCTACACATGACCCGACAGCGCAAAGTCTGGCACCATGAGGCAGGCATGTGATAAAAAAGACCTTAAAAACGAGAGAATATTCCTTGAAAGCTGACTACAATGGCTACATCTTTATGAGGAGCAAACGTTCTTCTGGCCCTCACATATATAAGTGAAAAATCACCTTGACACCTTAATCTCTAGAATTTTTTTCCCACTCTTATTTCAGATTCTGAAGGTAAGCATCAGACATTTCCTGTAACAAATGGAAACTCCGCTATGTTTCAGGAGATGGTCCTGTGTAAACATTCAGGCAGAGTTGCCGGGCACTCACTGTCATGCGTAAGCTCATCTGGTGAACTTATCAACTGTAATTCAACAAGTGTGTATGCCCCTTTCAGGTGTTGCCAGACCCAGAGGGCTGGGAAGTGGGGCGTTGGGGGATGCTGGGGGAAATACTGCAGGTACCAACACAGTGATCCACACTAAAGAACTTGGAAAGCTCCGCTCTGGTTCTGGGCACATTTTGAGGACATAAAACTCAAAGTTCACAGGCAACACCTGTTCTTCATTACCTCCCTTTCCAGGGTAAAGATACCCCTGTACCAGGGAATAATCAAAGATATAAACATTCAGTTAACTTAACAAGAAACCAAAGACAGCAAAAAGCAGAATGCAAACAAAACCAACTATAAGTACCAACCACCAGCATGAACTCACTTATATTATTCGTTGACCCATCTGGAAAGAGAGAAAAAATCACTCAGCCTACAGATTCAACTTGGGTATGAAGGAATAACAAGACTTCAGTGTATGCTCTGCATAAAAATCGCTGCATAAATAATCCAAATTATTTAAAATAATGTAAAGATACCAAGAATCTTTTAAAAGTATGTTCAGAAACTTTTTTAAAAAGGAAGTGGGGGGGAAGTTAGTCTCTTTTAAGTATTATCTTAAACAATGACTTCCTTCATTTAAGGGGAAAAAAAATCCTATTTCTATTTCTGGCCCTCAATCTATTTTCTTGGACTGGATCTCCAAGAGAAGTTTACTAACGTCCAAGTACTTGCAAACAGGGAATCCAGTAATATCCCATTCCCATCCACTCTAACGTCCATATAACTGATTAAATAAAAAGCCACTGTAGTGTGTTTAACTGATGGAAACTGAAATAAATAGATGTATTTATTACCCACATGGCAAAAAGTATGGAAAAGGGCACAGTTCCTATCATCTGGTATTTCTTTGATGGATGGGAAGTTTAATAAGAAATCTAAAAAGGCATACATGAAGAGATTTTAAATCTGGAAAGAAAAGAATCCTACAGAAGGGAACTGGTTGGAGAAAAGAGTTTTAACTGTTGGAGGAAAGAAAGAAGGAATTTCCTCAAGAATCTGTGGTTTAGAAAAAAAAGGAAATACAGTAGTTAAGAATAGTTGAGTGACTTTGGAATTTAATTTGTCCATTTTTATTCAAATGGTACACTTTTAAAAGAGAGAGAAGAGGTAAAAAAAAAATCCCGAACATCTTTTCTTTGTACAGATTTATGTCACTAAGAAAGGTTTCTTTGCTATCTATTCAGGCCGATTTTGAAATATCAGTTCCAATAAACCACTGAGAACTACTGAAAGAAATAAACACCAAATAATTGTAATTATGTAAAGGAAAGGAGCTTCAAAGGGGGAGCGGTCCGCTTCCCGCCCCCAGTAAACAGCTCAGAGTGGACATTTGTTGGTTCCTTTCCCATGTTCATTCCTCCATTTCTCTTCCCCACTGCCCCAGAATCCACTGAGCATCCATGGTAAGCTGACTGCACTTCAGGCCCAGCAAGACAGCGCTTGCAGCTTAGGCTAAGGCTGTCAGTTTCCATCACTCTGGCCCTGGCGATTGGGCTTATGACCCAAGTCAGCCAGCAGGATTAGCTTCAGGATTTTACTGAGTCTGTCTTCCCCCTATATGCTGTCTCTTTTCCCCTCAGTCCCCCAAAGCCACAGGCAGCTGTTTTGAAAGCATGAGGAGACGGTATGCCTGAGAATAGAGCCAACCTAAGAAACGGAAAGAGAGACAGTGCCACAGTCACGTGGCTAAGGCCACGTTGAAACCTGCTCTAAAGCCATATTTACCTTTCAAAATACGTGTGCCAGTACATTTGTTCAAGCCAGTTTGGGTTTTCTGTCACTTGCAGCATAAAAATCCTCACTGATATAGAGCTATGCCTAAACTGTTACAATACATATTTTAGTGTATTAAAACATCTATCATATGGAACCCATATTGGTGAACTTTTAAAAAATGTAAGTCAGGGAAAGGCTAAGTTGAAATTTACCCATGCAGTGTCTAAAGATACAAGATTAAAAGAGAATATTTAAACTAGTAGACTATAAGCTGGTATATAGTAAGCATTCAATAAAAATTTGATTAGTTATAGTGATCATTTTTAGGCTATCTTAACAACTATGCAAATACTCATTACAAGTAAGTGAAAGGAAATAAACACATATCAGCCTCTTTGATTTGATCTTTATCATAAAAAGCCAGAGGTAACCAAACTTTTGGATCTCACGGACTTGTAAAATTTCAAGGAATGTTTAAGGTACTAATAATAAGTTGTTAATTTTTATTCTAGCATGAAAGGATACTAAAACACAAACATGCACACATGCACTCACAAACACACCACACTTGACTATCATCTTCTACGTTTCATTAAAAATAAATTAAAGCCCAAATGTAGGATGAACTATTTCAGAATAAAGAATACCCGTTCACAAGAAAGTTGATTCCATACAATAAACATGACACACACACACACTGTTTGTCTTCTCACTGTCATAATAACACCATGAAAGTTTACTTCAGTTCCTCGACATACATGACTATACTAAACCATTTTGAAACTTAGCCTTTTCACTAATTCAGACTGGCTCTTTCTCACTGTCTGTATCCAGCAGATATGAAATACACAGCATTCATGAGTCTCTTTCTGTGCCACTGGGCAGAAACCTGTTAATTTGAGACGATTTTGCCTATCAGGAGAGTCTCTGATCAAGTTCAGAGAAAAACGCATGAATATTCAAAGTTGTTTCCTATTGCTCATCTTCAATCAGTTTACTCTTATGATTTATAATTTTATAAAATTACAATCTTATAATTTATTTTATGTTTGAGTTTCTATCGTGAGGGTGCAAGGATTTGGGTAACTGCTCAAGGAAGTTATCTGGTCAGGAAGCCAGCAGGAACACCCCTGAGGCATCTGGGTACCTCGCAAGCTCTCTGGGACCATCCCACTCAGCTAAGCACTCAGCTTTGCTATTAAGCAGACTGAGTGATTACTATTTCTGCTACTCAGTAACTCTATGATTTTAGGCAAGTCACCTGCGAGTCTTGGCTCTGGGGTCGGCACAGGGACGAGTAATATGTCTTTCCCACTAGGTTGTGAAGATGAAATAAAATGTTCAGCACCGTCTCTGGCACATGGTAAGTTCTCAATCAAACAGAAAGAGCGATACTAAGCAAATTAACAGGATCTCAAGTGTTTCGGGCTGAGATTGCGTTTAGAGTTCATGTAGGTATGGTAAGTAGGTGAAGCTAGAATATGAAAGCAATTGGAAAAAGTGATGGGGTCCATGGACCTCAGAAGACCTTAAACTTATTTATTTATTCGCTTAAACAAAATACCATACATGGAAAACAACACATTTGGGGTCCAAATGTAGCCCTAATTCCTAGTTTAGGGTCTTTGGCAGGTAGAATCTGAAAAGATAGTGGAAAGGAGAATGTTTCAGTGAATGGAATATCTTAGAAAGCTACACCCAAATTTGTAGTAATTATAATGCCTTCCCTAAAGTAGCCACTTGCTAACACATCAGTCTATTTTATTCCTGTGCACCACACCTATCGCTCTCTGACATTCTTCTTTTACATTATTTTATTTTGGGTCTGCTGATCTCTGGCTAGAGTGAAAATTCCACGAGAGCACAGACCTTGCTCCTAAGCCCGGCAAAAGAAGGTGTTCCACAAGTATTTGTTGAATGACTAAAGGAAAGTTATTATGATTTGGTCTTGTGGGTTTCTACACAGTATCATTACTTTCAGATTAGGAATTCAGTTGTTTCTGAATTTAACAGATTTATCTTCCGCTTTGAATGAGGACCCAGCTAGGACATCCATGTATGTAAACAGGTAATTTAATAAAAGGATTCATGTTAATTATGAAGAGTTAGTTTCAAAGGTGTTGAAGAGGAACTTGGATTAGCACTGTAGGATGCCACTGCCCTCCCATGGGGCTGGAATGACAGAGAGAAGATGCCGTTGCTGGCGGCCTGGACCACCCGACAACCGGGGCCACAACGGCCCACCCAGCAGAAGCTGTGACCCCTGAGGACAGGGCTCTCCGGGAGAAGCTGGACTCCAGAGCCCCACTGGAGGCCAGCTGGCAAAGGAGCCTGGAATCCTAGCTGGCAGCAATCAGTCTGCCCTGTGATGTAGACAGGAGCAGGGCAAGGGCAGAGAATGGATCTGAATGCAAAGAACAAAGGATCAGCGTGGCCTGTGAGTTTTAAAACATTAATACCAAAGGGGCAATGACGTGCTTGGATCTAATCATATGCCAGGGACTGAGCTGGTTCTCTGTTATCTTCCCCCACTTTAAAGGCTTTTGCAAATTCAACTGAAGTAGTACTTATTGGCCCCCAAAACCTACTGAATTTTTGGATAAAATGCATTTGAAAGAGGCCTATTATTGAACTGTTAAGGCCTATGTGACCATGTCTTTCTGACTCTACTTTTGAGCCAACTCTATTTAGTAAGAATGGGAAACCATGTTCAATACTGTACATATTTGAACACACTTCTGAGTCTCTGAGATGAAAGACAGAGAGAGAGAGAGAGAGAGAGAGTTTGTGTGTGTAATATTATAACAAATACTTTCAGCATATACGCATATTTCAAATTTTTACCTTCACACATGACAGAATAGTTAACAGAAATATTAATCTCTGTTTGGTTTTCCTCTGTTTTTCTCTCCCTTATTCCAAGAAGGGCTTTGTGTCCCTTTGCCTCAGGGGTGTTTGTAGATCATGGTTTAAGTGGAAGTTGCCAGAGACACTCCCTACCCCCACCCTTCCTGGCTTTTGTTCTCACTGAGGGCATGAAGCTAGGTCAGCACCCTGGGAGGTGAGCCAGGTGAGTGCCCTTGGGGACAGGGGTCGGGGTGAAGGATGACCAACAGAGCCAGGATAAGCAGGAGTGGAAGCTCCTCAACAGTGAGATGGGACGTCTGTCTGGAGTCGTGAGGACTCAGCTGGAATTCCTGGCAAGGGGGCAGGGGGGGCGGGGGAGTGACAAGCCCTCAGCAGGAACAGCTGTGTGACGTCCCTCAGGATGCCAAATCATGCCCTCACCCCCAGCTTGGGCAGAGATTCCCCAGCCTGACCCAGGGAAAACAGAGCCATCACCTGCTTTCAAGGGACTAAAGGGCCTTGAAACGCCACCAAAGGGCCCTTTGGCAGTGGACCCAGGTCCAGAGGGCCCTCTCCAAATGTCCAGGTTCTTCTCTCCAAGGCCCGGGGTTGGGAGCCTCAGTCATGAGCGAGATCTAATTTCTTCCTGCGCTACGGGGTAAGGACTCAGATTTAAATTTATTTCAACTCTAAAAGCAAACAAACAAATAAGTCGATGTGAAATTTCTTGCATCTGTGTATCCTAGTGGAATAACATTCACACCCTAAAAACTGAAGTTGCTGGCACAGAGTTACCGCTCATGTCTTGGGCTTTCGTCAGTAGATGCAGCTGTGGAATTGCTGGGAGTGGGAATGGGTTGGTTATATTCAGAATCCTGACCTCAGAGACAGACTTGCTAATGGTATGACAGAACCACGGTAAGATGGCAGGGGTGTCTCTTAGAGTAACTTAGGGATGGCCAATCCCACAATCTCTACAGAGAAGACACCAGACCTCCCCAGAGGCCCCGGGTACAAGCAAAAGATGACGTATCTTACAACAGTGTTTTCCAAGCTTCAGTCCTCGTGTACCAGAGTCATGATTCATTTGCCACATCTGTGTACCACCTGTATTAATATTTACTAAATATTTCTCTACATATGGCCTCATTTTTAGTACTTACTTAAATAAATTTATCCTCACCCTAAACAATAATATCCATGAAATCACAAGTTTGGTGTGCTACATGTACACACACATACACTCTCACTTTTCAATATGCATGCCATAAATACAAAATTACTAAAGGACAAATGTTCATCTGTGCACTGCCTGAGATTATGTCATGCTTCATTAAGCGGCATAACTTAGCACTGTTTGGGAAACTGCATCACACGCATTTCTGTAAGAAATACAGTTGTTCTGGATATTCTGATCGCATTTTCTCTACCCTTCGATCCCAGTTTCCAGACTTTGACAACTTTCTGATGATGAATGGTCTGACTATAAAATGGTACAGAGAGAGAGGAAAAGAAAGAAGGAGGAGGAGGAGAGGGGAACAGAAACAGGAGGAGGAGGAGAGGGGAACAGAAACAGGAGGAAGAGGAGAGAAGCAGAAAGAAAAAAGGAGAAGAAAGAGAAAGAAAAGATGCCTAGGCAAGAGATCCAAACAAAAATATGAATAGCCTAGGAACCTCTATATTTGTGTATGTGTGCATAAACAACGCGATCACTCCAGGAAGTCTGTTTATCAAAAACACGTTACCTCATGAAGGGGCACTGTTATCCTCAACAATTATACAATGCTGGTCCCAAGCACAAACCTGGAAATAGGATGCATTTATACTCTAATCCTCCAGATTCTTCCCTTGCTGCTCCCGCTGCCACTTGATCTTGGCCTCTTCCTTCTACAGAGACTCACAGCTAGCTGCTCGGCCAGCCCTCCCCTCCACCCTTCCCTGCTTACCTTCCTTATCAGCTCAGGAAGAAATTTCTGCAAAACTCTTCCTCTGGTCATTGATATCTCTGGGAACCAAATCCATTAAGATATTTTTGATCCTTACTCATGCTATTTTGAATGTCTGGTGCACAGGAAGGAACCGATAAAAATAGAATTACAATGCCCTTACTGCCAAAGTAGCAAAGGGGCTGATTAAGATTGATGTCTGAATAAATATACAATAGCAGGCCCTACAATTTTAATAGCTTTTGATGGAAGCAGAAAAGGAGTGCAGTTTTCACTGGCTGTATGTGTGTACATTTCTGTTCCCTTACCATGTACTTTTTTCTTAAAATATGGCCCCTCTTTTTTTAAATATTAAAAAGTCATGTAGAATAATAATAATAATATAAAATAATGGCTAATATTTATTGAGCACTTACTAGATGACAGGCATGGTTCTAGGAAGTTTACATGTACCAACTCATCCAATGGGCACAACAAATAACCTAATAGGGATGCATGGTTACTCTTATTCCCTTTTTATAGATGAGGAAACTCTGAATGAGAGATGTAGCAATAGCATAGCAGAGAGATCCAAGTCTAGCCCTGCTTCTCCAAATAAGTACATTAGCATGAGAGTTCCCTAACATCGCTTCTTCCCAGCCTCCTCTGTAGTGAGAGCTATCTAAGATGCAGGTTGCTATGAGGACTGAAGGAGAGGTGTGTAAAGTCCTTCAGAGAGTGCTGGCCACAGAGTAAGCCTCAAAAGCAACGCATCCTCGTCCTCATCACCATCATTCCTTCTTCCATATCCTCCACTGATTAGGAAGATAATGCTTTCTCTCTCTCTCTCTCTCTCTGGATCTAATGATATTAAACAAGTAAATTTCAATGCAAGGAACATGGCCTAACCCCTAGGATCTCTCCAAGGAAATGAGCTCGGGCTCATTGTCATGATGTCCTGGAAGGTACCCAGAGAACTCCACGGGGAGTGCCTTGAGCCCAACTAGAACCACGTCCCTTAACCAGCAGCATTCAAGGTATGGTTGGCAGTCACTTCAACTCAAAGAGCCTCTCTTGCCTATGAGTGGTTATACTTGTGCTTGGTGATTGAATTCTTTCAGCTATCCATTTGAATCACTCTATTCACTTTTATTTTAGCATGTTTCTTTACGTAACTTCATTATTTAATTTCATTTAACGTTTTCCTTTTTGGATGTAAGTAGGATGGTCCATCATGGAGTGGTCAGTGGATAGACACTTAGTGATTTAAACACAAGAGTTCCTGATTCAAACACAAGAAGTTTTAGAAAACATTCTCCCTTCATTTATCTCCTACCCTATCCATCCAGCATAGACATTCAAGCCAACAACCCCACATGATGAGCAGCAGGCACCAATTAAAAGTAGAGTGCCAACATCTTCATATCATTCACAGCCTTATTTAAATCATCCGTGCTCTGAGCTACTTGTATCTAAGTTCCAAAACTCTCCCACCCCTCCCAGCTGAGGACCTGGGAGCTTATTCCTTGCACACTCACCCTGCTACTACTTTAGCCCAACACTTGGCACCCAGTGTCTGGTTTCAATGGATGCTTCTCTCTTTGCTTCTTCCCCCACCTCATCCACCTCAAGTCATCCTGTAGTCATCAAGTAGGCTTCCGACCTCTAAGACTCTACATGAATATGCCTCCCAGGACAATGAAAGAAGGAAGCTTGTAGGATGTGCCACATAGGAAGGTGCCCAGCTATATCCAAGACAAATAATCAAACATCTCTCAAAATAGGACTCCTTGGAAAAAGACTCCGTTAATGTTAATGTCCATTATCAGGTTACTGGAATTATTTAATTAGTTGGCAAGCCGGAAATCTAAATTTTTCTCTTACCCTCAGCCCATTGGTCCTAAATCTTTCAATTCTATCTTCTCAACATTCCTGGAGTCTTGCTGTCCTTTTCATCCCTCCTGAGAATGTTTTAAGGAGGATTCTCAACATCTTGTTCCTGAACAATTACAACATTTCTGATTATTGTTCCCAGTCTCAATTCCTTCCTCGCTCCCTTCATTTTCATCTGCTAGAGTTCTTTCCAGAAGATAAATAGAGCCAAATAATTCTCCCACTTCAGACCTTTCCATGGCCTCACCAGAACCAGAAGATAAAGTCCAAATTCTTTCACCTGGCTCATCAGGCCCTTTATGGCCTTCATAGCCTACCACACCCAGCATTTTAGGAAAATGGAATTACTTGCAGATCCTAAATTCTGAATTGCTTCTTTTCATTGTATGTGTGACTCTTTCCGCCTGAAATATCCTCTTACAGATTCTTCTCAGTCTTCCTGAAGGATTTCCTTACCCACCCAAAGCTGAATCGGGTACTCATCATGTCTGTCTCCAAAGGAATCTTACAAAATTAGCTGTAGCATTTGTGACAATCTGTTAAATGAACGACTTGTCCTCTCTTTAGTAAGAGACCTATGAGGTCTTCTAGGGTCAGTATTTTGTTTTGTTCATTTTCATATTGCCAGCATCTAGCACTGTGCACTGAGCAGGCAACTCAACAAATGTTCATTAAACTAATGAACAAATGAAATCCAAGACAGGATAAAAATAAGGTTTACCACTGAGAAGGGGCTCTAGAAGGATCCCCTGAGAATGTCCATCTTCCCTAATTTCTTTATTTTTCTCATGGACCCAGAATCCAAGGATCTCTGAAGGACAATGAATCAGTTTAAAACACAGATTCAGAATAATCTCTATAAACCTCATGCAATCAATTGACAAAAAGCATTTTTCTTTTCAGGGTTGGTAAGGTCAGGTGTGATTCTTGTTAATCCTATATACAATGCCCACCATTTGTGGACTGTATCTGGGTACTTATACAGACTATGTTTACGCTCCTCAGGTGAAGCATGAAAGCCAAGGGAGGAAAGAACCCTGGGTGCAGTTCAGGATACTGTGAGACAACAGCGATTTTCAACCTGATACTCATGGGGAGGCTTCAGACATTTGCTCCAAGTACATTCACAGAGAGCCTCCGAATTTCCTTCTCAGCACACCAAGGACACCCTTCCCAGTATCTAACAGCCTATGCAAATCATATTCAATCTGCTTTGAATGCATCTTCTTTTGTGCCTTAGAATGTAAGCTCCAGAGAGGAAGGACCACACACTCTTACTCATTACTACAGTCTCAGAGTTTGACGCACTAAATACTTGTTCACTGACCCACTGGGGGTCATTTCTTTGGGAATATACATGTTCCTGTACATTATTCTAAGTTTTCTAATTCTTACAGTCCCTTTACAAAAACCCATCACACATAGACACAAACAACCTCTTTTTTTTTTTTTTAAAGAAAATAAACACATTTTCACTTCCAAAGATTTTGGAAGAGCACAAAGAAAATTTAAAAATCACTGACACCACCACTAGTTGGAGGCGGTCTTCATATTCTGCACAAAGCTTTTTGGCCCCGCCACAAAGTTGGGACCATAATTTGACTTTTTTCATCCAACAATCTCAGAGAAGAATTTTTTTTCCAACTGAGGATTATGTCCCATTAGCAGGTCGTGAAAAGATTTTAGGGACCCGCATTTAAAAAATGAAATACGTAATGAGATACTACTTCACACCCATTTGGATGGCTATCATCAAAAAAAACAAGTGTTGGCAAGAATACGGAGAAACTGGAATCCTTGTGCATGGCTGATGGGAATGTAAAATGGTATAGCCACCGTGGAAGTGGTAAGGCAATTCCTCAAAAAATTAAATATAGCATAATCCAGCAATTCCATTTCTGGCTATGTACCCCCAAAGAAATGATAGCAGGGACTTGAAGAGGTATTTATACACCCATGTTCATAACAGCATTATTCAGAATAACCAAAAGGTGAAATCAACCCAAATGTCCTTTGACGGATGAATATACGTACAATGGAATATTATTCAGCCTTAAAAAGAAAGAAAATTTTGATACATGCTATAACATAGATAAACTTTGAAGGCATTATGCTAACTGAAATAAGCCAGGGCTTCCCTGGTGGCACAATGGTTAAGAATCCGCCTGCCAATGCAGGGGACACAGGTTCGAGCCCTGGTCCGGGAAGATCCCACATGCTGCAGAGCAACTAGGCCTGTGCGCCACAGCTACTGAGCCTGCGCTCCAGAGCCCGCAGGCCACGGCTCTGAGCCCACGTGCCACAACTACTGAAGCCTGAGAGCCTAGAGCCTGTGCTCTACAACAAGAGAAGCCACTGCAATGAGAAGCCCGCACACTGCAACAAAGAGTAGCCCCACTCGCTGCAACTACAGAAAGCCCATGTGCAGCAACGAAGACCCAACGCAGCCAAAAATAAATAAATAAATACATAAATAGAAAGAAGCCAGTCACAAAAGGATAAGTATTGCATGTAAATATATAGGTATATTTCACTTATATTTATTATCCCACTTGTACAAGGTACCTAGAATGGTCAAATTCATAGAGACAGAATGTAGAATGGTGGTTGCCAGAGCTGGGAGAAGGGGAAATGGGAGTTAATGTTTCATAGGAACAGAGTTTCATTTGGGGAAGATGAAAATGTTCCAAAGATGAATAGTAGTGATGACTGTACAACAATATGAATGTACTTAATGCCGCTGAACTGTACAATTAAAAATGGTTAAAATGGTAAATTGTATGTTATGTATATTTTACCACAATTTAAAATATGAAATAGAATAAAGAATATAAAAGTACATCTTATATACAAAGGATAAGATGAAATTTTAATTTCAAGTAAAAGTTTGTGTATATTTATTTTTGATGTAAAACAGATTTTTTATTGTGAGTTGTGGTCAAAAAAGTTTAAAACCACTGTTCCAAAAATTATTTTTAATCACTACATGACATTCTATCATATAAATATACTGCAATTTTTAAATCAGTCTCCTGCTTTTAGACATTCAATTCATTTATTTCCTTCCTTCCTTCCTCCCTCCCTCCGTCCCTCACTCCCTTCTTCTTTTTCTTTCTTTTTTTTTTTGCTAATTCTAAGTGTTATTTTGGTTGTTCTAACTTACAAAAGTGATTTTGAATAAGAAATACTTGGTGTTCTTTTCATAACCAGTTTTTGATTGGTAACCGTTTTCTGTATTGTTTAAAGGGGATCAAAAAATCTAAGTCTATTGGTAGAGATTAAGTATTTATTGCTACAACTTAGTCGATAAATTGATGTCATTGTAAAGCCATATGTTCTGTTAAAGTCTTGTTTGCTAGAACTGATTATCCCTACAGGTGAAACACTAGAATATTTGGAGTGTATGTGGCTTGTTGTTTGGGTTTTTTTTGGTTTTGGTTTTGTTTTGGTTGTGCATCTGCCTTTTAACCCATTCACCAAAATTTACCTTCTTGACAAGCAACACCAATGAAAGTTTCAGAGAAATCTGCATATTTAACATACGTAAATCATATTAGGCAAGTCAGTGGAAAAATGCTCGTGCTGCTAATGGAATTAGAGTGCGTTCATTTTACAGGCTAGTATTTTTAAACTAGAAATCAAAATCTGGCACCTAAGCATGTTAATTGTTTTACTGTACCTTGTGAGGTTTCCACTTGTAAATTCTAAACCAGTGTATTTTTTTTTAGAACTGGTTTGTGTACATATACAGTGATTATGGATACTAATTCAATGTAATTTATAATTTTCTATGTCAGTATAAAAATACATCACAGCCTTCTCAAACAGCTGAAGCAATATATTGTATATTGCCATACTGTCTGGTGAAAGGGTTAAACTACTTCACTTCCTGCACTTTTAGGTGCAAATCAGTTTTTCATTTCTGTAATAGAAAATTATTCATATATTTTTACATCATTTGTTTTTCCTGACCAGTATTTAAAACCAAAAGCATATTCTGAAAAATGGTCAACGATTTTTTTAGAAATAGCATCCCAAGCAGCGTGCCTAAACATTACATTGCATATGGAAATTAAAAAATCAAATGTCAAAAAAAAAAGTTTACATTTTTAAACATAACTCTTTGTATGCATCTTTATTTCACCTCCTGTTATGCAATTATTTTTTCAGTTTGTTTCTGTAATAATTTTCTGTACCCCACAATCCAACTTCTAACCATAAACATAAAACCCCTTCCTGCCAAAGCCCTCATCCTACTGAGGGAATTTCCTTAGTCCACTTCATGCACCCAGGCCACCATTCGAAGTTCCCAAAAGAAAACTTTTCAACGGCAAGGGAGGTGGGCAAATTCCTTCCTCTACCGCCATTGCCACTGTCACTGTCATGTGCAGCTTCTAAGATGCTCCCAATGATCCTACTTCCTGCTATTCATGCCCATGTGTAAGACTTTCCACCTCGGCTAAGGGTACGGGCTGGGCCTAGTGACGTACTTCTAATGAAAATAATATGGTAGGATGATAGGATGTTACTTCTGAGATTAGATTACCAAAAGACCCTGGCTTCCATCTTGCTGGTCCTCTTTTGCTCTCTCTCTCATTCAAACCAATTGCCAAGTTGTGTGCTACCCTATGGCAAGGCCCACATGGCAAAGAACTGAGGAAGGTCGCTGGCCAAAAGTCAACAAGAAACTGCAAGAAACTGAGGCTCTCAGTCCAACAACTTGAAAGGAACTGAATCCTATCAACAACCACTGAAGTGATCTTCGAAGTGAATTCTACCCAAGTCTAGCCTTGAAATGAGACTATAGCTCTGGACAACACCTTGACTATATGGTCTATAAACCCTTAGCCAGAGGACCCAGCTAAGCTGTGCCTTGATCCTCACCTATAGAAACTGTAAGATAAAAAATGTCTGTTATTTAAGCAACTAAATGTTGTGTTTCTTTTTTTTTTTTACATAGCTATAGGTAACCAGTACAGCTACGTCAGAATCTCAGATTGCTGGGCCCATTATAAATAAAGGCATGTGCCACGCCAGAATTTTCAATTCATCACCGCCACCACCCACTGTTGAGAGTGTTTCTAGATTCCAGTGCCAGAAGCAAAGATACTGGGATGAAAAAATGACCATGGTTCATGAAAAAATAGGCTGCAAGAAAAGTGGGACCAGAAACTTTAAAAACTTTACCACTGGCAAGATATTCCTCTTCTTACCCACATCAGGTATCTTTTGTGTGTGCGTTTGGATGATCAGACTATTATTTTTGTCTGTGGAACATTCAGTCCGCCTTCTTTTGGTAACAGCACATCAATTTTCCTTGGAAAACTCACCTCTATTCCATTGTTAATTCAAGTGGTACAGGTGGGGCCCACCTCACCCCTGCCTGCCTGAAGAAGGAGCGCATGACTAGGTCTAGCCAATCAGAGCGTTCCATCTTTCTTCCCACACTGACTGGTTTTAGGAAGGACATGTAAGTCAAGCTGAGATGGTTAGACTCTCTTGATTGAATATAAAGCTGAACGTGTCAGCAGCCATCACAAGGGAGAGTCTGTCTACAGATGAAGTCAACACCTAAAGACCTAGCCAAGAAATAGAGCTGGATTCCTATAATAATGCCTGGGTATCTGGGTCAAGCCATGCCTGATGCCAATATCTCCATAGACTTGTAAGTTACATGAGTCAATAATTTCCCATTTTTGCTTGAGTTATTTTGAATAGATTTGTTACTTGTAACCAAGAGTTTTAACGAATACCCTCATCCTGCTTTGCTGCTCCAATACACACACAAACACACACACACACACACACGCACACACACGCACACACACACAAAGCTGTGTAACTTGACAAAGAATGTTGCTGATACAAATTGAACTTTTCCTGATTATTAAAAGCAGCAATAGCCTTGGGCTATAAGTTATGGTAAACTTGGTTCTAGAAAGGCCATTCTCTTATATCTAAGATGGACAGATAATGGAATCTAGAATTTGGGTTGTTTTGTTTAAGAAGATGAACTTCTTCCCATCTTTCTCCTATGTTTTCTCCTATGAAAGAAATAACTGGCATAAATATATCTCATTAGCTCCTTCCTTCCTTCCTCCCTCCTTTCCTCAAATATTTGATTAAACATACCAATAATGTTGAATGAAATAAGAAAGCCCCAGAAGACTACATGCAGCCTAATATCCTTTTTAAAATCAACTTTATTTGGATAAAATTTACATACAATGAGCTGTATCCATTTAAAGTATACAATTTGATGGAATTTTTGATATGTATACACATCTGTGATGATGAAACATGACCACAATCAAGACACCAAACATCTCCATCACCCACCCCCAATATTCCTTGTACCCTTTGCAGTATGCCCTTCCCTCTACACCCAACAGTGGTTGTAAGCAACCACTGATGATCTTTTTGTCAAATTAGATTAGTTTGTGTTTTCTAGAATTTCACACAAATGGAATCATACTTTACATACTATTTTGTGTCTGGCTTCTTTCATTCAGTATAACATTTTGAGCTTCATCCATATTATTGCATGATTCAGTAGTTCACTCCTTTTTCACTGCTGAGTAGTATTCCAATGTATGGTTATATCATACTTGTTTATCCATTCACCTGTTGATGGACATATGGGCTATTTCCTGGGTTTTGTTATTATGGATAAAGTTTCTATGAATGCTTGTGTACAAATCTTTACTTGGACATATATTTTCATTTGTTTTGGTAAACATCTAGGAACAGAATGGCCAGGTTGTATGGTAGGTGTGGGTTAACTTTTTAAGTAACAGCCAAAAGTTTTCCAAAGATGTTGTACCATTTTATGTTCACACCTGCTGTGTGTAAGAGTTCTATTTGTTGCTCCATACTTGTAACTCTTGGTATTGTTAGAAATTTTAGTCACTCTACACAGTGCATTGTGGTATCTCACTGTGGTTTTAGTTTGCATGTCCACCATGATTAATCATGGTGAATATCTTCCTGTATGCTTAATGACCATTTGTATATATCTCTTTATGAAGAGACAATTAAAACTTTTGACCATTTATTGGGTTATTTGTCTTCTTATTATTGAGTTGTAGGAGTGCTTCAGATATTCTGGATAGAGATTTACATAATTGTGAGCTTTATGTATTAAGAATAAGTTCTCCCAGATTGTGGACTGCCTTTTTATTTTTGTAACGGTGTTTTCTGAACAGGAAAAGTTTTTAATTTTGATAAAGTTCAATTTGTCATTTTTTTTCTTTAAGATTCATGCTTTTTATATGCCCAAGAAATCTTTGCCTATCCCAATATTTTCTTTTAAGTTTTCTTCTAGAAGTTTTATAGAGTTACTTTTTCTATTTCAGTATAATATCTATTTTGTATTTATTTTTGTATATGGTGTGACGTATGAGTCCAGGTTTTCCATATGACATATATTTGTCCAAGTTGATTAAAGACTACTGTTTCCCCTTTAAATTGCCTTGGCACTGTGTCAAAATTCGTTTGACCATATATGTGTGAGTCTGTTTCCGGACTCCTTTTTCTCTTCCATTGATCTATATGTCTATCTTTCACCATTATCACAGTGTTTTGATTATTAAAAGATTTATAGTAAGTCTGGATATCAGATAATATAAGTCCACCAACTTTTATTTTTTAATTACTTTTGGCTATTCTAGATCTTCTTTTTTCATTTTCAAAAAAATATTAGAATCAACTTGTTTATTTCCAAAAATCAAAAGTCTGCTGAGATTTTGACTCAGCCGGTAGACTAAGTTGCACCTATAGATTAATTGGGGGAGGACTGAACAGTCTACAAACACAGTACATCTTCACTTGTTTAAGTCTTCTTTAATCCTTTCAGCAATATTGCTTAATTTTCAGTGAAAAGATACTCCAGATCTTCTGTTATATTTACCCTTGCCATTTTATGGTTTTGGTACTATTGTAATTAACATTGAAAAAAAATTCATTTTCAATTTTATGTTGCTAGTATATAAATAAGCAGTTGCTTTTTATATACTAGCCCTTTATCCTGTAACCTTGCTAAATTTACTTATTACTTCTTGATTCTTAGAAATTCCTTAGAATTCTGTTGTTTTGGAGATTCCTTAGAATTTTCTAAATTAACAACCATGTCACATACAAAAAAGAGACAATTTTACTTTTTCCTTTACAATCTTCATTCCTTTTATTTCTTTTTTGTGCTTTATTTTACTGTTTAGGGCCTCCAAAAATTGGTGACTAGAAGTGTGAGTCCAAGAACCCTTACATTTTCCTGATCTTAGTTTGAAAGCATTCAATATTTACCATGAACTCTGATGCTAACAGTAGGTTGTGACCCTGTATCAGATGATGAAGTTCCTTTCTACTCCTAGTTGCTGAGACTTTTTATGAATGAGTGTTGAAATTAGTCAAATGCTTTTCCTGTATCTATTTGAAAAGACAAAATTCAAATTAATGTATACCTGGAGAAGGAAGGCGTAACAGTAAGAGAGGGGAAAGCACAAAGACAAACACAAATTATTGTCAGTTGTCTAGTTCTCTGGCTGTGTAGTGTGGGTCAATGGATGTTCACTACATTATTCATAAATGGATAAATAACACAATAATAATAAGGGATATGCACAGGCCCATGATAACAGTGTGTCATGAACCAAGGACTTGGATAAATTTAATTTTGTCCATCTAAAAACAAACTTTACAGAGTCCTCATCTTGATCCTAGATTCCTGAAAAGTCTCAATACCAACAAGATTCTGAGAAGCTCTGGTCACAGGGTCTATGAAATGGCTTAGGATTTATGAGATTCATTTATAGGTAAAATTTATGGACTATTCAAATTTAGGCACATCTTAGACACATGGATTACTAATGAGAAAATCCCCTAAATAATGCTGTCATTTTGAATGAAGAGGATAAAAAGACAAAACCATGCATGTGTGGATTGTTTCTTTGTTCACAATACATACAGGCTGTTTGACCGAGACAGGAAAAGTTCCTGAGGGTCAGGGAATAAGAAGAGAGACTGAAGGTAAGAATGCAAAGGATTCTTAAAGCGGAGAAAACTTCAGCTTGCATGCCTGAAAGCATACCCACATGTCAAGGACCGTGGGACATTTTCCCAGAGGGGACTGAACAAGAAGCCTCTCTGGTCTTAGTATCCTAACCGAGGCTGAATGGAACACCAGGGAATATGCTGGAGGGAGGGGAGCCACTGGCCAAAGGGGTGGAAAAAGTGATGCAATCAGAGAGCTCCTGCCCATCTCTAATTTTATGACTCTCCGTAAAAAGGAAGGAGAATTCAAACCACTTCAAAATAAGATCACTGGAGACCTGGCTTGGAAGACTGGATCTGATGAGAAAGAAGTTTATAAGGATTTATTTTCCTAGTTGATAGTCACAGACCATGCCAAAAGACACCACCACCTGACTACTGCTTTATAGCAAATATAGGGTAAAATTTTAAACTAATGCAGAATAATTTCTCTGGGAATTGGGAACAGCAGGCGGAGAATCTACAAACTACGTCACTGAGAAATAAAGGCTTTCCTTCCCGACAACCTAAAGCTTGACAAATCATGCCCACATTTTATTTCTCAGGATGTTTAAAAGAGCACAACAGATAGAAAGCTCTCCTCCACCTGCTTGCTAACTGGTTTGATTTTTAAGGAGAGTGCACTCCCAAAGACAAACCTCTAAAGAAAAAATAAAACACCGTTAGATTTCCTTTTCTTTTTTCTTATTTGATGCCATTAATACTAAATTGTATGGGTTTTCCTTCCCCAAGGGAAAAAAAATTTTTTTGTTGCTTTTCACATAAAAACACATTAAAAAAGTTATGCCTTTTAAAAGAACATTAAAAAAAAAAAGACAGAAATTTGCTAATTGCTCTAAAATTCAAATCTCCAATCAAACTGAACACTCCCATGGGTGTGAGGAAGTAGGGCCTCTTTGGGGGAATGTAATCCTAATTATGCGGCATGAGGCACCCAAGTTTCTGTCAGGAGCAGATTCTGATAAGATATGCACCAAAGGAATCAGGTCTGGACTGTTTCAATGGGAGAGTGTTGGTGTAATGTTGGTATTTAGCTGTGATCTAGAGGCCAGCAAAGGTCAGGCTGGACAAAGCAGAGCCTAATGAAGCTGCTAGTGTCTGGGGTGAAAGAGCCACAAAGCCTTTCAAATTAGCAGCTGAATCCTGACAGTCATTAGTGATTATATGTGTGATGGCTGCAACTTAAGTCCCAACCAGTAAAACAGCCTAGACACCCAGTATACACGAAGGAAATAAAGTATGTGCAAAAATAAAGAACCAGAACCTTTCAAATGTTTTCCCTTTTGCATTTTGACATTTTTTTCTTTTTCTTTTCTTTCTTTTTTTATATTAATGACAGAACTGCAGTGTGCTTACCTTCCAACTTGGCACTAAAATAATTACCACTGCGACTAAAATGAGACTTCATTTTTTTTAATCAAGGAAGGTCTAGTCAGAAATTGCTTCTGCTAAGTTCTGTACAAGACATAATATACTCTTGGTAACTCACAAAACCAATAAATCAAGCTGAAGCACTTATTAAAGTATCTTACAGCACTAAATTTATCACTGATGACAAATTTAATTTGGGACTCTGACAGTTTGCTCCTTGCATATACTTCAACAGATTTTTTTATTATTGTTTTTTTTAGAGGGGGCATTATTTCACAAGTAATGAAGGCTGAAATTCACTAGAAATTTTTAGAGATGTAAAAGATGACTTCCAATAGAAAACTGTTTTTCTCCAATAGCATCGCTGTCACTGGGAAAAGTTACACATTAAAATTCTTTTCCAGCAATCTTATCCTTTGCACATTAGAGTTCGCAGAATTTTTAAAATGGTGATAACGAGCATTTTACAAAGCAATTTATAATCATCACTCAGCTCACCCACACTCTATCTCACACAGTTAGGTCAATGCTTGTCCCTTGATAATGAAGATAACAAAATTGAGATACAGGGTTTCCCCCTACCTAACAGGTAGAATAATTTTAAACTGTGCCAAGGTCCTTCAGCACAAGGGAGGGTGGGAAGAAAAGAGCAAGGAAACTCACAAAATCGTATTGGGTCTTCTTATAATTCCTCAATATTGGGGCTAACAGGATGCTGTTCCCACTTTAAGTTATCAAAAGAAAATTACATATAAACACACATAAAATTATTATTAATAGGCAGCCTTTGCTGCACACCATACTTCTCGACTATAGTATATAAATGATGCTTTATTTTCTGTTCCAGTCAACTGCACTGTGCAGTGTATCCTACAGCACAACAAGGCTACACAAGTTATATTTTCTGTAAACTTTTCCTCTTCCTAAAACACATCTCTACAATCCTACATTAGCATTTTCCTGTTGTCTTTTCAAATGGTATTTTCTCTCTTTACAATGCAATCAGCATATAAAAACCAAATTTCACTCTCTGGTCCCATTTAAGGCAAACTGAGCAGCCTGAACCACAGGCTGACAAGGAGAACACATTAAGCTCTGGAACAAAAGCGTCCAAGTCGACCTGTTTTGCAGGCTGATTAATAGAAACAAGCTCCAAGGACTAATCACAAGTCGAGCCCTGTTTTGCAGATTAATAGAACAAAGACACACGAGAGGAGGGGAGGGTACAGCACTGGAATACAAATAAGCAAAGGTAGGCACCAGGCTTTCCTTGACTGAAGTCGCATCCTGTAAAGCCAGACCTACAGACCCAAGTCACACAGGGGGGTGAATCAAAAATGCAGCACCAGAGAGGGCTGGGTTCCATCAGTCACCCCATCACCAAATGAGCCATCTGGGTTCCACCTTTTTTGGGAGAGACTGATTTAAAAGAGGAAACAAAAATTTTCAGCAGAATGAAGCACAGCTCTGGTGCTTTCCGGGAATCTTTCCATTTCAGCAGGGCACACACAGAACTTGTTGATGAGGACAGACATCCACCCCCACCCCCCAAATCTTTGGCAATGGCCTGTGACACAGGTAATCCCTGAAGTGTGTGCATATGTGCAGGCCCACAACTCTGCAAGAACTAGATACACAACGACGGCACAAAGTTAGAAAAAATGAGAGAGTCAACGTCCAAATTACCCCTAGCATACATCTTACAGCTAGAGAATGTGGCCTTTTCTTCTGACTGTAAAAATAAAACTTACCCACTGCAAGAACACATAAAAGTCCCAGACAAGTAGAATGAAAGAAAGAAAGAACAATTCATAAGAGAAAACTGTTGTTATACTTGTGGTGTATTACCTTTCGGTTTTCATTTTCTCTATATATGTATATACATTTTTTTGTGATGCTATTGATACCTCTGTATATTTTTGGTGGGAATATAGCTTGTGAAAAGCTTACTGCTAAATGTAAGAAGAAAAACATACCATTGCTCTCTGATGTCTGATGCTAATTCTTGAATGACCAAAACCAGGTGAATGGATGAATTTTCACTGGAATTGTAAAGCTTTTATTCATGTGAGTGTCCGATTAACTGAAGAGAATTTACACAGCTTGGAAAACATAACCTTTAGGAATTGAGATGTCTACTTTTTGCATGATTTCTACCCTTGATATTCTGTAATAGCTATTTTCCTTTCACCTTTTTTTTTTTGTTCTCTTCTTACTTGTAGAAAACCCAGAAAGACAAGTTTTTTTGGTCTCATTCACAAGAAGAGTTATTTGAGTCAATGCACAAAGAAAATGGATTTTCTCTGGCATATTTGTATTCTGCTCTATCAGTAATCCAATGATTCTGTTTATTGCAACAATCAACAAAGTAAAAACACATTTATAATGAAAATCATAAGTATCAACAGTTACAAAACCTCAGAACTGACTTTAGCATATGGTTAAGCCTGTGGTTTACAGGCCAGCCAAACTTCAAAATTTCCAAAGAAGTGATCCTGTTTCTCTCAGGCTTTTCAGAACAGAGTTCAAACTCTACAGAGGCAATTTCTATAACAAATAACCTTAAAAACCAATACCGTCCTTAATATCAGATTTTCCCTTTAAGAGTAGTACTGAATGGCATATATGGTGTGTTTGAATGTAGGCAGGCACTTCAATACCCTGAAAATTCCCTCACCTCTCCTGGGCCTGCCTCTGAAGCTGCTCTGTAAGCCAGCAAACCACACAGAATTCGCCTCTGGTAAGAGCTATTTAAAAGCACAAAGGTCAGGGCCAGCATTATATGCACACACTTTGGTCTCCCGTTTTTCATATTCATTCTGCGGGACCTACAGGTAAGTACTTCCCTGTACAGAATTACTACATGTTTTTAAGGGAGAAGCTGAATTTGGGTAAGAAAAATAACTAGTCTTTGCTGTTTCATCTGAAAAATCGGGAAGCATTAAAAAATGTTTAGTAACAAAGGCATCATAAACACAGCCTAAAACCCTCATTCTCAAGTGCTTCCTATGTATTAATATATTTAAATATAAAAGCAAAACTCACGAATTTGAGTTGAATTTCTTAAACAAATGTCCTTTCCACAATTTCTCCCCTTAAGTCATAACACCCAAGGAAAGAAAAAAAAAAAAGCGGGGAGGTGGCTAATAATAGCCCAACAGCCTATTTCCAACTAGTTTTTCCATCAACCATTTCTGATTAGGTTTTAGTCTAGCAGCTTTTATTTTGTTCTGAAAAGATCAAAGCAAGAAGGTTTTTTCTATTAATTACTGATTCAAAATGAAAATAGAGGCCCCAATTATGGCCTAGTGATTTGAGGGGTTGGACTTTTAAATCAATAAGACAATAAAAACTTTTTTTTCCCCTAGTTTCTGTTTTTGATAATCCTATTTCTGGAATTATGATGCTTTAAGCTACTTCCCATTGTTTATGGAGTCTTGTGTGGCACGGAAAGTCAGCATACCTTACTGGATTTAGAATTAAAATTGATATGTCCCATCATTTCAATGCATAAAGTAGCTTGAAATGTAGTGAGAGAAACAGTCATCTCCAGTTAAAAAGCCAGGCAGGCATCAGAGGCACTTAGTTTTATGTGCCATCATTTTGTACATCGTATGTAAAAGAAGTTCGTAACAAATTTTAGGAGAAGATGGAAAAATCAGTGTGTCAGCTCTGACCTCTTTTTTTTCCTTTACACACATAGCATTGGTTTTACTTAGTCTTCAATGTTGATTTACTGTAGGTTCTATGAAATTTTAGCACTGTTTATTTTTTAATTAAATTAAATTAAATTAAATTTTTATTTTTTTTAAACATCTTTATTGGAGTATAATTGCTTTATAATGGTGTGTTAGTTTCTGCTGTACAACAAAGTGAATCAGCTGTACATATACATATATCCCCATATCCCCTCCCTCTTGCGTCTCCCTCCCACCCTCCCTATCCCACCCCTCTAGGTGGTCACAAAGCACTGAGCTGATCTGTTAGCACTGCTTTTTAAAAAAAATGTGATCCATCCTAAACCCACCATGCCAGACATTAGGTTTTATATACCAGGTGCTTCTCTTCATTTATTTTTCATTTTTTGCTGCAAATTTCGTACTTGGACATTATTAGTCACAGTAATTGTATTTACACTTTAACCTAGCTGATCTTTTCTAATATTTGTGCAAAACAATCTTCCTATATCCTCTCCTGAATTAAAGCAGATTTTCAAACTCATTTTTTCTGCTCTTTACAGAATGCAGACACATTCTGCTAATCCAAAAGTTTTCCGATTTGCCACTAACTTCCTGTTTGAGCAGCCCTCACGGAACATTCCACTTTCAATTTATAGTTCCCATCCAAGATTACCTTTATTTTTTTCCTGGGTGAAAACGCAGTACCGAGCATTACTCATACATTTAAAATGATGCTCCATGTAAGTGACCTTAAAATGCCCCATATGTCTTCATTTAACAGACATCTATTCACTCTTCCACGTCCTTTGACCACAAGCTGCCGATATATGGGGTTCCTTTCCTAAATGGTTTCCACTTATCCAGATCATTAGCAACTTGCCGTGCAATGAAACCATACAATGTTTGCTTTTAAAAATTCTTTTCTCTCCCCACCTCCCTCACATACACACACACATAGGGGTAACTATTTTCCTAGACTAAGTTTTTTATTCACCTCCTTTCTGTCCCTTTTTGCTTCTCCCCTTCCACCCTGATATACCATCATAAAAAAAGACAAGAACACAGACAGACAAACAAACAAAAATAGCCATCACAAAACTACAGAACTATTACTTGCCAGGGAAGAAAATAATATTTATTGAGCATTTACTGAGTGCCAGAAACTTAACATACACGATCGCATTTTAATCCCACGAAAAATACACAGAGCAGTGAAAAAATTAAGGCTTTGAGGTTAGACTTCCAGTTCTGCTACTTAGGAAATGAGTGTCCTTGTGTAGTTATTTAACTTCTCTATTTTCACCATAAACTTCAATTTTATCATCTCCTAAGTGGGGGAAATATTACTTTCTTTACAGGGTGGCTGTGAGGCTTAAAAACTATTTTACGTAAAATACCTGTATGTGGGTGATGCTCAAGGAATAGTAGTTGTTGTTCTTTGCATACCCATTTCACAGATGAAACTGTGGCTTAGAGATGAAACAACTTGCTTAAGAAGGTAAGTGAGTTCTAAATGATAAAACTGAGACACAAGCTCGCTGGGGACAGCTGCTTCTAAAGGCTAAAGCCTGCGGCCTCTATACACACACTGCTTCCCCCGACAGTGGGTAGAACAGGGTTGCAGCTGTTTAAGCTACGTCCAGCCTGGGGATAAGACCTTTCAGGGGGTGTCTCCCTGCTGGGGAGGTCCAGCCAGAAGTTTGTTAACCTGAGGAACTGATGTTTTAAGGAAAGAGGGAATCAGCAAGAAGAGCTCAGCCAGTTTCAACAAACCCTTCACTGTCAGAGGGATGTCCCTGAGCACAGCATGTTTTGTCCTGTCTCCCAACAAGCCTCCCACGGGCATACAGGTGACTCTCTGGGAGGCTGAGTGACATCCTTTGATGGCCCTCTTACAGAGCAGCCTAGAAGGGCACAGGGCCTCTCCCCTGTCGAGCGCAGAACACAGCATGGCTTTGATCACCGTGACTCTGTTGTGAAACAACTCTGGCAGCAGGCAGACTCACCCAAAGGGGTAAAGGGGTGACCCGAGGCCATGCAGGTGAGGTGCCCGGCAAAAAGGGAGCACTAGGTAGAAGTGGCAACCTCCAAGCTGTGGGCTCCGAAGCCCATTCACCCTCCCTACGGATCATCAGGAGGACTGAAGGAAGCTACCTGTGTAGTTACCTGGACTTCCTTGTGAGCACACCTGAGCTATAGGGTAAATGTATGCAGGAAGGCAGAGCAGCAGCAGTGCCTGGAACCCGGCAAATACGGGTCACAATTGTCAAAGGGACGCCAGTGGGCTCACCACCTGGTAACATCTGCAGAAATCCACATCACACTTACAATTCAAAGGATTAAATAAGAAATACGTGTTTGCCAAATAGCTTGAAAATAAATGGTACAGAATCTGTATGGCTGTAATTCAACTCAAAGAATTCAACCATTGAGAACTCAACCATTGAGAAAAGAGAATACTGCATGTTTAACAGTCCAAAGGACATTCTGAGGGCCCACTCGGTTTAGCTTCCAACCAAACTCACACTTTACACTGGCTGCTTTTACTGTAGCTGGAAGACGTAGTCTCCAAATCTAATAGAAATTTCTGTAGCTACTCAGAGCATGGGGATAAGGCAAATGAGGTACGGAAATGACAATGAAGAGTCTAAAAATACTGTTGGAGCCTTTCTTTGAAAATTCTCACTGCCTTCTAGGTAGGTCTGTCCCACTGCCCCCTCTCCTCACCTTTACTAGACCATGCTCACCTGGAGAGATGCCGTGCACTCTGTCTTTCCGAATGTTCGGGAAGGATCTAGACATGTTCATGAAGAGCTCATGGACATAGGTTAGTGCTTTGTTTGGTTCCACTTTGTTCTACCATCTCTAGCTGTCCTTGCAGATTCATGGCTATGCTCGATCTTGTCTTGGAAATATTTTTTCTTTTGCAACTGGGTGTCTCATAGGTGTGGACCTTCAGTCAGGCAGCCACAGACACATCTTTACCACTACCACCCTCATTCATTCATTCATTCATTCAGCAGAAACGGACAGAGCACCCACTGTGTGCCAGGCCCTGGGCTGGCCTAGGGTATGCGTGGAGAACAAAGCTGACAGGGTCCCCGCCCTTGTGGAGCTTAAAGCCACTGTATCATCTCCTTCCCTCCACCAGCAGCAACTCTGGGTTAAAAAGGAACCTGGGGCTTCCCTGGTG
Organism: Balaenoptera musculus; assembly: GCF_009873245.2. NCBI lineage: Eukaryota > Metazoa > Chordata > Mammalia > Artiodactyla > Balaenopteridae > Balaenoptera > Balaenoptera musculus. Next base: position 81,575,110 of record NC_045792.1, read on the forward strand.
GTGCAGTGGTTGAGAATCTGCCTGCCAATGCAGGGGACACGGGTTCGAGCCCTGGTCTGGGAAGATCCCACATGCCGCGGAGCAACTAGGCCCGTGAGCCACAATTACTGAGCCTGCGCGTCTGGAGCCTGTGCTCCGCAACAAGAGAGGCCACGATAGTGAGAGGCCCGCGCACCGCGATGAAGAGTGGCCCCCGCTTGCCGCAACTAGAGAAAGCCCTCGCGCAGAAAAGAAGACCCAACTCAGCCATAAATAAATAAATAAAAAAAAAAAAAAAAAAAAGGAACCTGTCAGTGTAACATGAGAAAATGGAAGAACCCCCAGCAGCGAGCCGGCAGGGTCTCATCGTGAAGTCCAGGTGTGCCTGGAGCACGGTGTGTGGGTCCCACACCAGCCCGACTTCCGTGGGGAAACACGGTCAGCACTTCCGTCTCGGTGCATGTGCCCGGGGCTGCTGTCTCTCTCAGCTGCTCCTTGGTGCTTCAGAGGGAAATAGTCACGTGCACCCGACACTTGCCCCCTCTGACGTGTGTGCAAAGGAAACGGAAGTTGTCGCCATGGAGCAGAAACACCAGAGCAGCTGATCCGTGCCTTATGACGCACAGGTATAGATCCTCATTTTTTGAACCCTAGGCTCTGGGGCACACCATGCAGAAGATCAGGATGATTCTTTTGTTCTGTCCCCCCAACATTCCCATTGTCCCCCCCCCCCCTTCAAGCACCCCATCACTGAAGCCTGAGAGCTCCTGAGAGGACTGGCCTGGATTTCTGTGTGTCCTTTTTGCAACTAGATGGGAACAGCCAAGGCTTCTAAGTGGCCACTTCCTGAGTTGCCTCAGGTCAAGGAGTAGAGTGACATGTGCGGTTACTAGGATATCCCAGCTCAGCCTCAAGAGCTCAGCAAAGGAAGGCTGGATTCTAGTCCTATTTCTCCCCAAACTAGCTTTGGGCAAGTCGCCTTTTCTGCCAAAAGCTCGATCTTGGTTTCCTCTGTCAATAGGAGGCAACACCAGGCAGCACTGTCACGACATAACAGCACTTGTAAATGCTGGCTATTATTAATAATTATTATGAATACATGCCCTTTGCCTTTTAATTGTTTAGAATTGGTTTTAAATTTTAACTATTTAGAATTGTTGTGAAGCCCAAAGGAGATAACACATGTGAAAGTTCTCTAAGTGAAATATATCATCCAAATAGAAGTTTATTATCGTCGTTTGCTAATTGAGTTGGCCTCTCAGAATGTGCCCCCCAAAATTTAAATTAAGCCAATGGCTGATATTAAGCATAACTGAATGCCCAGGAACACTTCTATACCCCCCTCCACATTCGTCTACACGACCACCACCAACACATCAGCTAAAGGCACACGACAAGCAGGCAGAAAGGTATGAGTTGCATCCAACGTCCTAAACTCCACATAAACCAGCTTTTGCCAAGGTATGTACTGGTATGGCTAGCAATGGGAGGTAGGAAGCAAGCGGACAGGGTTTGCTTTCTCCTTTTCCAAATAAACAGCGCGGTTGTTAAACCAGAAATGAAGCTGATCCCGTGCAGCTTTCAGAGCAGTCAGCTGCATTCTGAAGCAGGCGAAAATGTAAACAGAGCCTGTAATTCTAGAGCAGGACAGACCCGCCACAGGTTTCAGAATGGGAGAGTCCGTGGGCCTCACGCCAAGAAAAATGAAACGTTAGCCTGAGCCCTGGAACAGAATCATGTAGAAGGAGAGTGCGTATTTGTTTAACACACACACACAGACCTATTTCTGTGCCAATACCTTCCTGAGCCCTCCTGAATAAAAGCTGGAATCCCTGAAATCATGGCACAATATCAGTCTTGTTCGTACAGTCCTGTTCTTTAGTGTGAAAGGACTTTCCTGCTGAACGTGGAGATGTTTCTTTCTTTTCTTCTTCTTCTTCCCTTTTTTTTTTTTTTTTTTTTGGCCCAAGTTAATTACAAAGTATGACTTGAAAATAAAATAAATGAGCCCATTCCACCCATCCCCAGATCTGAATTCTATCATGAGTGGTCAATTGGTTTTCTCATCCTCTCACTCAATATCTGCTGTTAATTTTTTCGCTGCTGCAAGAACTTGAAGACTGTCAGCGAAATACATGATGCATTACAAACCTTATAATTGGAAATAAAAACATCTGAAGCTTTCTGACAGGGTAAACTTACAGTACCATTGTGCTGATCAGAACAAGAAAACGTGAGCAACCTTGTAGCTGTTTGGATGCAAACACAATTATAAAGGCTGCAGAGAGTGGAAACAACGCTTAACTCCCACTTTGAAAAACGCTGAGAAAATTACATCTGAACGAATAGACAAACTCAACATGTTGATGATCCAAAATGAGGGGGAGAGAGGAAGGAAAAAAAAAATTATCCTGCACACACTTCCTTTGAAAATGCAGCTCAATGGACTTTCTCTTGCTATTTCAGCCATTTTAGAATTACACTGCCTAGGCTCGATCTAATTTTCCTGCTGCAGAAGTTAAGGCACTTCCTCTACAATTACTAAATCTGACAAATTACACCTGGGTCTACTCTAACATGAGAAAGTGTGCTCTTTGTTCCTGACCCCTTGGTCAGAGTAGAGATCAAATTCCTGGACATTGGAAAGCCCTGCTCATATTCATTAAAAGCCACAGGAGACTAGCTCTGCGTTTCTGTTCAGGAGGGGAACAAGGTGCATTGCGGAACAATACAACTGCCACACTCAGGTCGGAGCAAGACGGACTTTTTACTTTTTGTGGCTTGGCTACTGATGCGTTTGCACCTGGATTGTTTTTTCTGCATAAGCATCTTAGTAGCCAAAGAGCAACTGAAATCAGAAAAAAGAAGAGGCTAGTCGATTTTTAAATGCCCAGTCCCACGAGTGAGTTTATGGAAATCTACTTGCACTAAAATGCTGGCTACAGATCCAGTAACCAAAAATACAAAGATGATTTCAAAATGCCACCTCCCCTCCACCCTGACCAGACAAGCAGTGAATTAGCACAAATATCAGTGGCTGATATTTGACAGATTAGAATTTTGTCTTCTCTTTCTGACCACAATCAGCCTTTGGAAAAGACATTTTTGGGATCAAAAGCTGAAAGTGATCACAAAAGGAGATCAAGAACCACCTCGGTGGCAAAAAATCAACACAAGGGATACAAGAAATCCACGAGCTGTGCTGTTATGAGAGCAAAGTCCTGGGCAGATCTAACTGCTAGGCCACACAAGACCCTCTTCTGTCCCCCAGAGAGGGAGAGAAAAATGTAATAGGAGAAGTTAAGAAAAGCTGTGACTGAACTGTTAGTCCCATGACAATACATCACGCCTGACTCCTTTCTTCACGATTCTTGGAAGAACGAGGTGGCGAATGAATACATACAGAAGCCACAGAACCCGGCGGAAGGCCTCCTGAGGCCGGGCTGCCCCTTGAGAACTGGTCAACTCTTGCCTTCCTTCCAAGGGAGCACCTTTCTTCCAGGACAAGGCACCCCATGCACAACTTCTTCAGTGTAGGCCATTGGATTTTCCCAGACCCATCGAACCACATCCAAACCCTCTTCTTTGCAGATCTAGTAAGCACGACAGTGTGCTCCAACTGCAAACACGCATGAGTGCTCAGGATTGTTGTAAGTTATTTTCCACATACAAGTTCCTCCTAAATTGTAAGTTAGGAGACACTGCGTTAATTCTCTCTGGTCTTTAGGAAGCTTTCAGCGGTGCTACAAGTTACAAACATGTAATGAATATGAGCTAATACACCTTGTTTAGAGTGAAACTGAGTCACAGTCCACATTTTGTAAATACATGAGTTAATAAGCTCTCTCCCTGGTCAGACGGCAATTACTTTAAAAAAAATTTTTTTTTGATTGAAGTCTAGTTGATTTACAAAGTTGTGGCAATCTCTGCTGTACAGCAAGGTGACTCAGTGATACACATATAGACGTTATTCTTTTATATTCTTTTCCACTATGGTTTATCACAGAGATGGCAATTACTTTTGAGAAACCTGTGACAGGATGGAAATCCTTAGTATCAAGGTTCTTATTTTGATTTCTGTTTTTAAATGAAAACCACTAGCAATATCAGTAAATCAGAACTAAATATTCCCTCCAGAAAAGTTATAGGAAAAGCATGGAAATCAAAGTTAAAACCGTTCACATTATATTGGAGTTGCAGGATCTAATGGGTTACTAAGCAGATGTCCACCTACGTGTGAATCTTAGGATGGAAAATCCTTATTTCTCATAGGAGAAGAGTAGCAGCTCTAGTATAAATCACCCACCACACCCAGATTTGCTTCCAGTCAAATTCTTAATAGTGAAAGAAGCTAAAAATTGTACAAGATATTAAAATAATCAAGCATGCCTGCAAATATGTATGCTCTTTAAAGATTCTAATTTTGGTGACTATTGAAGTGAGTGGCATCAGAGAGAAAGTGGGGCAGACCTCACTACCCCTGTTTTACAAAATAGAGAAGGGATTTGCTGTACAGTCAGCAGAGACTGAACTAAGGCTAGAAGCCAGCCCATCTGACTCCTAGTGCAATTGTCTCCATGTGAAGGTAGACAAAGGTATAAAGTACATTGGAAACACCAACCCTACTACATCAGTAATAGCTAACACTTATCCAGTACTTACTCCATGCCAGGAAGTCTTCTGCATGCTGTGGATGCATTAACTCACTTGTAACAACCATGAGAGAGAAGTAATATTGCTATTTCTCACTTCAGAGATGAGAAAACGGAGGCATGGAAACATTCAGAAAAATGCCCAAGGTCCCAAGGCTGAATAAATAAGTAGTAGAAATGGGAAAATCTGTTCTCCTTGCATAGAAATGCTAACATAGGCATTCCTAAATCAATGTTCAGATTACAGCAGTTCTGGGAATATTAATTTTTTAACTATTTTAATTATTATTTTTTTAATATCAATACTAATTTTCATCATAAAAATATGATGAAATTGCAATTTCCTTTTCATCAACCCCTGTATTCTTGGTCAAAAGACAAAGTATCAACAATTCCTATGGGTGAGACAAATTCCATTTAAAGATCTCCCTCATTGTAAAAAGAAAGGAAATAGTTCAAACTTTCTAGAAATCCCAATAAACTGTGTGTAAAAACAACTTCAGGGTAACATTTTAGAAGACTAATGCTGCGTGTTTTCTTGACTTAACCAGTTTCTCCAATATTAAAATAAACAATTTTGAATGAGATCAATCCAGTTCAGACATAAACTTTGTCCAAAGTTTGTACCACCACCAAAATCAAATTATGCCCCATCACTTCACATATTTGAACTACTATGTTTTGTTATTTCTTGAGATGCTACACGATCTGCCTCAGAATCCAAAATCACTCCCTCATGCATCATGGCCATAATCTGGTTGAGCTAAACCCTATCCTAAACAGATCTGGACCTGCTCAGATAATGGAGGAAGCTTGCTGTCATCACACCAACAACCATCAATCCAGGGAATCTCTGAAAATCCTGTTTGTTCAGGAATGGGCTTAAATTGTTCTGGGCTCTGAAGATTTTTCAAAAATCATCTTAAATTATTGAAAAAATCATCTCAACTCCATGTAGAGCTTCTCTGCCAATTAGAGGTCATTCCTCAACTACTGCATAATCATTAAGAAGTGAGCTGTGGGGCTTCCCTGGTGGCGCAGTGGTTGAGAATCTGCCTGCCAATGCAGGGGACACGGGTTCGAACCCTGGTCTGGGAAGATTCCACATGCTGCGGAGCACCTGGGCCCATGAGCCACAGTTACTGAGCCTGCGCTCCGCAACAAGAGAGGCCGCGATAGGGAGAGGCCCGCGCACCGCGATGAAGAGTGGCCCCCACTTGCCGCAACTAGAGAAAGCCCTCGCACAGAAACGAAGACCCAACACAGCCAAAAATAAAAAAAAATAAATAAACAAATACTTTAAAAAAAAAAAAAAAGAGGAAGTGAGCTGTGAAGCTGAAAAAGCTCTCTCTCTCCTGCCCTTTACCCAGAAATGCTGATATCGGCATCCTACATTACCCCAAGATCAGCTTTCAGATTACTGTTTGATAGGACTAATTTCTGCTGTTTGTTCTCTTGCCCTTTACCACCTTGTCACATATAAAAAGAACTAATTGACGTGCATTCATAAAGCTGGATATAAACACTGCAGATTATAACCACCAATTACCACAGCACTACCACCACCACCTCAGGCATACCATGTACCCTGCAGCCAGACTCAAATTAGGATGCTATCATTTAGAATCCGTGTGATTCTTGAGCAGTTACTTAACCTTTCTGCACCCGAGTTTTCTCATCTGCCAAATGAGAATCACAATAGTGCCTGTCTCTTAAAGGTAGTTTGAAGAAAATGAGATAATAGGTATAAAGGACTTTTAGCGCCTGACATTTGGTAAGTACTCAATTAAGAGTTCAGAATCACGGTCAGGTTGATTTTAAACGGAAATATACTTCCTGTATCCACTCATCAGTCCTTCTGGATACCAACTAGTAAAGCTAGAAAACCAAATTACAGGAAATACCTCAACTTTCTATTTTACAGAAGACAATCCAAACTGTTGAGTGGGGTGGCCAATCTGAATTCACTCTGTCCTTTTCCAGCCTTATCCTTAACTTCTAAGGCAGGACTGGGATACTTTACCAGGTTAAGTGAGTAAAGGTTAGTTTTTCTGCTCTGTATACACATAGAGCTCTCAAAAAGTAAGAAAGCAAATAAATAAAAATCCAAGACTCCTCTGCTACTGATCTTCTGATCTAACAAACACTCCCATTTTAGAGATGAAAAAACTGGCTCTAGAGGCTAAGTGACTTGCTCAAGTTCACATAAATATCTCGTGGCAGAGCTAAGGCCTGAAAAATGGTAATTGTTATTCTAAGCAAATCACCAGGCGCTCTTCTCAATCCATTGCAAACATCACCTAATTTAATCCGCATAATAACCCTCTAAAAGTAGGTATTATTTTCACTGTCGTAGAGAAACTGAGGTTCCTTCTCTATGAATTAACTTCTTCGAAACCAGACAACTGGCAACTGATAGAACCAAGGTCAAAATGCTTTCTTGTCTGGTCCCAAGGAATACACGCCTGCTTCAAGTTTTCTAGAGCTGAGAATTTCAGTACTGAGAATTCTAGAACTGAGCTCTCCTTCAGTCTTGTCTGGGGAGCTTTAAAAATACAGGTCACTGGGCTCCACCTCAGGAAGGAGAATCAGAGTCTCAGGGGGGATATGGCTTCAAAATCTGTATTTCTTCAGAGTTGGTCAGGTGATTCTGATGCGTAGCAAGATTTGAGAAACTCTAATCTAAGCAAGATATTTTATGAGTGCTTCCAATGTAAAACGAGAAGGAAACGAGTCACGTAGGCTGATGGGATGTTCAGAGTGGCTGAATCTGCATGAAGGGTAACACGGTGACCTTCCACCAAATCCTTCTGTGTCCCACAGACACACATGCAGCCCTGGTCACACAAACAGACACGTATCTACCAAAGCCATGCTCCCATTGATCTTGCCTAAAGAAATCTGCATCGCAATGAAAACAACAAGCATCGTGTTTTGCAGCAAGCAGTGCCAAAATACGTGTTATGTTCTAAATACAGCCAAAAGGTTTCTCTTCATCTTTATCCTTTTGGTTTAAGGCACCTAAGCCGGAACCATGCTTTCTGAGTGCTGAGCTAAAAAAACAGAGGGGAAGACTGTTGGAATGAACACTTACCAAGGTGCACCGTATATCCTGAATCCCTTCACTGTTACCTCCGAGTCTTGTAAGTAAATACTGTTTGTCAGGAGGGACTGAACGTTGTCAAAGTCCTCTGGTTTCAATTTGGACACAGAGGGGAAACGGTAGTAGTCCTGCTTAACAAGGTCTGCCATGAATTCCTTATCAAATGTCAGTTCATGATTCCCAGCAATCACTATTTTATATTCATATGGCAGGTTTCCTGAAATAAGAAAAAAAAAAAGCACCAATTAGCACGTTCATTTCCCATCATGAAGTACAACAGCAGAGACTGCGTGATTAGCAGACAGTATCCCCAAATGAAATAGCTCACGCATTCCTTTATATTTCCATGGGAACCAAAATTTATGATTACTTTTTTATGCTAACAAAAATGACAATAAACGGGAGATAGGAAGCTGCTCAGAGGCTAAAAAGCTACTAAGGAGACATTAAGTTTGCTAGTTCCATTTCCCTTTTCTGTCTGCTACAGATTCACTGTGATGAATTCACACTGTGATGAATCCACACTTTATAATTATCCAGCAAAAAGTACTTTAATCACGAGCCTTAAAAAGGTCTGGACTTGGTTTTGACCCTTACAAAATAAGCCGACCAACTATTCTTAACAACTCAGATAACTGCTAGATGTTTTAGTATAAGCTTCATACAAAAGACATGGCATAGCCAAGCATTTCACAATTTACATAAATGAAAGGAACTACACAGTACAATTTCATATGGCAAGTTAAAGTTTACCTTTTGGCTTGCGAATAAAAAGAACATTAAGAATGGCCCCCTGATTAGAAGGCTAAATTTCCTCCCGTTGGGATGGGAGAAGAAACTGTAAAGCTTAACCCCCTTTTAATATTTATGGTATGGAAATGTGAGTTCTCCATGTGTGTTTTTTATGCAGAAGTTTCCCGATCAAAATGAGATAATTCTGGGAAGAAGAATGAAAGCTATAAAGGAAAACCCAAACACCAGACTTCTGCATAGATTTATAATGTTTGAATAAAGTACGGACCATACATATTAATAACTCACCGTGATGCTATAAGAACCAAAATCCAAAGGGAGATGGTGCCGGGCAGCTGCCCCCATCCTGAAATTAATGCCTTTTTCTCTTCTTTGTCATTATCCATCCCTCAAGCCTCACCACTGGGCAGCTGCTCGTTTTATTTTATTTCATTTTATTTTGAGGAGGAAAAGGGCGGGACGACGGTGCCTATAATTCCAGCTTCCTGAGACTCCTAGGTCCAATGCAAAATTAATGTTTCCTGCTATTCCAGGAAGAATGAAAGTTACCACTAGCAGGAAATTGGATACATTTGTTGTAAGAATTGGTCCTTACCAGCAAGCCAGAATCAATGATTCAATTAATGAAGCTTATAGTGGGGGAGAGAATTATATTGTTTGGAAGGGAAGGCAAGTTTTGTCATTGGCCCACTTGGATTTCAGCAATGCAAATTGTAAATAGTATTAAAACTGTATATATAGCATGTGGGTTAAGGGCGAGACTTAGGAGAGAGGTGAAAGCAGTCAGAAAATAACACTGCAGAAAGACGAAACGGAAAACATTGTGACCAAGCATCAATAGATATCCTTGATTATTAGCCCACAATGCTGTGTGAAATGCCTTTGGCCTCAGTTATTTGCAAGGCTACAGTGAAGAGCTCATAGAAAATAGGAAGCCTCTCTTAAATGCATGCAGAGCTTATAATCTGCACTAGCATAAGGCAATAAGACTGTGATGTATGTTGCAAGCTACTTGGATAGAATGATGATATTTTGCACAATTCCCTGCACTTAAAATACGGATGAAAGATGTATTAAGGAGCCTGCAAATTCCCAGCACTGCACACGCTGGAAATTTTTGAGATGCCCCAAAATTTCAACATCATGGCTCTGTGAACACACTGGCCTGATACTGCATCCCCAGACTCACCTGTGCTCCCAAGGCTGGAACGGGCTGAAATGCTTTCCTGGACAGTAATCTGCTCCAAGGCAGGTCCTACCTGCGTGAACCTTTGAGCAACTCTATTTGTACAAGTCATGCTTTAGCTGCTGATCCTCCTTTAATCATTCATGATGATGGACTCGCTGTCAACCCTGTCTTTATGTACCACTGCTCTTGCAAGAGGCCTTGGCTTCTTGTTTTTTCCATTTCAGAGCTTTGGTTCAGGGATGGAATGGGTGAGACTGGGAAACAAGGTGAAGGAAGTACATTTCTCCCCTTCAGATCAGTTAAGAAAAAAAAAAACTGCTGCAAAGTAAATCTTTCTCAGGAAGACAGCCTCTTCAGTGTCTTTTAAATCAAATTTTGGAGACTCAGCATAAAGAAGTAGCCACCAAAATGAACAGCCACAGAAAATCGTGATGATATTTACGCTTTGCCAACAAACTCATCTCTTTCTGAGAATCCAATAGTAGTTTCCAACTTCCATCCTCTGTTACCTATGTTATGAGATTGTCTGACATATTTTTTTTGCTGAAATGACCTTTCATCTATAATCTGCCAACCTTTGTGTTTTATATGAAAATTGTAAGCAGGGCAGCTGACAAATCTCCTGTTACTTGATGGCATTTTTGTTTTTTTCCAGACTAGATTAATTTGGAAGGCTCTGCAGTCAAGCTCTAACTTCTTGTTATTCAAATAGCATTATTTTAAAATTGTCAGACAAAGAGGTGCCTGCCTTTATCCATTTTATTCAGATCAGGCCATCGAAGCTGACCTGCCTGAATAAAAAACCAAGGCCATAGTGCAGTTATTCTAATGTGGAAAAATTCTTGCTTTGAATGACCTAAAGAATTCTACCAACTAACCAGTTCTATCTTTCCTAAGACACGGTATATGTTCTATTGGTAAGATACAAGATTATTTTAGGTGGAATAGAGATGAACTTCTGACAAAATGGCAAGTAGTTTTGTATGTTCTAAAAATGCATATTTGGAAAAACACAACAATGCAAGTAATGATACATGGCTTCATTTTTCATTTCTATTTTCATTTTGCTATATAAATTAAGAGATGATTCAAAGAAAACTATTGCGCAAATAATAATACAGATAATTCACAGATATGGCAAAGTGATGGCTAGCAAGTGAATGAATGAAATTTGGGAAACTAGCCCATCAATCAGTTCAGTTTAGAGCTACTGATCATAAGTAAGACGATAAGCTCTTGGAGGCAGCAATTAAGTCTTATTCAAATCTGTATCTCCTACTGTATCTGTATCACCTCACTGTATCACATAAATAGATGCTCACTTAAAACTAATGGATAATGGAAGTCAGCTGGGTCCTCACTGTTATTCTACAATTCTAATCATCCTATACTCTTGCCACTGCCTATTCCTTAAGCCGCTATCACAAAACTTTTCCAAGTTCCTCTCTAGGTTCCAGGCTCCTTTTGACTCTGCACTTAGCATACAATACGTCCTCACCTCAAGATAGACTCTCTTCATTTCCTTCTCTTCACTTTCCGATCACTGTTTACATCTTCTCATCTTTCTAATAATTGGCCTCTTAATCCATTTCCTGCCACTGGCACTTTAATTTTTCAGACATCTCTCTATGATATTTTGGGTCTCTTTATTTCTCCTCCTTAGTGAGTTTATGTTTACCCACCCCAAGAAAATAAAAACAAGCAGCTCTTCACTCACTCACATACACACACACACACACACACACACACACCCACACACACACTCTTCAAATGCAATCCTAAACCATCCCTAACCTTACTTCTTCTTTGAGATGCTTCCTCATTTTACTTCTGAACTTCTGGAAGGAGGATTCTAGAAGCTTGCAGCTGGTATGCCAAATTCAGCCCACAGATGTATTATAGTGGGCCCTCAACTGTGTTTTATTTTATTTTCTTAGTTGAACTAACATTTAGAAATCAGGAAATATCACACCAAAAATTCAGGGTTTCTGGCTTCTTTTGGAAGCTAAAAAATCAGGCAATACTGACCTCAGTCTGCTGCAGACCTCCTCATTCCCTGTTCCTTCTCACACCTTGGCCCACTTATCACGATTGTGTTGCCTGATGGGCCACCCTACTATTAGAATCAGCAACTTAGACATAAATGGCTACTCAGAATTTACCCAATGCAATCTGCCTCTGTTCTGTACTCTTCCAAAAGCTTCCCTGAATGTCAATAAAAACCTCCTAAAAACCAAAGCCAAGGCTTTTTCTCCATCCTCATCTCCATGGATATCTCCGCAGTAACATCCCTGTCTGACAAAAAGTATCTCTTCCTGGATTAGTGATGCTGGACTCTGCCTTCTCCCCCTCCCTCTGCGGTATTTCCTTTCCTCTCTTCTTCCTCAACTCCCTTTGCGTCCCACCTCATTCTCAGCTGACCCATGACACTCTCCCTCTTCATCTTTACTTCTATGAATATTATTTAATATTTTCTTACTGCATGTGTCACACACTTCTATTCTCCGCGATTTAATTTTCAAATTTTTAAATTTTATTACAAATTAAACTATGGAGGCAGCAAGAGGGTAAGAGTGGGGCCTCTGCAGGCTTCACGACATGTTAGCTGTATGACCTTGGACAGAGCCCTTATGTTCTCTATGGTGCGTTAGCAACACTCCGATAATAACTGCATCCACCTCATAGGTTGTGTTCAAGATAAAATGACATAAAGCTTCTAAAGCACATGTGTGGTATGGAGTAAATAATCAGTGCACTTTATTATTTTACTCCATTTTTTTAGTTTTACCCTTTGCATGTGACTTGTCTCCTCCTAGACTGTGAGGTCCTTGAAGGCATGGATTGTGGCTTGTGGTTCCTTGTTTGACCCAAAGTACCCAGTTCAATACCTTCCCAAATGGCTGGCACACAATAAGTATCTGTTGAAGGAATGAATGAACCTCTGCAAGACTTATCAGGAACTTCCTACAAAGAATTCCAGGAATGGGCTTGTCATCTTGAGCTATATGACAAGGTTTAAACCAGTACTGGGTTGTCCTCCAAGTTTAAGCCCTCCTGAATTGCTAGTTCAATTAAAAACAAACAAACACAGTTGGGGGCCAATTCTAATACATCTAATTTGGCCTACCAGCTGCAAGTTTCTGGAATTCTCTTTCCAGAACTTTAGTAGTGAAATGAGGAAGCATCTCCAATCCAGTCTAGCCAAATAGTCTCCAATACACTGTTTTTAAACTGCAGTTTCTTCAAATATAAATGGGGGGAAAATAATAATACTACCCCTAAGGTTTGATGCACATTAAACAATATACTGCATGTAAAGATTTGCACAGTTTCTCACACTTCATCATCACTCAATACATATTAGCTGTGTTATAATAATTATTATAATGATTGCCCTTCCCAGTTGCCAACCAAGAAAATATTAGTTTATCCGCAAATTGGATCACCCCCTGGTCACATTGCACAATGTCACTGCCTTCAAAGAAAAGCATCTGGAGATGAAAAAGAAAACTTCGATTTTCCAAAGGCAGAAACTGGCATGGTCCAATGTATCCTTCAAATTAACAAAAACATTACTAGGGTCATTAAGATATCTGGATCTGAGGTGATGGTGGGTGGACCTATGAAGCCTTCAACCTATACACAGTGCAAACCTAGCTGTCTCTGTCGAGATGCTTCTAACCTTGAAAATGTGTGCCCTCAACACATCACTTCTTTCCTCCTCCTAACATCCAGTTACCCATCTCTTCTAACATTTATTGATTGCCAAAAAATGGGCCAGGACCGGTCCCTCATTCACAAATGAATAGTGTAACCTGTGATAAGTAACGCCCAGATTCTATTTCTCTCAAGAGTGACTACTCATTTGGAATACCCCTAATATCTTCATAGAATCAGATGAAGGTACACTTCGATGAGTATATAGAGAAGAACAGAAAAAGAAAAGCTAAGATCTTTGGCTATGCATATGTCTGATAAAGCCGTGACAACTTTAAAGCAGACACACAGCGGATTGTGTCAAGGTCAGCCTCCCTTCCTTCCCAAACTCCGGACATTTAATGTGTCACTTAAAGCGGCTCCCATGTTTCACACCCTGAGTGATTTGAAAGCTGTGCTCTGTAACCCTCCCCGCGGCTGGAGCAGGGCGATGTGAGGAAAGAGACAAGGGGGGAGGGGCCTGCTCCCATGTTCACCATGGCAGCACTGCTTTCCTTTATTTTACGATTTGGGGAAAGATTTGATTCGAAGAAAGTTAGCCCTGGCTTAAAAATATTAAAAAGAAAAATCAATGATGTATCCAATTCAATTTTACTAATGAAGAGAGTGAGTGCCAGAGAGGTGCTGTCACTTGCTAAGCAAAGTCACAAGTCAAGCTGGTGGCAAAAGTGGGACAAGAAAAGCTCTTTGCCTCCCCTGCTAGTATTCTGTCAGGTGAGCCCAAATCTTTTTTTTTGACACATGATTTATTTATTTATTTATTTTTAACATCTTTATTGGAGTATAACTGCTTTATAATGGTGTGTTAATTTCTGCTGTATAACAAAGTGAATCAGCTATACATATACATATATCCCCATATCTCCTCCCTCTTGCGTCTCCCTCCCACCCTCCCTATCCCACCCCTCTAAGTGGAGGTGAGCCCAAATTTGTAACAGCCTCATGGACTTTGGCTTAAGACCTATCTCTTACATGAGTCCTCCTCATACCACACATGCTGGCTCAATTTAGGCATTCCCCAAATGTTACTGCAGCTGTGGGTGTAATTTCTTACCCACTAGCTCCCAGAAGAATTTGGGAGCCTACCCAAGGAAGGGAAGGTCATAGACTTGAGAAGAAGGAAAAAAAGCTCCTTTGTCCATTGTCATGCAGAGTCCCAGAATTTAAAAACTTGTTGACTGTATTATGAGAAATAAGATGAGGCTTTGACAGTAGAATAGAAGTCCAAGGTAATAAACTAAAATGTCTACAGGGACCAGAGAAATAAGACAAAAATGTGAACTGAGCTAGGTAGAAGTAAGAGAGAGTGGTGAGGACTGGGGCATGTGTGTATCAGCATTTTACAATAAACATATATAAGCACTCCTCTGGCCAAACACGATTCCTTGCTAGCTTGCCCCACACCCACCAATAAAAGTTAATGTTCCTCAAAATTATCACACAACTGCAACCTATTTTTTAAAATCATTATAGAATGTATTCCTCTCGAAAACTCAAGTTCATGTCAGATCAGAATCCAAGGTCATTCCAGAATACTTTCTTTTCCTGGGAATCTGCCTGCCACATACCAGGAGTTGGCTCCTGCCCCATATTCTTTATTCGTCATGAACGGGGAGTATGGGAAATAGGGGCAACCAAAATGGCCATCAGGTTGTGACTTACGACAAATACCACCTTCACCATGCCCAATTTTTATCAGGGATCTGACAGGCAAGGTTAACTGACTGCTATCTCCTACTTATTTCTGCTAAAAACCCAGGGGGAAAAAACTCAGAGTACAATAGTAGTTCTTTGTGAAGGAGATCATCCCAAAGCAAACGTGGCTTGCTGGGTTTCCTGGGTAAAGGAAAACCTACTTATACGAAGGTGACAAATTGATTTAAATATCTCCAATCTCTATGTACACTCCCCTCCATACTCCTAAATTCCAGACTTTGAAAATATATGAGGAAACCAAAAATGTTTCTGGCATGTCACTCACATAAAATAAAGCTCACTATGTAGCAAGAAGAAAACAACACAGAGATAACAAGTCAGAAGAACCTGCAATGGCTCCCAGATGCCCAGGAAAATACAACTCACAGGGCACAACCTTCAGGCTCACCTTCCCTTGCTAATGTGCTAGAAAAAATGAACTTTCTGAGATTAAAAAGAATAAAACAGATATATACTCAGACCTATTATCATGGACTGTTATACACAAAAGAGATATATTGCAATTCAATTCACATTTCTGAAACCTTTGGTCTGTGTGGGGCACTGTAGATGTTCCCTAATGCCAATGTTATAAAGGGACCTTGTTATAGCCCCAAGGTGGATAATAGAAGGCATTTTTTTCTGTTTAAAATTATTATTATATTTTAATATCATGACTCCAGCAGAGAGGGAAATGTTTAAACTCTTGAAGGTTCTCTATTCCACTGAGGACTAAATAAGAATAACTTGGGCTTGAAAATTGGCCAAGCAGAAAATTTTGCAGGAGGATGGAAGGAAAAAAAAAAATACCAATGGCTATGAGGATGGAAGAACTATGAAGCTTTGGGATGGACTAAGGAGATGTGTCAGTTAAATTCCTTCCTTGATTGGGATTTGGGATTAGCAGATACAAACTATCATATATAGAATGGATAAAACAACAAGGTCGTCCTACTCTATAGCACAGGGAATTACATTCAATATCCTGTGATGAACCATAATGGAAAAGGATATGAAAAAGAATATATATATGTATAACTGAATCACTTTCCTGTACAGCAGAAATTAACACAACATTGTAAATCAACTCTACTTCAATAAAAATGAAAATAAATTAATAAATTCCTTCCTTGATGACTGCTGGGGGCCAATAGCAGAGAAAGGCTGAGTCCAGCCTGGAGGCAGGGAGAGGGCTCTGAAGCTAGAAGCAGGTAGAGCCCACCTTTCCCTGCTGTGCTCCCAGCACCTAGAAAAGTGCTTGACACATATTTGGTGCCCACGGCCTGCATGTTAAATGAATGAATGGACCTTCAGCACTCCCTCTCGGCTCCACGGTTTGCACTCACTTGCCTCGGCTGCAAAGCCACCAGAAACATTCAATCAGGGCAAGCTCCGTCTCTGACCTCAGTCTGTCCCCCGTCAGGCTCCATTAATTTTCACAAGTCCTGACAGCTCTAACGTTAATACTCACACTTGCTGATGGAGCCACACAGCAGGTTCAGACTGCTACCTTCTCCTCTGAAACTCATGCATTAGGGTTTCTTCCATGCTTGCAATGGGAAACCAAGTCTAAGAAATATTAAACACAGAAAACTATATTACAATAATGTCAAGGCTGAGCCGGAAACCCAGGAGCAAGTAAGGAATGCTGAGTGAACGCCCAGTGGTCTGCTGCAGGAATTAGGGCTAGTGTTAAGAAGCCACAGCTGAAATGCTCCCTCCTCCTCTTCAGCCTCCGCCATAAAAAGAATCACAAGGCATCAGGAGATGTTATAAGCCTTAATCCACAAAGGAGACAAAAGTCCATCCCTCACCCAGGAAAGCAGACCTCCCTCTGGACCCGAGTAGTCACCAGTATATGGCACTGATGACAGGTAACGTGACTAAGAAGTGTAAACCACAAGGCCATTAGTACCCATAATTATTATGGACCTGAAAACATCTCAGAGATTTGATTGCTGCTCAGCAGCAACTTGTTTGCATGCATTCTCGTCTCAACCATAACCTTATTCCAACACAGCTTTCTGTGACTTAAACACACACACGCACACAAACACACGCACACATTCATACACTTTACTACCACAAGGTATTAAAAATGAATGACAATCTCCTCCTTGTTTCCCAACTGAGTACCTCTAAGTTGCTACCCAGACCAACATGGCATGTTCTATATGTAAAGCCGTGATGGTAACTGTCCAAGGAAGCATGGCTCCAATTATACTTGAGTATTACCATCTGCCTATGTAACTGGAACCATGGGTAGTCTCTTCACTGTTTATTTTGTCCAACCTCTTCCTTACAAATGAGAGCCTTGGCTTGTTGAGAAAGATTGATACGCCATACAACAAATCTGATCTGAAACAATCAGACTATCTCCTAAAGACCCTTCAGTCGACTTCCTCAAGTTTCAGAAAACTGGATCCAAATCAGGATTTCACTGGATAGTCACAGGAAGAATTGGTAACAACATTGTCAAGTCTCATCTCAACCAGCCATGTACATGTTTATATCACTGGAGCATAACAGAATGTAGAAATAATAGCATGATGGAGAGATCATGGGCTTTGGAGTCAGACAGATTCGGGACCAAGTTTCTGATTCTGTCACTTACTACCTGAGAAACTGAAACTCAAAACATGCTATTTAACCTTCATATTACTCATCAGAAAAAATAAGGATAATTGCACAACCTATATTACAGAGTGGCCATGCAGACTGAGTGAGATTGATAAAGAACTTCATATAAAACTGACATATAAAGGACGATTATTATTATCATTATTTTTATCCTGTCTTTGTTCTGCATTGTAACTTCATTTGAGATAAGGGGTTCATCTCCTACTTCTTAGCATCTTAAAAGAGTGTTCAATGAGTATCTTTAACAAACTAGTAGTGTTGACTGACAAAGTCTATGGTGAGCTGAAAAACAATATGTTGGGATTTTTTTCCCCACAAAGCCTTTAAAAAAGCAACTAAGAAAAAGGTGTTCCTTCCAGCAATAATTACAAAACAAGTGGCAATTACTCTACCGAATAATTAGAGGAACAAATACAAATCCTATGTGTGTGCATTTTAAACCATTAAGTATGGTAAAAAAATCAAATAAAAATAACTCTGGCATAAAGGCCATCTGCTTTAAAAAATAATAACAATTTTAGAGGCTTTTTAGATTCCCTCCCCACTTTAACCCCACAAGTAATAATAAAAAAAATCTTTTTGTAATAACTACTATGATTTTTGCATGCTGAAACAATGTTTGGGCAGATGAATGCAGGATTTCAGTGTGCAGTGATTCCAAGGGGCTGGTCCACAGAAGCCAGAACAGAGGGTTGACAGTGGAAATAAAATCTCTGCCTTAACAGCGCCACTGGGGCTAGATGAAAATGGTCTTCTAGAACTTGATTAAAACTAAATTGAAAAAGAACATATTTGGCTGATATTACATTAGACTAAAATATAGAAATGAACCCTAATACTTTTGAAATCTAATAAGAAAAAGCCATCTCAATTTCCAAACTTTCAAAAGCATCTTCTTTAAATGCATCACAGATGAATTTACATGGTACTTTTGCCAATAAGCAAAACCAAATCACAGGCTCCAATCGGCTTATATTGGAAAGTGTGAGAGCAAATGCTAGAAAATGCAATTACTGCAAACAAACTCCATTTTCTCCCCTCTGAAGGGAATCTCAGAGAATATTTTATTGCCATCAAATAATATTTCTGAAGGCATCAATACACAATTCTATTTTCTTTTCAGAGTACCCACTCGCTATATAATCTAATCCACTCTATGGATATCTTGAAATTTAGAAAAGAGTCTACAAAAAATGATATTACCTTGCACACACATCCTATGTCAATTTTAATAATTTGCACTCTGGACAGGAAGCCACATAGAGCAAAATTTAGGATCCAATAAAATCGACTTTTCCCATTTTATATTTCAAAATTTTAATGAAGCCTTCCAAGGGTAAAAATTTAAAAGAAATCTCTCAGGGAAGGTTATTTTGATCAACAGTGACAGTGATGAGATGGAGAGAACGGAGATCGCATTCATTTCCTCTTCCATTTTTGCTTCTCCCCCACCCCTCAGCTGGCAAAATTTTCTACTAAGAACTCCAGATAATCGGAAGCTACAAAGAAGACTTGCTGGGTAGTATGAAATCATGAAGTCTCCTGCTGATAAGGTTTTGGTTTCATTGAAACACTAGTTCCAACAGTCTCTGACCTCTTCTCTTGGGAAGAGCTTTGTGGCCTAATGCCCCAAGCCTCCCCTTTGGGATGAAGCAGTACAAAATATGTAGTATAATTTCTCAGGAAGAAAGGATTTCTGGAAAGTCCATCATGGCCCTTGGGGCCCAAGGTTCCAGGAAGTAGAGTTGGAGGTCTATTTCACTTTCTATATTTTTCTTCTTTACCCACATGTTACGGTCTGAAGATTTGTGTTCCCCCAAAATTCATATATTGAAAATCCCAATGTGATGGTATTTGGAGGTGCAGCCTTTGGGAAGTGATTAGGTCATGTGGGTGGGGGTGGACGCCCCATGAATGGGATTAGCGCCCTCATAAAAGAGAAGCCACAGAACTCCCTTGCTCCTTCCACCATGTGAAGACACAGAAAGAGGACACCATATATGAACCACAAAGAGGGCCCTCACCAGAACTCAACCATGTTTGATTCTGTACTTCCCAGCCTCCTGAACTGTGAGAAATAAATTTCTGTTGCATATAAGCCACCCAGTCTGTGGTATTTTGTTATAGCAGCCTGAATGGACTGAGACATTACAGTTTACTAGTTTCTTGAGATCTAGCCCCCAGCATCTTAAAGCTACAGTTCAAGAGACAAATTTGCATTGTGTCTTCTTAAATCTGTTTTCTCATAAGTAGTATGCTTAAAGCATAAGGTGTTTTTTAAAGCTCTCATTTAAATGATTCAATTAAATATTTTAAGGAATCCAGATAATCAGGCCACAGCTGGAGAACATACCCTGTCTGTGGAACACTGTTTGCAACAAGACAGTAAAATGAAAAAAAAAAAAAAAAGAGCACAGGTGGTCTTGTTCTATGAGGGTCCCTATTCTTGAACATTTGAAGTCAAGTGAATACATAGTGCTTTAGCCTTAAAGTGGTCATTAAAATACATGTCCATTTCTGTCCCTTATCACACACATCCATGCCTTCTGACAAGGTGTGGATTTCCCTACCTTTTGGTTTGCTCCTTTTATGGGCTGAATTGTGTCCCCCTAAAATTCTTATGTTGAGCCCTCTCCCCCAGTACTTCAAGTATGTGACTGTATTTGAAGATAGGGTCTTTAAAGAGGTAATTAAGTTAAAACGAGGCCATAGGATGGGCCCTAATCCAATCTGACTGATGTCCTTATAAGGAAAAAAAAAAAAAAAATACGGGCACACAGAGAGACACCAGGAATGTGTACGCACAGAGGAGAACCATGTCAGGACACAGCAAGAAGGCAGCCATCTGAAAGCCAAGGAGAGAGGTTTCAGGGGAATGTAAACCTACAGACACCTTGATCTCAAACTTCTAGCCTCCAGACCGTGAGAAAATAAATTTCTGTTGTTTAGCCACCCAGTCGGTGGTATCTTGTTGACAGCCCTAGCAAACTAATATACCTTCTTTTTTTTTTTTTTTTTTTTTTTTTTAAATTTATTTATTTATTTATTTATGGTTGTGTTGGGTCTTCGTTTCTGTGCGAGGGCTTTCTCTAGTTGAGGCAAGCGGGGGCCACTCTTCATCGCGGTGCGCGGGCCTTTCACTGTGGGGGCCTCTCTTGTTGCGGGGCACAGGCTCCAGACGCGCAGGCTCAGTAGTTGTGGCACACGGGCTTAGTTGCTCCGCGGCATGTGGGATCTTCCCAGACCAGAGCTCGAACCCGTGTCCCCTGCATTGGCAGGCAGATTCTCAACCACTGCGCCACCAGGGAAGCCCATATACCTTCTTATAAGGCTTAATCCATCCTACTCACTAATGCTAAGGTGATCTTATCAGAATAGAAAACTGATCGCATATATTCCTCTGTTCACTTACACAATCACGCACGTTAAAATCCTCCTAGACTCCCTATTATTGCCTATAGACAAAAAGCCAAACTCCTTGTGTGATGTGTACAACTCTTTGTGACCTGGCCCCCATTAGTCACCCCTCCACTCGTATTTTGGGCTCTGAGCTTGCCAAGTGCTTGCAGTTCATAGAACGAAGAATCTGTCTACAGGGCTCTCTTTCCCACTTGACTACGGACTTCAGGAGGGTCAGACTCTATTCTATTCCTCTTTGCATTCCCAGTAGGCTTCAATAATTATTTATCAAATGAATGAATGAAGAAATAATTTTATCCTGGTTAAGGATAATGTGAATATGAGTAGCTAGTATCTCAGTTTTGAATTCCAGATGGCCTTAAAGTGTGACAAATCCTATTTTTATTTTATCCTAAGATGGCACCAGTTATATCCATCACAAGATATTCTATTCATTTGTCATTGAGAAACCAAATCTGATTTTAAAAATCAGTTATAAGGGGACTTTTTGTTGGGGAAGGCAGATGGAAGCAAAGAGACTGGTCTGCAGATAGTAAGGAGTCAAATTTGTTGAATGGGTGAACAAATAAATGGACAAATAAATGAATGAATAAGCTATACACATCACTCAAATAATGCTTCAATTTCAAAAGAGAAGGGAATTACTATTGTTGCATGATTAATACTATTCGTTTAAAGATTTTTCCAGCCTTTGTTCCCAGGATTAGGGAGCTCAGAGGAGATAATCAATAGTGGAGTTAATGCAACAGCCATTCATTATTTGAGGAAGGTGCCTGTATTTCTTCTTCATTGTATTGGGAGCTCAGAGGAGATAATCAATAGTGAAGTTAATGCAACAGCCATTCATTACTTGAGGAAGGTGCCTGTATTTCTTCTTCATTGTATCCCTTCATCTGAACGTTTTCACTCCTAGGCCTCTCAGGCAAATCACTGATGTTTTGACAGCTGGCTTTGCAGAGGCCACTCTCCACGAATGAGTCTACTGACCAAGCCAAACAGGACATGTGTGTGCATCTTCTCAGGCCCCCAAGTCACTGGGTCAGATGAAAGAATCCAGGCTAACATACTTGTAGGGCCAGCTTTTTCCTTTTGCTTCCAACAGAAAATCAAGAGGCAGCAGGGTGCTCCTGACCTCTTATCCTCTAATTCCAGGCTCGCTGAGATTCCAACCTAGGCAAGTCCTCTGAGATCAGAATCATTCCTTCCATGGAACAAGAAACTAAGAACCAGCAAGGTTAAATGACTCAGGTCACCCAGTGAGTTTGTGCAAGGTGAAACTCCTTATTTCGCAGACCAATCCTCTCCTCTTCTACCACATCATACAATGGCAGGGTCAGAGTTTTTGAGTTGGAGATCATTTAAATGATCTGCTTTAAAGATTAGGGAACTCAGGTTCTGAAAAACCAAGAGAGTTTTCTGAAGACGGTGCCTACAATCATGAATCCTGACTAAAATCAATCTGCCACTACCTGCAAGGACCAACCAATAACCCCCAGGCATATGGCCACTAATTTCTTCGTATCTCATGGACACTCAGGACTGCACAGAGTTTATTGTTGGGATACTCTTTCCTGTTCTTTTTTAAACTTCTACTCTTATAGTTTAAGATTATTTTCTTTCATTTGATCCATAAGGGCAGCTGTTTAGCCACCTTAACTGTGAGCTTAAATCAGAGAGTAACTTAATAGAAATGACTGCTCTGGGACTTCCCTGGCGGTCCAGTGGTTAAGACTTCACCTTCCAATGCAGGGGGTGTGGGTTCGATCCCTGGTTGGGGAGCTAAGATCCTACATGCTTCAGGGTCAAAAAACCAAAACATAAAACAGAAGCAACATTGTAACAAATTCAATAAAGACTTTAAAAATGGTCCATATCAAAAAATCTTAAACAAAAAAAGAAAAAGAAAAGAAATGACTGCTCTGAATCCAGCCGCTATCCTTCTAAACTTTTCTTCTGTTTCTGACACTATTGCTGAAGCATCTTTAATGAAACCCACCAGTAAAGATCTTCCATGAGAGCAACATTGCCATTTTTACTTATTTTTTTCCTTCAGTAGCTAAGGAGCTATATTTGTTGACTCTCAGCCAATTCAGCACCTCTTTTTCATATAAAATACCAAGATGATTTCTCAAGGCTCTGAGCAAAAGATTTTCTAGATTGATATTTTTATAACACATAGGCTCATCTCAACCATGGTATTTCATGTCTGCCTGTCTCTGAAATACTAGCATTTTTCACTAGGATTATTCTCTTCAGAGTGGGAGGTAAAAGCAGTATCATTGATTCTTAAATGCTGAAAATGGCAGTCAAATATTTTTGAAAAAGACTACTTTCTTAAAATGAATTCTTTTGGAGTGTTTTGGCCAGAAACTGGAGATTAGATACACTAGTAGGAAAAGAAGATATTTTTGCAGGGTCTAACAATTCCCCACAACAGAGAACTACAACTATTGCTATTCAAACCCATCCAAAGACTGTAAAATTGATTCCTTACTAGGAAGGTCTGGCCAGATTTCAATTATTTGGGTTCGTCTCTTCTCACTTTTTAACTCTGTAGTGTGGCATTTCACTTTAAATGCCACATTCTTAGATTCACCCACTTTGTGGTTTCCTTTCCCTTTGGGCTCATTTCAAAGCTCTTGCAAAGTCGGGTCACAACCTGATTTCCTAATCCAGCAGCCCTGGGGGAAAGAAATCCTATTAGATCCCATTAAATTTCATTAGATCCCTGACCCTCTCAAAGTTAGGATGAGATCTGATAATGAAATAGGGTCCCGAATGCCCATGGAATGATCAGTCTCCCTACAACATTCAACAACTATTCCCTGGGGTCCTAGTGTATGACAGGCAGTGTGCTTGACGTAATGATGCACAAAACAGAAAAGGTCTCCGCTGTTATGGAGCTTAAACTCAGCTGGGAGTAAGAGACAATAAAGCAGTAAATATCCACTAACGTAACTCAGATTATGGTAAATGCTAGGAAGGGAATTAGCAGGTGCTATGACAGAGAAAAAGAGAGGAAATCTACTGAGATATGGCAATCAAGGATGGTGTCTTTGAGGGAGATCAGTGGACATTTTCAGTCTGCCCAGCCCTTTATCAATAATAAGTTAAGATACATAAGAAATAGACTTCCCTGATCATGTGTAACATAATGTAAGGAGGCAGGAAGCACATTCATGCATGCTTACACGCACACATGTACGCGTGCGCATGCACGCGATGTTTAGAAGAGTATATCATCCACATGGTTCCTTTAAGATCTCAATTTTCATGAGAACACCCATCTTCTATTGTCAATTAGCAGAAAATTAACTTGAGAATATTTTTTTAAACTTACTCTTGTGATCGAAAATATTTCTAAAACGTGTTTATTCAACTTCCTGCCCCAGGAAGACAAGCATATTCAGGGCCTGATGGTGAAGCAGCCATGCAGGAGGTAAAAAGGTACAAGATTGGGCTAGATGTGCGCATGTCCTGCAAGTTAGTTATTGCTGCGGTCTGGGTGTGGTTGGGAGCAGTTCAACAAAGCTGATGTATTTGCTTATTTTCTTAGGCTTTACCTTTGTCATCTTAAAAATCCTCATTATTATAGGGAACTGGGCTCTGGGTAGTTGAGGTTTACTATAGCATGATGGCTTAACTGAAGGGATGTCAAACAGGAGGTTAGACTGTCTCGCGAAGACTGTGCTGAGTGGCGTTGAGCCGCAGGAGACCTGGGGGAGGGGATGACTAGGGCTGACTCCTGACAGGGGCTCTGCTCCCCCCCCCCCCGCCATGGTCATGCTACTTGGCCACCACTGACTTTCCATGTTCTATTCATGCAACCTCAGACCTTCAAGGCCTTAATAGGATTTCTCTCAGCTCTCCAAAGATGCCGTGGACAAGGCTTTACAGGAAGTCGTACCAGCCTGTGTCTTGGTCCAGAAGCAGATCGTTTTTGTTTGTTGTGTGGTGGAGCAAGTGGAGCGAAGGGAAAACTTTGTTCAAAGAAAAGTTTATAAAGAAGCTTGAATTAAAGAACAAGACTCAAAATGCGTCTGCTGTGGTTGAAGAGAGCCTGAAGGTGAGGGGCGAGAGGTAAAGTTCTGCCCCCTTGGCCCCCATTGCTAGCCCCTTGCAACACGGCTGAAAAATCACTGCCCTAGAAGTCAGATTGTGCAAACCCTTTAATCAGTATAAGGTCTGAGATAGTTACTCTAGGCCAGTGGTTTCCAAACCTGTCTGATGTCCTGAATTAGGTAGGGAGTTAAAAAAAAAAAAAAATCAGATTCCAGGCTCCCTCCTGGGAGACTCTGATTCTCTAGGTCTGAGTGGGCCATGATCTTAAGGAAAAATATTCTCTTTTCTCACTTCCACTTTTTCTTTGCATCTTCTAGCAGTTAGGTAAGATCTCAGTGGCCAACATGACCCTAGCAAGAGGGGTATTGGAGGCCTCTTGTCCTACTTTCGTTCTTGTCCAGAGGCAGAGGGAGTCCTCAGTCTACCCATGGTTCAGGCTAATTCACCTATAAAGGAAATTGAGCTCAAAACCACTAGAACTGAACAATGATATCATTCATTTCTGTTTGTTCTTGCTTTTACTTTTGCTTTTGCCAGGCTTCGACTGCTGTGCATGTCTCTTTTACTGAGGGTTTAACAGGCATCCTTGCTACCCTATATCAGTGGGTTCAGATTCCAACCAAGGGTCTTTCCATCTCTTGATGACCAACTGATGGTGACAACTAATTCATCTGGATTATTAAAAGGATACTCCCTGTGCTATCGTTAAGAATCTTGACATGTCAAGTTTAGATGGGTAAGAGAGAAAGAAGATTAAACTACTCTGAACAGCCAGCCATCAAACATAATACACGATTATGGGTTGAGCCTCTCAAAGTTTTGGAATCTGACTGCATAACAGGAATCTTCTCTCTGGACATCATTTCTACTGGAAAGAGACGTAGGTGACTAGAAGCCAATCATTCTGTTTAATATATGGGGCCTGGTAGTTGTTCCATGCGAAGGGCAAGAGATGAAACAGAAGAAAGAAAAGAGAAAAAGAATCAAAGGAAAAGGAAAAGAGAAAAGTAAAAAATTTCAAGATGAAAATAGGAAACAGGTGATAAGCATGACATTTTAAGTGTTACACAAGGCTGTCTCAGTCACCAGCTTGCCATGCCACAACAGCTGTCTCCTGAATTACAGTAAGTCATACTAAATGAACTCTATTCTAGGAAAATAGTAGGTGACTCTCTCCAAGGTGCCATCCAAAGATCCTTCATTATTTGACTCATGAAGCAGACACTGTTGATGGTCTATTAAAATCCTCACCCCAGCTTTCCAAGATAGCAGAGCCTCCAATTGTGTTCATATATTCATCCCTCTTGCCTCCCCCCCACCCCGCAAAGCCATGTGCTCAAGAAAGAAGGGCCTATTCTTAGAAGACACAGGCAAGTGGATCTTGATTAATCAGCAGTTCTATTTCCCTTGCCAGTGATTGGTTTAAAAAGGTGTATGTCACCCAGTCCTAGCCAATGAGACATGAAGGCCAATCTGCTGACGGGCTTCTGAGAAAGGGTCACCACCTGTACAAAGAGACAATACAAAGAGGAAATGGCCCTCTTCTTCCTCTGAACATTGTCATGCCTTCATTCTATGCCTGGAACTTCAACAGTTACTTTCCAACCTTAGTAGCAAGACTAATAGCATATGAGAAGCGGAGAAAGGAAGACTGAAAGAATCCCTGAACTACCAGATCCCGAAAAATGCTTTACTCCCAACCTTCTTGTTGTATGAGATAACAAGCCCCTTGTTGTTTAAGCTATTTTGTTTCTTGCAGCCAAAAGCCTCCTAACCGATGCAACTCACTATGTTTATATGTCCACATGTTTAATTAATAATCTTCCTCCCAAACAATACTGTTTGTATACCTTCTATTCCTCCTTACAACAGCCTAGTAAGGGGTCCTGATAACTGTAAACAAAATCAAATGATGATGACCATTATGAGGCTTAGAACTAACACACAAAACACTCACCCTCTGTTGGGCTCTGCCCTAAAAAACTTTATACATTAACCTACTTAATCCTTAGAACAACCTTATGGAGTGAGAACTATTATCCCCTTTTACAGATGAGGTAACTGAATTAAACAGAGATCACAATGGAAAAGAATGGCCTATTGTTAAGGGTGATGAGAGTTTGCAGAACGTATCCCTGAACTTGACCATGGGACACTGTCATAAGTGAGAATGGTGGCACTGGACTGGCAGGAAAGCCACAGAGGAGTTCATTACAACTCCAATTATTCAGACTCACCAGTAGAGAATCTGATTCAGTATGTCTGAGCTAGATTCCAAGAATCTGAATTTTTAACCACCTACCTGGGATAAGCAGTCAGTTTTAAGAGATAGGGAACTGGAGAAAAGTGAGCTGCCCAAGATTTGGGGGACATAATAAACTGAGTTGGTCTATTAACTCCCTTTTAAGTAAGTATGCAAAAAGCTCAAAAGTTAACTCCTATCAGAGTGATTAGATAACCTTGATTCTTTATAGATTAGGATCATAAACCAAAATTAATCTGCTTCCTAAATCCTACAGAACACAAACAGTTTTGTGTTTTCTTGTCTTCTTGACTGCCTGATTCACATAATGGCCCCAACTTGCCCCACAATACACCAAGAACCTCTAGCAACAGACATGAAACTGCCTACAATGTGAAAGAAAGTTAAAAATCCCAGCAAACCAAGGTCACAGTCATTTCAGGAACTTTCTAGTAGAGATACTTGAAAGTCTGGATTGGCCAGAGAGTTAAAATAAAGCAGGTATACATTTTCACTATGGCAATTTTCTGTCTATCA
The DNA here is from genome assembly GCF_009873245.2 of Balaenoptera musculus. Lineage (NCBI taxonomy): Eukaryota > Metazoa > Chordata > Mammalia > Artiodactyla > Balaenopteridae > Balaenoptera > Balaenoptera musculus. Next base: position 81,603,099 of record NC_045792.1, read on the forward strand.
CGGTCAGAGAGCATGAGTTTGATAAGAGATGAATGACACTAAACCAGGACCTGTAAACACATGGTATGTGTGTAACCATCTCCCCATCCAACAACATGGCAAACATTGCTAACTAATCACAATGTCTTTCCCATTGAGTCTGGATGTGGCATGAAGATCCTTCTTAACCAAGTGCTTCAGGGCTGAAATTCCCTAAGAACATGGATAAAAATTAAGATCTTTTACAACGAGAAGAAAAAAAAGATGTGAAAATATTATGCATTCATCTCCCTTACGCTCTTCTGGTGCATCCAAGTCTCATTATTATTATGGCTCCTCGTTTCTTGTTCATAAAGAGCACTTGGATAAATGTTTGCTGAATGTAATTTAGTTTTTTCCTACTACTTTGGCCAAAGGATTTAGCATTTCCCTAACATGAATATTAAACTCAGCAGAGCCCATGAAGCACTAGAACCAAAACAGTTAATTAGCAAGTCACCAAGACTGGAGCAAGAAGCAGGAGGTACGGCTTAGGAAGCTGCCCATTTTTCTTGTAATAAAGAAAATAAAGACAGTAATTCTAAGAACATTTATTAACCCCCCAGTATGGGTAATTGCCATCAGATGTGGGTCTGTCAGCCTTGCATTAACATAAGCTACTGCATCTTGGTTTTCAATGGCACAGTAATGTCTATGATACTGCAGATAAGTGCTAACGCTGGAGTTTTGAGAACCAAGCCCTGTGTCCAGCAAATGCTTTTAAAAGAATTTCACTCTCAATGGTTGCTTGCCCAGAAGAAATTCATTTTATGTTAAAAAAAAAAAAAAGTAAGAAAGAAAACAAGGAGGCATTCAATTGAGCAAGCATTTTCTTAACTCATTTTAAGATAATCTCTTGCATTCACCAACAATTTCTCCAATGGGTGGAACCACAGAAGGAGACTTTCTATGGTTCAGCTGTATGCTCCATTCTACATTGGTGTACGACCTAAAATAATGGAATGGCGATAAAACAAAAAAAAAGAAAGGCTATTATAATGGTCAGGACACACCGACCAATTTTAAATTGAATTACACAGCCTGCTAATCTTTATGATGGGATAAAATTTCTTTCTACGTTATGCATTATACTAAAATTTGTAGCACCTCCCCCTCCCCACTTCTTGAGCTAACAGACTCCTACACACACCTCCTGGGTGATAAAGCCTCTCTTCAACCCCAAAAGCATTGCTCCTGCTGACTGCGAAGGCAGGGCACAGCTTGTGCAAGATTTCATTTTTACAGCTATTGCTAGTTGGTGGGCATCTATATTTGACACCAGAATATACACACACAGTATTATGAACACCAGGCCTATTTTCTTAATACCACAAGCACACATTTTTAAAAAGGATGGATTCAAACATACACATATGGTAGGAGAGATTTTTAAAACCGACACTATTGGAGCTTTGTTAAATTTTTAAAAAGGATGTGCAGAATCCTGCATACTGCATATCTGATGAAGCAAGCACACTTCAGAAGCTCTGAACTATCCAAGTCCAGAAGTAGTACAAACTCTTCTGAAGGATGAGCCCGCCTGTGTGGGCTGAGTTCTTGCTCATTCGGTGTGTTTCTCTCACTCTTGAGGTGACGGAGCAGGGTGCCAATGCAAGGGGAAAGTGCGTGTTCTATAAGCATGGCCAACTTCAGACTTCACCTGCTCTAATCCCGACAGAGAAAACTAAGAGAGGATGGCAGGAATCACTTTAACAAGTTTCTTGACCCTTCTTCTTCCTGTCATAAGAGAGGAGTTTCCAAACTGACCTTATTAAAACCATGTATAGGGGCTTCCCTGGTGGCGCAGTGGTTAGGAATCCGCCTGCTAATGCAGGGGACACGGGTTCGAGCCCTGGTTCAGGAAGATCCCACATGCTGCAGAGCAGCTAGGCCCGTGCGCCACAACTACTGAGCCTGCGCTCTAGAGCCCGCGCACCTAGAGCCGGTGCTCCAAGACGAGAGAGGCCACCACAATGAGAGGCCCGCGCACGGCAATGAAGAGTAGCCCCCGCTCACCGCAACTAAAAAGAAAGCCCACGCACAGCAACGAAGACCCAACGCAGCCAAAAATAAATTAATAAAATAAATAAATAAATAAATATAAATAAAAATAAAAACCATGTATAAAATACTTCCAGGAGACTGGACCCTTCTTAAAACTCGAGTTCTTTCCAGACACCTCAGACTATGGAATCTTACTCTGTAATGCATTTTGGCTTATGTAAAATAAAAATGAAAGACACACCCAGATACACTGACTTGCGAACACATGCATGCTCCGTATCACTAAGCTGTATCTATGACCTTTTTTGTTTGGCCGTGCCACGCGCCTTGCGGGATCTTAGTTCCCAGACCAGGGATTGAACCCAAGCCCTCGGCAGTGAGAGCGTGGAGTCCTAACCACTGGACAACCAGGGAATTCCCAACGACCATTTTTTTTTTTTTTTTTTAACATTTGCAAGGCAGGCAAAGAGACCATCCATAAGAATAAAAACTTACATCTGAGGACTACGGAAAGAGCATATGGCAAGTCATGAGCTACAAAACAACTAACAGGAACTGCACACAGTTTCTGTTTTAGATCTTTCCAGAAATCCTAGACTCTTTTAACTGACACTCTCTAGTGCCTCCGAGACACACACTGGCTGCTGCCCACAGTGCACTAAGAACAGTCACAATTATCCCTGGTGACCCCTGTGCACTTCTGCTCCAACATACGGCATCCCAGAGTTACGTGCCTTTATCCCCAAACTAGTTTATGCCGGCTGTACTTTTTTACCATAATCATCTAATCATCTAATCATCTAAGAGAGGATGGCAGGAACCACCTTAACAAGTTTCTTTCCTTCTTCTTCCTGTCATGAGAAATGAGTTTCCAAACTGATCTTATTAAAACCATGTATAAAATACTTCCAGGAGACTTAAAATGACTAGATATGAACATTAAAAGACTGTATAAATTCACTGTTGCATGAGGGTATATGACACCACTTTAAAAAGTGAGGGGAAAAGAATCATAATAATCTAGAACTATTCTGCACTCAGATTGTTTTGCAAGCAAGTTTTCGTTCTTACTCGCCAATAAATAAAGTGGAAATGTGATAAATATGATACATTTTAGATAAAGGTGATAAACTATATGTGTGATTTACCTAAGAATGATAGTGCAGATTCTGAATCACAATGCCTATATTCAAAGAAAAGCCTTCAGACACGGCAGCTATAGATCAGAAGACTGGCCAAAACATGAACATCTGTATGTTTCAAGTTAAAATAAAAATATTTAGCTACATGCTTATCACAGTTATAGTTTCCCGCTTTAGCTGATTTTTTGATTAATTGCACACTTTCCAGTCCCCGTCACGCTGGACAAGAGGGCTTTAGCTGGAGTAGGAATTGCACACACAAACAGCTGTGAAGGTGGAAATCACACCCTTCCCCACCCCTAACCCTCACGCAGCCTTTTCAAAGAACAAAACATCCAGACTCAAAACCTATATCTGCACTACAAAAGACATACATGTATTTTTGGTTTCTACCTATTTTTATAGAAGAATGGTAAGTTTCCTCACTTCCACAATGCTACATATTCAAGTTTAGAGATTCATTTGTCAACTCGATATAAGTCATTTTTAGGCTTTGTGTTACATTGCTTTCTAAATCCAGGCTTTCTGTGAAGGAAGGATTCATAAAATGAAGAATATGAAACTATGCAACTATCAGTTTTGTTTCTTAAACCCACAAGGACCTCACAAAGTACAGCTGACCCATCCAGCGTTCCTACTAGTAACACTAGTCCAATCACTAGGACTACCACCACTAAGACTACTACTACAGGCTTTTGTTTGACTATCAAGTCCAAATGCAGGTGATAAAGGGAAATAAATGCATAGGTGTTTGATATACGGCAGGCACTGAATCACAAAAGACTGTGTAATGTGAAATAATTCAGAGTCTATAGGTAAAGAATGAACAATCTCATTCTCAGTATTTTACAGAGAAATCAAAGCTTGGAAGTTGTATGTTTTATATCAGATGTCTGTCCTCACAGGCATGTCTAGTCTCCTCAAAATAGGGAAGTTTACCTCCCAACCTTATTTTCACACAAAGGAGAAAAATACAAAGTAGAGAATAAGTGAGATTCATATCACTGGCAGAAAGAAGGGAGACAACACAGTTTAATGTACAACTTTACCCTGAAACTAGAAGAAAAAAACGTGCTCTTTCTTTCCTGCTCCTGAAATTTCAGGAAGCACCAGGAAAATTTAAGAAATACCAGGAAAAAGGTTTATTTCAGTTTCATAATGCACACAAAACCTTCTGTGATAACATCTAAATCTGATAGATCAATAATGCATGCTATAGTTAGCTGCTTAATTATTCATTTTGGATGTAACCAAATAGGTTTTAAAACAAACTCCAAATGTGAAAAGAACTAGGAAGTACAGGTAGTGTAATCAAAAAGAAAAGTTTTTCCCCAGTGTAATTCTTATCTGGAAAATCATAAAAGTCTCCTCTAGTTTTCAAAATTAGAAAGAGGTATTTTGATTAAGAAGTTTATATATATTTTTTACAATTATGTATGTTTTATGGACTACTACAAATGCTAAAATCAAATGCCTTAAATCCTCCATTTCAAAATACAGTACATAAAAATGGCATATATTACATTATCAAAAGGTTACAAGGTGACAAACAAGTAAATGTGAGTCTAAAAACATTATCCAAAGATAGGTAATAAAAAGTGAAAAAAAGCAAACAAAGAGAACGTTCATTTGGGGGGGGGGCAAATCAAAATAGAAGACTAATTGAAGGTTGCTGTATACGGTTGCAAAGGCTGTTGACTGCAAAAGAGCAACAGCCAAGAGGGTGAGTGGGAGCTGTGTGCTTTTCAACAAGCATGTACCCACCAGGTTCAGAAGATACCGCTTCACACTTCGTACGAAAGCACTTTATGGACAAGCAGCAGTCCTGATCAGGAACAACATATAGGAAAGACTGGAAAAAAATTTAAGTGAAAATGCAAAACTACTCCCATTTCCTTCCCCAAGTAATAAAATAGAAAAACAACAAGAATAAACAAAAACAAAACCAAGTGTAAGGATCTGAGTTTCAAAATGAATTCCCCCCTTTTAGGCTAAATTATGAATGCTACTAACCAGCTGTCTTTGTAGGAACCCTTCCATCTATAGCTCTGGATTTTGCCTTCAAGTTTCCACCAGGACTAACGTAGTCACGTCAGAAACACACAGAAAATCTGAGTATGCAAGTTTCCAGTACCATCAGCCAGGCTATCCAAGCTCTTATGATCTCACTCTGGCACATTCTGGCCAGCAGTCTAAGAGTCTTCCATCAAACAAACCTAATTTATTTGACATTCATTAAGAATTTCACCAATTTTTAAAATTAATTGAGATACCAGGCAGTATACCTCGGAGCAAAAAAAACATGTTAGATAACTCTCTACGGTAAACATATTTTCTGGTCTTTGACAGTATAGTGTAAAAACTATAAATGAAAGAAAGATAACATCACTAGAGTCCCCACTGCCATGAATTTCTAGGATCCTGGAGGCCCACCCTCCCCGAATGCGTGGAAGAAGGCAGGACTCAACACAGACGCTGCCTTTTAGAATTTGGGGATCTATGTTATGGTAGATGTAGCATCTGTAGCTTCAGATCAAGAATAACTTCTTTGTATGTTTGCTCGGAGGACTGAATGAGATAACAAACGTGTTTACAAAACACCCACATAGCGTGGCATCTTGTCAGTTAATATACAACTCTTCTTATAATATTACTTAGAAATGTAGGTATAAATAGGCTAATTTTATAGGGTCAAGTTTCCTTTATAACCTCGTCACTCTTTAAGGGTAAGAAAGTGAGGAACAGTATTTTGATTTAGTCTGATTTGGTTTGGTTTTTAAAACTAATTGCAAGGCATGATTCTGGATTGGATCCTAGAATAGAAAAAAAAATGCTATAAAGGACATTACTAGGACAATTGGCAAAATCTGAAAAAAAAAAGTCTGAGATTAAATAATAGAATTGTATCAATTTATGTTTGATTTTGAAAACTGTAGTGGGTTAATGTAAATGAATAGCCACGTTCTCAAGAAAGAGTCATTGAAAAATTTAGAGTAAAGGGCCCGATATCTGTAGCACACACTCAAATGCTTCAGAAGAAAAGAAAGAAAGGAAGGAAGGAAGGGAGGAAGGGAGGGAGGGAGGGAGGAAGGGAGATGGAGAAAGAAAGAATGATAAAGCAAATGAGGCAAAACTAACAGTTGGGGAATCTGGGTGTAGGGTATATTGGAATTCATTGTATTATTCTTGCAACTTTTCTGAAATTTGAAATTAGATTCAAAATAAGAAGTATAAAAATGTTCATTGAAAATTGATTAATCAACTGGGGCCACCCACTGGTGTGAGAAGTGCTGTCTACACCTTAATGGCCCTTCTGGTACTTTACCTTGGACTCCACTCCACTTTCCACTCCCTAGGCCAGTGGCCTGCCCCGTGTGCAGGAATGGCTGAACTGAATTACGTGGACAGTGCTACAATTATGTCCTCTTCTCATTCATCTTCCTTGCATGACTCCAAGTGAGCATGCGTGGGGTGAGCTAATGATTTGCCCTGTTATCTCTGATGAGTACTATATTATTTGCATCATAATATTTTCATTTCTCCCCCCCCTTGCACATTATGCCAAGTTGACAGCAAGGTCAGCTAAGTTACTATAAGGGATTTTTAATGAAAACAATTATAAATTTAAAATAACTGTGTTTAAGGCATTTAACAGTCAGTAGGGTCAAGTGATTACAGCAGTTACAAGACCCATGGGACGTGTTCACACCAAAACAAAGTGAATAAATTACCTCAGCTGGTGCATGTAATCACTAAGTGACCACAGGGGTCAGGCAGAGTGAAACCCTGAAGACTCGCACGCAAAACCAATAATAAAAATTTATCAGTCAAAGGGGGAGAGGGAGGACGTCAAGAATTAGCGAGTCGAGTGATAGACTAAAAGCAGAACTGACTCTCCATGCAGCTTCAGGGCCAGGAAAATGACAGTCAAAAACCCAGGGGACAGCTGGAAAAAAAAGATTACAGGAGACAATATGCAGGCGGGCTGGGAGGAGGTGGGAGAGCTGAAATGGAAATGACCTATGCAGTATCAGCAAGTTCAAAGCCAAAGCCGGGGTCACTTGGGTACAAGGATGACTGTCTTTATCCAGAAACCTGTGGTGGGGTCTGGAAATCCATTCGAAGGTTTCTAATGTAAGAACGTGATGTGATGTTAAAATAAAATGATCATCTCTAACATTTACATGGCACTTGACATCTTCTGAGGATGTCCTTCAAACGTTACCCTCACAACTCTATTTCTCCTTGTTGGGGAAAAGAGGTGGCTGAATATCAGGGAAGCAATGCATTTTGTTCATGGAAATACAACTAGGAAGCGAAGAAACCAAACATTTATCAAAGAGTCTTTATTTGCTAAAGACTCCGCTGGAAATACGCTCTTAGGAGACTCACAATCAAAAGAGGAGATGAGAAGCCTTTGAGTAATGTGTGCTAACGGTCTAAACACCATACGGAGGGGAGGAAAAGATGACGACCAACTGGGAAGGCAGGGCCAGTTTTGTAACAGAGGTAAGCTTTGAATTGGGCCTTAAAGAATGAACAAAATTCACAGAAGAAAGGGAACAAGGTTGGCGGGCAGGCAGTGGGACCCACAGGAGCAAATATTCAGTTATTCAGCAAAAATCTGTTGAGCGCTTACTATGCACATGGCACCATGCTTGCAACCTCATCAATGACAAGGAGCAGAGAGACACACCCCTGCTCTCACAGAGCTTGCTTTCCTTCCTCTACCCAACCAATCAGCGCACATGTGTTGAGCAGCTCCTGCACAGAGGTATACTCTTGTAGGAATAGAGGATATGACAGTGGTAAATGGGACAAGTCCAGACCCTCACGGAGCTTGCATCCAGTGGAGGAAGACTGATAATAGATAAGAAGACACAGAAGTAGGAGAAATAAGATCTCACCAAGGAGGTTTGAGCAGAGACCAACAGACCCAGGAAATGGATAAGGTGGGAATGACTTTGGACCAGCATGTGTCTGTGGCCGGAGGACTAGCAAGAGAGAAAAGATATGACATAAGCCCAAAGAGCTAAAGAGAGGGTGGAGAGAAGTATGTTGGGGAGGGAAGCTGGGCAGATAGATTGGACCAGCTCATGAAGAGCCTTGAATGGCATAACAGACTTTATTCCATCAGTAAATGGTTCCTAAAATGCATTCCAGAAAACATGAGTCTGACGGCATAATCTATGGGAAAAGGGTCCTGTGCCTCTACTGCATCTGTAAAAATGGTGATAACAGTATCAACCCACCTGAATGTTGCGAAGATTAAATGAGTTAATTCTTGTAAAGGGTCAGGCAATGGTGAGTACTCAGTAAGCATTAGTTATCAAACAGTTCCAGGAAAATGAATGGTAGGCTGAGCCTTGGCAGTTTCTTTAGGTACAACAGACACTCAAGAAGGAAAATTGACAAAACATAGTCATATTTAGATACAGGAGGTTTAGGAGCCTGGGTTAATGGTCGTGTGAATCAGAAATGGGAATTCAGGAGAATGAGCAGTATTTGGAGGAGATACTAATTCGGTTTGAGATACATCATCTTTGAGGTATCTGTGTACCTTCTACCATCTGTGGCAAAATACCTAGTCTCCAGTTAAATGCAAGTATCTGGAGAGAGAAACAGATTAAGATAAAATCAGGACTCCATGACACAAATACAACCTCAAAGAATGAGAATAATCTCCCAGGTTTTGATATGTAGAAATAGTGCAGGATGGCATCACACCCAGGCAGAAGATAAAGCCCCTAGTCCTGTGCAAAATTGGGTAAAAGATGTTTAAACTCCCTGAGTTCTAGCTGCCTAATTTATAAAATCAGGGAAATAATACTGACCATCAGGGGCTGGACGCTAAAGGTAGTGACACTGCTCTCTTGTTCCCTTCTCCATTCTCAGCGCCTCCCACAAAGCAGGACCTGGTCTAGAGGAGGTCACATGCAAATAATCCTTTGAGGATGAAGTCCCTTCACTTTCTGGGATACAAGGATCCTGGTCCAGATTTAGGATTATACAGTTTGGGGCTTCAATATTGCCTCTTAGCCAGACGGTTTGGAAAAGTTGGGGACATTTTTATTTCCAAAGAGCTCCTCTTTAAATTTTATTTATTTATTTTTAATAGTGATACAATTTTCAAACAGTAAAGTGAGGAAAGATTCACCCATTTCAGGACAGTGTTTATGTGGTTTTTTTCTGTGAAGCTGATGAAGTAATGGTTATATGTGTCTTGGCCATGTCTATTTCTCTTTAGGAGATGGGGATATTTCAGCAAAGGAGGAAGCAGGAAGCTTTAGAAGTGAAGGTTCAAAGAGTGGTTCAAAGCTCTCGTCTCAGCTCCTGGATTGGCTCACGGTATGACCCCAGTCTGTCCTTCTACCTTTCTGGATCTCCATCCATTGATCAGCAAGACAGGTGTAATACTGTCTGCCCATATCAACTTCCCTGGACCATTATAAGCATTAATGATCTAATATACTCAAAGGTACTTTGAGTCCTTTGGAGGAAAGATGTCATATAAATTAGAAGCAGTATAATTAATGTAATTTAAGAAAATGGCTGGCCATAACAGAGAGGATTAGGTTCACATGGGTCACGAAACAACCTAGCCTTTGTGTCATCAGGTCACTGATGATCCTTTCCATTGGAACAAAACCCAGTCTTACTTATTTGAGCATATTCAACTATTCTGTTTGGGTTTTTTTTTTTTAAGTACTGTACTTAATAAAATGACCTATACTTTAAAGTTAATATTATCCTTATTGGGAAAATGTATTTATATATGAATTGACTCATAAAGTAATTCACTTTAGGATAAAAGATTCTTCAATATAAAGAAGGACAAGTAAATAGTAAGCATGAATCAACTGTTATTTGGATTACACAGATACTCATCCTATACTGTTACAGACAGGAAAACAGGATCTCTGCATCCACCTGATAGAATATATAGGCAGCTCATAGACAATTTTATTCTAGAATGTCATACTAAGGAAAAAATAAACCTAGGGAAATTGCTTAGAAAGAGAAGCTATAAATAAATTTAAACAGAAAGAGAAGCCATTAAATAAACTATAACTCTAGGGTGATAACTGAGAAAAACACATTATGAGTCAAAAGCTGAAGAGTACAGCATGTCAGATACTGTTTTTGTGAGCAAACTGAAGATTAAGAAACTTCTTTGATATTAAAACTGTAAACAATAAGAACCAGGGAATTCTAGGCTCTGAGAAACTGTCTCACACATTCTCCTCTATAAATCATGGGAAAAGTCATCTTCTTTGCCCTTCTTAAAGCCTCTTACCTTTACCTCGTTATTAGATATGACTATTAAGTGGTCATAAAGTTATATCGCTGTAAACATTCCAATGAGGCTCCCCTGCTCAAATCATTTCTGAAACTTTTCTTTGGGAACTGCTAGGCACTTTACTAGAAAGCAGTTGTCATTATGTCACATTATTGTTTTGTTCTGTTTTTACTTATTTTTATCGAGGCGTAATTGGCATAATATATCAGTTTCAGGTGTACAACATAATGATTCAATATTTGCATATATTGCAAAATGATCACCTCAGTAAATCTAGTTAATATCTGTAACTACACATAGTTACCAAATTTTTTTCAGGTGATGAGAACTTTTAAGATCTGCTCTTTTAGCAACTTTCAAATATGCAATACTTATGTGTATAACTATACTATAGTATATACTACTACACTATACTATAGCATATAGTATTATTAACTATAGTCACCGTGCTATACTTTACAGACCCATGACTTATTTATTTTGTTGCCATTATGTCACATCATTGTTTTTTATTCAAAATGGTATATCTCAACTTGCCCACTTCGCAAGCTCCAACCTTAAATGTGCAAACCACACCTAGAAAGCATTATGCGTAAGAGTTTAAAAAATAAATTGAAATCTGCCATCGATAACCTGGCTAAAGCCTGGTGTGCTGGAGTTTGTAAGACAGTAACTACTGGGCAGGAATTGTTTTCAGGAGAGACGGTGACACTGTGTGCACGTGTAGGGGTGGCGAGTCAGTGGGCCAGATTCAAGGAGGGAGACAAGGGAGATGACGGGAGACTGAAGCCTGGCCTCCTCAGGGGTGTGGTTCACAGGTTAATTAGAATCCAAGGAGACGTCTTTGTGTGTTGTGTGTGGGAAAGGAGACAGGGCCAGGTTTCTGGGGGCCAGGCAGGCCACGGTGCTCATCCTTTTCTATGCTCCACAGGCAGAGTGGGCCACCGGCCAGAGGTCACTGTGGCACAAGAGAATGTAGGGCTACCTTCCCTGAAGTTCTGGCATCCTGGGGAATAAGAGAAATTCACCAGAAGGACAGAAAGGGGGAGTCATGGCAGCTTGGGTAGTAGGTAATATTTAATGACCATTCACTACTTGTACACATTGGGTACCCATTATCATATTTAACCTCACCACAATCCTTGTAGGTTAGATACACTAAGCATTAATAACTTTCCTTTTACAGATGAATAAATTGAAGATCACAAAATTAACAATGTTGAAGCCAGGATTTAAACACACGCAGACTAAATCTGGTACTCACGCTCTTAACCTGACACCATACTGTCTTTTCATACATCAATACACACACACATGCATTCATACACCACACGACAGGATACACTCCCGCTGTGAAGAGTAGTTATCTTGGTTTTTTTCTGTACAGTTATTTGCATTTTTTCACAATGAGTACGTAAGCTTTCACAATTAAAAAAAGAGTCTGTAGTCATTTTTAAAAAGCCCTTAATGGAGGAAGGTAACCTTCTCTATTGGGGTAAATAAATAAATAAATAAAAAATAAAAAGCCCTTAAAGGGTGAAGATTTTTCTGCCACTGAGGATATTCAAACATATGTGACACCAACTCCCAAATACTACTGAGAGTATTAGAAAGAAATTACAATCTTTATATAGGGAAATTTGACAATACATATTAAACCCTTTTTTAAAAGTACATATCATTTGAAGCAACAATTCTACCTATAGGAAGATATCCTATAAATTAAGGATGTTTGCAGAGAGAGAGCAAGAAGGATGCTCATCACACCGGTGCAGTTAATAATAAAGAAAAATGAAAACACCATAGGCGTCCAGTAGTAAAGATCTGGCTAAATAAGCCAGCGTGCACCCATTCAGCAGAGTGCTGTGCTGTAATTTTTTTTTTTTAAAGTTACAGGACAATATGCATAGCTCTATTAACTTTTAAAAATACTCCTTACACAGAGATGGTGGCAAGGCCAAATGACCCTACCCATGCTTCTCTTCTTCTTCCCCGTGGGTTCCCTTCCCTCCAAGGTTCCTGCTTGCCCTTGGTGGTACAAACACCATTCTCATCTTGTACTCCTTCTTGCGAAACCTGCGTTTCCGTCCTGTCCCTAACCTCTTCCCCTAAAACAATGTCCTTCTGGTTTCACTCTGTTGCCCTTCTAGGCTAAGACAACATAAAATGAAACAGGGCCCTTCAAGGGAGTTCAGGGGGAAAAAAAGCTTCTCCAATAACTACCATCCTTTCATGAAATCCTAAAGGAACAAGAAGGACAATAGTGCTCAGCCATTATCGCAGGATGAATAAGAAACTGAATGAAAACAGTCCTCCCAGGACCAAGAACCCTAGAAAACTTCACCACTTCAGGTAATTACCAGTGTAGCCAGTAACTACAGAGAAAGGGCCAGAGTCCTCAGAACCATCTGCTGTGTACCTTGAGAAATGGGCTGCTGAGAAATGGTCATCTATGTAGAGACTGACTATTATAGCAGCAGAGAACATGGATGAGGATGGTTAAAATAAAATCAACAAATTGTGAAAAGGAAAAAAAAAAAATTCCTTAAACAAAAACACTTAAAGGGTAAAGACTTGCTGCTATTGAGGATATTCAAAATAGAAAGTAGAACTATTTCTCAAATGCTACACATCGAATAGTAATTACTCTGGAGACAGGATTATACAGAGGAATGTATATTTTCTACTTTGCACATGTCAAAAACTTGAATTTCTATAACATGTGTATCCTATTTATATCGAAAGTGTGCTTTTTTGGGAAAAAGTATTTTAGCCATATTTATTGATGTGGAAAGTTGTTCTTGATATATTGTTAAGATGAAAAACAGACTACAAAACAGTATTACTGTAAGATCTCTATTTTGGTAAAAAGCACTCACGTATATGTATGCGTACGTGTGTATCAATAGAAAACATTCTGTATAGAATCACCCTATTCTATTCAACAGAAAGCATTCTTTAAAAATGTTAACAGTGGTATCTCTGACCATGGGTACTTTTGTTATCTTCTTTCACTTATCTCTATTTTCTAAGTTATCAGGAATGAACATTACATGTATTATAAGAATAAAATAAATAACCCAGGCTGTGAAAGCTTTTCCCAAAGACCAGCTCCAAAGCTTTGGGCCAATAGCAAGATCACTGGAAGAGGAACACATTCTCCCGGTATGATTATTCTGAAAGGGGCAAAATCAGTTTGTGCGTCTATGATCTGGGATGTTTGCTACAGTCACACTCTGTTATAACTGTGCCTAATACAGTGCTCCTACAAATACAAAGAACCCTTTTCTTGAGATTTTCCAAGGAAGCGTTTTCATTCTTTCTTTTAGGCCTGGAGAAACTGAAACTCAGAGCTATTAAATGACAACTGAGACCCAAGAAAAGCCATAATTTTAATTTCATGGCATTGGTGCTGTGTTAAAAGGGATTTTGAGTGACGAGATTGTTAAACATCAACTTTCGGCTAAAAGAACAGGCCACCCAAGAAAGCTGTCTTTCTAATTATAATACAGGAAACAAAACAACCACCACAAACCCTTTTCAAGCATTTCTGCACAGTATATAGGAATCACTAACAATAGCCAACTGGATACATACTTTGAGGACAAAAAGGAAAAGGAAGGGCAGGGCAAGACATTTTATATGCAGTACAACATAATTTTAAAGTTTTGGCCAAAAGTGCAGGCAGAAGAAAAGTCCTATCCTTTATGTTCATTCATTCACTCAGTGATTGAACAATCCTTTGTGTGCACTGACTATGTTCCAGGCCCTACTCAGAACTTGGGTGTACGAGGAGCACTCGTTAGGCAGGGGACAGACAAGGAAACAATGACATAACAACCACGGGAAGGGCTGCACAGATGCCTGACCAATGTGTTAAGGGAAAAAGAACCAGTCATAAAGGATGAAGGAGTTCTCCTGGAGGAGAAGGTCATTCCAGGAAGTGGGAACAGGGTTTGCAACAGGAAAGCAGTGTGGAAGGGCATGTGCATTCGGGGGATGGGAAGAAAGTTGGTGTGGGTGTAACTGAAAGTTGGAAATATGAAGGTGGGTGTGCAATCAGATGATAAGATCTCCATTTGTGCAGCATCCATGGGCACATATGCATATTCAAGAAGAAGGTTACCAGAAATATTCTAAAGACGAGAGGACAGGAGCGATGAAATCAAGTGATCAGTAAAGAACATCAAAGAGACACAGGAAGACCATAGGGGCAAAGTGAAGGAAGACCACACACGACCCACTGCCTCACAAAACGTGCCTTCAGGCATTTCAGTGGTTTAGAATTTACTAGCAATAAAAACAATTACATTTTAACTGGCAATTAATCTATAGTTGGCAAGTTTATTTTTAAGCCTAGTCTGTGACTGAGATACTTTTTTGCCAAGATAAAAAAGAAAATGCCATAATGGTTGAGTGGCTAGGATCCCAGTTCATCTCACCAAAGCCTATTCATTCATGACACCCCTGGAGCATATCTGAACTAACACATGAATGGGACTATAGGATTTCGCTATCACCTTAAAAAGTATTTCTTGGGCTTCCCTGGTGGCGCAGTGGTTGAGAATCCGCCTGCCAATGCAGGGGACACGGGTTCGAGCCCTGGTCTGGGAAGATCCCACATGCTGCGGAGCAACTAGGCCCGTGAGCCACAACTACTGAGCCTGCGCGTCTGGAGCCTGTGCTCCCAACAAGAGAGGCCGCGATAGTGAGAGGCCCGCGCACCGCGATGAAGAGTGGCCCCCGCTTGCCACAACTAGAGAAAGCCCTCACACAGAAACGAAGACCTAACACAGTGAAAAATAAATAAATAAATTAATTAATTATTTTTAAAAAAGTATTTCTTTAGCAAAGACCTATCTGTATCTCTTTCCCACAACTGTGACATATGAGAAATGACATAGACCCACCTTAGGCTCTGAGCCTATATATGTGTTAGTGTGCATGTTTAGAAAGGTAGTTATTAAAAAACCACCATTTTACTCAGGATATAGTCCCTCCAGCAGGGATCCCAAGCCCCAGACTGGGAATAGAGAAAGATAGGAGAACACACGTGGGAAGTAGAGTCTGATAGACCTAAGATCAAATCCTCAGGTCACCTCCTAGTCATGTGATCTTAGGTAAGTTCACTTCACCAAGGCTCAGTTTTCCTCCTAAGTAATAAAGAAGCTAATAGCTTACTCATAAGTCATAGAAGCTACTTCACAAGTTATCTTGAGGACTGCATGAAATGATACGTGTAACGGAGGGGTGGGGGAAGAGGTACGGCGTCTAGCCCCTGCCACCCACAGATAATACAAGTCTCAGTCCCAACAAGACCATTAATTACCTGCGTGACCTTGAGTAATTCATATAATCTCTCTGGCCTCAGTTTCCCCTTCCATCAAATGAGGAGGTGGGACCTCCAAGTCTTCTTACAGTCCCAATGTTCTGTCCCACTAGTGTTAATTGTTAAGAGGGAGACCTGTCTTCAGCCTCTATTCTTATGCCTCTTTGGGCTCCCTCTTACACTCTAAATTCCTCTTAAATCTATGGCGCCAGTCCTTTCTAGTCTCTGCCTTTTGCATTCTATGCCGCTGGCTCTGTTGTCTCCCTCTACACTATCTATTGAAAGTCCAGAGGCCAAGGGGTGTGTTAAGAATGGTACAAGCTTTATCACAGAGTATATTCCCACAGCAACCATGGGGTATATTATTATTATTAGGCCCATTTTACAAATGAGAAAATCAAGGCTCAGGAGTTTAAGCAACTTATCAAAGGCAGGGAATTCAACACAGGCTCTTCCCAGATGCTCATAATCATTACAGGCTGCATTACCTTTCCAACCTTTGGCTGTACCTAGTTTGGGTCCTATCATCTTATGACCCTGTGCCGCCTGCTTATCTCATAAACTACTTTGTATTAATAACTTCGTGTGTTCCTCCTGCCAGGTGGTGTATGTACAAATTAACCAGGGACTCATCATGTCTGAACCAACACAGAACTCGTGATGGGATTCTCAGCCCCTGCAGCTGGTAGGTCAGCGTGAGATTCAAGATGGGCAGAGCTTAACTACATCTTTAAAATAACAGCACGTGGTCAAATAGCTACTCAACTTCCACATGAAGCTGCTGGAAGCTACCACATTTAATTCAAGCCTAAAGTCTGCAAGCTTCCTAGCTGCCATAAACCCACTCATAACACCACGGAATGGGAAAGGGCTAATAACTTGGGGGTCAGACAACCCCAAGTTTACTCACTGAGTGAATCTGGATGGATTTCTTAGCCTCTCTGAGTTTCTTTTCTGCTAAATGATCTCGGGTAAGATAGCCCAGCTGAGCTCCAGGTTCCTCATCTGTAAAATGCGGATAACATTAGCAATCTTCAAAGGATATTCTAGGGATAGAAGGAGTGCCTAGCCTATAGCCGAAATAGATTAGCCTTTTGGGAAAGTAAGGGAGCCTGGGGGATGGTCGAGCTGTTACCAAGAATCAGGGTGGCCTAGATGGGAGAGATGGAAATCAGTTAGAGGTTCACTGGATCTCAGTGCCTGCCAAATCTGTGAGGAACCATTCTGGTGAGAGTTGAATGCCCTGTTATGGCAAAAGCCCTAGACTGATCTGACCCCTGACTCCACTCTCCTAGGCCACCTGGCAGCTGTTGCTGGAAGCACTCTTTTCAGGTGAAAAGTTCCCAACTGAGCCAAGTGGTAGAGTGTCATCACACACCATCTCTCACCCTTGGAGCACGCTGAGGTTGCTGGGGTAACTGAGCTACTCTGGGCTTTCCCTATGGGATTCCAAACTTCTCTATCTTTACCCCGCTGTGGGCTCCCTTCAGCCTCACATTCTGCGTCCCTTGCAGAGAGCTCTTCCTCCTGCCTCAGGAGATCAGAGGGGAAATGGGACGAGAAGGAACTGACCTTGCAATTGGACCCCAGCATTTTATTTCTTTACCTTTTTATTTCCTTATTTATGGCACTTTTCCATCTATGGAGTACATTCCCTTATAAAATCTCCCTGTGTTTACTTCCATTCTACTACATAGTTCCTCTGACCTCCTCTTGTTTTTACCCTTTAAATATCTGTTGATGGTTCGTTCTCCACATTCCCCATTCAGTTATTAATGGCCCACAAAAACTTCCTAGCTGCAATCATTTACTGATTAATCTGCACAACAAACCAGAAAGACAGGTGGTATTAATCCTTCGTTCTACAGAGGGAAACCAAGGGGAAAAGCGAGGTTAACTCAGTTGCCCAAGGTCAGTGGCTAAACAAGATTATAACCAGGATCTATCCTGTCTTTTATTTCTGTAAACGCTTCCCACAGGGTTACTCCTTTACAAATCAACATTGTCAATGCAGCGAGATCATTTCTGTGTTGAGATTCAGTTGTCACAGAACAGTTTAAAACTGTCCAAATTCAACCCCAAATAATTTTGTCTGCTAATAGTTCATAAATACAAGTTGCTAAAATGAAGAGATAATAGTACTTGAAAGCAAATTTGACAGATGCAAAAGAGGAGTGAGAAGATCCGGATTACAGGCCCAGCTCTACCACAAGGAGACTCTGAGAAAGTCATTTAATTTCTCTGTATCTGAGTCATTTGTAAAAATGAGATTATGCCAAATGATATTTAAGATATCTTGCTGTTTTAAGTGAGATGACTGAATACCTACTGAAACAGCACAAAATATAAATCTCCAATATCCAATGTTGCCAAGATCGTGGTAAAATTGGTATATTCAGTACACAGCTACAATCCCCTTGGAAAGCAAGATGCCAATGTACAGCAAGAATCATAAACAATTTCATATCCTTTGACTTAGTAATTTAACTCATACAGTATTCTACCCTAAGAAATAAGCCAATAGAAGCAAAAAAGACGTATACAAATGAAAACGCACATTTCGGTGCTAGTCAGAAGAAAAATTGTTATCAATTTAAATGTTCATTTTTTAGAGGGATGTCTTATTAAATAAAAATACAGAACAATACAAATGTCATACTGCTATCAAAAAGGATAAATATGGAAGTTATGCAACATCAATTAAAATCTTACCAATACTACCAAATGAAAACAGACAAAAGTAAAAGAGCAGATATGTACTCTGATGTCAACTTTATAAAAAGGTGGATAGATGTGCAAGGTCACAGGAAAACTCAAAATAGTTATGTTATAGTTAGGCTCATTGTTTTTAAAATATTTTAACTGTTTTTAATGAATGTTGTTTTCCATTAACACATATATTTTATCACTTAATTATTTTAAAATGTCTCAAACCCTGCTTTAGTTTTATGGAAAAATGAATTTTCAAGTTTCTGCTTAAATCTCCCGAGTAATTTTTGTTGGCTGACACATTATTCATGACATTATTCTTGAGGAGTGATTTTTACTCTTTACTCTGTAATTCTTCAGTGTCTTTGGAGATTCTAAAATCTCAGAACGCTTACACTCCTTTCCCTCGTCTAAGAGGATTCCTAAAAAGATCTGTCATCTAATCTCGCTATGAATAACCCCATGACTGCCTTGTAATGCTAATATTTGGCAACTGCCTGACCCAGGAGTCAACATTTTTCCCATAACCCCGACCCATGGGTGCCTCTACAGAAACCACAAAGTTGCTATTACCCTTTCCACAGAGTGGAGGGTGGTTTCGTATTCCAAATTTTTGGAGCTTTACAGCAGGACATCTTATCTTTTCAGGGGTCTTAGGACACCCTTCTGGTTCACTTGGGAAAGCTGTCCCCAAGCAGCCCTGTGCTAGGACCCTCCCTTTATATAAGGGCTTTTACATCCTCCTTCATTCCTTAGAAATGGTCTCTTACTAGTAGGTCTTCACTCATAATATCTGGGAAAGATTGCAGAGCCAATGAGTTAAAAATATGATTCTACGTCTCATGTGTGCCAGTGAACGCCCTCATTAAAGCAGAATGAGTGAGATGAGATTGGTTTCAAAGCTTTCCATCCCTTTGCCCCAGAGCCACCGAGGCCAGGCACTGAAAGGATGCACAGTAAAATTAAATATCTAAAAATTCATCTTTAATTAACAGAATTGGATTAAAGCTAGACACCACCGCATTTCATACGAGAAATGGCTGAGCTGGCTTCCAAGTGCTCTAATTCAATTAGGACGCAGTGAGTGACACTCGGACGGGAAAGGTTAATTGGGGGCGCCAGAACGCAATCATTCCTTACCTAACCAGTCATTAAACTTCTTAACCTCTGAGGGCAGTCCCAGCTCGGTGAAATCGCCTGTGTGGAGAAGGATGTCCCCATAAGGCATCTGGATACCATCTGTTCTGGAGTGTGTGTCTGAGATGCAGACAAACCGCGTGTGGCCCGCTGGTTTTGGAGTGTCATATGGGATGGGGTCGACCCTAAAGTAGACATAACAGATCCCATAACAGTTAAACATATTAGAACCCTCGTAATTGTCATCACACATACATATTGACTGTTATCCGTGAACACACCCAGACAAACCGATGCAAAGACAGAAGTGCCCATTGTAACAAGGAACACTTCTGGGTGCAAAGGAGACAGCATCTCCCGTCTACAAACCCACTGGGCAAATTCAAAAAGTCTTACTTACCTGGTAGGAAAATTAAAAGGCCAGACTATCTTACACGTAGAGTCAGAAATAACTCAGGAAACTGAGAGAGTGATTAATGGTGAAGTTTAGGGATATTGAACCCAACTGGGGAAGTAAAATGATGCTCCTTTCTCTCTCGTCATGCTCCAATTGATCCCACTACTCATTAGGAAATGGATAACTAATTTATTCTTCCTTAAACATGCATAACTTAAGCAATGAACTAATTTATGAAGAACATTCTGCACATGCTTTGCCAACTGAGATGTGAAGAGACATAGTACTTATATTTAATTTCCTTTCTAGAACCATTCAACCCCTTTTATCTTCTTGTTTTCGCAGGGAGATTCACAAATCAAATTGTGGGGATGGAAGGTGATGCCGAAGTAACAGGGCTTTTTAAATAAAACACTGGATGTTCCAACAACTCTGTCTAGCTCCTTCTTTACCACCATGAATTATCTGCGGTCCCAGTTACACCTTAGGTTACTTGGAATGCTCAAATGCCTTGGGCAAAGATTCTATTCAGTACAAATAGCAAACCTTTTAATGGGTGTGTATAGAGCTACATATGCATTAATACATGTACAGTTTTAGAGACCTAAGCACTGTGAAATTACCACTAGGGCACAAGAATCAAAAGGCAAAATGATCCACCCGAAGCAAAGAAAGTGAAACAGAACATTCTCATTTAATTGAGTGTAACAAAGTGTGCTAAATAAACTTGGTAAAGAAATGCAAATCTGACTCTTCAAGCATACAGTTTTAATTATTTAAGGGGTTTATAGCAGAGTTAAGGGTGCTTTAACTATATTAACTCTACACTGACAGCTTCCTGTAATTTCTCTGCAGGAAGATACACTTACTTTGGATTATGGGTGAAAAGAAGTAGTTACCAATGCAACGAAAAGGTCACAAGAGAAGCAAATACACAATGTGGAGATGAGAGTGTAAAACGTTAAATAAGGAACAATATTTCATATCACCGCCCCACCCTGGGTCATTAAAATGCAGCAGAGAACACAGGGAAAGCTCAACACAAGACTCCCTGTACATGTTGCCTCTAAAGGCTTTGTTTAATTTTTTGTCCCTTTTTCCACTTTTTAAAAAAGAAACAATCTGTTTTAACAATGGCAATTTTCGTGAAGGAAATAAAGACATCAGTATACAACCTGGATAGTCCTGCATTTCTTTAATGGTTAACCTTTTAATTTTATTTTATCTTTGTCAGAGAAGAAGGAAAGTAAGGAAGAAGAAAGGAGAGCTGGAAGAAGACAGAAAGGACGGAGGGACTGTGAACTGGTGAATGCAGTGAGTCTCACTGGGAACCCAAAAAGAAAGTTTAACTTCTGCAAAAAAAAAAAAAAAAAGGATTTTTCCTGTAAAGGTTAGAAATTAACAATGCTGTTATCATGGAGAAAATTCACTAATCCACTGAGATCTCATGAGTAACCTGGAAACCCTCCTGATTATATCCAATGTTGATTTTTTTAAATATATATAAGGACATCCCTGGTGGTCCAGTGGCTAAGAGTCCGCACTCCCAATGCAGGGGGCCCAGGTTCGATCCCTGGTCAGGGAACTAGATCCCACATGCCGCAACTAAGAGTTCACATGCCACAACTAAAAGACCGCATGCCTCAACTAAAGATCCCACATGCGGCAATGAAGATCCCGCGTACCGCAACTAAGACCTGGCACGGCCAAATAAATAAATAAAACTAAATAAATATTAAAAATAAAATATGTATAAAAATGTTTGTCTGCCTTTCCGTTACTGAGACTCTATTATATTCGGTCTCAGTGATTCTAATTGTATCAATTGATATTGCCTATCTTCTAAAAGTAGTTTTCCCAGAGAATGAAGGACTGTTCCCTGCCGCAGCAGACTGTGTCACCCTCTGAAAGTGATACGTAATATTCTATTCTTATACCTAAAGTTAAGATACTCGCTAGAATGGGACTGTGCACATTTATACTGAAACTACCAACATCTGAATGAAAATTCATCAACCACTGGACTTTATATGAATAAAGTCAATATTTATATATCTTTATTTTCCAGTTCAGTTCTCATCCTGATGGTAAAGTATAGACAACCCCGTTTCTTTCTTTCCACAACTCAGCTAAGCTATGGGCACAACGACTGCATAAAAATCCTTTAGGAGTCCATCTGAATTTATCAGAGGGACATCAGGGTCATCATTTTGAATTTATAAAGCAGAAAGGAGCACAGATATATGCTATGAACCTCTTCAGTTTAGAGAAGTGAATCATCATGTGGTACATGATATGTTTTTTAGCTCTCTGCTGGGCGATCACTTTCTATGACTATTAAAACACCAGTTTTTGAGTGGCTTCAACATCCTTCCCCACCTTCCTGCCTCCTCCAGAGAAACACTCAAATGTCCAACATCATTAACAGTGAAATAAAGGCCAAGGGATAAAAAAAAAAAAAAAAGAGGGGAGAGGAAGAAGGAAGAAAAATGTGTCTTGTCAGCTTTCAGCTGAAATAAAACAATGAGTCAGAGGGACACAGGAGGGCTGAGAGGGCCCATGCATCAATACCACCAACCTGATGTCATCAAAGAGAAACAATTAGTAGATGTCGGGGAGAGATATGGACGGTTGACTCAAGGTAGAAGATTGGGGAACTGGGGGATATAAAGATGCAGATGCAGAATTTACAGACATCCCCTGACCCAGAGACACTGATGTTCTTTGTTACGCACAGGACTAAGTACAGGAAGACAAGATGGTGCAGCCTGTCAGAGCCACACTGAATAACATGACAAATATCACCTGGGGGGTCATAGGAAGGAAGGCATTTCCACCCAAAGACATTCGGAGCTGAAAATAAGATATCTAGTAGAGTAGGCAAGTTGCCATGGATATAATGAAAGTTGAGACAACCCTAGGGAAACAACTATTTCCAAATTGGGCATTAGGTAAACGCCTTGAAAAAGGCAAGACAGCCTAACATTTTCCTGTGAAAGCAAGTTTAAGGGAGACCCTGACTGCTATGGGAAGATCTACCTGTTCACATTGTGGTAAGACCCTCCGCTGCATTTTCCTTCTTAGTTAACAACCTCACCGCGTACTGCTTATGCTGCTGACTTCTCACATGACCTAACATTTCCCCTAGGGAATCATGTCAAATATCCTAGCAAGTGAGTCTCTTACCAAGGCAATCTAACCCCCAGAGCTAGATTCAAATAGCAGACTGAGATTTGCACGTACATCTGAGTACACCCAGGGGAAAACAAGATGACATGGGAAGATGAGAAGAAAACACAGCATCATAAAATCCCAGAGCTGGACAAAACCTTAGGGAGCATCGGGTTCAATTCTTCATATGAAGCTTGAATCTCCTCTATCCCTTCCCTGCCTAGCTGACATAAATTTTCTCTCCAGCGTTTCCAGAGAAGGGGAGCTCCTGAGTCCCCTCTCCTCCCCCAGGGCAGCCCATTCTGGTTACTGATAGCTCTACTTGCTAGAAAGTTTCCGATCCAGAAACTCTGAGAAAGCTGAGCATGGTCCAAAGTGACTTGGCCTGGAGCCTGAAGACTGAGTAACAATTTGGCCGAGTTATTTGTTTCAGGCAAGTTATTTCATTCTTTTAGCCTCAATTTTCTCCTCATCTGTAAAATGGGAATAATAACGCCTAGTCTATTATTTTACTATAAGGATATAAATTGTCAGGCACTAGATTGGCACACAGCACATGCTCTGAAAGTAAAGATGCAGAATGACGTAAAGGTGGGGCATGTTTGGCTATAAAGCCAGACAATCTGGCTCAGAATCCCACTCCACATTCATTAACAGTGTGACACCAAGCAATGTGCTTAATTCCTGTGCCTTGGTTTCCTTACCAATAAAATGAGTATACAAATAGTACCTGCCATGAGGTACTCATAGGACTGCCATGAGGATGAAAAAGAATAATGTGCAAATAGTGTACTCAAGAATAATGTACTTAGAACAGTGCCTGACACACAGCAGACAATAAATGCTAGGGTTTTTGTTTTGTTTTTTTTAATTCAGTGGTAATATTTTTACTACTATTAGTAGTAGTAGTTAGTTTCTCTGACCTCCATCTCTCCTTCTGTTATAAGGAGATAATAACAGCTACCACACAACTTGGTGAAATTAAAGGAGATCACACAAACAACAGCCAGCACAGCACTGGGCACATAATCCACAGTCAATAAAAACATTCATTTCCTTCCTGTCACTTCCTTCTGAATCCTAGTTCTGCACTCTGAAATAGCAAAGAAGAATTCAGTCTCTTTTCCGTTTGATAGTTCTTCAAATATTTGAGGACATGTTTTACAATCCCCTGAAATCTTCCCTAACCTAGTTGAGCGGCCACATTTCCTTCAAGTTTTCCTTGCGTGATAGGATGTCAAGCGCCCCCAGAATCCTAGTGATCTCCTGAATACAAGCCGATTGGTCAGAACCCCTCCATCTATAGTGTCAGAATTCATGGGCCACGTGGATTCCTGGGCCAGTGAGCTGTTTATCCGAGACAAATGCTAGTACAGGCGATGGAGAACCAACAGAGCTGGACGCCCTGGAGGACTTTCCTAGGGGAGGCCTGAGTTAACATCTTAAATGGTTTTCCAATTAAGTCTCCAGGTTTTGTGCCAAGCCTCAAATCTTGTTCTTAAAGCTTGATTGTCAAATGTTTATATATCCCATGGCCTATTCAAACAAATAAAACATTCTCATTTATTCCATCTTGACCCCTTAGAGTTTTTTACCCACAAAAAACTAATATGATAATATTATTACTTCCACTATGGAATCCTCTTCTGGCCATATTTGATATTTTTTCCAATAACAAATGTACACAGTGTTGCAAGTCCTATTGACAGATCTTCAGAAAAGCTGTAATCATGTGGTTGGTTATGACATGGATTTCTTCTTTAGGCCGAGAGTGCAGTAAAAGCCTTATGTACACAATTAGCTTATAATTCAGCGTCAGGATAGACTATAACCCTTACAAAACATTTTAACAGGATTTCTATGCATTTATCATCCCCCATTCCACTTGAAAACCCCAATGTTGTGCTTATGCATTCCACTGACTTTAAAAAGTTTTCGAATGTGACATTAAAGCTTTCATTTTTACCCTGAAAGTTCAGATGGTGTGAGAGTTAAAATTAGGTTTGTGATGTTACACCATCCGCCCTAGACATAAGAATTCAGTCCCTTCTCCACTTGAATGTTTGATAAAGATATGCAAAACCTGCCAGCAAAACAATGAATAAATAAATACCAGGCTTAAGTTAGTACAGTGACAGAATTTTTAGTTTGGAAGGGCTTCAGAGATGATCTAATCCTGTGTTTCTCTTCTTTGAATATCCTCTTCACAGTTTTTGCCTTTCTGTGTACACTATTACTTAATTTTTGTTAAGCGTCTTACAGCTTTTACACAATTTTTTTTTAGTTTTGCCCTAAACAGTATCATCTATGAAGTCATGACATGGATACACGCTGTATTTTTCAATGACACATTAAAAGAAATACGTAAGTATTAACATTTTTTCAGGTTTGTCCACTCTAAAGAACTAGAACTCAAGTTTTCTAACTTCCAATTCACTTCTCTTTCTACCAACTTAATTTTGGAACCGAAAAATGTATCTGCACTTGGAGAAAAAGATGATAAAAATTATAAAATGAGAGCAAATCAACCACCTAAACTCTTGTAGCCATTAATATCTAGAGAGACTGCTCAAAATTATTTGAATTCATTGTCAAAACTATCCAAGTGGGCTTCCCTGGTGGCGCAGTGGTTGAGAGTCTGCCTGCCAATGCAGGGAACATGGGTTCGAGCCCTGGTCTGGGAAGATCCCACATGCCGCAGAGCAACTGGCCCCGTGAGCCACAATTACTGAGCCTGCGCGTCTGGAGCCTGTGCTCCGCAACAAGAGAGGCCGCGACAGTGAGAGGCCCGCGCACCGCGATGAAGAGTGGCCCCCGCTTGCCACAACTAGAGAAAGCCCTCGCACAGAAATGAAGACCCAACACAGCCATAAATAAATAAGTAAATAAATAAATAAACCCAAAGTTAAAAAAAAAAAAAAAAAAAAACTATCCAAGTTTTAGGGCTCCATACACTGACACCCTCAATTCTTATGTACATTATCCAGTTGAATGGAGTCTCTTAAAACTTCAAAAACTGCACGTTATGGTTCATAGGGAAAATAAGCAATATAAAATTTGATTTTTAGAATATTGGTGAAGATAAAGAGTGTTCCTCATGCTCAGAGATGTCAAGTCAGACTGATTGTGAATGTTTCCAAATACAGGTGTCGTTAGAGGGGCTACTTTAGTCAAGAGACAAGCCTCATTAAAAAGAGCTCTGAGGCTTCCCTGGTGGCGCAGTGGTTGAGAATCTGCCTGCCAATGCAGGGGACACGGGTTTGAGCCCTGGTCCGGGAAGATCCCACATGCCACGGAGCAACTAGGCCCGTGAGCCACAACTACTGAGCCTGCGCGTCTGGAGCCTGTGCTCCGCAACAAGAGAGGCCGCGATAGTGAGAGGCCCGCGCACCGTGATGAAAAGTGGTCCCCACTTGCCGCAACTAGAGAAAGCCCTCGCACAGAAACGAAAACCCAACACAGCCATAAATAAATAAATTAATTAATTAATTAAAAAAAAAAAAAAAAAAGAGCTCTGGTTGTGGTGTCCAGGGCCTTCCTGCACCCCAACTACATTGGTCGTCAATTAGCTATGTGACCCTGGGCAAGTCACTTTCCCTCCTATAGCCTCTGTTCTTCAAGTATGAAAAGAGGGGCAGGACCAAATGATGCCCAGATGACTAGCTGCTTCGTTCCTATACCGCTAGGAATCTGTGCAAGACCTCAGAAACAAGTCAGTCTTGCAAGCAGCTTAAAACTTGTTCTTTCTCTTTGCAATTTTACTTTCTGGTCTCCAGACAATGCAAAGGTGAACACAGTCCGGACCCATCCAAATATAATCAGTATTAGCCAGACTTTACATATAAAGAGAAGTGAAACTGCAATTTAGGACCATAGATGGAGCTCCCAAGTATTTCCAGTGTAAAAGAGAACAAAGAAGCCAGAATCCAAGTTACCACAACAAAACAAAAATTAAAGGATGTGGGATTTAAATAGTTCCTTCAGAAATGGGGCTGTTCTTGTTTTTCTACAACTCTGAGCTGGTAAAACTCTCCCAGTTTAGCCATCATGCCCCAGAACAGTAACGGTGCTGAAACACAGTAAGGAAGCATAACAGAACCAGATGCATAAATATACTCACATTTGTACCGAGGGCACTGCTTTCCTTTAACTGCTGAACTGCTGTATCATCACTGTTCTACTACCAACTAATTAGAGCTAACAAAGCCCACTGCACGGAGTGTGCCTCGTGTCTCATCTATTTTTTCCTAGTACAAAAGTACAGCGCTGACATTCAATGAATATTAAGTGGTAACAATTTAATTCTTCGCGCACTGCACGCGATAGGAATTCCTGGTCCTTCTGTTGGTCCCACTGGAGGGCTTTTGGTGCCCGTCAGGCCAGCTACTGTAGGAGCCACTGAGGTCTCTCAGCTGGCATATGGTTGGGTCATAAGTATCCCACTGGAAATGTGTTGTCTGGGGTTAAATGTTTCCTATTCTTTTAACCTAACAACCAGGTTAATCGGCTTACACTTCTGGATACTGGCTTTGCATTTGAAAAAAAAAAGGCACGTGACACTGTACTGAAGGCCTGTCACTCTACACAGTCAGTCAGTAAGGTAGTCAGTCAGGAACGATTTCTTAAGCATCTACCTACGTGCCAGGTGCCATGGCAAGTTCTAGGAAGACAAAGAAGCAACAAGGGTGTTTCCTTTAAGGAGTCTGCAGTTGATCTGTCAGTTCATGACAGGCATACCTCAGAGAGATTGTGGGTTCGATTCCAGACCACCACAATAAGGCGAATATCACAAGAATTTTTTTGGTTTCCCCGTGCATATACAAGTTATGTTTACACTATACTTTAGTCTATAAAGTGTGCAATAGCATTATATCTATATAAAAAAAAACAATGTACATGCTTTAATTTAAAAAAAATTTGTATTGCTAAAAAATGCTATCATCTGAGCTTCAATAAGTTGTAACCTTTTTGCTTGGTGGAGGGTCTTGCCTTGATGCTGATGGCTGTTGACTGATCAGGAGAGTGGTTGCTGAAGGCTGGGGTGGCTGTGGCAATTTCTTAAAATAAGACAACAATGAAGTTTGTCGCATCGACTGATTCTTCCTTTCACAAATAATTTCTCTGTAGTACGCAATGCTGTTTGATAGCATTTTATCCACAGTAAAACTTCTTTCAAAACTGGAGTCAGTCCTCTCAAACCCTGCCACTGTTTGAATTAGCTAAGTTTATATAATATTCTAAATCCTCTGTTGTCATTTCAACCATCTTTACAGCATGTTCACCACGAGTAAATTTCATCTCAATAAACCATTTTCTTTGCTCATCCATAAGAAGCAACTCTTCATCCATTAAAATTTTATCATGAAATTGCAGCAATTCAGTCACATCTTCAGGCTCCACTTCTAATTCTAGTTCTCTTGGTACTTCCTCATATGCAGTTACTTCCTCCACTGAAGTCTTGAACCTCTCAAAGTCATCCATGAAGGTCGGAATCAACCTCTTCTAAACTCTTGTTACTGTTAATATTTTTACCTCTTCTCGTGAAACACAAGTGTTCCTAATGGCATCTAGAACAGTGAATCCTTTCCAGAAGGTTTTCAATTTACTTTGCCCAAATCCATGACAGGAATCACTATCTGTGGCAGCTACAGCCATACAAAATGTATTTCTTACAATGACTCCTTGATCCACAAACTTGAATGGATGCTGTGTTAGCAGGCATGAAAACAACATGAATCTCGTCGGGCATTTCCAGCAGAGCTCTTGGCTGACCAGGTGCATTGTCAATGAGCAGTCATATTCTGAAAAGAATGTTTTGTTTTGTTTTGTTTCTGAGCAGTAGGGCTCAACACTGGGCTTAAAATACTCAGTAAACCATGTTATAAACATAGGTGCTGTCATCCAAGCTTTGTTGTTCTATTTATAGAGCACAGGGAGAGTAGATTTAGTATAATTCTTAAGGGCCCTAGGATTTTTGGAATGCTAAAGGAGCACTGGCTTCAACTCAAAGTCACCACTTGCATTAGCCCCCACCAAGAGAGTCAGCCTGTCCTTTGAAGGTTGAAGTCAGGCATTGACTTCTCCTCTCTAGCTATGGAAACCCTAGATGGTGTTTCTTCCAATATAAGGCTGTTTCACCTACATTGAAACTCTGTTGTTTAATGCAGCCACCTTCATTAATTATCTCAGCTAGATCTTCTGGATAACTTGTGGCAGTTTCACATCAGCACTTGCTGCTTCACCTTGCACCTTTGTGTTATAGAGACATCTTTCCTTAAGCTTCACGAACCAACCTCTGCTAGCTCCAAACTTTTCTTCTGTGACTTCCTTACCTCTCTCAGCCATCACAGAATTAAAGAGGGTTAGGGCCTTGTTCTGGATTAGGCTTTCGCTTAAAGGAATGTTGTGGCTGGTTGGATCTTCTATCCAGACCACTCAGCAATAAGGCTGTTACACTTTCTTATCATTCATGTATTCAGTGGAATAGCACTTTTAAATTCTTTCAAGAACTTTTCCTTTGCATTCACAACTTGGCTAAGTGTTTGGTGCAAGAGGCCTAGCTTTCAGCCTGTCTTGATTTTCGACATGCCTTCCTCAATAAGCTTAATCACTCCTACCTTTTTATTTGAAGTGAGAGACGTGCGACTCTTCCTTTCACTTGAACACTCAGAGGCCATTGCAGGGTTACTAACTGTTGTAATTTCAATACTGTTGTGTCTCAGGGAATAGGGAGACCAGAGGAGGAGAGAAAAGGGGAATGGCTGGTTGGTGGAGCAGTCAGAATACACAAAACATTTATCGATTAAGTTCCTCGTCTTATACGGGGCATGGTTTGTGGCGCGCCATAACAATTACAATAGTTACATCAAAGATCACTGATCACAGATCACCATGACAAGTATAATAATAATGAAAAAGTTTGAAACATTGTAAGAATTACCAAAATCTGACACAGAGACACAAAGTCACCAAATGCTGCTGGAAAATTGGTGCCGATAGACTTGCTCAACGCAGGGTTGCCACAAACCACCAATTTGTAAAAAACACAGTATCTGCAAAGCGCAATAAAGTGAAGCACAATAAAACTAGGTAGGTATGCCTGTCTTCAACAAATGTTTATTGGCCTGCCTGATTCCTGCTCAGTCATTTAGTTATTTCACAGGCATTTGTTAAGCGCCTTCTCTGAACCACAGATTGTGCTAAGTGCTGGGGAGACAGCTAAAGCCAAGTACCAGATGGTCTCTGCGATATGTAAACAGGTGATTTATGAAACAATTTGCAAAGTACTATAATCAAGGATGTGCACGGTACTTTGGGGTAAAGGAGAAAATGCCTGGCATTGCTTGAGGGCTAGGAAGGACAGGCGACATTACAGTGGGCATGGAATACAAGGTAGAGTGTCAATTTCAAATGCCTGGGACAAAGGATCTTAGGCTCAGAAAGAAGAGGCATGAGAGTGGCGTAAAACTGGAATTTGAATTGGGATTTAAACAAGCACAGGACTTGGAAAGTCAGGCAGAAAAGAAGGGCTGTCCAAGGAACAGTGGGCACTGAGTGGAAACACTGAGCTTACTCAGGGACTTGTGAGTAAAGAGGCATGGCCAGAGCAGAGTCGCTGTGTCAATGAGCAGTGGGAGGTTTGAAAGGCTGGTGGCATTGGGGATCACACCACAGAGAGCCAGACTGTGGGACCTGAACCAGTCCTGGAGGCTGTGGAAAACTTCCTCCTCCTTCACTCATTGAAAGGTGCAAGGGGCCACAAAGAAAGCTGGCTTTAGGAAAACTGATGTGGCCCCTGCAGGATGTGAGGGTGATGGGGATGGGGGTGGAGGGGGGCATTAAAGGAAAGGAGGCTGAATTGAAATTAACTGTAAAAATCTAGGCATATGATGATAAAGCCAAGCCCAGTGAAAACAGAAAGGAGAGGATATGAAGGAAAGGCAATAGAAACCTGATGATATTACAAACAGAAACTATCATGAGTATACTGTAAACGAGGACTGGAGAAGTAGTCAAAAATGAACTACAACATCCTACATGATTACAGCTCCTGTAGCTTCATCCTGTCTCCATTTTTTATCACTAATCTGATGCTACAGACTGAGTGTCTGTGTCCTGCCCTAAAGTTCATATGTTGAAGCCCTAATACGATAGTATTTGGAGGTGGAGCCTTTGGGAGGTAACTAGGTCAAGAGGGTGGAACCCTCATGAATGGAATTAGTGGCCTTATAAAAAGAGACACAAGAAAGATGACCTTGACAGAGCAAGAAGGCAGCCATCTACAAGCCACGAAGGGGGCTCTCACCAGGAACTAAATTGGCTGGCACCTTGATCGTGGGCTTCCCAGCCTCTGGAATCATAAGAAATAAATGTTTGTTGTTTAAGCCACCCAGTCTATAGTATTTGTGATACCAGCTGACTAAGACATCTGGATACTGACACAGAATTTTTTGGCTGAAAATAACGATGGTAATGACGAGGAGCAACAGCTACAGTTTTCACTTCGAAGCCAGGTACTATGTGATGCCCTTCATCTGGACAGTGTTCATTTAATCCCTACAGAAGGTAGGCCCTGTCTTTCTCCCATTTTACAAACGAGGAACCTGAGACTCAGATTAAGCAAAGGCACAAGGCCAGCAGGTGGCTCTGCCCCAAGCTGACGGCTCAGTGTCTGCTCTGTCATCCGCCAGCTTTACAACCTCCTCTTACACAACACAACACACAGAGATAAAAGAGCAGGTTCTGTCCTAAAATGGGGCACACAGTTTTTTTAATTAATAATTAATCATTACAATTACAACCTCAAAAACAAAATATGGGTCATTTTTGAACACTGGATCCACCTGAAAACATGTCTTCAACTGGCTCAGTCCAGTAGAAAGAATGTTAAGAGACATAAAAAAACACAACCATTTACTTTTTAAATGTTGGGGGGATATTCATGAGAAGATGTTGGATCTAACTGATAAAAAGGGGGTTTTTCTTGTATTAAAACTCTGCCAAAGGAAACCAAATTCTATTGTCTTCTTCTACTTTCCACCTCATCAAAGCCAAGTTTTCCAAGTCTTAACGTCTCACAAGTAGCTGTTAATGGAATTCATTATTTAGTTAATTGCACTTATCAGAAGTGCAGGTAACTTCATATTTGCATGGCTAATGGGCCTTCTTTAAAGTGTGTAGCCAGATGTTGGGTTTTAATGGTCCTTAATGTTTTTTCCAACTTTGGGTTGAGTTTATTGACTTACTTTCAAAATATCAGTTGTCCCTAAGGCAGAAAGACCATTTTTAGCTACATATGGGACATCATGTAAGTCTATTTCAAGACAACTGCTTATTTGTAAGGCAACTTAACATGATGCCAACATCTAAAGACCTTTCAAAACTAATCCAATACAATCATTTTCAGACTCAATATATGTTACTCTGGAGACTGATTCGTGACAATGAGAGAATGTTTTTACCTTACATCTTTATCTTCTGCTGAAATAGCTAGTCTACTATTCAACCATAGAAATTACATAGTTCCCACACAATGGTAGAATCAATAGAGGACTACTTCCCTCTCTGGCAGTGAGTACTTACTACCTTGGTAGAGTATTTCACAGTTAACATTTCCCCATGGTTATCTCAGGGTTGGTGTATCCAAGGTACAGACCTGGTGGGTAACTTGCCCATGATCACCCAGCTAGTACGTGGTAGAGAAAACATTAAAGTCTAGGTCTGACTGCATATCCAGTAGTCGATTTACTTTGAATTATAACAAAGGGAAATGCCCTCTCCCATGTTACAACTTCAGATTAGCACTGGCCAACCTCTGCCCAGGTTTCCCTGTTGAGTGACATTGGCAAGGTCTACCAATAGGTATGACTAGCAATTAGTCCTTCACCCCAAGCTTCTGAATTAGCCATTTTAATCATTTAGTCCAGGGTCAGCAAGCTGTAGCCCAAAGGCAAAATCCAGCCCAGTGCATGTTTTTAGAAAGAAAGTTTTACTGGAACACAATTATATTATTTGTTTAAATATTATTATGGCTGCTTTTGAGCTACAACAGCAGAGTTTCACAGTTGTGACAGATGCCATATGGCCTGCAAAGCCTAAAATATTTACTATCTGGACCTTAACAGGAAAGTCTGTCCACTCCTGATTTTGTCACTCAACATTTATTAAGCAACAACTACATGACACTTTATTACTAATAATAATACCTGAAATTTAGTAGTATCTACTATGTGCCAGGGGCTTTTCCTGTATTATTACATTTAATCCCCTCAAGATCTTTCTCTGCAGGATGCATGTGTGTGTGCCTGCACACACCTGCCAAGCATGTGAACTTTTTTGTATTCCTTCCAAATTTTATTCAAGGTCACACAAGTAAGCTTGGTACTTTGGATTCAGAGCTTATCTAAACCACGAGCTTCTGCCCTTTGCTATGTAATACTGTTTCTCAAAGGTATAGGGAAAAATTTAAGACTGGAGTGAGCATCCTTTTCATGGAATGATAAAGCCTCTAGGCATTATATGATCCCACAGGGATATAGGCCTTAGTCTGTGGGCTATTATACAACTTTGTAACTTGTAGATAAGTGAAGGCAATGCAAATAATTCTTATCTACAGATGCAAATAAGTTCTGTCCAGTGGAGGTTCAATTGACTCCCCCTCCAGTTTTGCATCCATTTGTGAATTCGTTTCAACATTCTTTTATTCCATATAAATTTGTGGTCCTCCTATAAATCTGTTATAACAAATTTCTTGGTTCCCTTGTTTATTAATGAGGTATATAAATTTTTTAACAAGTATTCATTTTGTGTCTGTGTGAGAGTCAGAATTTTTAAGAATTATTCTTTTACAAGGGTTGTCATTTTTACCATCTTGAACCTCACATTTTCACTTGGGACGGCATACATACCACACTGTAACTGATGTGACCATAAATCACATATATCTACGTAGGTCCGCGAGTCATTTATGTCACTTAGAGAATCAACAAGGCATGGGTTTAGGCCATGGCTCTGTCTCTGCCTAGCTTTGAGACTCTGGACAAGTTACTAAATTTCTCAAAGCCTCAGGTGTCTCATCTGTAAACTGGGGATAATAACAGTAGTTGCCTCATAAAGTTGACACGAAGATTAAATGACAGTTGCTTATAAAGGGACTGGTGCATATTAAGTGCTCATTAAGCGTTAGCCATCATTATTGAGAGTGTTCCAAGAAAAGGATTGATGGAAGGAATTAGTTCTATTTGGGGATGGGGAGGGCTTCACGAAGTGGGTATATTTTATCTGCGTCTTGATGGGGCAGTAGGAGTTCACCAAGCAGAGAGCTACGGTAATGTCATTCAACATAAAAGGAACACTATATTAAAAAAGAGAGAGAGAGAGGTAAGAAGGTGAGGAAGTGAGTCAGAGGGCCTAATTTACAGGAAGGTAATTCCCTGGTAGACACTGCATTTCTAAGGTGACCTAAACTTTCCTAAAATTGTTAAAGCTTGTACCTCTCTACTTCACAGTGGTGTAAGGATTGCTAAGTCAAGTCGGAATGCATTATCCAGTTTCCAATTTTCACAAAATCTGGACAACGAATCATCATGACTACAGTTATGACTACTCCCCCAGTCCAGGTACCCATCAGGAACAAGTGGTTATTTTATTCCAAACTTTATAAAAACAACAAAAGGTACTAGCCAAGACTGACTGAGCCCAAAGTACAGGCCACATTTTATAGAGGCCAAACTTTATACAATGTACTTTTAACAGTTAGCTTACATTCAGTGCAAACACACACACACACACACACACACACACACACACACACACACAAAGATCTCCTAAACACCCAAGGAGATAACACACAAATCCAATTACACCCTAGTCCTTATCCTGGCCAGATCCAATTTCTTCCAGTGCCTGGTTATATGTCATTTCTACATTCTTTTATTGGTCTCATGATAGTTCACATATAAAATTACCCTGTTCTATTTCAAATCACTGACTTTCCTGGATACTTTGGATAGGGAATAAACTTCAGCTAATTCTCAGGTCTGTGTCAACATTTGCAAAAGTTTACGAGAAAGTCTTCCTTCACCTTGTTTGCGTAATACTGTCTGCTCCTTTTCACGCCTGCATATACCCATTCAAATGCTAAGCTGTAGAGGGCGGTTATCTGAGGTGTGCATTCCGCAAAACTGCCTATTGTAGTGCCCTACCGGTCTGCTAAGACTCAGGCATGTCAGCTATCTCTTTCTGCTACAGCAATGATGGATAAGATGAAAAGGAAGTTAGGCCACTTTAGTTTTCTGGAAAGAAGATAACTTCCTCAAAAAGCCTTCGGCTTTTAAAAAAAGGAAGGAAAAAAAAACCTTACAGGTACTGCCTGTGCCCTACGAGATACCATCCCACCCCCAATCTCTGGAGGTTCTGCTGTGTGATTGTTTCAAGCTCTCTTCCTCATGAAGAGGTGACCATGTGATCACTGCCGTCCATAAAGGCTGAAGTGAGTGTACTTAGCTAAAGGGCATTGCAATAATTTTTCTCTTCCACGTGAGAAAGTTAGCCTTGCAAATTCTCTGGCTCACTGCCTGTTTTTAAATCATCTTTTAGGGAGGGGTGGCCAAGGGGGCATGCTAAGTTCCAACCAGTCCCCTTCTCACTCCCATATCAATTGCTCTTGAAAATAACAACAATAACAATAATAATAATTAAAAGATGGTAGTTGCAATCAAGCCTTCAGATTTGCTTTCCAGGCAGTGCTAAAGACTTGATATTTTAATAGGCAATGCCTCCAAATGCCCGTTGTAGGAAAGCAGTCTTGGCTGACAGATTAAACTTGATTAAGGTTGGAGCTGGCACTGTTCTGTACAGACGTGATTCCTGTTGGAATCTAGGGTGAGTGGTAGCCTGAGAAAGTCACTGAGAGCATTTATAACCCCCAACTACAAAGCAGTTTCTGATTCCAAAGAAATTACTGTGTCTTTCCCACCCATGTTGTAGCATATCACCATACTGGGAAACACGGTAAGAATCATGAACCCATCTCAATAAGGGCAGCGGGACAGGAAATATAATTTCTCTTTGTCCTGTAGCCAACATTTAAGAGTCAGGACAAACAAAGAGTAATTAAAATGTTTGCTACAGGACCTGCGGCCGGGCAGGGATTTGAGAATAGCCAGGAATTTTGATGTGAGTTTGCCAAAGCAAAACTTCTCTGAGTGTGGCTGGCAATTTAGCACACAGATAATTTTTATAAATTGGTCTGAGGGGGTATGGACCAGCTTGCACATATCTACACTGGATGCTTCCACAGCTTGCCAGGCTGAAGAAATGGGCTGTTTTGTTCTTTTTCTCACTCTCAAGTGAAAGAGTAAACCTTGGCCAGGTCTGTCAGGGAGTTCCCTAATAACCAAAGGCACAACCCTCACTGGGGAAAATATGCAACAAGGCTTCCCACAATGTCCAGTTCGGGGCTGGCCTTTTCTTGATAAGAGGTCACAAGGCAGGCGAATCAGTGAATAATGCTGCTGGGTTTCTGGATTAAAGCTTTTTTTCACAGGAGACTGAGTATAACTCACTCAACTTGTTCTCTGCAAACTGAACTCCTGTGGGAAGTTCCAGTTGCAACCTAAACTCAAGTCAACTACTTTGCCCCTTCTGATCTGCTTACTGTTCCCTTCATCTTTAACTTGTATGTTGGTACAACCCTTCACACTTTTTCAAAAAGCTGCTTCATGTATAATCTGATTTCATCCTCACCTTGTAGGTAAAACAGACAGTGTTATTATTGCCACTGGGGCCTAAGATCCAGACGGGTTGAGTGACTTGCTCACGACCAATGTTAGCAGCAGAACTGGCTCCAGGTTCCATGCTTCCCAACTCCCAGTAACAAAAAAAATGGCTCCCATCAGTGAGTGCCAGGCACTGGGCACTGTGCCTGAATTTTATGAATATTACTTCCTCTATTCCTTGCAAGAACCCTATAAGGTGGGTATTATTAATCCCATTTTACAAATAAGAAATACTGGGTTAATGAGGTTAAATGATCTCCCCAAGGTCAGAGATGCCATAGATGGTGAAGCCTCATTTACAAGAGGTGTCTGTCCAACTCCTGGCTTATTCACTATTACACTGCCTCCCAGTCCAGTACTTTTTTTCTATACAAATCCAATGTTAAATTGAAGAAATACAAGTTTTCTCTAGATCTGAAGACTTCAAATATTAGGTATAACTTTTAAACACCTAATAAGCTTCTGAAACTCGAGTTTTGTCCACTTGGTATTGTCCAACAGAAAATACCCTGAAAACCATAAAGTGCTGTCTGTCATCAGGTGTTCTGTTCTGTAATATCATTCACATCCATCTCTTAGTTCATTTAAAAAGAAAAACAGGTAGTTGAATATAAATTCCTGCATGAAATTTACTAGAATCCCTCATAATACTTTATGAGTATAATAAGTTCTCGAGACAAACAGCATGGATCCAAATCCCAAATATACAAACGGACAATCTCTGGAACGTGGGCAAGTTATTGAATCTCATACTTCAGTTTTCCCACATTTACATTAGGGGTAAAAATACCTCATAGAGCTGTTGTGAGGAAATAATGAGAACGCACTGAGTACGGTGTGAAGGACCAATAATGATCATAATTAGTATTGTTTTGTCATTATTTCTGTCTCTACAGAAATTTCTCAGGATAGCCCTAATTTCACTAGGATGACAAAACCCAATAGTCTGCTTAAAGAATTATTCCAACTTTCTCTTCTATATGGATAATAAAGCAGCCTGCACCCTAACTGCGAAAGAACACACCATTTTGTGACTCATAATTCAACCCTATCTCTTAAAATTATTATTCACCTAATACTATTAAAATTGCCAAGTCTTCTAGGTCATCTCAATACTTGTGTCAAATAGGTGTTATTTTACACAAAGTGATGTGTTAATTCAGTCAAATAAGAGTCACCTGAGAAACCAGAATCACAAAGGACAAGCAAATTTCCCTGATCCAGAAAGGCAAGTTTCCCCCAAATATGAGAAATTATTATTCTGCTGTTAAAAAAGCCTTTATCCTCCTAACTGGAAAATATATGCTTACTAAAGTCACAAATAACTAACATCAACAAAATTAAGAATATGTGTATACAAAGCAAAGAAAGATGAACCCAGCTTCATCTACCTAAGAATTGCGACTAGTAACATTTTGGCCTCTTTCCATTTCATCTTTTTACTATGCATTTTTAAAACATAATTGGGATCATTCTGCATTCAAGATGTTATATTCGGGGATTTCTGGGCTCCACTTAAATCATTATAACATCAGCATTTTCAGTGTTACTGCAGACTCTTTATAAACGTTTTCACTGGCTGCAGGATATTTCATGGGTTAGTTTTGTCATAATTTTCTTAGCCGTTTCCCGTTGCTGAACTCCCCCTAAAGGCTTTTAAGCTGTCAAGCCCAGACAAGATTTCTAGACACACAGCCCTAACACTGGGGCTGCCTGTGCTCATGAACTGGGCCATTTGGGGCACTAGCTATATAACTTCTCGCCATAAGTGAGAAACACCGTGAGTCTTGCTCTTCAAATGCCAACAGACCAGGAGTTCAGTGATGTGTGAACCCCAAATGCCAATAGTTCCGGGAAAAAAATGACAGCAACTCCTCTAAGATACATAAAATCATGTTCTGGACAGTCCTGGCCACCCACAGCGAGCCCAGGGACGAGCACAAACACCGCCCACCTGTGCGTTGTCTGCTCCAACGCAAACGCAGGGCACATATGTATCTCCTTCTTCCCCTACACAGTTTATTTCCAAAAATCACTGTTCCATCACCACTCAACACCATTTGCCGCCAACCGCACCATCAAACCTACTTTATAAAGTAAACTACCACGTTCCTTATATTGTCTTTCAGAAAAAAAAAAAAAGAGAGACGCAGAAAGCCAAGGCTCATGTAGTAAAAAAACAATGTAGATCTTGCTTAGAGTCACATAATGTAACACTGAAGTCAGAAGACACAAACATCAGGGCTCACTCACTACCTCCATGCTCACCCACGACCATCATCTTAAGATCCAAAATTCAGTGCCGTGCCTTTCAAATTTGGGAAGGATGGTGTGGTCTCAAGAAACAACTTGTGAGTTACATTTGCATTTCCTACAGTTAAAAAACAAACCAACACATATTTTTGTCTGAAGCATTTAAAGGTTAAGCAAAGAGAAGACAGCATTTCTTTCTGTAGATTTCTAGGCACGGCAGCTGGAATTTTGAAAATCTTCATTGTTCCTGTTAAAAACAAGATCGAGACACAGGAAAGAAAGTACTTCAAGTTGAGAGTCAGGGTGGTCTCGTGAAAAAGAATGGGCTTTGTAATAAGAAGAGCTGGGTTTGAATCCTGATTCAAGCCTCATGAAGGAAGGATCCGTAGCCACTTCAAAGGGTTCTTTGAGGGTTAAATATGGTATCTACAACTCCAAGGACCATCTCTGGCACAGGTTTGTCTTACATTGTAAGGATTTCAGTATTACTGACAAGAAAAGCCTATACAGCAAGGAGGAAGCTGTCAGGTAGATTACACTGACCATTTATGACCATAAATAATCAGAAACATAAGTCAGGACTTATGAGGACTACTGCTCCTTTTTTTTAACCTTATGAGGCAAACTAAGAACTAGAGAGAAAAAGCACACCCTTCTCAAACTTCTTGGCTTGTCTTGGGGCACCTTAACTAACATAGGGTCCTCCAGGCATTTTGTGAATTTCCCAACAAATGCACAGCAAGGTTCCCTGTCCCCAGGCCAGTTCTCTCCCCAGAGCTATGGCAGCTGCATGCCCACCACTCAGCTCAGTCCCAGGCCAGGCTTCTGGGCTGACCCTGACCAACCCTGACCATAGATGGCATCCAGAAAATCCTAATCCATTCCTCAAGCGACTCAGGGACAAGTCACTTTGGCATCTCCCTCTGCTTTGCTTTCCACTTCAGTTCTAGGAAATGGGCTTCTCCTCCTTCCTGCCATAAGCCCTTATAACCTACAATTCCAGGGAATGCAATCCATTTGCCCTCACTCTGTTCCTTTAAGGTTGGGTTCCTATTTTAAAATTTCTTCTCCCAAACTCAAGAATATCCACTAGAGATTTGCCACCTGCTGCCACACCTTTGGGCGGGAAGATCCCCCACTTCTGCCTTCCCTTAAGCCTGGTCTCCCTTACATTAGTGCACTACTATACGCTCCTCACAGCCACAGGCCCTCTCGTCCCTTCTAGACCTGCAGCTCACACCAACCCCAACACAGAGTCTCCAGGACTCCACAGCAACGCTGGACTGAACGATCTGGCCTCCTCTACCATCCTCCTCGATGCCATTGTGGACGACAGCAGAATTATCATCACCTATTTAACTCATTCCAGAGGACAGACCATTCTCACTGAACTGCATATTTCTTTTTTTCACTTTGGAATTTTCTTATTCCTCTCCGTAGGAATGACGTTGAGTCCAGGTCCTCTGACTTGGTCATTCGGCCATAACTCAAGTCACTTGGGAGCCCCATCACTCCAAACACCATCTCAATATTGTCACTCTCTGGCTTGTGTGACATCTAAAGATATACTTGATTTACAGATGTTTTGGCAGTTTGGGGGACCTATACTACATCTTACAGATAAGAAAACAAGGCTGGAGAGACTTGTCCAATATCAAAGTGTGAGTCAGCAGCCATTCTGAAACTAGTGGTTTGCTCAGGCCACTGATATGTTCTTAGATGAGTGTGTCTAAGAACCAGTGAAAGAAATAAATCCTTGACACACTTCTCTGGAATCTCAAATTCTTCATTTCAGTCAGTAAAAGGCCCAGTCTCCACATCTGTATTTCATACTTCCATATCAATGTGTTCTTTGAGGAAATCTCTGTCTTCAAAAGGCCCCC
The DNA here is from genome assembly GCF_009873245.2 of Balaenoptera musculus. Taxonomy (NCBI): domain Eukaryota; kingdom Metazoa; phylum Chordata; class Mammalia; order Artiodactyla; family Balaenopteridae; genus Balaenoptera; species Balaenoptera musculus. The sequence continues at coordinate 81,644,220 of NC_045792.1, forward strand.
AAATGTACTTAGAGGTAGAGAAAATCTTTTCCTTCTTAAATGCTTATACTCAGTTTTGGGTGTTTAGCTGAATGGGTTAACAGTCTTGAGCATTCCTTCTGGAATTACATGACTTGTGAGTGTAATGTTTCCATTTGTACCTCTCTTTGCATTATCTTCCAATCCACATAGCATTTGAGTGGAAAGTCCAGGAATACAAGGAATTCTGAGTAACTTCAGACTAAAATCTTAGAATGCTTGAGATGCAAGGATCCTTGAAGACCATCTGCTCTAACCAGTATTAGTTCCATTTTACAGATGAGGGCACTGAAGCCTACACCACTTGAGTCTCAATCCAATATGATTTTCTCCATGGATTCCCCCAGCCTCCTAATAATGAATTCCTCCATACTTGTGTTTCTATCTGAGAGAAAAAGTCATCCTAGGTCATGCTTCTCTACAGAGCCTCAATCAGTGGAACTATTCCAAAAATATGTTTGTGGATCTTGATTGTATTTATTTCATGCTTCTTCATGAAGAAGAAAACAGTCAAAATCCAAGTCTTTAATCTGTGGGTCTATCGCTGCCTCCTTGACAGACTAGCATGATGCATAGACTCAGGTAAACATGTTTCACTGACCAACTGTGAAACCCTGGTCACTCTGGGCGGCTTCTTTTAGCCTTGGTTTTCTTATCTGCAAAATGAGAATAACACCACCTACTTCCAAGGGTTATGGTAAGAATTAAATAAAATAATGTATTAAGGCAGTTAGCACTTACTGGGTAGACAATACGCACTCAAAAGAAGGTAGCCATTATTTTTTATTATTATTATTATAATCTCTGTGGATTTTGTCTTGTTCTGTCTGGTTTGCTCATTTTAACTGGTTTCCTTGGTCTAACGTAGACTGTCTGCCCTGAAGCCCAGAAGATCTAAGATGCCCTGAAGGAGAGGGGAAAAGGGTTCCCTAAAAAGAGTGTTTAACCAAGCAAAATAAGACAACAAAATGAAGAAAAAGCCATCAAATGGAAGATAATCAAAATAATGAGGGTTAGTTTTATACTCTAGGCTATGACAAATTTTGATTCAAGCCCGATACAGATCATTAGTGTGCATTACATTGAATTATTTTCCCCCATAATAAATTTATGAGATTATCATTTCAATTTGTTAAACAGTCCCAGACTCAAGCAGTTTGCTTGCCTGGGACATAGCATGAATTCAATAAATACTTGAATTAGTGAATGAATAAAAGAATGACCATGCCAAATAAGCAAGTACATATTAAAACTCTGAGACCGTTGTATTCGCCATTCTCTTTATAAGGTTAAGTGAGTTTTAGAATATTTCTGTCTTAACTAGAGGTATCAGTATGAACTTTTTGTTGGAGACAATGTATAATTTTGTATAATCAAAATATAAGAATTCAAATATATTTTTGGAAATTTATATGTATTTTCACTTATTCGTGACTCTTGATAGCTCAAGGCAGCTATTATGTCAAGACAAATTATTAGCTTTCACAATTGTATAATAAACAGAGCTATAATTCATGTTCATTTGGAAGTGTTCTTCCCTAGTTATTATGAGATTTAACATACATATATAGCCAGCTAATCTATTACGATTGTTAGTTTCCTTCGAAAAAAATGGCTACTTGTTAAGTAACCAATCAGTAAACATCTCTAATCAGCCATCTTGGTCACCTAAACAGAATGTGCAATTATTTCAGTCTGTAAACTGATAGACCATATTTCCCATTTACATAGGATCATTTGGATCAGCTTTCCAGTAGACAGTCTAGTACCTTTGTAGACGAGTATAAGGTTGCCGTAGTACTATTTATATAAAAACTCTTCGGGGCAACCAAAGAAGACATTTAGCCTGGTAACTCTAAAGTGCCCTGTGGCCAGAGTGAGAAAGTCAAAATTAAAAACTCACTGATGAATTTTATTCCTTGGGCACCTTAAGGACTTCACCAGGAAGGTATGAATGAATATGTATGAAGATGATATCTGTAACTGGAAAACAGAACTCTTTCCTTATATATCCATGAATTGGCTCCAAAGACAACCGCTAACGAAATAGTTTCAGAATCATACTGAGCAAGGTAGGTATAGCAGGAATAGATGAAAATGACACCAAACAGAATAAACACACACACATATATGTATGTATGTATGTATTTTATTACTATTTTATTTATTCGGGGGAATTTATGAAAAAGAAAAGAAAACTCTGTGTCAGTAGTTTACAGTCATACTTCAAGCCCCGAAGTCTTTCTCAGACTAGATTTTGGAGTCATTCTTTCCCTTTCTTCCAAAGCTGGAGTTAAGCTATTCTCATGTAAGAGCTGTCTTGCTTATAAGTATTTTGTGAACTGCTTCCCCTCCTTTTCCTCTTTCTTTTGTTTCTGTCCTTCTTTCTTCCCTCCCTCCATCCTTGTTAACTTTCTTCTTCTTTTTTTTTTTTTTTTTTTCCCTAGCTGGGAACACACCAAAATTTGAACAGAAAAAAACTGAAAGCATAAAAATGCTTTACAGTCACAACCAATTCCTTTCAAAATAGTTACCCAAACTAGTCCTCCTCATTTGGACAATTACAGCCAAAAGAAGGATCTAGTTTCAAAGTGCAGCTGCTCATTTGAAGTGGGATAGGCATGGTTAATTTTTTCAATGAGAAAATGGTGATGAATGGAATAGAAAATAAAGATGTCTTTAAAGCTAGACTAAAAAAAAATTATTTTAACTCAAGAAGGTCATCAGTTTGGAAATATTATCCAGAGAATTATCAAATCACAGAGAGGAGCCTTCAGGAAATCTTAAGTGACTACAAATGGAAAGTATGCCTTAGAGACCAGTTTAAATAAAAGTCACAGTAGTCACATATATGCTCAGCCCTGCAACTTCCAACTACAGAGGAATCCTAGGGAGACCCCTGGGATCCCAACATGTACAATTATCTCCTTTGTAAATCACACAGTGCTAGTAACAAAGGTCTCTACAATTTTTATTAATACAAGTTTATCAGAGACTATGATATTTACAATCTTATGACTTTAGAATATTGTTTTGCAGACTAAAACAAATGACCCTTAAAACTACATCCGATACTGATCACATAAGCATGTTCCCTTTGTGAGAATTCATTTAGTCAAATACAGTTAATTTGCACACTTCTATGTCTCATGCTTCAATTAAAAATTTACTAATTAAAAAGAAGTTATACTCAATCCTCTCCTTCCACATGAAACGTTTTTCTAGACACATTTTTTTTTTTAAGATAATGAGAATACAAAACTGCACTTCTCCTTCAAGGTCTTACTGAAAAAACCCTGTAAGCTATTTTAGAATGTTAGTTTTGCTTTTGGATTTAGTATTCTCAAGTCTTCTCTTTTGATAGGCAAAAAACGCACCCTCTGATATTTACATTTCCTATTCATCACATTTAATTCTTCCCATTTTTTTTCTACTAATAACTATCCAAATAACTAAAGATCACCATTCGTTATTCAGCACTTTGATTTTGTTGGTATATCAGTATAACTGGCATACTTTTTCTTTTTGAAAGCAGTTTTCACATTTACCAAAGGGCCTAATCAGCACTACAGCTGCCCGCTGCCTTGTGGGGTTTTATCAGTAATATAGTTAACAAACAGCGGTTCTGTGGATAACCACACCATGTTCTAGGTTATCTAAGAACTCATACCCTTCCCTCAACTTCCACCTGAAAAATTCATGAATTAAGAAAACCTCAATGGAAGGGGGAGGGATCTATGAAATAGGGCATTCTCATTTGTCACTGAAATTACTGACTTTTGAAGTCAGTGATTATTACTGTTGTGTTAAATTATTTATTTTCAAGGAAATAAGTGGGGGAATCTCAAAATGACTTTTAAGTCATCTGCCTTAAGAATATCCTAAGAGCCAATTAAGATATGTGTTTTACACTGGTCATTAAAAAAAAGTGACTAACTGAAGTTTTTGGGTTTTGTTTTATGTAAACCATTTTGTGGTTTACATAACTGCCTGAAAAGCTTTAGGTTGCATTATACTTCCAACCAACAGTGACTGGCGTTTATTTACTCTTAGTAAGCAGAAGTTTGTCTAAAACTACAGAAAGTGATTACCAATCGCTTGCTACACGACATGAGATAGTCTTAAAACTCCCATTTACCCGCTACTGAACCAATATCTTAGCTCATTCTAGGGAACATGAGTGAGTATTTCTCCAGCAACTAACCTAAGTGAAAATATGAGCCCTAGCTCTGTAGAATACAACAAATTTGGTCACAAAGGAAAATGAAAGCAAGCACCCTAATACCAACTGAAGACACTTTAGTTGGAGAAAAACAGCCTGCATCCCGTAACATTTTATGATACCAAATGAGATGCAGGCAATGTAATTTCACTTATGCGATTCACTTACAAGCAATGCAAATGCAATCTTGCTGATTACATTTAAAACAAAAGACTGAATCTGCTTATTTATAGAGCAGAGCCATAGTCATGCAAAACTCATGCTACCCCCCACCTGGTGTGGAACCAAAAGAAAACAATCTGGCTGAAGACCTTTTCATCTCCACAGAAAGAAAAATGATGTTAACTGTGAACTCCGGGTTGACCCAATATGCTTAATAATGTAGCTTCTCGGTGCCCTCAATAGAAAACAAGGTCAACCGTGTTAGTAATCGTTAGCTGAGGTGTTCAGCCCCCATGCAAACAATGTCCAAGGTTTTATTTGTTTTTTAGATAGCCATAAGCAGTGTTCAGAAAACACTTTCATCTATGTTTAATTTTAAACCTTCATTTATCTGTGGGTATGTGTGCAGATACATACACACACATTTGTATATAAACAATGGAGATGTATAATTTCTACAGGGAGGTATAGGCTGCTACAACTAATATATTCACTAGCTGCACTCCTCACCATGCATATTTTATGAGCTTCTCTGTGCAGTTAAGTGGGGGTCTTGAGCATTCCAGAACTACTCATTTTAATCACCACCCAAAACTAGAGCTTTTATTAGATAATTTTCCTATTACGAAGTTCAATAGTTAGAACTGAATGCAAAAGTTGCTGCCAAATGCCCTCTCTGAACTTCCCAGAAGAGCCACAGAGCTGGAAGAATTCTTCTACTTGTCTGTGCTGCTCCGTTTTTAAAGATCTAACAGGTACTTCTGGCTCACCACCAGCAACTGAGCCAAGGCCCAGCTGCAGGCCACTGCACCAGCATCCGAGGCATTTGGTGAGAGTCTGGCCGATAGCTAGATCTGCAGCACCCTAGGCAGAGAGGACCATCGCCAAAGCCAACTTGGGCCCAGCTGCAGTTTTAACATAAAGAAGTTTAATAGGATACCTCACACCTACCACAGAGCTTTTTTCCAAGAGGAAAACTGCACGTGGCTGGAAATGCTCCTTGCAGAGTGACTCGTGGCTATGGGGTTTCTCAATCTTAGTGAAGAAGACACACTTCGATGGTCTCCCAAGTGATGCCAACACCGATTACGGCTCGCGGAAGCAATTTTCTATGCGGTAACACCACTTTTTTTTGGTCAGAGAGATTATTTCCAAATAGCAACCTTTGAGAAATTCTCAAAAATGCAGGTGACTTTGAAGTAACCCTTGATATACAACCACGGTCAGGTCTCAAAACTGTACTCAAATTGAACTTTGTAAAATGTACTGTGTTGAAGCATCTAACCTTCCATCTTCATGTCTCCAAAAGACCTAGAAGCGTATAGGTTTGCTCATTCCCACACAGCACAAGCAGTGGGCCAGAAACCATTTCACTTGTCTGGAATGTGAGCCACCGTCCAAGTCCACGGCATATGGCTCCACACTTCGCAGTTCCCACATCCCAGCAAAGATGCAAGTGCCGTCCAATATGCGTCGTCTCCGAGTAGGAAATGTCCGTGGTTTCTGGACTCTGAGGTACAGAAAAACGCTGCCAGGTTTTAGAGGAACCAAGGGACACATGGGTGGTAAGAAAAGGAGGAGATATTATGAAATGAAAGCAAAGTGTGATCCTCCATGGCAGAAAATAGCTGCTTCTGTTTTATTTAAACAGTTTTCCATAACGGGGTGCCTCCTACAGGGAGCTTTCCTTCTTTCATGTTTGGGAAAAGAATTAGACATGAAGACCCTTTGACTAACCTGGGTTATGTCTACAGTGGAAAATCAGGAAATAAAATTGGAAAGCAATTTAATAGAATGAAGTCAGATTACTCGTAAAAGGCTTATTTCAGATGTGTTCTTAAAGAAATTCTCCCCCGCTTCTCCTACTCACTGCCAACTAAAAACTGGCACTTGCCATCTGCCTCTACAAGGATTAAGTCACTATCCACCACAGCCACTGACCTTCAACACTCCCTGAAAGGAGTTCAGGATGGAGACCAGGAATGAGGCACCTCTGTGATCTGGGGAAAACTGACAGAACGGGACTTCAGATAGTTAAGATATTTTCAGGAGAAGATTTTTTATGAGCGCAAATTCTTGCATCTCCTCATATCTAGAAAAGTACTAAAATCATTAACGGAGACATTTGCTCCTCGAGACTAGCAGCCAGCCTCTGCCAGAACTGGTGCTTCACTAAAATCAGATATATATAATATACTGACCTTCCCCGCTACCTCTTTGGAGCAGTTCCTCAGAGCTAGCTGAGAAGCTGTCTCCCAGGCTATGGTCCTCATTTGCCCCAAATAAAACTTAACTCACAACGTTCACGTTATGCATTTTTTTTCAGTCGACATCGGTTAGGATTTATTGTCTGCCCCAAACTGTAAGTTGCTTAAGCCCCTTCTGCCCACTAAGGGTCATAAAGAGACACACAATGTACTGTAAGTCAGGCGTCCTGCGTGACCTTGCTCTGGTCATTTAAACTCTCTGGGGTGCCAATTGTCCATATGTAAAAGTCTTTTACATGTTTCCCTCACAGCGAGCACAGCACACAGGTATGCAAAAATACACCTTGATCCTTCTATTACTAACCATGCACACACGGTTATTTTATCAAGTGTTATTTAATTCAGACACATTTGATTGTCTCCCTAAATAAGCAAAACATCCCTACTAGACAAGGGCTGGGTGGTTTGCATTTCTACATTATTCTGACTGCTAGACCCAAGAAGACATCCATTTATTCACTTCTTCATCAGTAACTATTTATTGTACCAGGCACTGTGCTATGCCCCTAATCTGACTCCAGATGTGGACAAAATACATAAATCTGAGTAGATTGGTCGTTCATATAAACAATTCAGAGCCTTATCACGCCTCTCCGAACTGACTCCAATTCATCAAAAATGTACGAGCAGGTTGTATGTGGCACCCTCCATTAACTGAAACACACCAATAAATTTCCAAAATGTAGGACTCAGCACCAAAAAAATATCTATGTATGGGTGGAGGAATCCCCACATCTATTTCGGAGCTCCGAGCGGTTTGCGGCTCCTCTGTGCAGTCTGGCATCATGCATAATGCAACACCGCAACTGCTAACAGCAGGCGCGCACCAGATAATTTACACTTGTTTTTATGGACACGAGGAACTGATCTTTGAAGCCGTCCCTAATGAGATTCCGCTTGGCCCTAACAGCATCCTGAGAGAGTGTTCCGGTTTTCTACTTGGCATCCGGTGCATATTTATAATGCAGAATACAAGCTCATTTAAATTGCACATGTGGATTTTGGTGTCTTCCCTATGTTAAAGAGAGATTTTCATATACTAAGGAGCACTGACTACTCAATTACTAAACCATACTTTCCCCAAACAATGTCACTGCCAGTCACTACAGGTACTTATCAAAGAGGCAGGTCCATCAAAGGGTTTCGACCAGCAGGGCCAAAAGCTCCCCCAACTCCATCCAGCTCAGCTCTCTAGTCCTGAAACTCAATTAGGTCCTCAGCCAAAGGGGATCTCCAGAAAGCCTAATTATACAACACCTTTCTTAGTAGACACAGTAAGGGGACAGTCAGGGAGAAAACCTAAAGCCCATCACCGAAATTAACAACTTCCTGCCCCAAAGTGCTTGCCATGCAAATCTCTCTTATTCTCTCCCCTCTTTTATGCTCTGCCCCTTGTAAAATTCTTCCTTAAGCTTGGCACTCTTCAGCAGCATTTTTTTGTCATTTACTTTTCAAGAAGTTTATAGCTTAGTCACCAGTAATTAGAAATCCATTACATACTTCCTTTAAATTGCATTTGTTTCACCTTTAAAACAAAAATTTCAGAAGGCTTTCAATCACTACATAACACCAATGCTGTTATAATGGTGTTATCTGTAGTAAACCCAAATCACAGGTTTCTGTGAAAATAGTCGTATGATAAGAACTGGAAGAGTTTACTACAAAAAAAAAAAAGTAAAGTTGTTAAAAACATAAGGATACAGAATAAAATTGGTTCACTTTATGCAAAATGTGTGATTCCCATGATAAGAGATGACCTGTTTTCATGGTCTTCATTTCAGGTAAACTCCACATATTAGGGACAGCTGACAGGCTCCTGGTACTCGGGCTGAAATATATCCTAATTAATTTCAAGCTTCTAGCCAATAATAGTTGATGCCAAATAGGATAAATAAATAAGCACTTTACAAGGAGTTAAGACAACATACTTTCTAATACCTCAGTTTTTAAGGTAGAGAACAAGATAGGAAACCCAAATCTTTAGGGTCAAGATGAAAGTGCAACTTTGATATTTTTCCTGTGTTAGAAATGAGAGTCTACTACTGTCAAAGTAAGAGTCAACCGAAGGCAGGATAGGTTATAGCATTAGTGTAGGAGTATCAGAAATACTCACTCTGAGCTTCGTCCAGCTCCATCCTGAAAAAGACACGGGAGACTCATAAGTTACCCTTTTTAAAGCCAAGTATACCATCAAGTCTAAATACATGCTCTCAAATTGAATGAATGATTCCAAGGGAGCACACACTTCGTGGGGAAGCACGTAGTAAGAGAACATGGAATCCCTGAAAACTCAACTGTCATTCATTCATTCAACAAGTATTTGGAGAGTATCTAGAATGTGATAGCACTGTGATACGTGCTGTGGATACAGATGGGCAACACAAAATAAAAAGAGTTGCTGCCTTCAGAGAGCTTAAAGCCTAGTGGAAGACGGACATTTCACAAACACTCAGAAAACACATTTATAAAAAGTGCGACCAAGGGAAAGCATTCCTTGTAGGTGCTCTGAGTCCATACACACAAAGGGTTCACGTAATCCAGAGAAAGGGGTAGGGGCTCCCCTGAAGCAGTGACGCAGGTGGAGAGAGGAAAGGAAGTGTATTTAGGGAGGAGGACATCATTCCAAGCCTCAAAGTTGACGGCAGGGGAGCAGCCTCTTGCTTTCCCGGCACCTCTCAGTACCTCTCCACTTGGAAAAATAAAAAATTCAGGAGGCATGCCTAGGAAGTTGGATTTACAATGTACTTCTCTTCAATGTCAGCCCTGAATCCAGACGGAATTGAAGACCTTGGGAAAAACTGGTGGACAGATCACCGAACTTGGCACTCAGTGCTGCCAACTGTCTGGCTGGCACCAAAATACAGGCTCAATTGGCCATAAAAACCGCACTGCAGTCTTGCTTCTCTCAAAGGAAATCATTTTGCCATCCGCAGTGAGGCTTACCCAGAGGCCAGTCTTAGGGGAAGGCCTTGAATTTTGAGCTTAACTCGATTGCACGGTTTGGGCAAGAGTTTCATGTTTCAGATGTGCAGTCAGGTAATCCGATCCCATCAGAGTTTTAATGGCCTCTAAAGAATCCAAAGTGTTAAATCCTTCTCCCAGCCTCCCCCAGAGCAGTCTGAGGGTGCGTTTTTCAACCTCCATTCTCCTCCATCCAGTCTCTCGTTCTCATACGCAAACTGTTCCTAAATCTGAGACACTAGGTTAATACTCGTTTCTTAATCCTAAAATCTGATTGTCGTCTGTGCTCTAAAATAATGCACACACACCTACCGTACTCCCTTTAAAAAACACTGAGAGAGGAAATTAAAGGATAACGGAAGTGGAATATGTAGAAAGGATGTTTTATTTCAGGGGCAACACCATTGTCAGGATTCCTTCCTTCTAAGCCTGGGAAGAACATTTTCTGGCTCTGCAGAAACCAAAGGCAGCAGACCCAAGCAAATTCCTCAACTCCAGGAAAAGGCACATCTCTGAGAGCTACACTGTCCCAAGCAGCAGGCAGGAGCTGCGATCGGTGTTTATTAAGTCTGTGCCCTGACTATCAGCAGGTTAACAGAAACTCAATCCCTCCCTCCCAGTGTGGGGAATCCCTTGGGAGACAGCACAACCCTAAAAACTTTAACAATGAGAGGAAAACAAAAACAAAAGCTCCTCAACGAGAAGAAAACAGACACACCAAACTGAATGGCAACCAAAAAAAGTTATGGTGATGATGGTCCATGTGCCGCCATTAAAACTCTGCTGAAGTTCAAGCATTGATGTTGTGGGTAAACAATATTAGTAACAGTAGCCACCATGCATTGAGCGTTGGGATACTGTGCTAAGTGCTTTACTCAGTGCTAAGCATCATCTAATATAACCTTCACCATTACCTATGGAAGCATATACTGTTATGATCCCCATGGTAAAGATGAGATACTAGCCACAGAGACTATAAGCGAACACATGTAAGGGGTCCCGGGGTGGAGAGACAGCCTGGATTCTGGATATACTTTCTTTTGGAACTTTTCAAACGATTTCAGTTTTTATGTCTTTAAATGTGCCTGGATTTCTGCTTAGCAATAACCACTTCGCTCCCAAACTCGCCCCTCCAAAATGCATGCATGCATTCTTCCTGTCTCCTGTTCTTCTGTTGACCGCTTTGTTAAGACAGTAAGTCCAGCGGTGGCTCCCTCAGCTCAGGATACAGCACCTCACAAAACAGTGCTGTTTGTTTATAAGGTGACGCAACCTTCCCCGCAGAGTGCGGGGGCATGACTAAAATCCACTAATGGCCAGAAAGCTCCTTTTAATTCTACACTTGACAAAATAAACGCCTCATAAAGGCAGGTAAGCAGAAGCTACTTTTCACTTTGGACTGCTCTGTCTTAATAACCTTTGAAAGTGAGAAACTGCAGGGAACAGGCTCTCGAGCATACACACACAACACACAATTATGGCACAAAGAGACTGCGATAAAAGCACAACTCCTTATGTAAAGGTAAATTTTTTTTTCCCCTCAAAAGGGGGTACCTCTCACAAATATAGACCATTCCTGAATTGCAAAGGTTCTTCTGCTGCAAATCCTGGCTGCATTAGCAGGATCTAACCCATCCGGTCTGAAAAACCAGAGCATTTGATTTCCCTGAAACCCATTCCCAAAAGGGCTGATCTTTTTTTCCCCTCTTCTGTCCACAGAAAATGAAGCTCCACTTACATGTTGGAGGAAATATTTCAAAACATTCCCTTTTTTCTCAAAGTGCAGAATTTATGGTAACAGATAATTAACAACAAATGACAAACAATCTGAGCAGGAAAGGTCCCAGTTTGGTTGCCAAGATGATGGTATCCAATTCCAAGATAAACAGTGGAGCGTGCCGGCTGCCGTTAACGTGGTGGAGGGGTCGAGATGGAGAGATGCAAAACAGGCCAGCCATCCGCCACCAAGGGGCACGACATGGGGCCAACCACCTCCCGCGGGGTTATTATTTCCCTTCTGAATTCTCAAGAGTGTCAGTGGGCAAGGGGGTGGTAGTGGACTCACTCTTCTGTAAGGAAAAGAACACCTACCAATGCCTTTATATTTCACATGGGGGAAAACAGATCCTTCTTTGAACTGCATTATGGCAGAATTCAGAATTAATATCCTTTAGGAGTTAATACCTCCTTCCTAGTCTGTCTATTCTTCCCAAAGACTCCCCCCTCCTCATTCTTCTTTTCTCTAAGTTGGTGGAGTCAAAATAGGTTTCAGTGCATCCAGCTGTGCCCAAAATGTGAAGGTCAGGAACAAAGTGAAAACAAGTTAACCTGTAAAAGTCAGAATTTGAGCACAACACATGGTAAGTCTCCTAGATACTAACAGATGGCAGACCTTGGGCAATTGAAGTTTCAGATACTTTTACATTTCTCAAAAGCCAGTTCATAGTTCACTATTTCTCAAATGGATTTTTTTTTTTAATATATATTGAAATGCAAACCTCAACTTCTGAGTTACCTAAAAAGGCCTACCAAATTGCTCCTTCTCAGGGATCAAAAATTGTTATTCTGATCCTTTCAAATGCTGGATTCATTGGTATGTAGAGTTGGCATGCATACCCCACAAAGCCAAGGTGAAATCTGTCTTATCTTCCTGCTGACGGATGTTTAGGGATGCTGACACACTCCTGGTGTTAAAGTCAAGCCCAAGGCCAGGGACATCATAATTGCAAGAAAGAGTTATGAACTAACAGAATATATCTGCTAGGCCCTCCCTCTCCTCTTTTCTCTCTCCTTCACATATACCACTATCTTCCCTCTTCTCCATAAAACATGTATCTCCACATTATATTTGCTGCCCACCCAAGCAGGACCAACATGCAAAAGTTGGTACTTTTAAGAAAAATGGAATATATTAAATATAAGGCAAAACCAAGAGCAATGGGTATGATACTTGTGATTTTTTTAAAAAATGCCTAATGCAGTCTGACAGGCTTCTGTGGTTATCTCTGAAGTCTTAAGGCAAAGCAAAATGAAACAAAAGGGGGAAAAATTTTCCAAAACTCAGGACCAAAATAGAGCTGGTAGAATGTCTATGTCATAGCAAAAGGCTAACTCAGGAAATTAGAGAAACATGCTGAGGTTGCTTAGCTGATGGGAGATTTCACTTTTTTTTCTTGATTTCAGTTTTAAGTCTTTGTGCAAAACACATTTTAAACTAAGTGTACAATATGTAAACGGTTTGAAACTTGGTCTGTGGCCCAAATACCTAAAACTAAATACTACAAGTAAGCCACTTTTCTTAGCCAATCAGCAGCAATGCCAAAATAGCCCACCAAAAGATGGGAAAAGATATTTTTCCAATCCAAGCATTGTCAAATCTTTGAGCTGGAAGGTTTCAGAGACTGTCTATCCAAAGAAATAAATGGATTTGAGTAGAGTTCATGTTATCGTGTAGTGCCCTGTAATCTTTTAACGAAGCCAGTACCAACAAATGAACTTCAAGAAGGGTTTAATTCTCATCTGGAATTTTAAGGCGCAATAGTATCAAGTACTGAAAATTTACTTGTTTGCTTTATTAAATGGTACTAGTGTTTCTTTTCCTGTTTTTTTTCTCAAGTAGTGTCAAGAGCTTTGCTATTTAATATAAAACCATACAAAAATTTAAACCAACTAGAGGGGCTTATATTCTTGATTTGTGGTAAAGGAAAAAAAATGAAAAGCCTGCAACAACGCATTTTCTTATTTGCATATATTTTATCCTTCTAAAGGGACAGAAACTGAAGAAAAACAATCTTCAAAGCAAAATAGAAGAAAAATATGCAGACCCAAATACTGCAAAGGCCAATAAATTCAACAGAGTTTCCTCTTTGCAGAGTTAATGTTTCTACATAGACAAAGCCTCTAAGTGTACTCTTTACATTAAAAAAAAGAGGCAGACTAACACGGCGGTCTGGAAAAGTGTGGTAGTTTTGTCTGTACTAATATTGAAATAATAGCCTAATCATGCCAGGATAGCTACTGAAACATCCTGTTTCCAGGATGCTAGGAAAGTCTAAAAGGGGAAGAGACATGGGAAGGAGAGAGCTAAGGAAATACTGAAAAAGAAGAAAAACAAGCTGATGGTGGATAGATCTTCCCAGACTCGGTGAGCTTTTTCTCCTTTTTGGAAATAGTTCAGAACTACCTAGAGTTTGTTATACAAAATGTGGCAGATTTAGTGGCATTAGCTTTGTTTTTATGTCTTAAAATCTACATCTTCATTGGCTCTAAATCTCAGAATTAAAATTAAGCATGTTTCAAATACAGACTCCCTATTATAATACTTCCTGTTTAGCTAGTCTTGTCATTTTGTCTATTTTTATCAAAATGTCTCCCTAAAAGAAATTTTTTAAAAAACTGTACTTAGAGCAGGAGATAAATTTAATCCATAAGGAGAGGTGAGCAGCGAGTTCCTAGTTTCAGGATAGGAACTGGCCACACTTTCCGTATGAATCTTTCTCTCTGTAAATGTAGATAACTGCTTCAGGATTTGAAATCCAAGCATACCACAGTAGAAAGAATCCACTTTATTTGTCAAAGTTCTTTACCCTCCCAGAGAGTCAAGTAACCAAAAACAAACAAACAAACAAAACTACCCAGTTAAGCAACATACAGCTAAGTTTCTAAGAACAAATCCATATGGACAAAAAAAATTATTTAATTTTAGGTTGCCTTTTTAAAGCCAGAATTCAAACAAAGAAATCGACGGAATAGGAAATAAGTCAGTTCTAAAATGAAGTCTAACTGCCACGGACCACAAGACCAGTGCCCTCAGGGAGCATATAGGAAAAAGAACTTATTTTTAAAAAGAAATGAGAGAGGAAAAGAAAAATACCCCATGTTTATATATGAGCACAAACCAAAAGGGCCATTCAGCCATCTCGAAGACAAATTTCACATTGAAAACATTAACAGAAATTATGGCCATGCTAATGTTCAGGCTGGTGATAAATTTGTAATGAGAAGGAGAAAGCAGCTTACCAAGAGAAAAAACTGTTTAGAAATTTTTTTTTTTTTTTTTTTGCACAGCGAATGCAGCCCAGCTCTGCAACAAAGGATGAATTTCTACCTTGTTAGTAATGTGCAATTTTACAGAGCCCCAGACGTTCGCTCATTCATTGATACTCTTCCTCTGTGTGAGGAAGAGGTCATTGGTCTTCCCCCCTCCAAAGCATCCCCATGATATCTCACTATTATAGTCTTTCCCTACAGAATATCACTAATGATGAGGGATTTGTGTTCTTAATTTCAAACAGACTAAAGAAAAGAGAAGAAAAGGAGAAACCCTAGACTGCCAGAGTAGGAAGGAACGATGCTAAAGGGCATCGAGTCCAATGGCTGGTGAGGAACTTGAAATTCAAAGAGGCTCAACTTGCTCGGGATCACAAACCTAATTAGTGACCAAGACAGGACCAGAATCCAGGTTCCCTGAAACACTGTCAAGTCATCCACTATAGCAAGCTGTTTACTGATACTATATACTCTGCTGGCTTTCAAAAATGAATTGGAAGGTACTTCTTAAAGAAATTTCCCTCCAGTTACAGGACTAAGAAGTAGCCAGCATCGTTGGCCTCACATCTTCCCACACATGACCAAGCTGAATTATACTGAACCAATGAACAGCCTTTGGTCTATACCTTGATTATAACATAAAACAGAAGAAGGTACCTCCCAAGGAAGCGGTGCTCAAAGAAAGTAGAAGATTTACATTAGAGTGAGCCTTTAATGCAAATCTTGCTAACAAAGCAGAAGGGATTGTAGACAAATCACATTTTTATCATTCTTTAAAAAAATGTTTTTATTATCATAAAAGTATTACATAGTTCTTATAAAAATAATTTAAATTATACAAAAGTATATAAAATAAAAAGTGTAAGATCTTTACCCATCACTCCCTCCCCCAGATTTGTTTGCAAATTTATTCCCTACATGATCACCAGTAATGTTGGTATTTATCTTTCTACACATTTTGAGATTTTTTTTATAACCAAATGGCATCATTCTGTAACACTCTTCTGTAACTTTCTTCCTGCATCTAAGGATACCTAATTCAGACCTGAAATAAACATTTACTTCCTACCGTGTAAGAATGAAACTTCAGATCAGACAAACAAAATCCTGTAAGAATTTGGCATGGAATGATCACCCAGATACCCTAAAAGCTTCAGATCATTTCGGATTAGCAATGTCCAAGCAAACATTGACAGATGCTGTAAAACACAACAAAGCAACAAGAACAAGTTGGACTGTCAAGTTTTATGCAAGCAGTTCAAACAAAAAGATGTTAACACTTATTTCATGCTCACCAGCTAATGCACAAGACCATAAATATTATCACAGCATCTATTTATCAAGTGCTATCTTCTGGGCACTATGTCATATACATCATCTCATATATTGTTTACAACCGTCTTAGAGACTCATCAAACCCATTTTACAGATGAGAAGACTGAAGTTCAGTAATCCTGTCCATCATCACCTAGCCAAGCTAGTAACTGGCGGGATCAGCATGTGTATACAGATCTCTGATTTCAGACCACATTCTCAGCTGCCATGTGAATACCGTCCTCATTCCCCAGCTCAAGCTGTGCCCTTTGTACTCAGTCCTAGTTAATTATGGTTAACTCTTGATGCTTCTGTTGTAACCACAGCCATAGGTAGAGAGCCTAAGACACTGATGGGGGTACAAGGGCCTGAGACGAGCACAAGTGAATGAAGGCCACTGTGATTCTGCAGAGAACAAGCAGGTGACACTCAGCTCTGGGGATTCCTTGCCCCCTTGGGACTGTCAGTCCCATGGAGTAACTGAAGGCAGGTGAGACACTCCTTGACAGGCAATTAGAAGTCAACGCACAGACAGAGAAAGACAAATACTGTATGTTTTCACTTATATGTGGCATCTAAAAAATAAAACAAACGAACAAATATAACAAAACAGAAACAGACTCACAGACACAGAGAACAGACTGGTGGTTGCTAGATTGGTAAGAGGTGGAGCGGGGGCAAAATAAGTGAGGGTGATTAAGAGGTACGAACTACTAGGTATAAAATAGATAAGCTACAAGAATGTCATGTACAACACTGGGAATATAGCCAATATTTTATAATCACTTTATATGGAGTATAACCTATAAAAATACAGAATTACTATTTTGTACACCTGAAACTAATACAATTTTGTAAGTCAACTATACTTCAATAAAAAATTTTAAAACAAAAAATTTTAAAAAAAGAAGTCAGGGCACCTTCCAACCCTGACAGCCAAAACTCCCACCCAGCCAAGTTTGCTAGTAATGAGTCCTGGAGGAAGACAGGACAAACTTACTAGTGATTTTCTTATTTATTCATTTATTTATACTCCAGTGATTTTCAAAATGGACTGAGACAGCTTAGAATAAAAAGGTGCAGAATCAATAAAACAATCATTAATGCGAAGAGCTAACATTTACTGAGTACAGAGTATGTACTAAGCACTCCTCTAAAACTTTACAAGTCATAATGTTTTTAACCTTCACAGCAACCTTTGGAGATAGGCACTACTTTTATCATCCACACTTTAGAGACAGGGAAAAAAAACCAGATAAGTTAATACCTTTGTCCACGGTTGGTTACACAGCTAGTAAGTGGTGCAACCAGGTTTTAAATAAAACAATCTGATTCCACTGGAGACTCTGACCACGACACTACACTGCCTCCTCAAAATAAGTATAAAAAAACAAGAGCTAAGTAAGTTTCCAGGGGTGTTGACAACTAAAGCCGTAGACAAGGACGTAGCTAAAACTGAAAATAAAATTTGATTTGAGCTTCCTAGCAACCAAACCTTAAAGAAAAAGGTGAGGAATTAACCTCAGTAGGGTAGCCAACCATCCTGGTTTGCAGGGGACTGAGGGGTCTCCCGGAATGTGGGACTTCCGATGCAAAAACGGAGATGGTTGGGTACCCTACTAAAGATGTTTTACAGCATTTCATTAGGCCTCAGATAATCTAAAACATACCAAATCTTGATGGTGTTTTCAGACCTACACTGGCTTCTTGAGTACCTCCTCCCACTATCATTAAAAATACTAAATAATTTTCATCATTAAAAATACTAAATAACATTCTGCTGGGGAAGATGACAGGGTTGTAGAAAAATGAAGCCCTGTTAATTGTTGGTTTTCAACTATCACGTCTATCAGTATGTTCAAGAGTCTGGATAAGAGGGGCTCATGAAATCTGGGTTCAAGTCTGCCCTGTCAACTCCAACTGCGCTTTAATTTTCTTTTCCAAGGTCATATCGGATTGCTTTCTTTTAAAAAAAAAATCCTCCCTACGTCACAGGCAGAGATGTATATAGGCTAGTAACTCTTAGAAAGCTTGGTGGCAACCTGGTCAGAACTCACAGGTGAAACCAAACCAAGACCATGGAGTAAACCCTTAAAGCCGGTGGAAACAACAACTCTGAAATCAGGGATGAGCTTCTAAAGTTGGGAACCGGGTCTTATGCATATGTGTTCCCTCCACAGCAACACCTTGCAAATAAATGTCTTAATTGCAATCTTAATCTTAATATGTCAGAGCTAAAAAGATCCATAACTATCATTTGGTACAAATGTTTACATTTACTGAGGCCGGGAGAAAAGAAGTAAATATGCCCAAGATGGGTCACAAGCTGAGGTGAGACAAACTAAATTAAATGGGAAGTGAGCTATTCCTTAACTAAGGTAAGAAACCTCAACTAGGTTTCATGAAAGAAATACAGATCATTTAAGGGCCCAGCATTGTAACTCCAATCCAGGTGATCTGTCATGGGTCTTCATAGACCTCAGTTGTTAAGTGCCAAAGGAAAGCAAATATTTTAAGAAACCCATGCAAAATAAATGAGCAACTATTCAAGTGGAAAAGACAATATCTTTGTGGAGAGGAGTAAAGCTCTACCATAACATGTTAAAAATTTTAGAAAAACTTAAGACATTTTAGACTAAACATTTTATAGGTATTTTCCAGCCAATTTAAGTTTCTATTTAGACTCAGGGCAATCTTTTAAAATATAACATGATCCCATTTAACCAAGATAGCTGAATGCCCAGCATGGGCCAGTCACTGTGCCAGGGCACCAAGCACGGAAAAGAAAGGCCAAGGAAAAGGTCGGCCATATGCACACATGTTCATACAAACACTCAAAATATTAAGACAGGACAGAAGGATCCCAATGAAAATTTCCAAATCTCAATCACAATTTCTCAACTCAATGCACAATCAAATCAATGGATCAATCAAGCGATCAATCAATTAGTATTTCTAAGCACTTGTTACCTGCTCAATCCCTGCCTTTAAGAAATGAATGATATCGTTGAGAGAGAGGGCAGGTGGGAGAGAGGGGAGAGATAGAGAGGGAAATTATAATGGAGGTGGTCTGGTTTGAAGTAAACACCAAATAACGAGGGACATCGTGTTGGTAGGGGGGGTAGATAGGCACAGTCATTTTGGATTGGGTGAGTTAGAAGAGGTTTCCTAGACACAGAGGGGCCTGAACTGGCTCTCAGCAGAGCGTAACTGTGAGTGTCTCAGCTGTGAGAAACAGTAAAAGCATCGAGATGGAAAGGCTCATGGGGTGCTCAGGTGGCAGAGCCAACATGCGTGGCTGGAACAAAGGGTTCAGGTGGGAAGCCCTTAGTGGGTGATGAAGGTGAAAAGGCCAGCTGGAGTTGACCGTGGAAGAATCCTCTACTTCTAGGAAGGAAGTCTGGTAAAAGGGCTACACAGCTGTCTAGGCTGCCACTGCAAACTCCATTTTTCAAGCCTTGTTTTCATAAAAGGTATAATTTGATCCTTCGAATTTTTCATGGCTAGATCTAAGCACATCAGTCCTAAAGTTACATGATTTTTCAAATATCTCTGTGCATTCACAGTTCACCAGTGGAATCTTAGGGCTACAAACAAGCGAAGAATAAGCTGAGATTCCCTATCAGTCATTTTCCAAGGAATCTGGGGCAAAACATATTTCTTTTGCCTGGGAGGAAACAGAATCCATAAAGTGCTTTGTGATTCCTTAATACAAAACGTCACGCCAGCAAAGCAGAGCTAAAGGAATCCTAAGTCCAGCTTGCACACATTCTATAACATATTTGAAGAAAAAGAAATTATCAGAAGCAGAAGAATAAAAGGAATATTTGAAATGAACACAATTATTGTTCAGAAAAGCCATTTTAACAAAGAAAAATCTTATTCCCGTTAAAAACCTCTCCTTAAAACCATGTTAGGAATCCTTCATTATCATGAATATATTGTGATTTAAAGAAAGTAGAAAAATCTTAGAAATAGTTTAGCATTAACCATTTGCAAGGATTTCTTTCTCTTTTTCTTCTTCTCCTTTTTTTGCAGAATTCCCATCATAGATAATTGAGTAGTTCTACAGGATATGCATACTTGCGAAGTAACATCCCAGTATTTACTATACTACCCAGGCAGTCAAGAGAAGGATCTTTTTGTTTGGTTAGTGTTTCTAAATTTGGTGGGGGAGGTTGAGAGTGTGTGTGTGTGTGTATGTGTGCGTGTGTGTGTATGTGTGTGCGTGTTGGGTGGGGGGGGAGACCTACTGTTTTTTTTTTTAAATGCCCAAATAAAACAATTACTTAAAAAAGAGCTTGTGGCTTGGACATGCCCCGAGTTCAGTTTTGCCAGCAATGGCAAAAACAGTCAACAGAGCCCTAACCTCTTTTCTCTCTTGACTATATAATGGTTTGCAAAGGGGTTTAGTCCTACTATGAAAGACTCATGTTAGACATTGGAAGAG
This sequence comes from Balaenoptera musculus, assembly GCF_009873245.2. NCBI lineage: Eukaryota > Metazoa > Chordata > Mammalia > Artiodactyla > Balaenopteridae > Balaenoptera > Balaenoptera musculus. The sequence goes on from NC_045792.1 coordinate 81,664,663, forward strand.
TCTAATAGAGAATGAGCACCAGGCCTTGAATAAACAAGGGAGATGGTGACCTTTTGCCCCTTCTGCTGAAAGCCCAGCACATCCTGCAGCAAAGGAACAGAAAAAAAGCTGGTGTGCATCCAGGTGCTGCAAAATCTTTGCCTCTGGATTTCTCCCACACTTTGCTCCTGAAACAGTTTAAACTGAGACATGACTTAAATAGTATTAGGGAGTGAGGGGAAAGTACAATTCCTGGAACCAACTGTTCCACTGTCCCTTAATCCTTTGTTCCCCATATTGTTTGAGTCCTGCAGCATGCAGCACACGTTCTACGAGCAACAGGCAAGACGATGGATTTAGCAGTGGCTGGACAATTAGTCCCAATTAGGCCTGTTTCCCAGCTGAATGTAAAGGGGTGGCAGGGTGAGGTGTGTTTGCGGGGGAAACTACAGAAATTTTAAAGATATTTCATCATGGAGGCAAGCAGTATAACATAAAGCAAACTGAATTAGGGGTCAGGAGACTCTGCCAAAATTCACTGTGCGACATTAGGCAAATACCTTAACCTCTCTGTTGTTATACACAAAATGCGGGCAACCCTCAGAGGCTCTGAAGATCTAATGCCAAATTGTAGTTGAAAGGACATACTCTGGAATTGTTCAGCGTTACACCGACGTGGAGGATTCCTCTGAGTTGTACTTGGAACCATAGATACCCATCTGTTTGGGGAATCATACACCTTTTATTCTCCTGGGCAGAAGTCATTAGTGAATTTCTTATTTTATTTCTAGTTTCCTGATGGCTAATTTTTTTAAGTTCATGAGTGATACTTACATATGTACATGTGGCGGCTGGAATCTGCTCTGGTTGATGTTGTAGTGCGTGAATGCCTGGGTGGGGTTGGAGCTGTACTCATCCACCGTTATGGTAACCTTGCCTTGAGAAGGAATCCCATGTGCCATCCTTCCTCCCTATAGGCATGAGCAATTCACAACTTTCCGGAGCAAAGGATGGAAGCAGGCATGGTGCGTTTCAGCCCAATCTCTGAACCCAAGGGTCTACTCATCAATACTGCTGTGTGTTTCTGCAAAAAACAAATGAAAAAAATGAGAACAAAGAAAAAGAGGATGTTCTAAGCGATGTCAGATGGGACACCTAGACATGAAATTGGTCCAGGAAAAATCTTAATCTGTGTGGTTGCCTCATGGATAAAACCTTTCCCAACTCTCCACCCAGCATGTACTTCAGAATGGACATGACACTCCAAATGATACGGCTGGCTGCTAGCAAATCATTTCAATGGTGTTCAAACTAAGATTTCCTCTTTAATTATAATTATGGCACTTAACGTGAATTACGGAAGGGGCACATCCACAGTTGCCATGGTGTCTAACTATAAATGGTTTGTGCTCGAAGTGGAGAATCTTCCAAACCTTCCCTGCTAATTGGAATGTCTGGTCTGTACAAAGTTGGTATCACAGAATAATTTGAAATCTCGGTGCTTAGCACAGCCATAAAACACAATGCCAAATGTAAATTTTAAATGCTGTGCTCATAACAGATACCTGTGTGTAACTATAATACACGCATAATATATGCACACATCACATATAATTTTTTCTTTCACAGTGGCTCCCAGCACACATAGGTACTCAGAGCTTGGTGTGTATATGGATTCCACTCTGGCCAAGAACTTTATGGAAGGCAAATCCTTCTTGCTAAATGTAATATAATTTCTTTAAACCCTCCAGTTACTCAGGGGAAAGTCAAATACATCCAGGTTTGGACCACCATTTTGGATGCACTCATGACCGCCCCTCTTGGAGCCCAGAAGGAGAGGTAAAGGAGGGTGGCCATTGGATCTACCACTTCACTCCTGCTTGGTGCTGCATAATTCTCAGTAGCTGGTTTCATACTTTAAAAAATGTTTCTGTTCTTTTTGATTCTTTGTATAAATGTCAATATATTAGTTGCTGCCCTGGGTTCGGAAATGAGGATGCTTATTTTTATACCAAGTGTGCAAAGACTGAGCAGAGCACATCCCTGCTTCGCTGCTGTTGCAATTGATCAGTGAGGTTTTAAAGAAGCGGGCAGCACACTCCCTGGATAACCCTTAGGTAACCCACATTCTTACTTTAAGTGCTCCCCATTAGAATACTTTCACCATGTGCACCATTAAGCTCTGGGAATCTTAGCTGCTATCTCAAATAAAAATATTTAGAATAATAGGATTAGATTTAAATTTGGCATGAAACACCTTAAATACCAAGCAAAAGGCAGATGGCCTGCCATAGGCCATTTATTTTATTATTTTACAACCCAGGGCTTGTGTAGTCCTCCATATGCTAGCTGGGCTAAGAAATTCCGCAGCGTTCTACTCAAATCATTGTCTTCTTCATATTAGCAAAGCAAGCTAAATAACACCCACCTTGCCTGCATTCCTAATGCACAACAGCACCGCCAAGAAATGAATCCCTCGTGCTCTGGCATTTTAAACAAAGTGTCACTTTGGGTTCTCTTTCTTCTTCCTGACTTCATGGGAGGTATGAGTCCTCTAAGCATCAGTTGACAGACAACTAGGCCAGTAGGATTAACAAATTAAAATCTTCCCCCACTCCTCTGATGTAAGATATCTATAAGAACTGCTTACAAATCATAATGTAGCAGTTCTCATACCAAGTTTGCAGCTGTTTCCTTAATTTCCCCCACAATTATATTTTACTGTTATTTTGCATAACAGTAAAACACAACACCTGCTTCAAATTGCAGTCCTGTTCTAAGTACTGTAATTCTCTTTTGAGACACAAAGTACCGAGAGACACGACTGAAGCGCAAAACTGCATAATTGCACCACGCTGAAAAGTAAAAACAAATGAAAACATCTTCCTGTTATAGAAATGACTGTCATTAAAAAGAATGTTAGCCATCAAAGCACAGAGGGGAAAAAATACACATTTTCAGACTGCAAGAACTAGTGTTTTGCATAAATTAGAGAGTGGTGTAAAATTACATGGCAATTCTTATGTTCCTGCCCATCAATTGTCTATTGTGTGAAATACAGAACATCCAAGAAGCAAGGGAAGCAAACTCATGTCTAGACCATTGTGACCTCTCAGTAAACAATCTCTGCACCCGGTTGCCAGAAACATTTAAACTGTTTCTGGAGTAAACTCGCTAATTAAACTAAGCAAAATGGCCTACAAATGAAAGATACATTCCTATTATGTAAATATCTAGGCAATGACTTACAGTAGCTAGCATCAGACCCTCCCGTTTGAAGCCCAGAAAAGATGGAACTTAGAAGGTCATCAGTTTGCACTCCTATATGGTCCACTGTACCCTAAAGTCAACATGGGATTTTGCCTTTTCTATCAAGTGAGATCTGTGCCTCTTCAGCAAGCACAGGCCCCTGTAACTCGGAAAGGCTAAATGGGTGGCTGGCACCTCATTTGAATTCATCTTTACCATGTTCTCTTTCAAATGTTTTATCGAAACAGTGCACCTGCAGTGTCTATCTTCTTTAATCTGGAGTCCTTTGAAGAAAATGTCAGACTGAGGCAGAGAGCTTCAAAACTTTCACAGGAACCTTTACAGACAAATCAAGAAAAAGCTTATTTTTTAAAAATGCTATGTTCACCCCCCACTCACATCACAAGATGATCATATCCCAAGAATAGGAAACACCAATACATGGGAAAGGCTTTTTTTTTTGTTTTTGGTTAAACTCCCTCCTCTAACCTGAGAAATCTAGAAAAAGCTTGAAACAAAACAGAATGATACACCACCTAAAACTACCAAGAACCTGCGTCACCTTGCTTCACATATTTAGTCAGTAAAACCTTCCAAATAATCAGATTTTGGAGCATCTCATCCTCATCACACTTACATTACTTTATGTATAATATTTAAAGAGACCAGTATTCTTTTTTAAAATTTCCATTTTTATACTTCAATACATTTGCTCTACAAAACAAAGGAACCCAGTACTAAATGCCAGGAATCCTAAAGAAAAATGTAAAAGGGATTGACACTGCCAAACATTCATGCTGGTGCTACTTTGATTTTCTCTTAAAAAAAAAAATCATGTGAGCACATTTTGCATTTCCTAGACAGCAATCACTTATCCTGTGCCTTAAGCTGTGCAACTTGGAATGTTCTTTTTCAGGAATCTAGTGGGAAACGCTTTTAAAGTCGGCTGGCAATGAAAGGATTAAAAGCTGAGGAATTAAATAACTGTCTCCACCTCCTAGACACCAGAAGTCCAATTTACCAAAAGTTTTCAAAGCAACAACTCATGACCTCTCTGCCCGAGCACCGCACGGCACAGCCTATGAGAAAGGAGCCCGTGATTTCCTCGTTTAAACAAGGATGCTCATTTTATTCACTAGCCCTAAGAAGACCGCCCGACTGCCTGGCCGGACTTTGGGACTCGTCTGCTCCGACTCCGCCAAATTTCGCTTTCTCCTCCCTCTGCAGCACTGATCGAGTGCTTTCTCAACTCACGCCCTTACTCTTTCATGCCCATCTCCAGTTACTCATCCCTGTATTCCGGAGCGATGCCCAGAAGCCTTCCGGGCGGCTTCTCCAGCAAGGTTTTTAGACGGATGCACAAAGTTCCACGTGCCTCTGTCCACAGAGCGCCCTCCCTCCCGACGCACTTACACCTGAACTTGTCTCCAGCACTGCGGACACCCGGCTGGCACATTCTTTCGGAAAGAAAGGGCAGGACTTTTCTCCCGCGCCTCTGGCAACGCGTAGAGTCTATATATGGTGGGGCGGGGGGCGCGGAATTCTCTACTTTGGATTGGTGTGTTTGTTTTAAATCTAGGGTGGGCAGTTGGGGGTGGTCAGCAACTACACACACACACACACACACTCGCGCGCGCCCTGCCCTCCCGGCTCACGGCCGGCTCGTCCGGACTACAGCTCCCCCTTCCTTCCTGGAGCACCAGCTCGCCTTACTCGCTCAGTCCCCCGTTGCCACCGCCGTCGCCTCCGCTGAGGCCGCCGCTGCTGGCACTGTTGGCGCTGGCGCTCGCGGCCCCAGGCTCCGCTGGGCGCCTGTCTTTCTTTCTCTACCTTTCCCCCAGCCCCGAATTGATTGATGACCACCGGCGGCCAATGGCTCTGACACCGCGCCATCCTCGCTCGAGCATCACAGCCCCACGCCCCCGACGTCAGCCTCCAGGGCGCGTTGGCATCCCCGAACCCTCACGAGCGTAGCCCGCGCCCGGAGCCGCCACCGCCTCCCTGCTCTCTGCCCCGGAGCTGCGGGCTGCTTCCCTGGAGCGGCGGAGAAAGAAAGGGAGGGAGCCAGCGAGCGTTGGAAGGGGGTCTGGAGGCCACGGATTTCCCCCCCTCTTTGGAAATCTTTTCTTGCACTTAAAGTTTTGTTTGTTTTTTCCACCATGACCTGTTTGTGTTTGTTTGCAGCATCTCAAATCAATTACACATTTTTCATGACCCGCATTTGCACTTAATTTGGGGTGTGTTGAGGGGGAATGTGGTAATAAATCTACCCCACTGGAGCATCCTTAATTTCTTTCCTTGCTGGTGGATTCTAATCCCCTCCCCAATCTCCAGGAAAATGCCCCCTCTACCTCCTAGGCCGCAAACCTCGGAATTCAAAGGCTTTACAAAGATAACCCTGTTACATGTAAATAGCAAAGAAACTCCTGCCTCTCGAGGGAAGAAATCGGGCGGCAACGGTTACTTTTTCTCGCCGCTCGTCCCCCGCCGCCCAGCCCGGGTCGCCTGCTCGCTCGGCAGGCTGCAATCGTGGAGACCGGAGGCGGCGGGGGAGAGCGAGGTTGGGGCGCCGGGAGAGAGTGAGAAACAGCCCCGCGCGAGAGCGGCGCGCACGCGGGCGGCCCGGGGGCGGCCGCGGAGCGCAGCCCGAGCACAAAGCTGCGCGGCGCCTTCCCGGCCACCGCACCTCGCTCGGGTCGCCGCGGGCGCCCGGGGCTCGGGCCAACACAATGCACCCGGGCCTAGGCCGGGACGGCTCGAACACATAACCTCGGGACTTTCTAGTAAACAGCTCGCCGTGCCCTCGTCCCCACCCCCATCCCCGCTGCCGGGCTTTCGCCGCCGCCCCTCGCCGACACCCCCTCCTTCCCTCCTAAGAAATCCCGGCGGAGGAGGGAGCCGCGAGGTGAGGACCCCGGGAGGTCGGGGGCCGAGGACTGGGGTGGGGGGAGGGGAGAAGGGCAGAGGGGCAAGATGGGGAGTGGGAGGGAGACAGCTCCTAAAAAAGAATTCGCTTTCGCTCGGGGGTTGAAAATAAGCCCTCCTCGGGCTCCGAATTGCCCGGGAAGCGCCGGCTTGTGAGAATGTCAGGGGCACCGGGGCAGCCGCGGTCCGCAGCCTCCGAGCCCCTCGCACGCGCCTCTGACAAGGCACCTCGCACCCGGGCTCCGCTTTGTGTGTGCATTTTTTTCCCTTCCTCTCGCGCGCGGCACCGGGCGCCCGGCCGCCTCCTCCCCCTCCCCCGCCCTCCGCCTCCCTTCCCGGGGCGGATTACCTTTCCCGGGCTGCGCTCCGGGTCCCGGGGATGCCTTCAGCGCCCGGCGAGCAGGCGATCCATCGCGGAGCAGCAGGAGCCGGCGGGAGGCGCGCGGGGGCGGCGAGGGGCGCGGGCGGGCCAGAACCTTCGACCCCAGAGGTCCCACCGCGGGCTGGGGCTGGGGGCCGGGGGGCGCGGCGCGAGAGGGAGGCGCGGGGGAGAAAGGAAGGGAGCAGCCTCGATCTGGGGAGAGAGCGAGCGAGGGGGCGAGGAGAGGGAGCGAGGGCGCGGCGAGCCGGAGGGAGCGAGAGCGGTGCAGTGACAGGGACTGCCACTGGGGTCAAAGGAGCACAGCTCCAGGAAGCAGGGCGGCCGAGGCGCAGCTCCGTGCGCGCTCCCCGGCGGGACCCCGCGCCCCCGCGCGCCCCTCCTGCAGCCCCGGCCCGCTTGAACCCCCACTGGCGCCCTGAGGCCCCGGGGTTGCAAGAGGAGAAGGGAGCTGAGGGCGAGGCCGGCAGCCTGCTGGTGCTCCCGGGTCAAGCAGGCGGCAGGAAGCTGAGCTGCAAGTTCATCATCAGGAGTGCGATCAGCGTAAAAATGATAGGGGGACCGGGGAGGGGGGCTACGGAGCCCCAGGAAAATAAAGGGGAGTTTTCCCTCCAAATGGGCGTCTTCTGCAAAGGGAACACCCAGGCCCCAGGCCCCCCACCCACCGACCTGCCGGGCGCTGTCTGCAGTCCTGGCACAGCTCCAGGGCGCAGAGCTTGCCTCGGGGGCAAGGGGAGCGGCTCGGGCCCTGCGCTGAAACCAGGGAAGGCGACCCTGGGTCCCCCTCCCCGTCTGCTGAGCTTAGACTTTCCTGGGGGAGAGCTATGCTCCCTTTTCTCAAGCCTTTCAACTCGCCAGGCACACACACACACACCTTTCTTTCTGCGATGTTGTTCCTAGGCCAATCCAGCTGATAATTTCTTTCACCTCCATGAATTAAGGCAGGTTCAGCATATGGAGGCAAGGAGAGGCAAAGACTAATTGTTTCCATTTTTGTGTTTGGGGCACATTTCTCCCAAAGGATAAGCAATTCAAAAACGTAAAAATCAAAGTTTGTCCTTTTTTCTCTGCTACTTTGGATTATGGAAGAAAAGGTTTTCAGAATTGTAGGCAAACACGTAAGGAAAAGAAAAGCCGCTGAAATGCTAGAAGACAGAGGACAAGGAAGAGAAGGCTTTTAGAAAACTTGGTTGGTGGTGTTGACTGTGAAAGATGAGGTGGCCCTGTGATGTTATGCCATTGTCAGAGCTGAAGGATTTGGACGCCAACCAGCTCTAATTCCTTTCCAGGAGGCAGACTCAAAAATCTAGGCATTCTCCAAAGGGAAATCCAATGGATGTGTGTGAGAGGGAGAAGTGTGCTAGGTATACTATGTGACAACTGACTAGACATCCTAGCTGAAATTATATCCCCTAAAAATAAAAAGGAACCGTTTCAGCCTGGTCTGTGGCCTCTGTGCTGAGACTAATTGGTTTCCAGGGTCTGGGGAGGAAGGGAGAGAGGCTGGTTGGAGCCCCTATAAAAAAAGATCAAACAGAATTCACTTGAAAATATGTCCCTTTTACAACGGGCTTTCCTGGCACTTGAATTTTTTTTTTAACATCTTTATTGGAGTATAATTGCTTTACAATGGTGTGTTAGTTTCTACTGTATAACAAAGTGAATCAGCCATATGTATACATATATCCCCATATCCCCTCCCTCTTGCGTCTCCCTCCCACCCTCAGCTATACATATACATATAACCCCATATCTCCTCCCTCTTGCGTCTCCTTCCCACCCTCCCTATCCCACCCCTCTAGGTGGTCACAAAGCACCGAGCTGATCTCCCTGTGCTATGCGGCTGCTTCCCACTAGCTATCTATTTTACATTTGGTAGTGTATACATGTCAGTGCTACTCTCTCACTTCGTCCCAGCTTACCCTTCCCTCTCCCTGTGTCCTCAAGTCCATTCTCTATGTCTGCGTCTTTATTCCTGTCCTGCCCCTAGGTTCTTCAGAACAATTTAAGATTCTATATATATATATGTGTTAGCATACAGTATTTGTTTTTCTCTTTCTGACTTACTTCACTCTGTGTGACAGACCCTAGGTCCATCCACCTCATCACAAATAACTCAATTTTGTTTCTTTTTATGGCTGAGTAATATTCCATTGTATATATGTGCCACATCTTCTTTATCCATTTATCTGTCGATGGACACTTAGGTTGCTTCCATGTCCTGGCTATTGAAAATAGAGCTGCAATGAACATTGTGGTACATGACTCTTTTTGAATTACGGTTTTCTCAGGGTAGATGCCCAGTAGTGGGATTGCTGGGTCGTATGGTAGTTCTATTTTTAGTTTTTTAAGGAACCTCCATGCTGTTCTCCATAGTGGCTGTATCAATTTACATTCCCACCAACAGTGCAAGAGGGTTCCCTTTTCTCCACACCCTCTCCAGCATTTATTGTGTGTAGATTTTTTGATGATGGCCATTCTGAACGGAGTGAGCTGATACCTCGTTGTAGTTTTGATTTGCATTTCTCTAATGATTAATGATGTTGAGCATCCTTTCATGTGTTTTTCGGCAATCTGTATATCTACTTTGGAGAAATGTCTGTTTAGGTCTTCTGCCCATTTTTGGATTGGGTTGTTTGTTTTTTTTGTTTTTTTTTTTTTTTAATGTCTGAAACATTTATATTAACATATTTCCATACAAATAACCCAATGAAAGTTTAGTATTAGTTGTTTTGTTTGTTTTTTTATACTGCAGGTTCTTATTAGGCATCAGTTTTATACACATCAGTGTATACATGTCAATCCCAATCGCCCAATTCAGCACACCACCATCCCCACCTCACCGCAGTTTTCCCCCCTTGGTGTCCATATGTCCATTCTCTACATCTGTGTCTCAACTTCTGCCCTGCAAACTGGCTCATCTGTACCATTTTTCTAGGTTCTGCATACATGCATTAATATACGATATTTGTTTTCCTCTTTCTGACTTACTTCACTCTGTATGACAGTCTCTAGATCCATCCACGTCTCAACAAATGACTCAATTTCGTTCCTTTTTATGGCTGAGTAATATTCCATTGTATATATGTGCCACATCTTCTTTATCCATTTATCTGTCGATGGACACTTAGGTTGCTTCCATGTCCTGGCTATTGAAAATAGAGCTGCAATGAACATTGTGGTACATGACTCTTTTTGAATTACGGTTTTCTCAGGGTAGATGCCCAGTAGTGGGATTGCTGGGTCGTATGGTAGTTCTATTTTTAGTTTTTTAAGGAACCTCCATGCTGTTCTCCATAGTGGCTGTATCAATTTACATTCCCACCAACAGTGCAAGAGGGTTCCCTTTTCTCCACACCCTCTCCAGCATTTATTGTGTGTAGATTTTTTGATGATGGCCATTCTGAACGGTGTGAGGTGATACCTCCTTGTAGTTTTGATTTGCATTTCTCTAATGATTAGTGATGTTGAGCATCCTTTCATGTGTTTGTCGGCAATCTGTATATCTACTTTGGAGAAATGTCTATTTAGGTCTTCTGCCCATTTTTGGATTGGGTTGTTTGTTTTTTTGATAGTGAGCTGCATGAGCTGATTGTAAATTTTGCAGATTAATCCTTTGTCAGTTGCTTCGTTTGCAAACATTTTCTCCCATTCTCAGGGTTGTCTTTTCGTGGGTTTCCTCTGCTGTGCAAAAGCTTTTAAATTTCATCAGGTTCCATTTGTTTATTTTTGTTTTTATTTCCATTTCTTTAGGAGGTGGGTCAAAAAGGATCTTGCTGTGATTTATGTCACAGAGTATTCTGCCTATGTTTTCCTCTAAGAGTTTTATAGTGTCTGGCCTTACATTTAGGTCTTTAATCCATTTTGAGTTTATTTTTGCTGGCACTTGAATTTGAAGTAAGGTATGTCTTATGCCTGAGTAGAAATGAAGGGCTTGCTAATGTATTTATTTTGTTGTACAGTATGTCCAGAGTGTCCGTACTTGTCAAATGTGCTGGGAGCAAGAGGACAGTCACTTTCCTTGCCCAGCATAAACCACAGCAAGTAGCATTGGTGTTAAAGAATGCCAAAGATGGGGAGGGGCTCCTTTATATTTTGTTTTTGATTTCCAGCCCAGCAGCAAACACTGACTGGAATCATGTTTTTGAAGAAATGCTTGGTTTTGTTTTCTTTCTTCTATGAGTTAGCAGTACACCTCTTATCTAAATGGTTAAAAATTTTCGACTGATTTTGACTGATTTAATCAGTCAAAAATAAATCTGCACCAACCAAATTATTTCTGTGGTTTTCTTCCTTTAGAAAAAAAAACCAACCTGATAGTCAATCAAAAAAGCAAAACTAGTTTGTACATGATCCTGGATCTAAATAATGTGCACACAAAAAACAAATAATAACCTGTTCTACTTTAGTGGCACATTTTATAGGATACTTAATGCTATAAAAAAAATCAAGTGAGTGATCCTTTACAAAGTTGATGAAAAATTGTTTATCATTTTATTGAGTGGGGAAAAATTGAGGCAAAAAAAGGTTAAAATCGTAGCTTGTAGTGTAGGAAGAAATCAGCCTCTACTGTGTCGCTGCTAATCAGTTATCCACTGAGAGTTAGTGACCAACCTGTATGAGGGTTATGAATTTTTATTTCCATTTGACTACCAAAATAAAGAAGTGGAGAAGTATAAGTGAATTTAAATGTTAAATTAGGAAAAAAAGGAACTCACTTTTCAAATAATTCTCATCCCATGGTTTTGAACATATTGCATTTTGTCAAATCATATTCTCTACCAGCATAGCTACCTACACTAAAAGCTTGTTTTAAAATGATTGGATGTGAGCCATGTCTGTCCCCTGACATTAGCTTTGAAACATCAAGCCTCATTATACCAAATTTTAAATGTTATATTCTGGGAGTTTTGGTGGTGTTTTTTTTTTTAAGATAAGTGAGCCTGTAAGCTCCATTTTTTTTCTTGTTGTTAAATTCAATTTTTATTGCTTCTAATGGAAAACAAAAGAAGGATAAAAATCCAATGCCAAGTTTATGCTTGCCTCTATGCAAATATTACAATTTTTTTCCTTTAATGGAATGTAAACCTGGACCCTTTCTCCAGTGATTTCATCGAAGGAACTGGCAAATATACTTCCTGATATCCTGCTGCAATATCTTTTAAAATATCATTTCAGAATGCATTTAGGGAAGAAAATGAGAGATAGGAGCGTGGGAGAACCTTAGGTGGAAGCTTGGGAAGTGAATGCTACTTCCCTTGAAAGCTCAGTACTTTATTTGGAGTTGGCTTTCATTCTCCCTATGAGAATAGTTTCCCAATACTTCAGGGATACTTGTGTATAACTAAAAGCTTGGTTCGACCCTGCAGCTCTTCTTTAGAAAAAAATTCAACTATTTTACCTCTTTTTTTCTTTAAATTGGTTGCATTTTAATCATCTTCCAGCAAAACTTAAGATATATATTATCAGAAATCAGAGCCTGTTAATAGAACTATTATGACACAATTAGGAAAATATCTGAGCCAACCAATACCTTTACTTTATTCTAAATTCCTACAGTTTTTACTTTTTTTTTTAGTTTGTTTTAAATGTTTTCATTGTAACCCCCTCAAGCTGAAGAACTATGCCCTCTATTCCTTTGTGGTTTTCATTCTTATGTGCTATGTATGCACTTGGTAGAAACTTGGAAATATTTGTTCAACAATCTTATGAGTCAATAAATGAGAAAAAGAGTAAGAGAATGCATGAGTGATTGAGGCTACTACACAATGAAGGAAAATCCATACCAGATATGCAGGAACGGAAGTGATATCATGAGACCAGCGTGGAGGATAAGAGCTAAGGATTTCCTACGGAGTTCAAATAGTACAATTAAAGAGGTTTGTTACTGTCTTCAAAAGCATGAAATAGTACATAAGACTGCTTCATAAGTTGATTTTCTCATAGAGAAGCTGAAGATTTTTATGTATCCCATCCATTTAAAGGCAGCCTTCTTTTTAAACACAGCAGGATGCAGAAGAAAAAAAAAGAATTTGTATCTTAAAATTTAAAGATATAATATATCAAAATATAGTCTCAAAAGAAAATTATGTGATTAACGTGATTCTTTGACAGATCCTTTTTGAAGTGCTCAAAATAAATATATAAATTATGGTTTTTGCCCTTCTTATTTAAAATTTCCTTTTGGTTAACCAATAAAAATGTGTATGACTAAGAAAGATTCAAGAAACACTAGAACACATGAAATTTTATTTCATAAAATAAATTTTATAGGCATTATCTTAGAAAGACTAAATTTGATCCAGCTTTGCCAGCAGCTTAAGTAATAAACATGGAGAGAGTGGAAATCTTAAAATTTTACGAAACACTCACTAATTCTTACCATACTTACTAACTAATGTTTAGCATGTATCAACAAAAGAGACGAGTATTATTTATGTAGTAATTTTAATAATCAGTTTCAAAAAAAAAGTCTTAACAAGATACTGAGCATGTGCTAGTGTGCTTTCTAGCCTAACAGACTTGCATGATCTCTGTTATCAATTAGTGTTTACTGAGTCCTTCCCTATATCATATCATGGTCCCAATTCTGGAAAAGTGGGATAGAATTTAGTGGTACTTGGGATAGGCTTGTCGTGGTGGAAGATGAGCAATCCCATTGAAGTAAAAGCCAAAGTAATCTCTTTTGAAAGATGGGCAGTGTGGAAAACCCATAATAACCAGATTAAAGAAAACATATGTGGGGTTTTTCAAGTTTAATAATTCAGTTTGACAAGCTAGTATAAGATATATCAATATTTTGATTAAGCAATGTATAATGTAATTTTCCCTCTCAGCAAAAATAAATAAATGAATGAATACATTTTTTTAAAAATTGACTTTGAGAGACCAACAGAATCTAAACCCCATTTCTCTCAGTATTAATAATGTTCAGTTATTCAAAAAATATTTTTTAAGCTCTGCTCTGTGACAGGCAGAGTACTCAAACCATGCTGATGGTCTAATGAAGCAAAAAGCAAGAGTTTTCTCCCACATATGAAGTAGGCAATCTAATGAGCCTGGGGAGAGACTGACTTTAAATAATCACATAAATAAATAAAAATTGTATCTAAGAAAAGGAGAGGCAACTGGTACAAAGAAAAGGTAAAACAGGGGTACTTTTCCTCCTCTGAGTGAAGACTCCCTGATGGAGGAAAGGGAAACAAGGATGTTATAGGAAAAAGAAAAGCAGTGTGGCGGGTTGCTGAGTACCAAAGGGGTCTGGATCCGGATCTGTAGGCAGAGGCCAGAACTGAAGGGCCAAGTTAAAAACATTTGAAGGTCACAACTGAGGTCTTGTTGAAGATGTTGACTTTATTCTGAGGGCAACCGGAAGCTGTTTAAGGATCTTAAGTAGAAAGGCTGACATGATTAGATTTATGTTTTGCAAAGGTCACTCTTGCCCCAGCGTGGAGAATGGATTTTAGGGGGCTAGAGTGAACTTTGGGAGGCCATTCGGAAGCTATTGCAGTCTTTGGGTTGGAGGTGATGGTAGCCTCCATCAGAACAGTTTGGAGGAGATGAGACATGGAGAGATGTGAATGGATTTAAGAGATTTGAATACATTTTACATAATAAAAACTAAGATTACCAGAGTCTTGAAATACTGTCTGAAGGTGTGGTAGTACCCAGCCAGAGAGGCTGAGAGCTATACTTACCCAACGACTTCCTTTTATAAACCCCTCATTCTACTCGTAGGACACCCTTCCCATGTCTTCAAGCCAACTTCATTCTATTCTATACACACCTTTTGGAATCCCATCTTGTCATGAAGAACTGCAGTATGAAATACAGTAATGGCATAAAATGTCATTAACTTTTTTCAAACATACAGATTCTAGAAAGTTATCCCTCGTTCAATGTCCCACACCTATTTTTGGTCCACATATGGACTTGTCTTATTTTGTATGAAATATAAATGCAAGAAGTAAGTGTATTTCTGTTTTCCTTTAAAGTTTTTAGATGCTACGTCAATTCCACATTCTGTCTTTATTGGAGCTAGTTCACTTCTATTTAATATTCCAAACAATATTCTAAGTGATTCTTAAAAAATGGTTGTTTTTAAGTGAAGCATTCAAAGAAACAGATATGCTCTCAGAGGAAATACATAGACACTGATTACAAGTAAGAATATTGTTCTTTTGGTGCAGGATTATTCCATGTGGACCCAATCACAAACCCACAAACCCACTGTGAAGGCGTTCTGATTATTGGGTTCCTGATTGGTGGAAACTAAGTCACTATGGCCCCTCTTAGCAAGTCAGGCTGCCAAGAAAAGATGCAATGGAAATATATATAAACTTTTAAGGACATTTATAATGGCAACCATGTTTTCGAAATTTACCCCTTTCTTGGGATTTCTATGTTTTGAAAGTTCCATCAGTTTCTTCTTCTGTCCTCATGATTCCCCATAGTGACCATCTATAAACAAAGCAAAATCTGCACACAAGAAAAGAGATGAATAACCAAGGTCTACGGGACATGGTTTTACTAGATTCTAAAATAAAAGGAAGGTTTACAGGAGGGTAGTTTTAAAAAAATTACAGTGATATATCAAAATCCCTATTTCATGTTCAGCACAGAAGGAACTGTAAAAAGTTTTTTTTTTCCTTTTCAATATTATTTCTTTTTCTATTCATTGTTTTGTGTAAATTGGAAAATACAAATAAGCAAAAAGAAAAAAATTTAAAATAGCTGTAATTTCATCATTCAGAAATATCTACTGTTAACACTTGGTTATATAGTTTTTCAGTCAAATGTATTTTACAAAAATGGAAGAAAATTAGGAACACAGTTAAGTGTATATTGTAGTAGTTGAGAGCAAAGCAGGATTGGAATCCCACCTCTGCCTCTTACTACCTGCGTGACCTTGGGTAAATTACTTAAACCCTCTGTGCCTTGGTTTCCTCGTTTGTAAAAAGGAGATATTAAAAGTACCTACTTTGTAGAGTTGTTACAAGGATTAAATGAGTTAGTATTTTTTAAGACCTTAGAATAATACATGATACATATCAGGTAATTATTATACAGTTTTGTAATCCATTTCTAAATCTTTTTAATACAAAATTAATATACTGCCATTGTAAATAAATTAAATACTGAAGTACATTAGGAAGTAAAAGTTTCCCTCTTTCTTCCTCATATCCCATTACCTATATAACCTGTTCTTTTAACTGAATAGATACTGTGAACATCTTTCCATGTCACTAAACATCCTTCTATGGCTCTATAGAACTTTCATTAAAAGAAGTGCTATGCATGTTATAAGTTTAGAATACCTAACAGTCCATATTCCATTTCAGGACACTGCACACATATTATAACCATAGAGATTACTTTAAAAGATGCTCCCTTAAGGATTCGATAGTCCTAAAACATATTAAGAAAATCTCTCTGATATTCACATTTATGGGAATGATTGAATTGATCTTTGAAAGACCGAGAGATATGGTCTTATTGTCATATTATTAATAAAAAACAACTTTTGAGGCAAAAGCAATATTCTAAACAGCAAATTAGGGATTTTATGTTTTGCTAGCTGCAGTCAGTTTTTGGTTATGTTGTTTAAATTCATAAGCAAAACAAATAAGCTGATAGTTTGTTGAGAATGATGACTCATTGATATTTAAACTTTACTACCAATTGTTGATATAACACTTATTTGCATACTTCAGACTTGTCTGGAATATATAATGGGCCCTAATCTGTAGTGTTCATATGACAACAGGAGGTTCAAAACGTGAGGGCAATAACATGGGAAAGTTGTAGAACTTAAGGGAGGGAGGATTTAAGAATTCTTTGGAACTTGGCAGTTCTTTGGCAATTTGTATGAGTGCTGCGTTTCCACCAGCTGGGATATGAAGTATATGGACGTGTATATGGCTAGTGTTTATCTTATTACAAGATTTGCACATCAAAATTAAATAGTCTGTGGTGATCTTCAACCTTCCCCATACGCACAAGCTAATTTAGTTAAAGAAATATGGATGTGTTTGGGTGTCAAGGAGTTTGCCTAGTGGAGTCTAAGATTTTCATTTTAGAAAAGGTTGTACTAAGAGAAAAACATGTTCTACAGCAGCTATTATCTGGTATCCGAATTCACAGTTAGCTAACTGGTCCTCGCATATCTTTGAGGCATGTGGAAATTGACGATGAAAGTGTCTAGTGTAACTAGAAATATAATTTGATGAAAACTGAAGCAGTGAACTGTGAGAAACTGTTAAAACCAGTGTCATCGAACAGTGCTTCAAAAATAATGAAACAGGACTACTAGCCCTTTTTGAGTAATATTGGGTAAAAATGAGAAAAGCACATGGTATGTACAAAAAGTTTAAATATATGAGGTAATGCTCTTTTTAATTACTGTTATTACAAAGGCCACTCCAAAAGTCTACACCCAGACTCCTTTCCATTTATCTCTAAGTAGACAATGACATCACGTCTCCTCTAAATTATTCAGACTCGGGATGGATTTGGCTCATTCAATAGGGAATGCCATGTTTGGTGTTGGCACGGTACTTAAAGTCTCACTCCACGTCATCCCCAAACTGAAGATCACGTTTGATGGTGGCCAAATGATTTTTAAAAATTCCCTCTAAACTTTAAGCACTCAGAAAATCACGAAGAACAAAAATAGAGCTGCACCATAAGGTATAATCATAAAACGTCATAGAAGGAGGAAAACTTAAAAAGCGGAAAACGCTCCAGTCATCTGAAGGCTAGCAGTTCGTGAAGTCATTAGAAGTCATTCCATACGGGCTGAGTTTGAGGAAAAGTCAGAGGTTGCTTTGTTCTTGACTCTGAGTGAAATCAAAACCTACCCAGACTCTGTACAAAGGCAACTGCGGTCTGCCTTTTTCTTGCTCGGTATTTGCCACTAAACACACGTAAATGACTTATGTTCAGAAGAGTCTGTGATTCTGTTCATATTAATCCATGTCTCAGGCTGGACAAATGCCTAAGCACAATCAAAGAAGAGGGTAGAAGCCTGCCTTTTCAAACAGGCTAGAAAATTTGTACCGAAAAATCACAGGGTGACAGAGACAGCTGGAAAAATTGCAGCTGGGGCTCTGATTTTCATGCCAGTGCTACACTTAATGCAAAGGGAATGCAGATGATAGATTGAGAGTTATGTATGTCCTTTAGTTCCTCAGTACTGTACTTACACAGAGGTAAAAATATAAAATTTTAAAAGTAGCCTCATACTAACGTAACACAAAAAAATCCTTACTGTTGCACTGAATTAATACATAAGAATCCAGCAACAAGTTGCTAATAAAACTAGATAAACAGACACAACAAATAAAAAGTAAAGCAATACCTCCAAAATTCATCAATAGAAAGGTGTTTCAGTAATGGACCTTAATAATCATTTCTTTGGAAAAATAGTCCTAACAAGTGTATTTACACATAAAACATTCTGCAAGATGGCTTAAAATGCTGGGGCCACAAGGGGTTTTCAAATCAAAGGTTTTAGGACCTTTGTGCTTTTGAAAAGAATGTATATGATTTTTCTTGGGTTTTAGTAGTGGTTTTATTCATAATGGGAAATTAAAAAAACAAGGTATTAGAGGTAATTCTCTGTATCATCCCTATTCAAACGAACCTTTTCACTTAAGGTACTATTCAATATAATTTGTTCAGATGAGGTGTGTCATCCACAACAGAAATGCTATGTGTAAAATGGAGATCATTGAAAGTTTTATTGAGATGTATTGGGAGTCTCTGGGGACCATGCTGATTCGGGCTGTGTTTTCAGACTCCAACACTCTGTGGCCTTTGACAGGCATGAAGAAAAGCCAGACCAAAACAGTTCTCACAGCGCAGCCGGTGGTCACAAAGAACAGCCCATGGAGATGTCTGTCACTGAAAGAGCAGCCTCTGGAAGAGAACCAAAGAGGAAAAGAGGTGGAAATGGAGTGTGTGTGTGTGTGTGTGTGTGTGTGTGTGTGAGAGAGAGAGAGAAAGAGAAGATGAAAATATAATATTTGAACACTATAATATTTGAACACTAAAATATAATATTTGAACCCTGAAAAACATCAGTGGCTGAAACCACAGGCATATATTTTTCTCTTCTATCTCCAAGGACTTCATTAATAAAAGAGTAAGTATAGGTGGTTAATCACACAATTACATTTAAAAAATCTTCTAGAACCTTCTGGCATCTTAGGGAAATTGACTAATAAGTTCCAGAAGGAGGGATGGAATATTCCTAGAAACAACATACTTATTCTCTTACTTCATTTTTTATTTTAACATCTTCACCTTTAGTAAAGCAGCACCATAGTCTATATATTAATTATATCATTAGCTATTTTTCTAACTTGTTTTTTGACATTTATGTGCTCTTATGTTAAAATTCTTTTCAGGGTGATATTTTGATGACCGACTGATAATATTTAATGGAACATACATTTTTATTTAATATGTGTATGCATGCCCCGAAGCTTTTTTAAAAAAAGGATTAAAGTGCTGTAAACCCATATATATATAAACTCATGCACCCCTAATATGTAAATTCTTCAAACAAGCCTGTTTAAGATAAAATCATAAGCTAATATGTAGCTAGGCTTCTATCCTGCCATTCTCTTGCCACTTTTTTTTTTTCTGGTTTTCCAAATAAACAGCAGGCCCTAAGGGCTCTTTGAACTCACTGGAGTGTTTAGTGCCAACAATCACTGGTTCATGCAGCTTATCTTTTCCTGGTATTTCTATGTGATTTAATAGTTCCAGCCTGGCCAAGGGAATGAAAACTTCTGGGTCTGTTTCTGGAAGCACTGCACTCCCCATTGCCATCTGTGATAAACCAAATAACCTTTCTCTGCCTCAGCTATTTTCTTATAACCTTGTCTGTTTTGCAGCGATGGAGTGAAGCTTGATAAAATAGTTGGAATCGTTCATCAGTGAAGCAAAGCTGGCTTCTGAGTCACGCAGGTGTGTCTATTAATTAATTAATGAATAAGTACCAACCTTTGGATGGTGATATTAATTAAATATCCAACCTTAAGGTGGCATTTAATTGCCAAGGGATTAATAAAACAGATCCTTACTCTATTAGATTGGGATTCTTTAGTTATAAGTAATAGAATCTGACCCTGGCTAAGATCAGCAACAGGGAGTTTATTGAAACGTTAACAGGATTACATCAATCCGAAGGCTCAGGGTGGTGGATTAAATTTTCTGAAAATGATTTCACTAGTATATATTCTATCCCACGTGTTCTTCTTCCAATGTGATGTTGACGGTACTCTGTTGAGAGGTGAGAGGGTTTAAGTTCTTTCCCCTTGAATGTGGGTGGACTTTCGCATTGCTTCAATCAAGAGTGCAGCAGAAGTGCCATGGCGTGACTTTGGAGGCTAGGTCAGCACAAGAGATAGGGCTTCTCCGTGCATCTTTGTTCCTTGAGCTGCTACGTAAGAAGTCTGGCCACCCTATAGTCATCATATATGGAAAGACCATATAAAGGTTTCAAAACATGCCCAAGGAGACCCAATTATTCTGGTCCCCATCTGTTTCAGCCTTCTCTGAGCAGGTACCGGACATGTGAGCACGCCTTCAAGTCCTACCTTTAAAATCCTACCAGATAAAAATGAGTAGAGGAGAAATAAGCTGTCCCTGCTGAGTCCTGCCCAGAATGCAGAGTCTTGAGCAAAATGACGTTATTGTTTTTGTTGTTTTAAACCACTAAATTAGGGATGGATTGTAACACTTGATCAGGAAGCAGGAATCAAGAAGAGAATATGGAAAGGGCTGGGAATGAGGAACTAGAGAAATATACTGTAGCGTGAATAGTGTGGTTGCGGTACTGCCACCAGAATGACTCAACTCCAAATGTCTCTTCAATCCTGCATCACTTGTTCAAGAGTCAAAGTCCTAGGGAGTACATCCATGGACCAAGCTGAAACTGTTAAGTCCACCTCCTGCCTATATCTGAGTGATTCAGGAAAGATTTGACACAAAGAGTCCCCAGCAGCTGGTGTGACTCCATAGTAGGAAGGCAGGCACCTGGATTCATCATCCCCACCAAGACTATGGCTCGAGGGGAAAGAAATTCTCCAAAAAGAATTTGGATGTCTTTCAGAAGGGTAATTGGAGACAGAAAGTAAAAAGACAATGAGTACACTCAGGTCACATTTCATTCTACTTAAATAAACAACTTTCTATAGTTATAGTATCCTTGAATACAAATTAATAGCAAGGATGTCTTGTCTGCTAGTGGTTTTATTGACTGAAGTCATTGAAATAGTCTTCAAGATAAAGTAGTTCATTGGGTGTTATATATTAGCTTCCTTCCTTCCCTCCCTCCTTCCATTCTTCCTTTCTTTCTTTCCTCCTTCCTTACTTCCTTCCTCCCACCCTCCCTCCCTCCCTTCCTTGCTCCCTTTCTCTCTCTCTTTCTTTCTTTCATAATCTTTAATAATTTAGTATTTAGCACTCAGTCTACAAAATAGTCACAAACATAAGACAAGAGCCTGCAGATTATATATAAAAACACTCAGAGCTACCCTAAACCTTTTTTGGAACAAGATGGAGAAATAAACAAATACTAAATTAATAAAATACTAAAAAAATTTTGAACACCATTGTTTCTCAAACTATGGTCCTTTTCCACTTGTATTTCATCTGTGTCAAATGTGGGGCTCAACATATGCATACATGACACATGCACTCACACACACACACACAATTGCCTCAATCATTTTCAATCAAATAAGCTGCTCAATTTCTTGAAAATAGTTAAGACTCACTGATTGTTCGACTGGATCAGTGGTTTATTTGACTGAATTGAAAGGCCATTGATCCAGTGGCCCCATGATAGAAAATGTAAAGGATAATTTTCCCTTATTGTCATGGTTCATTCAAGTTTTAATTTGTTCTAGTTATTTAACAGGAGACATTGTTCCCTTTTAAATGATAATACACGCAGTGAGAAAAAATGATCCTTTGTCACTGAGATTTCTCTAAGCCTTTAAACATGAGAAATAAAGACATCCTTTAAACCAGGATGCCTTCTTTGCTGTAGAAAAGACATCTGTAGAAGACTCATGATTTTTCATAAGAATTGAAATCAGATTACATATATTTACACACAATATATACTGAAAGTATACATCATTGCTAAAATAGTTTATTTTCTTTTTCTTGACCATGCATAGAATAGACTTGGGAATACAACAAAATATGAAGAGTTCAAGCCAAGCTTGGGAGTCTTTTACATAGTTTCAAACTTTATTGGTGAAATTATTTGAGAGAGAGAGAGAAATATGTATCTCAGAAATTGAGAATTCCAAAATTCTGTTTTGAGGTTTAAGTGATTGTTTTTCTCCTTTTTTTTTTTTAACTACTTCTGCTTTTTTTTTTTAGCTTGATTTGGGCAGTGAAATCTAGCGAAATAAGGAAAGTGGCTTGAGTGTGGAAAAGCAGTGTAAAAGTGAAAAGACCAGTATCACTGTACAGTCTCTTACTGCTGTTCTTTCACTTATATGTGGAAGTGAGATATCTCAACCTCAGCACTATCAACATTTAGGTTGGAAAGTTCTTTGTTGAAGTAGCTGACCTGTACATTGTAGGATGTTTAGCAGCATGCCTGACTTCTACCCACCTGATGCTAGTAGCACTTCAGTCTTTTTTTAAGTTGTGGTAAAATATATGTGCATAAAATTTACCAATCATTTTTAAGTGTGCAGTTCAGCGGCATTACGTACATTCCCCTTGCTGTGCAACTATTGCCAGCATCCATCTCCAGAACTTTTTCATCTTCCCAGACTGAAACTTCATACCTATTGAACAACAGCTTGCCTTTCCCACCTCCCCACAACCCCTGCTAACCTCCACTCTACTTTCTTTCTCTGTGGATTTGACTTCTCAAGGTACCTCATATAAGTGGAGTCACACAATATTTGTCTTTTATGACTAGCTTATTTCACTATTGTAATGTCTTCAAGGTTTATCCACGTTGTAGCATGTCAGCATTTCCTTCCTTTTTCAGGTTGAATAATATTCTACTGTATGGATATACCACATTTTGTTTATTCATTCATCTCTGAATGGAACTTGGGTTGGTTTCACCTTTTGGCTATTATGAATAATATTGCTGTGAACATGGGTATACAAATATTTGCTTGAGTTTCTACTTTCAATTCTTTTGAATACATAGACAGAAGTAGAATTGCTGGGTCAAATATCTCCAGACATTGCTGAATGTCCCCTGAGGGGCAAAATCAACCCCGATTAAGAACCACTTGTCTAAAGGAATAAACATCTTTGAACAATGGTATTTCCACAGAGCTGAATCATGGGCTTTTAGATTGAGAAAGGCCATTGGAACCCATCTGGTTGAGTAAATGATCTCTACTTCATCCCTAAGACCTGTATTTGGCCACCAGCAGTGTTTGGTAAGTCAGTTACCCATAAGGCCACCTCAAACTTGCCCTATCAGTTCTTCTCTCCTTAATCTCTTTTAGTCCACTGGCTCCTTCACATCATCTTCTACATGTTCATGTCTGTATATCCTATATCTTCCACCTTCTAGTCACCAGCGAACATCTTAATAGAGTAATCTATAAAACTTCAACTTCCATTTATTCTTTAATCAATTAACATCTGAAACTGCTTTGAATACAATCACCTCACTGCTAGATTCTATCAGTTTTCTCTTATCTTTCTTCTTGATATAGTCATCACAATATCCAGTTTCATCTGACCTAACTCTCAGGTGTGTCATTTATTTACCAAGTATTTATTACACTATGTACTACTGTGTAATACTATGTAATACTATGTACTACTGTGTAATAAACAATTTTATTGGCCTTTCTCTCGGGTTCCTGGAAGTAACCGCTAAACAGTTGGAATTTCCCAAGTGACAGGTGTATCTTTGCTATTCATTATGCACCCCTCAGGCCACATTTATGCACATAAAGTTTATGCTAATGAGGAGACTCATGGTGGACTCCTAGATAGTTTATATTAATGAGATGAGTCAGGAGAGGGGCTGGCCATGCTAGAAAGACCAACCACATGATTAGACTTTGGGGCTTTGAGCCCCAAAAGTAATGTAAGCCTGACTTCTGAGGAGAGGGATGGAGCTGGAGATTGAGTCACATGGGCAATGATTCAAACAACCCTGTCTGTATAATGAAACCCTGATAAAAACTCTGGAAACTGAAGTTCAGGTGAGCCTCCTTGGTTGGCAAACACTCTGTGTACTGGCACACATTGGTGTACCCAGAGGTAACGTGCACCCTGAGGACAAGGAAGCTTCACATTTGGGACCTTCTTAGACATCATCTTATGTGCCTCTCCTTTTGGCTGGTTCTGATTTGTATCCTTTTGCTATAATTAAACTATAATGATTAAGTATAGTGCCTTCCTGAGTTCCTGGAGTTATTCTAATGAATTATCAAATCTGAGAGGGTAGTGAGAAATTTTGAATTTGCAGCCAGCTGGTCAGAAGTGAGTATGGCCTGGGGACTCCTGTGACTGGTGTCTGAAGTGAGGGCAGTCTTGTGGAGGACTCTGCCCTTAATCTGTGAAGTTTGGCTTAACTCTAGGTAGTTGGCGTCATCACAGTCACCCTGAGGCACTCTGCAATACCATGGTGAGCAAAACATTGATTCCTAGCCTCATGGAGTTTAGAGTAGAGAGAGGCAGACAGAGATAAAAATATAACCAGGAAACCAAACATCGAACCTCCTCTGGGTACAAATAAGTTAAATTTCCAAAGACTATTCATAAGTCTATTTGTTCCAAAGTCCAAAATGATGCCATAAAAGTGATGAAAATATGCATATCAATTAATGTTAGGTTTCATTTTCTTTTCATCATAATCTTATGCCACTATTTAGTAGTTTTCATCATTCTCACTGCTTGTACATTCATTGGGCATAATGAGATTAATAATGCTCATAAAATACCTCAAAATTACACACAAACATAGCAAGCTCTAGAGAACCAAGAAAAAAATGAAAACAAGATGACTAAGATTAAAATGACTGTACATGACCACGTCTGTCTTAAGTCATTGGTAAACAGAATTAACTTGGCTTTGTTCCAGGGCAAAACTTTGTGTATACAAATGTCTATGAATTTCTTAAGTTGTACTTCACAAAGGAAGGATATACATACATACATATAAATGGATAAATAAGTGGCCCATTTAGATGGAAGTTTAGGGAAGGCTTCTCAGCGACCTGAAAGTTGAGTAAAAATTAGGCAGAGAAGGGACAGTACCACTGAAGAAAGAAGTTTTAGCAGGTACAAAGGTCCTGAGATAAGAAAGAGCTTGGGGGCTTCCCTGGTGGCGCAGTGGTTGAGAATCTGCCTGCCAATGCAGGGGACACGGGTTCGAGTCCTGGTCTGGGAGGATCCCACATGCCGCGGAGCAACTGGGCCCGTGAGCCACAATTGCTGAGCCTGCGCGTCTGGAGCCTGTGCTCCGCAACAAGAGAGGCCGCGATAGTGAGAGGCCTGCGCACCGTGATGAAGAGTGGCCCCCGCTTGCCGCAACTAGAGAAAGCCCTCGCTCAGAAACGAAGACCCAACACAGCCATAAATAAATAAATAAATAAATAAATAAATAAAAATTTAAAAAAAGAAAGAGCTTGGCACACTGGTGGCAAAGGATAGTCTATGTAGGGAGTGTCTGGGAGTGAGAAGGCAATTAGGTGAAGCAATCTGCCTCAGCAAGATGGCACCAAGGCTCAGGTATCAGAGGGTGGTGATGGTTGAAGATATATTTGGGTAACTAATATGGCTAATACTGGGAAACATGCCAAAACAGTCACCCCACTGGGATGTGAGCCTTCTGGGGTCTATGACTGTGTGTGTGTATGCACTTGCTTACTTGCCTGTATGAGTGACTTAGAGCTATAATAATCTGGGGTTAATAATAGGGAGACATCTGGTATGAATTCAATCAGGAGCTTTAGGAATACTTTTGGTTAATATTAACAGCAATTATGAGATATGTATTATTCTTCATCTATTTTAAACAAGAGAAAGGAATACAAATGAATGGTTACACTGGGATTTGAACTCAAGCAGCGTGGCTCCAGAGCCCTCTCAGCTAACTTGGTTCTGAAAACCACGCCTGTGGCAGGGTGTACCACAGTGGGAGGCGCGTTCTCTTCTCCACTGCACTGGGCACCGATTATGAAAATGGAAAGGCTGTGGCTGGATTTTCACACATCCAGCCCTCAGTTAGCAGTGGCTGTGAATCGCTCTCACAACTAACCCAGAGCCAGGCATCCAGACTTGGGGCTAGTGGGGTAGAAGTTGACATATAAGACCTCTGAGGATTAGAACTATATGGGAGAATGAGTTTCTTTAGAAGCCTGGACTTTGTTAAGTCAAGTGAAGGGGATTTGGCTTATGGAGGGATGCTGGGATATCCATGCAAAGGGGACTGAATTTCGACTCACAGCTGATAAAGGCTAGAATATTCTGGTTCTATGAAGTTATCCAGCTCATCGTTGCTCTTCATTTCCATGATGATATTAACACAGCCACTCCCATCCTGAGCCTTCTGTGCACAAGTTGAAGCCACTACTCTGAACTGATTTCCTCTCAGTTTGTATTAATCTAGCATCAGAACTCTCCAAATTGAGCCTCTTCAAACTTACTTAACTATTATTTCCTAAAGTTCTTCAAAGTGTTCCTGTAGTGCTAGTCATGCTGATAGTCTTACTGTCCCCAAAACTTCTCTTGCCTCCCCACTCTAGTGGACATCTGGCCAAAATAGTCTTACTCATTTTATTCCACTTTTAAAGCCCATTTCCACATCCTTCCATGAAGCTATTCCTTGAAAGTCACTTCCTTTCTGAATTTCCCATTGTCCGTGTGATAGTTTTTGCACATGGTTGTAGTTGTTCTTTATTATATACTGCTTTGCTGTTTCCCTAAATGTTTGGTGCAGAGTTCCTAAAATGTGTGACACAAACTCCTGGTGGGCATACAGGAGGTTTTAGGTGGTTTTACAGATGTAGCCATGAATAGCATCATATCACATTGTGAGAAATGTATTCCTTCTTTGACTGTTTTTCAATACTTGGGATTAGGACAAGTAACAGTATCTGTTTTGTACTAGTCTATATTTAATACCTATATAACACACACTCCTTCTTACATAGAAATGAAAATCTCTTAGTATCTGGATAGAACATAACAAAATATTTTGCTTTCTTTGTATTTATTTTTATAAACATAAATATAGGCAAGTAATAGAAGTAAATCATTTACTATAGTAATATAAATTTTTGAAATAAATAGCTTTAAATAAAAATGTGAGTAAATTTTAAAAAGTAAGTAATACTAGTACAGTCTGTGTGTACATGTACCAAAAATCATGAAGTGATACATGAATGCCTGAGGTTTGGAAAACTCTGGTTTTATGACTATCAGTGCTATGTCACCATGAAGTGCTATGTCATCATCAGTGCTATGTCACCATATAATTCACTGAGGTAATGATATTCTTAACAAGAAATAGTGGACAATAGGAAGAAAGTTCGTGTGGATATTGGGAAATCTTGGTTCTGACTTTGGCAATGAGGGCTTAATAGGACAAGTTCAGAAGTCAGGTCACCTAGATTTGAGTCCTGGTTCTACCATGTGTTAGCTGTATTAACTTAGATGATTACTTAGACTTTAAGGCAACCCTGTCTAATAGAAATTTCAGTGATGATTTTCTATGTCTGTATAATCTGAGGTGAAGGGTACAGTAGCCACTATTGAGCATTTGAAATTTGGCCCGAGGAACATCTGGGGAACAGAATTTTAAATTTTGTTTAAATTAATTTAATTTGAATAGCTATATGTAGCTAGTGGTGACTTAGTCTGTGCAGCTCCAAGGCTCAGTTTTCTCATCTGTAAAATAAGGATCATGATACTATCTGCCTCAGAGCGTAGTTTGAGAATTAAATGAGATAATGCACATAAAGTACTTAGTTTAGTACTGGTACAGAAAAAGAGCTTAATAATATTAGAAATATATTTAACTAGCTTTAGTAATTTGTTTCAAGTCTCTGAAACTCAGTAGTTGCTTTTGAATTTTAATTTAATGGTGTCTAAGATCCTCTGAGTACAAATGTATCCAGTTCTGGTCTGCCACCAGACCCAAGTATAGGATGTATAGTAAGGGCTCAATAACTAGGAGAACAGGAGAGATTTTTTGTTGCTGGGGTGGATTTCTTTAATCTTTCTTGACCTCAGTTTCAAATTTCTTGGAGCTGTGAAAGTTGAAATGTTTAAGACAATAAAAAATTGCAGGGTGACCAAAAGAAACTGTGAGTACATTAAAAATATTACTTCATGACAAAAGCATTCTAAGTTGGATCTCAAAGCAAGTGTGAAGGTTTGCTGAATTGAGTCTGTCATATGTTTAAGTTTCTGATATTCTGGTCTGATTGTATCAAATAGCCTCCCTCCCTTGAGAATAACAAGAGTTGCCATTTATGAAGAGCATATGGCATGCCTAGCACCTGCCTAGTTATTATTGCTTATTTCACAACAACCTTACAGCGGAGATGCTGTTATTCCTGTTGTAAAGGTCAGGAAACTGAGCCTTGGGAAGGTCAAATGAGTTGTCCAAGGCCACACACCTAAAAGTAGAATCCACCCCTACCTGGTTCTAAAGCTTGCTGTCTTTCCACTATAGCACAATGCATTTCTGAAGGCACATCTAATGAAGTTTTAATAGCTGCCCAATCATTATATGATCCCATTACCTTACAGTTTGGTTTCAGCTGAATCTATATAATTATTCAGACTCCTTTCCCAAAACTGTTGCCAAGGATTATGATTTTGTTTTATGCTTTGAAGGGTTCTGCTGTGAAAGCTAGAAAAGAAATTACTAAGATATAGCTACAGCTTTCATACTTAATGTTTGTTGGCAATTAATCAGAATCAAAATCTAAGGATCTAAGTGCTTTACTTGGAATATCACACTCAATCCTTTTAATCCAATCCTATATAAGCCATTCTTACATCCATTTCGTTGACAAGTAAACTGGGGCACAGAGGGCAAACAATTTATCTAAGATCACCCAAATTCAACTAGGAGTTAGACCCAGATAATGTGACACCTGCATTCAGGCTGGTAGTACTGCTGTGAGGCCTGAGCATCGGTCAGTTCTGGACACAAGGATTTCTCTAGCAGCTTTCTTATCATAACATGAGTCTTTTTGCTACCTCCTTCCATAATACTTTTCTTCTTCATGCCTCTCTTTCTCCAGTTGACTTTTTGTCCTTCTAGACTCCAATTCCTTTTTTCCTCTGCTTATTTTTATTATCGGGATACTTTATGTAGCATTAGGAAGTATGTGGGTTTTCTGCCAAAAAAGAAAAAAAAAAACCTCTATTGACTGGAATAGTGAACTTTTGAAGCAACTGGAATAGAAAACTGTTACGTGAACTCATTAAGTAAAGAAGCCCAAATCTCAGTTCTTTCTTCATTTTGCTAGTATAATTTTCAAGTGGTAATTGAAAGAGAAGCTATGTTGTACAGAAGCTCTAATATTTAATTTTCTGTTAAGAGAGTTTGGTTAAAAAAGTCTATGTAACTTTCTGCTTGTAGAAAAACTGCAGTTCTCAGGACTACAGTATTAAAGGATATTAATGAGGAATATCCAAGGGAAACCCTCATTATTTGAGGGGAAAAATACATTTTCTATGTCAAAGAAAAGATATTCCTGTGTTGTGAGCCAAATTATGAGAATTATTCACAGACTATTTTTGTATAGCACTTACCAGAGCAGTTAGGATAATCTATGCTCTATTACATCATTGTGGTACGTTCAGGATTTGGTATTTAAGTATGATACATGCTTAATTGAAAATATCCACTTGTTAAAAAGAAAGAGTAAGAGAATTTTATGAGTGGTTTTTCACCTGTCAGAGGTTACCGGAAGCTGCAATTCAGGGGGAAAAAAATGAAAGGAAAAGATGTAGGTTGTGCAATAGATTAATACTACTTAGTGAAATTTCAACCTCCATAGTGGGGTTCGATAGCCAAAAAAGTGACACATGTTGATGATGACAATCTTGGGAATCCAAAGCCATTCAAATAACTTTTAGAATTTGTACAGAATATGTGCAAAATATGCAAAAAGCCCAGCTAACCTTAATCAAAAATTTCTTTCTTCCATTGCTGCCAGCCTAGAGATGCTGGAACACAATAAGTTGGATGACACGGAACTCTACCGTTTGTAAGTTTATGTGTGAATTTATATTTATTCTAGCACTTGCTTTGGGCATATGTTCTGAGGTTCTATGAACTGTAAGTCTCCATGTTTCTGTTAAGCTGTGAGCTTTCATCAGGGAGGAAATAATATATAATAGGCAATATGAATCATATTTTTACCTGATGTCACCATTACAGAAAATGTGTTGATTTTAATAGGATTAATCATATGAAATTGCCAGTATTTGACTGTTTTTGATCTATGAAATGTCAATTTTATATGGTAGAACCTAATATTTTAAGATGTGAATAAACCACAGGCAAAGATATTATTTTTTGGATTCCAACAATAGCTGGAGTTACACTGGAATTTGTTCCACTTTACAGAAGCTATGGAGATTTGAACATTTTTACTTCATGATTGTATTTTTGATGTGATGGACTGAAAAATAAATACAGTCATCCCTTGGTATCCATGGTGGATTGGTTCCAGGACCCCTGTGGACACCAAAATCCATGGATATTCAAGTCCTTTACATTAGATGGCAGAGTACAATTGGCCCTACATAGCTGCAGATTTGGAACCTGCAGATACAGAGGTCTAACTGTAAAATTTAGTGTCCTCTCACATTCTTAAATACTATATCAGATTTGTTCAACACAGCAGACACTTTCAAAATTATCAGAGACTCAAACAAACATTATAAATAGATAAGGCACAACATCTAGTTATTGGGTTGAGTGCTTTCTGTGTCAACCTGAATAGCAATTAAATGGCAAAGAGAAACACAGACAGCTTTTCCTCCTAGGTAAATCTGTTAAGGGTCCCTTGCTTATATCATAGTAATGATTAGGGAAATTAAAACAAGAAGAAAAAGACCACTGTACATTAGGAAATATTTAAGACCTTAATCCCTTGACTTAGACATATAGAGAGACCTCTCCAAGAGTGAAAATAAAGTGAGTCATTAAAATCATCATTACTAAAAATCAAAGGTCAGCTAATTCCCAGAAAGAACAAGTAGCAAACTAGCGAAATATTTTCCCCCATTGTTTATTTTGAAATATGTTAAACCTACAGAAAATTTGCAAAACAATACAGTGATTCGCCATATACTCACCTAGGTTCACCAATTGCTCAAATGTTATGATTTTGTTCTCTCTCCCTCTCTCTTTTTTTCTCTCTCCCTCAATTTTTCTATCTATTCTGACAGTCATAAATAAGCAAAGATATATTTTAGGGTTATTTTCAAGGACTTTTTAATGTTCTTCATGTGAGATGTGAATCTCTCCCTTTCCCCAGTTTAACCAATGTGTTAAAGATTCATAGAGAGATTCTGTCTCTGGAAAGTACCAAGTTACTTCAGGAATTCGCTCCTAATCCAGCCCACTTCATACCATAGAGTTCTAAAGTTCATTCCTTCAGGAAAGAGGAAGCTGGGATGGTAATTCTATCATTTACCCACAAGGCATGTAGATGACAAAGATATATTCACTTGGTACCTTCAGCAACAAAACAAAGCTCCAACAAATCAATTTAAAGGGGAGAAGGGAGTATATTACCTTCCTCCTATCAAGGCAAGGTCTAACTTTCACAGCACAATCCTTCGGGGAGTTGATGTATTCTCCTCTCCTGATCTTGTGCGTCTTCTGCAATAACCTGCTAACTGATCTTTGCCTCCAGCTTCCCCCTCCACTGCACACAGCTGCCAGTTCAACCTTCTGGAAACTCTACTTTGATCATGTCATTCCCCTGGCCAAAACTGCCACTGATGTTCTACATCCAACAGGATAAACTTCAGACTTTTTAGTCTCAGATTGATATTCAGCTGGTATCACCTGGCATGGCTGTATCCGTTTTTAGAATATTAAAATACTTCCATACCGCCTGTAAAGAGGAATAATCTACTGATTCTATAAAGACCTAACGATCTAGCACAGGGTCAGCTGTGACAGAGAGTAATGGGGCTTAGGAGCAATGCTGGCAGGAAGGTAGGTGGTCGATGGTGACTGCTAGGGGGTGAAGGTGGTGGAGGTGATGCCAGCGGTGGTGGCCTGTGCAGCTCCTGTCAGCTCCAAACCAAGACATCATTCTTGTTTTAGGTCTTGCCTTCAGACCACACATCCAGTCCATTAAAAATAAGTAAATAGATTTTAAAATCTACCACTATTTCACTCTCGGCGCTGCTACAATCCATTCTAGCCCTCAATCACCTCAGCTTTCACATCAATACATCACCTCCATGGACCAGTCAGAGTGACCTTAATGCTTAAATGAAAACGTACTAGGGCGGACTTCCCTGGCAGTCTAGTGGTTAAGACTCCGTGCTATCAATGCAGGGGGCGTGGTCCCTGGTTTGGGAACTAAGATGCCACATGCCGCGCTGCCAATAAATAAATAAATAAATAAACAAACAAACCATACTAGGGCACTGCTGAAAAGTCTCAGTGGCTTCCTTGCACATCATAGATGAATATCCAACCTCCTGATCATGGTCTACAGTGCGACATGGTCCTGCCCACCCTCTGAGCTCATCTGCTCTACTCACACTGGCTTGATTTCCATCCCTCAATTATGCCAAACTTGCAGCCACTGCAGGATCTTTAGCATTTGCTCTTCTTTCTACTTGGAACAAACTTCATAAATTTTGCTTTATGACTGCCTTCTTCTCCTAAGTCATGTCTTTATGCAAAGTCAGCCCCTCGGAAAGGCTTTCCTGGACCAGTTTTGAAAACTCTTATCTCCCCTACTGCAGTCCATCTCTATACCATTACCCCATTTTCTTTATTATATCACAGAACACTTGCAATCATCTTGCACATATCTCTTTGTTTACACATTTATTTACTCTCTTCCTCTTCTGGACTCTAAGGTTCTGGAAGGCAGGCTCCTCTGTCTCGTCATTGCTTTATCCCAGCACATAGAACAGTGCCTGGTTGAACATATGTTTGTTGACTGACAGTCTGATTGACAAAACACTGAGCACAGTGGCTGGCACATAGTAAGTCCTCAATATCTGTAGCTATTTTATCATAAGTATTCTATTTAGTTGTACCTCTGTTGGCCTCCCAATTTTTTGGCCCCATCTCTCTCACTTATATATACCAGCATCAGCAATATGCTTGACACTAAAATGATTTTGTTGAATCTATTTTTTTACTACAATAAATAATAATCAACCTGTTCTAGAGCTCAGACAGACTTCTTGGGGTAGCTTTATCCTTTTCTTTCTCTTGATTTTGACTTTGGGAAAAGAAAGAATCAGATTTCTTGCAAAGATTGGTTCTAAGTTTCTCAAGTTATGCATATCTCCTAAAAAACAAATGTTGTAAACTGGCAGCCCAGGGATTCAATATAGCACTTGAATGTGATTTGTTTTGCTCGGCACTGTATTAAAGTTTTTTCAGTGTACATTTAAAACTCAAAAGAGTTCACAGTTTGACTTGGAAAAAAGAAATTATATTTTCGGTTTCTCTTTAAAAGAAAAGAGAAGACAGTCTGGATCCAGTGAGCTCAATTTCATGCAACCGTTGGATGGAGCTGGGTAACAGTTGCTCATTTCAACCTGGGCGTGAGCCATTCTAGCCCTCACTGATCCTTTTTCATTCATTTGTCATTTGCTTGGATCCCTGGAAGAATTTGAGTTTGTGATTCGTATTGTAAAGAAAGTTTCCATAAGCAGAATAATTTTTTTTTACCTTGTTGAGTGGAATTAGAATTTCTCCAGCTCACCTGATCCAAGGTCCTGGTTTCATTTGTTGAACTAAGAGTTAAAGATGAAAATTTGAGAAAGGAAGCTAACTTAGATATTAAGGGGAGGGGGAGAGAGGAGGTAGGAAAGAGGCAGATTTTATACAAGGGACAAGATGCTTTAACCTTTTGGATCCTCTGTTTTCAGAAAGCATATACAATCATAAATTTTAAAAAATAGTTAAGATCTTTCTCAGAACTCTAGAAGAGGTTGGAGCAAGGGTAGGGCCCTGAGGTTTAAGAATCATTAGCTCCATTGTAAATCCTCCTCTGATTGGAGTGAGGAAGATGGGAAGCTCTATAAGCAGTCATTTAGACATTAAACATCTGTGCTTACTACAGTATCAAGCATGAAACTGAAGACCAGTTCAGTAAGTTGATAGAGGCTGAAGCACGGGCTTTGCGCCAAAGCATAGTTTTATTTTTTTCCCTTTATTATCTACTTCATTCTGGGGGTAATCCCATTCTTAGATCTTAGGATTCTTAGATCCCCTGCAGCCTGAGTTTCCCAGGTTCCCTTGTCAGCTGGCTTTG
Source organism: Balaenoptera musculus (assembly GCF_009873245.2). NCBI lineage: Eukaryota > Metazoa > Chordata > Mammalia > Artiodactyla > Balaenopteridae > Balaenoptera > Balaenoptera musculus. The sequence continues at coordinate 81,698,701 of NC_045792.1, forward strand.
GCTCATGGGAGCCACTGGGTGGAGATGGGTGGTGGGAGGAGGGGCAAAGCTTGGGAGTTTCTCCCCCTCCCTCTCTGTCCGGGTGGCACCTCCAGAAGCAGCTGCATCTCCCTGGTGGTTCCAGCTCCCACAGGATAACCCTTCACGGATCCAACTTCCAAGGAGACTTCAGCTCCTGGGCTCAGTTTCTGAGCCCCCTCACTTGTCTCTCTAGCAGAGGTGGTAGATGTTCCTGGTTGCTGTCAATTTCTGGGTTACCTCATTTTTCCCCCTTTGGCTTCTCAGCTCCTCTGTCACCTGTGTAAAAAATTCCCTGCCTCAAATCCTCTTGTTTGAAATACTCAGAGTGGATTCTCTTTTTCTACTGGAATCTGATTGATGTCGGGACATTTCTGTCTAGCTTTATTAATACATTGTACTTATGCTTAATTCTATGATTTTACTATTCTTATTATAAACTCTGATTTTTAATATAAAATCTTTATACGTTTGCCACTATATTCTTTACATCATAAAATTTATTAAGTACCCCCTCCCATTGTTGTCAATGTTTTTTTAAATAGAGGAAGATAAGAACAAGTGCTTAAAAACTCTCTGTATTAAATTTCACTCCTTTGATGTTTCATTTGATGAACTGCAAGACCATGACATATGCAATGCTGGATTCAAATGCTGAAGCATAAATTCATTCATATTTTTACTTAGTAAATGTTTATTGAACCTACTATATGCCAGGTACTCCGCAAAGTTCTAGGAATGTAAGAAAAATGAGTAAGATTTGCAAAGACCCCACAGTCTAGTAAAAAGGACAACCAATTCATAGATAAATATAAAGTAACATGATAAACAGTATAATAGAGACACATTAGAGCAGCGGTCCCCAACATTTTTGGCACCAGGACCGGTTTCATGGAAGACAGTATTTCCACGGACGGGGGGGAGCAGGGGGTATGGTTCAGGCCGTAATGCCAGTGATGGGGAGCGATGGGGAGCGGCCAACGAAGCTTCCCTTGCTCGACAGCCGCTCACCACCTGCTGTGTGGCCCGGTTCCTAACAGGCCATGGACCGGTACCATCCCACGGCCCGGGGGTTGGGGACCCCTGCATTAGAGGCTTTGTGGGAGCGCATGGCACAGCTATCGAACCCAGCCTGGCAGTATTAAAGTGAGAAGTTTATTATAAAAGGTATCCTTTAAGCAAAAACACAGAGGTATTTAAGAAACCAAAGAATGAATAAGAAAAAAAAATCTCAATTCACTTCCAAAATTTCTGTAGGGTATTCCATCTCAACGAGAATTTAGTAAACACTTACTGTGTAACTCACATTGTTCCAAACATTAAGGAATTAAATAAATTCTTATGAAGCAGCTCACAACATACCCAAGGAAAAAGCAGAGAAAATGGACATCCTCTGAGGGTCTACATTCTACTAGACCTTTTTTGTTTAATGACATTAATGATAATAATGTCATTAATCCTCACCAGGACTCTTGGAAATATTTTTTCCAATTTGCAGGCAAAAAACCTGAATGTCAGAAAAATAAATAACACATTTAAAGTCATATAGATAAGAAAAATCAAGACCAAACCCAATCCACCTGCTCCAAAATCCATACTATTTCCATTAATTTTGTAAGAAGATATTAAGAAAAATTCTAACAGTTTATTTTTATACCATTTTTAGAAAATAAAAATTAATATATCACACTACATAATTTAAAAAGTCAAAAATTCTATGAACTTATGATAAAAAACAAAGCTCCCAACCATGGAAGAGCATCTGAAATGGAGAATTAACATTCCAAAGCACAGCAATTTGTATAAGCATTTATCTAATATTCACATAGTATCATGTTTGTAAAATGATAAAATATACTGAGTGTATAATCCACTTGTTATTTTAATAACAAGTAATTTATCCACTTGTTATTACACCTTTAACTTTGTGCTTTCAGCATTTATACTGAGATTTTACTAGTTGACAATGTGCCTTAATGATGAGGTAAAAATAAAAAGATGAAGACAAAGTTCTATGTCAGATGACTTGATAAAATATAGGATTAGCTTTATTTCAAATAATTCCTGAGTACTCATCTCAGATTCTGGGAAATTATCGCAATCAAACTAGTACTTATTCATCACTACTTCAAGATAGAACTATGCAGAGTATTCAGATTGCTTTGAAAGGCTAAACTCTCACTACTGGGTTTACTAAGGTATGCAAAATGTTACAGGTGTCATTTCAACTACTAGCTGAGTTCTGTGACATGAAACCAAAGTTTGGATCGTATGCCACATTGAAGACACCAGCAAATCATTTTTTGTTGTGTCTCAAGAGAAAAAAATAATAATGGCTCAGATCATAAGAGGGACCCAGTTATGTCCTTGGGTAAAAAAAAAAAAAGCAAACAAAATAAAACAAAACAAACACATTGCAATAAGAGTATAGCAAGAAAGATAATAAAGCACAAGGGGAAAAGAAAAGATGACCAAATATTCAAAAGTGCATTGGCCCCCACTCTGTGCACTACCAGAGTTCTAATACACCTAACAATGTCAACACTTCCTAACAAAGGTTTGTGTTTCATAAATTCATTTCTAGGGCAAATATGTGTAATCAGAAATAACTTTGCTAATTTAAGCATGTTATAAATGGTGTTTGTGTTCTAAGTTTACACCAAAGAAACCCACTTAATAGTTAACAACTTGATAACATACTCATACTATACAATTTAATCACTATTGATAATATTGTTTCCAAGAAAATGCATTCTATTCTCTTCCTTGGAAATCTAGAAATACATTTTCCTTAATCCAGGAGGTGGCTTTAGTAGTCTTCTAGGGTTAGAAATGCCGAACAGGTCTCAAACTAGAGGAACAGAAGGAAGTAGAGACAGAGGAAATTGCAAGGGTAGGACTCTGGTAGGGGCAGCAGAAGTTGCAACCATGGATGTGAGTAGAATTAACTGAGTAGCGTTTCCAGGAAAGCTATTCCAGAAAAGGGAAAAGGAACATTCTACTTGCTCTTTTTCTTTGTTTTTCCTGCCCAAAGTGCAGATATGATAGCTGGAGCTGCAGTGATGATCTCATAGTCATGAGCTGATTTTAAGCATAGAATCCATGTACTAAAGATGCAGAAGAAGAAAGAGTGAGCCTGGAAAATTTGTGAAAATGGGAGCTGTTTTACCAGCCTGAATCTGCCTGCCTTTAAACTTCACTTCCATGAGGTAAAGTAAACACGAATCTTGTTCAAGTTGTTCATATTTGGGGTCTTTGTTCCTAGTAACTAAATACTATTTGTAAGTAATACAAGGAACATAATGAAAATTTATTGAGAAACTTCTCTTTGCCAGGCACTGTTGTGAAGATAATAAATGAAAGACATCACTCTTGCTTTCAAAGTACTTAGTCTATTGCAAGCAAATAGATGACTACAATAATGTGTAATGAGTGCTTAGTGTGTTAGGAGAGCACTGTGGAGGGATACGCAAACTCATGTGGGGCATTCTTTTAAAGAAAAATCTTGTGTTGTTTGGTCATGATGCAGACTTAGCTAAAGAATTTCAGTATATTCCAGCTGTATAATACTGGTAGGAATAGATTCTTACTTCTCATCAGTCCTTCCCCAATTTTCTTCATCCCAGTGAATGGCATTTAGGCTTTCATTTTGGTGTCTTTGGTGATGTGTCTAGCTATGAAGCATTTTCATGTATCTTCATGGGATTAGTTGGGCTTTTTGAACCTATAGATTGATATCTTTCATCAGATTTGAAAATTTCTTAGCCATTCTCTCTTCAAATATTGCTTTTGTTTATTATCTCTTTCCTATTCTCCTGATGACAGTTAAATGTATGTGAAACCTCTCCTACTTTATTCTATGACACATATGCTGTCTTCTGCATTTTCTATTGTTTTGTCTTTCCCTGCTTCATTATGGATATATTCTTCTAGTTCAGTAATTATCCCTTCAACTATGTCAACTGTCCATTGAATTCTTAATTTTGATGGAATTTTCAGTTGCTGAATTTCTATTTGGTTTCTTCTCAAGTTTGTCTTGTCACATTTTAAGAGCTTCTGATTTCCTACTTGAAATTATTAAGCCTAAGTTTTATCCCCTTGAATATAGTTGATTTACAGTCTGCGGTTGAAAATTCCAGGATTTAGAGTATCGGTTGGTCAATTTCTAGACACTTTACATCTGCTGGTCTTGTATTCTCATGTGTCTAATCAGATCTCATTTAATACTGGGCTTGAAGCAGTATTTGTAGAAAAATTTGTGGAGGACACTATTTTTCTCTAGAGAGCATTGTCATTTGTCTTACACAGGCACTTATGCATTAGCAATTGAAGATCATCTTTAATTCAATTTCCATGCCTGAAATTTTTCTGGGTCTCCCAGATGACTGGAAGCTGGTTCTATCTGTGCAAGTGCTGGTTTGTTTCCAGTTTACCTAACTCTTATAATACAGCCCTTTGGGGTTCCAGGCTAAGGTAGAAATGGCTCAGCAGAGTTCCAAGTCTTGCCAAATTTTGGACTCTGACTTTTATTCTCTAATCCTCTCGAAGATGTTAAAAGAACAACTCAACCTCCAGACCTCCTCTTCTGGCTGGACAAATATAGGGCAAAAATAGCCTCAAATATTGGGCTTACCTCTCTGGATTTCCATCCTCTTTTGGTCTTAGTCTACTGACTTCTCACTTATTTGTTAGCTCTTTGATTATCCTTAAAAGATTTTTTTAGAAACCCTATATTCCACCTTTATTAGTAGTCTTCAGTAATGATTTGAATGATCAAGTCTGCCATAACCAAAACCAGAAGTCTACTTCCATCAGGTTTTCTCTAAACTGTATCTGGAATCCATCCAATTCTCTCCATTTCACTACCAACATCCTTGAGTAAATACCATTGTCTCTTACCTAGACCACTGAAATAGTCATTTAACTTAATTTTCCTGTATCCTTGGTTGACTCCTTGAATCTAAGGTTTTTCAACCTCAGCACTATGGACACTTCAGGCCAGATAATTTTTTTGTTGTGGACTGTGGGAGCTGGGTACAGAGGAGCTGTCCTGTGTATTATAGAATATTTGGCAGCATTCTTGGCCTCTACCCACTAGATGCTAGTAGCACTCTCCCCCTTTCCTCCCTAGTTATGACAATCAAAAATGTCTGCACACATTGCCAAATGTCACCTGGGAACAAAATCACCCTCCATCGAGAACCACTGTTCTAATCTATTTATTATACAAAGTTCAACCTAAAAAGTATATAAGTCATTAGCCCCTCATCATTGAACGCCCTTTAGTGGCTCTAAGGCAATTATTCAAACTTCTTGTAAAGCCTTTCAAGGCCTTATATGCAAGGGTTACTGCTTACATTCCTAACTGCATCTCATGCCAATTTTCTGTTTAGACTTTATTTTGTAGCTACATTGATCATTTTCCTTCTCAAAACTCTTTATACCTATAGGGCCTTTACATGTGATGTTTCCTTTACCTGGAATGCTTTTATTCTTGCTTTTCATCCTGTAGATCTCAGCTTAATTACCATTTCCTAAATAGACATTTTGCTGAATGAATGAATGAATGGATGAAGCTATTTTAATTCTAGGTTGGACACCATCTCAGAGGAAACACCTCATTCTATACCCTCTTAACAAAACAAGACAAGTCAAAACAAAACAAAACCTAAACCTATCAACTACTCTTATCTTCTCTACCAAGGCAAATTATGATTTTCTCCTGGTTTGCTGAGTCCCAGGAAACAAAGTTCTGGAAAACAACACTGTCCAGTCCTCAGGATTTTTTCTGCTCATCTTTTTTTTCCCTAACACTATCCCTCAGATTGTTTCATGATCCTATTATGCTTTATGACCAAACTAATGACTTCTGAGAGGATTAAAAACAAACCAAGGTTCTTCTTTGTTTTCTTTTGTATTTCCTTTACCCTTTCTCCATATTCCTACAAACTGCAATTTTAAGCATGCAGTGAAATCACACAGATAATATTTCTCAAAGGGAATTATATCAAATGTGGTTTACTTCATTTTTAAAAAAAACATTACTTGGACTCCACATTTCTTTCTTTCGTGTTTAGGTTCAGGAGGATGTTAAGTAACATTATTTCTATTAAGCCCATTATCTCAAGTTTCAGCATAATAATGTCCCTGCCTTAAGGTAGAGGTTAGTTTAATTATTCAAATCTCAGTTGAAAGAATTCTGGAGAACTCTATCCAAATCACCAGACATTTACATTAGCTAACTTCCTGTTGGAGGGTAAACAGTCTGCAGATGCTGAATATGAAAGATAGGAAATAATGCCCATTCACAATATTTGTCTACTATTCCTGCTGCAGCTAAGATTATAAAAGATAGAACGTTAACTTCAATAAAAGAGAGCTTGAATTGACAAGACTTATAGTAGAAAATATTGTGAAACAGTATACTGTCTTTTCATATGTACAGTTTATCATCATTATTTATATCAGACTATGAGAAACAGATGTAAGATGTCTGGAGTTTTCTCTAGGGAGAAATAAGTAATACTAATGAAATACAGATTATGCTTAAACAGATAATCAAGAAATTAAAAATTATGGCATCGAACAACTCTTGGCATGGGAATGATCTACTTGAAGCTTCTGAAGGCAGCGTGCACCTGAGAAGAAATATCAGATACTCTGAAAAGAGAGAAACGGTAATTGAACATTTTATATGATTCCATATTCTCTCCTTTCTTGGCATATCTGTTGTTCTTTTTTTACTTTTTTTAGTGGTTGCACTAGAGTTTGCTATATACATTTACAACTAATCCAAGTCCACTTTCAAATGACACTATATTGCTTCACATATAGTGTACTATAAAAGTACTTTATAAAAACAAAATGTTCCTAGTTCCTCCTTCCTACCCCTTATATAATTGCTGTCATTCATTTCACTTATATATAAGCATATATACATACATGAACATACATAATCAAATACATTGTTGCTATCATTATTTTGAACATACAGTTATCCTATAAATCAATTAAGAATAAGAAAAAGAAAAGTTTTATTTTACTTTTCCTTATTCATTCTCCAGTGTTCTTCTTTTATGTAAATCCAAGTTTCTGACCTATATAATTTTCATTTTCTCTAAACAACTTCTTTTAACATTTCTTTCAAGGCAGATCTACTAGCAACACATTCTCTCAGTTTTTGTTTTTTTGAAAAAGTCTTTATATTTCCTTCACTTTTGAAGGATAATTTTCCAGGGTACAGAATTCTATGTTGCTAGTTTTTTTCCTCAACACTTTAAAGACTCCACTCCTTCTCTTCTTGCTTGTACGGTTACTGAGGTGAAGTCAGACATAACTGTTTTGTTTGCTTCTCTTTAGGCAAGGTGTTTTTTTCCTCTGGCTTTTTTCGAAAATCTTTCTTTATCTTTGATTTTCTGAAGTTTTAATGCAATATGCCTAGGTGGAGTTGCTTTTGTTTGTTTGTTTTTGTTTTTTTTTAACTTGGTGTCTGACATTAATTTGGAGAAATTCTCAGTCATTATTGCTTTAAATATTGTTTCTGTTTCTTTCCATCTTTCTTCTCCTTCTGTTACATGTATTGTTACACCTTTTGTAGTTGTCCCACAGTTCTTGGATATTGTGTTCTTTCTTTTTCAGTCTTCTTTCCCTTTATTTTTCAGTTTTGGTAATTTCTAATGCCTCCAGCAATTTGTCAATTATACTTCAGGTTTTCCTACCCTAATATTGGTTCCTGCTTATAAGTGTCTGCTCTGGTAAGTTATGACTCTCTGTATCTGCCTGTTTGTCTCTCCAGTTGTGGGGCAGTAGTTTGCCCTGTCACTCTACTTCTCTGACGGATCTAAGAAGAGTTGTTGATTTTTCAGTTTGTTCAGTTTTTCTACTTGTTGTTAGAATGAAGATTTTCAATCTCCTTACATTTAGTATTCAGAGGCTCAGTTTCATTATACAGTAATGAATGCATCTGCACCCTCTATAGTAATTAACTTTTTTAAAGTAAATAGGACATTCAAAAAATTATGTTAAAGACACATTTGTTTTTCATTCAAAATGAAAACTATTTTATCTCATCTCATGGAAAATGTATACATTTATAATTTAAACTGAATACACCAAAGAGAAGCAAATATGGAGGCAATTTTTCAATTATTCATGCCGAAATTAGATCTTAAATCCTACAGAGAAGCTGGGCAGGATTCATTCTCTGAGACCAATAGCTGCTCATCAAAGAACTATGTTCATTTTAGGTCTAAAGTTACATAAATGCTGAAATCTTATGTGATCCTACTACCCATTATAAGATATTTAACGTACAGCAGGTGTTATTTAATGGGATGAAAAAATTACATAGATAGTTAATTCTATAGTAAGTCACAATGAGAGAGTCTTAGAAAACACAGAGAACTGAAATGATAGTTCATTTTTTAAGAACACTTTAAACAGTTTCTGAAAAACATGAATTTTCCCATGAGCAAAAAACAAAGCAAACAAACAAAAAACTAAAACAAGGCATGAATATAGAATGCTCCAAAGATACCATATAAACTGCAGAGCTCATCTGTTGCTCATCAGAAAACTGAGACTATATCAGACCTTCACAGAAACTTCTGTAAGTATGAGTGAGTGGTATAGAGGCATGAAAGGCAGCTGGACTTTTAAAGGAGAGGGTTCATAGGTTTGAGATTCATTCTAAGTGTTGAGTGGAGCAAAGGCACAATGAAGAAAACAATGATCTCACCAGGGAAGAAGAACTAAAAGGATTTCCTGAAGATTATGGGTCAAGAGAATGACACAGATATGGGTGTTTTTGGATTTATAGTGACATCAGCTGTTGAAAAGTTTACATATCACACATTGTCTAAATGGACCCAGATTTGCAGAGGTGAAATGTCAGCCTGCTAATCTAATATGTCTCTTAGCTTCAGAAGACAAGGGAATATATGCCTAATTATTATGCAGGGAAAACAGGTGGAGATGATGTGGACATCCAAGTGATGGGGTGATGGATCTTTGGCCATTCATTTTCCTCCGCAGGACACTGAGTGTCTGTTCTCTTCTCCAGGGAACTGCCTGACTTTCTGCTCACTATTTTCCTGGTTATTTGGAAAAGAAGTTAATTACCCACATAGATTGCATTATGTTCTTCATAATTTCAACTCCTCAAGGCAAACTCTCTGTCCGCAAACTCAAACAGAATACGAATTTCTCTTCTGTGTCCCTAAATACTTGTGCATATCTGTGTCATAGCCCTTATCACTCTGTATGGCAGTAGGTTTCAACTTTTTGGTTTTTGAGCATAGAATTTTTGCCAGAATATTTGAAGACATTAACACGTATCTATCAACGTCACTGTGTTCATTGGGTAGCACTTCAGTCTTGTGTTGCTATTTGAGAGGGACGTTTAACCTGCTGATTTATACACTCAGGAGGAAAACTTCTCAAACTTTTCAGTAAAGTGCACAATTTCTCAACAGCTATGGCTTAATATCGCATCTCTTACTCCTCATGGTTTTTTTCCTGCAATATGCCACAGTGCATAAACTGTTCAATCCCTCTTTCATCTCATTGTATATATCCTACTTTGTAATAAATAAAAATTGAAGTGCTCAAACTTTGGTACGTGCCTCTGGAAGATTCAGAGTATACCAATGTCACCTCATAGTGGCTGAGAACCACTGATTTATCAAAATGGTTGGGCTTTTTTTTTTTTTTTTTACTATTACAGTTAAATAAATGAATCATTTGAATTGAGCATAAGATACTGTAAATATTAAGTCTATATAGTACAAATGGAAGAATTTAAAGGACTTTAAAAAAATATGGCATGCTCTAAAATGTGGGCATTTAATTTTTTAAGTCCCATAACTCTGACCTAAGCAGCCACTAATTTTCAGAACTTTCATGTAAAGATTTTGCAAATATGCCTGCTCTTTCTTCCTTGATCCTGGCCTCTTCTCTGTCTTTTGCTTAGCACAAACATTTCCTGGCTCTTCCCTAAAATTTCATTATAACTCAGAAGTTACATAAGCCTCAGCATGAAAAACTTTAAAACATTAAACCTCTTTTTTTTTTTTTTTTAAAAACTGAGGAATGTATTTTATGGGGTCTTCCCAGGACAGTTCATTATCACAAAGCTAGTTGTGGCACCTAAATAATTAAACTATAACCAATATACGTGTGAAATCACTGACTAAAGCTTACCTTGGTGACTGTTTGCCATTAAATTAGTAGGATTTATTATTTATGTCAAAATGGAGGCCTGAGATAAAGCCATTAAAACTGATAGGACTTGTTCATTAATTTTAAGAAATTAGATGAAACACAATTCCCCAAGTGCAAGCTATTTTGTGGCAAAAATGGTGTGTTAGTTCTATAGTTGTATAGATGAGGATTATGGAATTGCTCAGCTGATGTGACAGCTAATGGAGTAGGTGTGTATAAAGCATTGTGCTAAATATATATGGAAGAAAGGGTGAGTGTCTATGTGAAGCAACCAAATCAGTACAAAAAAATTCTTGGGTTAAAAAAAATAGAACTGTTTATTTTGGTTTTCAATTTATGGCAATGATTCTTGAATTTTGGTTGGTCTCAAATCATTTATCCCCAAAGAAAATCTGATTTAATAGGTCTAGGGTGAAGCCCAACAATATTCTTTTAAAATGAGCACTGCAGATGTTTCTGATGCAAGTGATTAGTGGACCAAATTTTAAGAAGCACAGGCCTGTGCGGTTTGATGTGTTTGACCACCACATCACCCAGGTCCCTGTCTTGTTCACGTGTATAGCTCTAAACTTAGCTTGGTGCCTTCACTCAGTAAACATCGTTTCTCCAAAGAGCACTTGAGCCTAGGTCTGTGCACAGAGTGGACAGCAAGGCAGACAGAGCTTTGACTGTGTGGGTGGAAGGAGCCCTTTTCAACACCTCATCTCTTAGGACACTCTCTCAAAGTGGCTCTTTTTTGACAGCTGACATTCTGGTGGGGACTATGATAGAAATATGTCAAAGAATATAGTTGAAACCAAGAGTTAGACTGTTCAATCCACAATGGAAACATCAGTGTTTTCAGGGTAAGTGTCAGTCTGTTTGGGATGCTATAACAGAATACGATAGACCAGGCGGCTTATAAACAACAGAAATTTATTTCTCACAGTTCTGCAGTCTGGAAGCCTAAGATCAAGGCACCAGCGTGGTTTTGTTCTGGTCAGGGCCCTCTTCCTGGTTCATAATGGGTGACTTTTCAATGTGTTCTCACATGGTGGAAGGGGGGTAGAAAGGAAAAACTGACTTATCCTGTCTTTCTCCTTAACTCTCATGCTACAGCCATACTGACAGCACTTCTGATGCCAGATGTATGGGTTCTTTCCCTACACCAAACAGTTCTTTGTGATACCAGCTGAGTGTCCTGCAATTCAATTCAACTCTGACACTAGCTGGAGTTAGCACAGACTCCATAGGTTAAGGGCTCAGTCCCATGAGACAGCCCACCCCCTCCCTTCAGATGCCAATGGCAAGTAGCAGGTCCCCAGGTCACCCACAACTTCTGTCTGACTTGGCTACAAATCAGAGGTTCCCATGACTCCCCCTCCTTGGAAAGACCAAATATTAGAACAGAAGATGCTATTCTAGATGCTCCTAGTACTCTTATCACTTAGGAAATTACGAGGGTTTTAAGAGCTCTGTGCCCTGAACCAGGGGCAGAGACCAACTGATGTATTTTCTATTACTTCATAGGGGCTAGCTGGCTTTCTGGGGCCTTTTACAAAAGCACTGATCCCATTCACGAGGGCCCCATCCTCATGACCTAATCACCTCTCTAAGGCCCCACCTCCTAATACCATCACATCAGACATTAGGGTTTCAACTTACGAATTCTGGGGGGATACAAACATTCAGACCATAGCTGTGAGACAGATAGGAAGAACTGTGTTGCTTTCTTTCTGTTTTGCTCCCTTGCAAGCCAATAGGGCTGACCTCATTTCTTGGCCTAGACCCAAGGATGTTCTCCTATTGTTAGAACTGGGGGAGTACCCTGGACTAGTGGAGAATACAACATCAAAGGAGTAGTTGTCAGTCTTATGATTACATGAAAGATGCTAAGTGAACAGGTAATAAGGGCTGCTAACTTAGGGGTGGTTGGGGGAACTACACTGAAGAATTGCTGTTTAAGTTGAGAATTGAAAAGTCAGGGGAATTTAGCAAAGTAAAGAATACAGGAGTTGGGTTGAGTGGTGGAGATTTTCATGGAAAGCAAATTGAATGCATACTGGGGTGACTTTGAGGAAGAAAGCCTAATTTGTAACAAAAGCTGAAAAACCAGTAAGGCTGGATCCCTAGAGAATGATGGGAGATAGGCTGGGAAGATAAGCAGGGTTTAGACCAAGGAGAACTTTACAAGTCACTGAAGTTTTAAACTGAGTGACTAAGCACTTAATAAATATTGTGATTGAATATCACAATAATCTCAAAGTTGAGAAATAATCTCAAAGTTCATAAATTTCCTTGAACCTTGATATAGCAGACCCTACTTACATGCTAACAGAACTCCAGTTTGTTTGAGGTTAGCAATATACCCAACCCCAGGGCATGAATCAAAATAGGTCTAATACAATCATGTCTGTTTTCTTCCTGTTTGCCAGCTACTTATTCTCCTAGCCTCCCTCATGTCAAGGAATGGCCTATATCTGGCCAATCAGTTGTAAAGGAAAGTATGCTCAGGGCTTGCATTAGTTTCCTGCTGCTGCTATTACAAACTACCACAAACTCAGTGCCTTAGCACACAGATGTATCCTCTTGAAGTTCTGGATGCCAGAAGTCCAAAATCAATCTCATTGGGCTAAATTTGAGATGTCAGCAGGGCTGTTCCTTCAGGCAACTCTAGGAGAGAATCAGTTTCCTTGCCTTTTCTAGCTTCCAGAGGCCAACTGCATCTTTGCCTTGTGATTCTTTCCTCACATCACTCCAACTTCCTGCCAGTCATTATATGACCTATTTTTCTTCTGTGTCAAACTCTCTCCACCTCCCTCTCATAAGGACCCTTGTGATTACATATAGGGCTCACCTAGTTAATCCAGAATCATCTCCCATCTCAAGATCCTTAATCATACCCGCAAAGTCCTTTTGCCATATAAAGTAACACTCACTGGTTCTCGGGGCTAAGATGAGGATATGGTGGCTATTATTCCACCTACCAGGTCTTTGGGTAAGTATTTGCTTTCTGATAATTGGAGAGCCCTCTTTTCAGTCTCCCCCTTCCTTGCTAAGAATTCATGGGAGAGATTTTTTTTGTAGCCATGGTTTTTAATTAAAATTTTTTAAAATAAATTTTTTTCCAGCCTTATTGAGGTATGACTAACAAATAAAAATCGTATGTATTTAGACTGTACAGTGTGATGTTTTTTTTTAAGGTGTAAGATGTGATGATTTAATATACATATACATTGTGAAATGATTATCACAATTAAGTTAATACATCTATCATCTCACACAGTTACTTTTTTGGTGAGTGTGTGTGTGTGTGTTGAGAACACTTAAGATCCACTCTCTTAGCATATTTCAAGTATGCAATACAGTATTATTCACTGTAATCACCACAACTTAATCAGCATATAACTGAAAATTTGTACCCTTTGACCAACAGGCTCTCCATTTCCCTTACCCTTGAGCCACTGGCAACCATCATTCTACTCTCTGGTTCTTTGGGTGTGACTTTTTTAGATTCCACACATAAGTGAGATCATACAGCACTTTTCTTTCTCTTCCTGGCTTCAATCACTTAGCATAATGTCCTCCCCAGGTTCATTTTTGTGGAGGCTCGGATGCTTGGAGCTGCTGCAGCCATTTTATAACTGGTAAATGACATCAAAGGATGAAAACCCCACACTAAGAACAGAGAGAGGCTGGGCTCTTGATAGCAATGTTGAACTACTGCACAGAACCTTGAACAATATGCCTCCAAATTTCCTTTAGTGAAGACAATTAACTGACTTTTCTATTGATGCCACAGTTAGTAGGTATTGTTACTTGCAGCTGAATACATCCTCATGGTTCCGTTTGACAAATGAAGTTCAGTGCTGTTTGTAGCCAGGAAAACGTTATATTATTTCAATATTATGTGGATCAGACTTTAATAATATAGACCTTAATATTAATATAGAACCAGAAATCTGCACAGACAGAAGAGAATGAAGAGAACATCTGGTTCAGCCTCTTTATTTTAAAGATTACTAATTTGAAGCTCAGAGAGTTGATAGATTTCTGCAAAGTCAACAGCCAAAATTCATTCATAACTAGGATTACAATTTCATCTCCTGGCTCCTGGTTCAACAATATTTCCCCTACCCATGAAGCCTTGGAACAACTGAAATGATAACTTGGAGGGGAAAAAAAGGCAAAGAACAAACATCTTACACTTTCTCTGGGATGCAGGCTTTAACTAGGTTTCAAGTTCTTCTAAGATAATATAATTTAATGGGGAGAGCTCTTGACATTAAAAGGCAAAATTTGTATTTAAAAGGCTAGGATGGTGACACATTAAAGCACTTTCAGGAGGTCAGCAATGAATACCAAGAATAACTGATGGTTGTTATGATACAAGAACAAAGAAGTTGATTCTCTGGAATTAAAGGTGTTTCAGTGTCATTGTTGCTCATGAGGAGGAGTAGACACCTGGATTTCTTTTTTTCTCAGTACAGCTTTATCCAAATAAAACTCAGTGTGTTTCACCACCCATAATGGAAAGTGCCCGTCACTCCTTGAATATCATCATATGGTTGGTGGCCGGTGGATAATGGAGCACTGAGTGTCAAGGTGACTGGCTTTCAATGAACACAAAACTAAAAATTATAGACCTGTCATTCCAGAGGCAGGCCACAATTAGCTGTCTATGCAACTTGAAATTTCCATTTTGCCAGCTGAATAATCCGTTGACTGGAGTTTCTCATTTTGGATGCATTTCCAAGCCTTTTGTGTGCTGGTCATTTAAAATGTGGATTCTAATGTAAATAAACAGTGCACTTAATCAGAGGTATTCTTTTTTAGAAACATCCCCTTCCCAAATACAGACAAACCCCAATATTGTTTTAATAGTTTGTCACACAAACTATTAAACAAAACAATCTAAACCTTGGGTATTTTATTTAGGGATAGTAAAAATTCAAGCTGAAAAATGAGAATCATGCCTTAATATCTGGGAGTCCAGGGTTGAAAAAGAGAAATAGAGTTTTTGGCAGTTAGATGAATTGATAAGATCACCAAGTGAGAAGTAAAATCAGTGCTAAAAGTCAAAACTGGGGAATTTTAGTCTTGGAAACACTTACTGGCTGAAAACTGTCTGTTTACCTGTTTTCTATCTAGATTTGGTTTCTAATTCTATATCTGAGTTCTATCTTTCCTCTATCCTAGTCTTTCAGAGCTAGAGAAAATGATTCCAAAGTGAGGTCTATTGGAAAATTGTATCGCAATTTCCATTCGTTTGCTGTAAATGCAGTAAACTCCAGGACTCTGCAGTCTCAGATCTGATTCTGGACCATCTACTTGAACCTGGATCTTCACTACCCTCCATGTCCCTTGCCCCCAGTCTGCAGTACTCTCTGCCTCACTTGGATGATCCCTGTCTAAGTTTAAATTGACTGGCCACAAGGACGGAAGTAAAGTTGACAATCAATACTAATTAAGGAAACGATCAGAAGTCTGGATCAGAAGTCTTTGAGTGAAATTCTCTCTACAAGTCTTGGAAATCTCATGATTCTATTTAACTTTCCATCATCGTTTGAATTACTGAAAATGTTAGGCAAGTTTACATGGAATAGAAGAGGTTTGCTAGGCACAGAAAAAAATTGAATTTGTATTGTGTTGAAATAGGTCCTAACTAGACTGTTGATGGTGAAATATTGACTATTCTATTGTTTTGAATGACTGAGCGTCATATTTTACTGGGAATTGATTTCTGAGGCTCAGTCAAGGAGTGATTGAATTTGCAATTAGAGTCACTCTGTTGTGTAACTCAGATTATGCAAAGATCATTCTGAAACAGCACCTGAGATTTAACACAGGATGTAGTGCATGGTTTCTCTTTAATTTCTCTTTATTTGTTGTTGTGTATTCAGTTTTTAAAAGAGCAAAAGACTTTTTTTCATCTCTCTAGAAAAAAAAAGGATGTAATCTAGGCTTGACTATCTGTTTGATAAGAATCTAAACCTAGCAATTGGTTAATATCCTGTCTCCCATTTCAAAAAATAGTAAGCTTTGTAATTTATTCCTAATGATTAGCACAAAAAGGGAAAGGCTTTTCAAAACCAAGATAGAATCTCTTTAATTCCAAAAGTGTCCATTTAAGAAATATAAACTGTGAAGATAAGCAAAGGCTATTTTCTCTAAAGGAAAGCATTTTCAAATGAACAGAACAAGCAAATGTGGATTTAATTAGGTGGAGTCAGATGGGTATTAATTATTCACCTTTCCAGGGCGAGAATAGCGTTGCTAAAGAAATGAATAAGGCATGCTACTGGCTTCTTTCCTTTCCTTTCTGTTGCTGCTGCTCTGATCTGAACTGGCTGAAGATGTGATAGCAGGGGGACAGAATGAAAATTTCTCCTTCCCTTCACAACTGGGGGTAGATTGTCTTTGAAAAGCATAGTATCTTCCATTGAAATAAAATGTTATTGACTATCCACTTTGAGACATAATAAACCTTCTTATATTTCTTTCTTATGTCTGGAATATACACACACTCATTTGTTATACTCTTTTTAACACTTGAAAAATAGCTAAAGTTTGTCCTAATTTTCAGAGTTACATATATGCTAGAATTAGAGATAATAGCCAAAGTGGCCAAAAATTCAAGTTGATGATAGTCACACAATGACTAGACCTGTTTACTTCTGCACAGTCTCTTTTAAAAGCATTTGTTAAGCATCTGCTCCCTTGCCCAAGTAGGATGCATGATGCATATGGAGTCTACCAATGAACTATACTTAAAACCAGTGCAGTAAAAGATCAGCACTTATCTGAGTACCAAAAAATGTGTTAGTTCCAAGTGGCAAAAAGTGGAGTCAGAAAGAACCTAGGGATAAGATTTAGCAAATTTGGGTTCTACTCCTGACGCTGCTAGTGACTACATGTTACATACCTCTCAATATTTGTCAAAATATTTATCAGTGTGTGTGTGTCGGGTGGTGGTGAGCACATGTGACAGGATGGAGCTGGAGGGAATAGAGGCAGAGAGAAACCAACCCTGAATAGTGTTTCCAAGAAGCGAAAAGACTCTGTTATCCTGTCTACGTTCTAATTACATGCGTACTCTACATGCTTTTGATTCTTTAGGTAACTTCCTGTTAACTGCCTTTTATAGCTGAGGAAACCAAAACACATGAAGACAAAGTGAGTTGGCTCAAACTGGACAGCTTGTCAATAGCAAAGCTGGAACCAGACTCTAAGCCTCTGATTTTCTGTGTAAGATACATTTTCCCCCTAAATGAGTTATTTTAACCATGGGTCTCTGAAAATACTCAATCTTTTCAAAGTAACTCTGCATCCCTATAGGTTGTTGCAGATAGCTCTTTTAAAAATTGAAATAACTATGATCATCTTAACAAGTCCATTATAAATTTTGATCCGGTATAGAAAAATATGCTATATTTATATGTTAACTATGTTTTAAATTCCATGGCTATAAAGGAAAAGAATTGTAGATATATAGGAAAAGATTCCATTCTTAATTTTAAAACATATTTTGTTGGGGAGAGGTATGTAAAGTATAGAATAGGAGTCAAAAAACACTGAATCCACTTGTGCAACGGCTGTTCAGGTAAAATTCCTTGGTGAAGCTGGAAACCACTTGAAGAAATGTGTATTTGTATACATGTGGAGGAGTTTGTACTAAACTTGAATCATCTGCTTTGTTTATTTGTTTTTTTTTTAATACAAATTGACTCTTTTTTTCTTTTTTTAATTTTTATTTAGTTATTTATTTTTGGCTGCGTTGGGTCTTCGTTTCCGTGCGAGGGCTTTCTCCAGTTGCGGCAAGTGGGGGCCACTCTTCATCGCGGTGCGTGGGCCTCTCATTATCGCGGCCTCTCTTGTTGCGGAGCACAGGCTCCAGACACGCAGGCTCAGCAATTGTGGCTCACGGGCCCAGTTGCTCTGCGGCATGTGGGATCTTCCCAGACCGGGGCTCGAACCCGCGTCCCCTGCATTGGCAGGCAGATTCTCAACCACTGCGCCACCAAAGGAAGCCCCTATTTTCTTTTTTTTCTTTTTTTTTTTTTTTTTGGAAGCCCCTATTTTCAAAAACAATATTCCTTTTGGTAAAGTCCAGGAATCAGGTAACAAAGTGTCCCTTTCATTGTGAGAGAAGTTAAATTAGACCAGTTTCTTAAATGATTGAAAGACTTATGAAAAATACTGTTAATTCCTATAAACATTGTCTTTCTATACATCTCTGTAAATGTATTTTTTCATAGTAGTTGCTACATTTGTAAAGAGGTAAGTGAGTCAGAAACAAAATAAATGCTATGGGGAAGGTTATTTATAGACAAAAGTAATGAATAAGCTAAACTCCAAATTAGTACAGCCCTAATAACGCGTTCTACTTCTCTTCCAAATCTCGATTGATTACTGTTTTGTAACAGACTTTCTGCATATTATAACTCACTGATGCCTTGGTGTTGTTTTCTGCAGCAAAGAACTCTTTTTTTCTTTTCTTTTTTGATGGGATAAAGGTTAACCAAATTTTATAGCTTAAACTAATTTTTGAAGACGACCAGAATTATGCCATTGCTATAAATTATCTTAAAACTGTACGTACATAAAGATTGGCCATTTAATGAATGTATTATTCTTTGTTAACATTATAGGTGGATTTATATCCCGCACTAAAGTGGTCATAAATAATACAGCAACTGCTAATATTAAAAGCAGGTTACTATTAAAACCAGAATTTTGTGGTGCATCTTAAATACCAGCATTCTCAGGGGTCTAGTTAAAAAAATAAAGACAACAGAAAGTCACAGAGCAGTAGTTTATTCCTCCCCCCAACCCGCCCCCAATTCATCTGGCTAAGTTTTGTGGGGCTTTTTCTTCTCATGAAAATTATTGTCACATCAAGAGCGTGTGTATGTCTCTGGATCTGAATTGCATGTGAATTATACCTTGAATAGATTCCCCAAATTGGAGAAGCGCAAATGTTCCCCTTCTGAATATTTTAGACTTGTATGAGTTCTCTCATATTTTTGTTTTTGTGCAAGGCCGCTTGTAAGGCGGCCTGGAGTCTTGAATGCTGACAACCTCCATTAGCATTAATGCTGTTCTCTTATCTCCCCTCGCTCTCCTCAGCTCCCCCCTCGCTCTTTCTTGTCTGACGGTTCCCTGACACCGTTGACAAGGCTGACACCACCAATCAGCTTCGACTCAGCAAGGTCACTGTTGAGACTTGACTCGTGATTGGCTGCTGCGCTTCAGCGTGTTATTACTGTCTGATTTGATCGGAGGCAGGGGGTGGTCTCCAATCAAACAGAGAAAAGGTCCTAGAGAAGGTAATTAAATCCTGTCAGAGGCAATTATCGGTTCCAGGGCCATGACTCTGGCCCTGAATGCAGATGATCTGAAACTGTATTCTTGTAGAAATTCAAGAGGGCTCCTGGCATGGTTCAGCTAGGCATAAAGGAAGCAGCAGGCTTTCTGCAAACAATGCAGCTCTGTGTTATGAACCTTTCTGCCTTTTTTCCCCTTTCCCCGAAGACTTCTGTTTTCACTGATCAAAAATATTCCTTTTCAGGTCACATTCTAATTAATTTAATAGACAAGGTTTTCCTTTCTGGTACATAAATAATGACAAGTTTTACTAAAGAACTTCTGCCCCCAACACGGGCTGTAACAAACAGCCTTTATCAAGGCAAACCAAAGCCTTTAATAGAAGGACACTAATCTGTAGTTTGGGCAAAGGGAGAAAAAAAAATTTAAAGCCTCTAATATGGATGTTCTGCCTGAGGTGGATCCTGCCCTGTGTATACCTTCCCGTGCTCATGATGGAGTTTGCTGCTGTGACAAATCTTGAAGTTTCTCTGACATAGTCTAGTGATGGCAGTGTGCATTTAATGACTACAGTTTTTAAAGGACAGAGAAAAGCTGCCACAGATTTCACTCTGTGAAGAAAGGACTTCTCCCTACCCTTCAAAAGAATATTTAGGAGAGTTAAAATTTTAAATTGAGCCTGGGAAATAAAAACAGAAAGAATGGAATGTTGTATTTTTTTAAAATTTTACTCTATTTTATTTATTTATTTATTTTGGCTGCTCCGCACGGCATGTGGGATCTTAGTTCCCCGACCCGGGATGAAACCCTTGTCCCCTGCACTGGGAGCACGGAGTCTTAACCACCAGACTGCCAGAGAAGTCCCAGGAATGTTGTATTTTTAATTGGGAAGAGAAAGCTGAGATAAACTCCATAGGTGCCCTTCTGCTCATCTATAGACAGAAGACTTTGGTTTTGTTTCCTGTGTGATTTCTCTTCAATTGTTATTAAATAAGCTTTGAAGTATGGTTTTTGCCCAAAGAACCCAGCCCTAAAAAGTAAATCTCTCTCCCCTTCCTGAATCATTATTAATTGTTCTCAGTGGTATTAACCAGTTTAGCATGAAAAATATTTGATAGGAGGAAGGTACTTCATTAAGTGTCTATATGCTCACCCTACTGGCTTTAACAGACTTTATGAAATATCGCTCTCAATTATTGTCAGTCTTCCAAATGGATAGCCTTGATTTCAACCTTTGTGTTTGTGAGGCTGGGTATTACTTTTTCCAGAATAAGATGTTCAAAACACCATTAAAACAATTTCTGTATTGTTGCTGATGAATCAGTTTAACCAACAGGGTTTCTCCCGAGGGAACAGTTAACTTTCCTCTAATCTTGGTTGTTTTCTTTGTTTCTAAAACACCATATTCCTGACTTTATTTGTTTTGGTGAAACATAAACAGATGCTTTAAGCAAAACATCATTTAAAAAAAGTTGTGCCTGCTACGAGTCCCTTAATCCGGATGAGGTATCAGGCTGGGAAAGAGATTGGTGGGAGAAGATGTTAATAATAAGGAGAAGTGCTTTGGACACTGGTCGGCTGAATTAAAAAAAAAATCTCAAGTCCAAATCTGCACACATGACTGTGAAAATGATGTTTAATTCATCCCATATTGCATTTTTGGAACATCAAAGGCTGCATCAACTTCCCTAATAAAGATAAAATAGATACGGAGATAGAAGCAAACTGCTCAAGAATCTGGCAGCATATTTTAGATCATCAGGTTTGCTACTATTACAGAACTATCTCACTTTTCCTCCATGTGAGTGACAACTCTGTTTCATTTTTCATCTAGGGTGTTTATTTTTATTTGACCAACCATTGTATATTATTGTGTCATGAGATTATTTTGTTTTGTTTTGTACTGAAGTGGTAGCTATTTTACTGAAGACACCCCTTCTGAAAGAAATCTTTATCTGTGAAGAAAAGAAAATTTTTGTAAATAAAACAAAAGGAAAAACATTTGAAATATTTTCAAATTATAAATAAATTATAAATAGTAATTAAGATCAGTGCTCCTAAAAGAGGGGAAAAAAGAAAAAAAGAAAACCTGGGTCACATGTGCCTCTTTTACTGGAGTCCTCTGTACTCCAGGTATCTTTATCCTTTTTGCTCTAGATGCATCTTTCAAGCTCCCTCACTTGATTGGGAGCTGCTTAAGGATAGGGATGGTGTCCTACTCCATCCGGTGTACTCAAAAGTCAATGAATTGAAGACTGTCTTATTCTACAGACCTTTATAGGATGCCCCTATGGGCCTCTGTGAGATGGGACCACTCCCAAGTTGAGATCCTGGAAATCATCAATAACCATACAGTAACATTATTTAATCAGACAAGGGAGTTAACTAAAATGTCCTACTGTGGCATTATGTGATGGCTCTTAGCTGTGTCAAAGTGTTTGATTTGTGCTCTAAATAAAGATGGGAGTTCTTTGTTATTACTTAATTTTGTGGCCATTGAAGCACCAACCATCAGAACTGCCTTAATGCAAAATATCTGAGATCATTGTACCTTTAAAAAGGTTTGTAAACAGAACTCTCCAGGGGACATTATGTTGTGTTCAATGCTGAAACGTATTTTAAAATTTACAACGATTATGCAAAACATGGAAAATAATTCACATTTATCTCCTTATGTTCAGTTGCTTTGGTCAGTGTTATTGGATTGGGAAGAGTGGATTTGCCTTTTAATTGGTCTTTTCCAGATTTCTGGTGAGATTCCTACCACCACTGGTGACAGGAGTATACACAGCCCAAACAAAGCCCATTGAGGTACATTTTCAGGATGGTGCATATGGGAACAATAATTTATGAACAGTAATAGGAGCTGGGTATGCAATTCCCTGCCTAACACCAGCATAAGTGTACCCCACTGATTACTGAGTGCACTGAAAATACTTGAGTAAAAAAGATAAAAGTCATCTGCTGTTCACCTCGTTTGTAAGTTGGAATTCCTCGAAAACAATTGGAAAAAAAAAAGAATGATGTGAAAATCACGATTAAGCATTGTGTACTAAGAACTATATATTTTTTAAAAGGGGGGTTGGCAGTGAAAAATTAGCTAGACCTTGCCACGTAGGGAATGAAAAAATTAACTTTCTCTGTTCGGTGATACTGCTGCAAATTCGCTGTGTTGCAAGCTGCATTTCACCCCTCAAGGGATCTGGAAACTTATCAGATTTTATTAATTTATTGGCTCTGTGCTGAGGTGTATTGTAAACCAATTTTAAGTACTTCATTTTGCTATTTATTCACTGCTTCCTAAAAGAAGCAGCCTTTCCTACAAACCCTGAGGGTTTCCATAATCAGTTATATTATAACTTTCCTCAACCTGAGGATATGAAATCTAAATACATTTAAATGTTTTATTTGATGTTTCTTAGTGGGTGTCACCTTCATTCCTGATCTGCAAAATTAGGGACATATTCTTTCAGCATTGGCATCAGGGTTGGGGATTGAGGGTGTGATTGAAGGAGTACCCCTTCTTCCTATTTATAGTAGATGGCAGTTTTACCCCTCCCCTTCTTCTGGAGACAAAAATCTGCACATGTGGATGGTGGAGTAGAAATGCTCATTTTAGAAGGAGCATGAAATTGACTGGCAAGGTCAGAGAATGGTGGAGAGGAGGGGAGAGCCGCGGTTTGGCACCAGGAGATCTGAAGGCTAAGAAAAGGGAAGGAAGAAAATGTGGGAGTGTTGATGGGATGAATGAGAGAGAGGTGAGGTCGGGGTGGAGGTGGAGAGAAGAAAAAGAAAACCTCTCTGGTAAATGGAAGCAGGGAAGGGCACCCAAATGGAAGTCACAGGACTTGGTGGTTCTAGATCGGGTTCTGTCCTAACTAGCTGCCAGGGGTGATAGCTGTAATCAGTCCTGCTCAGCACCTGCTCCATTTCCTTCCCTCACCCCAGGGTTGCCAGGTAAAATACAGGGTGCACAGTTAACTCTGAATGTCAGACAAATAAGAATAATGTTTTAGTAAAAATATGGCCCAAGTGTTGCATGAGACATACTTATACTAAAAAATGTATTCCATATTTATGTGAGATTCTGATTTTATTGGACATCTTGTATTTTCTTTGCTAGATCTGGCAACTCTACCGCCCTGACCCACAGTGATATCTGGAGCTTCGTGCAGGAAGATGCAGAGGTTCTGTAAACATGGGGGCCAAGGTCAGTGTCAGTCTGAAAATTGCCCCTTGGTCAAATTTCTGCTAAGAGCCTTGAGGTTTGTTTATTTCTTGCCTCTTACCCCTGTCATCTTTAGATACCACCGCAAATATTTTCTCTTTCATGTTTTAATACCTAAACGCCTCTGTCCTTCTACTGCCCTCCTATTAGCCACTCTCTTCCTCTCCTTCTCTCAGCTCTTCCCACAGTGTGTCCAGGAGTCCACAGTTCATTATTGTTTATCTACATGTTTGAGTTTCCTCCTCTCTTAATGGAAACGCTGTTCTTCCCTGAGGATCTTACTTCCTTTGTAGCTGTCTTAAGTGGAGACCACTCTCTGTGAGTTACTCCAAGAACTATGGAGCGAGGACACAGAGGGGACATTCTCACTGTAACTTCCAAATCCCATGAGAGCCCATTCCCTGTCTTTACCACACTCTTCCCTTCTCTGCTGGCAACTTCTCATCTCCTGTTCATTCTCCATAGGTAATAAAGCCTCTGTCAACTGCCTCACCCAAAGACAAGTGAGTGAGGCCGTTCTAGACCATCCAGCCCCAGCAGAGCTGCCAACCAATGACAAAAGTCAGCTGATTCCACCTAGACTAGAAGAGCTGCCCCAGCCTTTTTGGCTGTCCCTGTCATCTCAGCCAACTCACAGAACATGAGCTAGATAATAAATAATTGTGGTTTTTAGCTACTAGGTTGTGGGGTACTTGGATCATCTTTTCCTTTTTATATATAAATTCTATCATTATCCTTGAGAATTTCAGTGTCCATATAGAGATTTTACAGACATGCTTTCCTTACATGATTTGGCTTCTTCATCTTTGAAGAACTTTACCTTCATTAAAAAAAAAAAATACAGCTAACATTAATGGTTAGGATATGGAGAAAGAGGCAGAAGAGGATAAGGGGGAGTGGGACCAAGTCTCAAAGTTGTAATCTAAAGGATTGAAATATTTTTTGGATGGACAGCAGCAATGATGACAGGCAAGTTGGAAACCTTATGATGAAGGATAGTCAAGTCTAGACAATTTAATCAAACTTCTCTGTCTAAAAAATATCTTCCCCTCAATCTGCCATGGGCCATACTCCCCCAAATATTGATAAATACTCAAGCCAAAAAAATGAACAAGGTTTGGTTCAAATAGGCTGTAATTAAAGAATGTCTATAATTGTGGGGACTCAATCTAACAATTGTGTGATAATGATGAATTTTTTTCATTTTTAAATAATTGACACCTTGAGTTCTGAAGAGATGAGATGCCAATAGATATATTTCAGTGCCTTCCAGAGAAGAGATAGGAGTGATAACCTTCAAGTGGTGGTAGAGGTAAAAAGAAAGAAATAATATGGGGATAATGGGAAAGGGAGATAAATTTTACGAGCTCGTAAACCTAATGAAGAATAGGCATTAACAGTGGAGGAAGATGCTGAAAAGAATGGACTCTATTGGGCATTTCATCCATTTTATGAATCAATAAATTCAACTCTTTGGGCCTTGTTTTCTTCCTTTGTAAAATCAGTGAGTTAGACTAAAGCTGGGACAGCACATTTTTGGCATGCTTACTACCACTCTCCCTTTCCATGACCAGGTCAGAGTTTGGTAATCAGTTATAGCCCATTCAGCTATGTCCTGTTCAGCTTGGATGTAGCTTCTGAATCTCCTTTGGTCTAGCAATCCAGGAAACACCATCAATACAGTAGAGGTAACATCTGAGATGAAAACCTCTTCCTTTACCCTAGACTAAATTATCGCAAACAACCTTTGGAATATTAAAATTCATCATGCTTAATATGGAAAAATCTAAATGCTTCTTTCCATCTCTGCTTTAGGAGATGACGCAAACAGTGGCATATTATATATAACCTGGACACTCACATCAAATTACTTCAAGTTCTAGAAAAAAAGTCAATAGAGATATTTGTTCTGTTTAATCTACTTTTCAAAATTCTAAACATGGGAAACCAAAAAAGACATTTAAATTGAATTTTCTCAAGATGAAGGGGAAAATTGATTTCTGACATGGCTAACCACCACATTATCAGATATATAGATTTCAGGGAACCAATATTCAATTTCATGAGCTTTTTTTCCTTTCCCATATATGTCATATTGTAAATCCATTTTGAAGATACCATGATAGTTTTTAAAAATTTATTGTTGTTTCATTGGATTTTTTCCTAAAGCAGAACCCAAATCTAGCCTTGAAAACAAGTTTCCTCAAAACACAAAAACCAACCCTTCTCTCAAAGATCATCTGCATCTCTCCTCTTTGTTCTAACAGAAAGTTGCACTTCCCAAATTATGCATCATGTTGGAAAATTGTAGTAGGGTGACACCCAGTTAATTTTTTTAAAGCTTATTAACATATCTTGAATAATCTTACCCTCTGCCTATGACACCAAAGTCTGCAGAAATGTAGGCTAACTCATGTTTTGAATTTTGTTCCAACAAACAATCTTGAAAAAAGCCAGTATTGAATATATATTGAATACATAGTTGAATTATAAGAAAAATCTGACTATCTTCCTAAACTCACACTTTTTGGGGGGTCATTTCATACTTTTAAAAATTTGTTTTGTTCTCTTCAAAAATATCATCAATGCGTAATGTGAAAAACTTCAACAACACAGAAAATAGAAAGGGAAAGAGTGACTCAAATTTCTTCCACCCCAAATTTGCCATGCTTATCACACTTTTATGTCCTTTAGTATTCCTCCCTCCCTTACTTCCCTCCCTCCCTCCCTCTTTCCCTCCCTCCCTCCCTCTCTCCTTCCAGCATCATGAAGCATCTATTGTTTTTATTGTCTCTGTTTTACCTTCAGGAACATACTATGAAAATACTTCCACATAAAGGCACATTCCTTCTCAATAAGTTTATTAAAGTAAATCTTACAATGCACTGTAAAATTTGATGAGTTTTACAAATGTATACAACCACATAATCAACACAATCCAGACAGAGAACTATTCCTCCTTCCAGTGAGTTCTTAACATTGCCTCAAAGATAACTCATGTTTAGTTTTACCTGTCCTTGAGCTTATTTAAATAGAATCATACAGTTTGTAGTCTTTTAGGTTTGGCATATTTTCCTCAACATAATGCTTTTGTAATTTGTTCATAGTGCTACACATAGTTCCATCTTTTTTATTGCTGAGTGGATCTTCATGTGATATATGAATATACCACAATTTGGTTAGGTTTTGCATTCTCCAGTTAATAAACATTTGAGTTATTTCCCAGTTTTTTTGCTATTTTGAGTAAAGCTGCTGGAAACATTCTTGTACAAGTCTTTTTGGAACATATAAATGATTTTCAGTGGTTGCGTAGTATACCATTGAATCTGTATACTATATATACAACTCCTATTAATTTAACCCCTATTGTTGGTCAGTAAATTACTTCCTGTTTTCACTAGCATAAAGAATGCTACGGTGTAAACCTTTGTGAGTTTTCTTGCCCCCTCTTTTTTATTATGGTAAATACACATAACATACAATTTACCATTTCACCTTTTTAATTGTGTAGTTCTGTGGCCTTAAGTACATTCACATTGCTGTGCAGCCATCACCTAGATATATCTCCAGATATATTTTATCATCCCAAACTGAAACTCTATACTCATTAAACAGTAACTCCCTCCCCCAGCCCCTGGTAGCCACTATTCTACCTTCTGTCTGTAAATTTCACTGTTCTAGGTACCTCATATGTGTGGAATCATACTTTGATTGAATATTTGTTCCTTTGTGTCTGATTTCACTTAGCATACTGTTTTCTGGTTCACCCAAGTTACAGCATATATCAGAATCTAATTCCTTTTCAAAGCTAAATAATATTCCATTGTATGTCTATACCACATTCTGTTTACCCATTCATTCATTGATGAATGTTTGAGTTGTTTCCCCTTTTTAGCTACTGTGAATAATGCTTCTATGAACATTGGTATACAAGTATCTATTCCAAGTCTTTGCTTCCAACGCTTTTAGGTGTATGAATGGAAATGGAATTTCTGGATTATACAGTAATTTTATGTTTCATTTTTTGAGGAACTTCCGTACTGTTTGCCACATTTTACTTTTTTACTCCGTGGAATGCACAAGCATTCCATTTTTTCCACATCCTTGCCAACACTTACTACACTTACTGTTTTCTGTTTGTTTGTTTTTGGATAATAGCCATCCTACTGGGTATGAAGCAGAATCTCCTTGTGGTTTCCACTTTGTGAGTTTTTGTACATAACTCTGAACATATCCCTGATTATGTGTTTAGGTGAAGTTTCTAAAAACATAATTCCTGTGTACAAGGTTCTGTCCATTCTGAAGTCTCCTAACATGCATAGTCACACTTCACTGCAGAAAGGTTATGCTGATTTATGCTATCAGCAGTGATACGAATCCTTTTTACTTTGGCTTTTCATTTCCTTTTAGACAAGTCTAAATTATTCTAAATCATTCACTTGATGGTTTCCAACATCTGGATATTTTGCCTTTATTACGGCAATTATTCCGTTATTTGGAAGTGTTTCATATTTTGCATACTGGTGATCACTGATGGTTGTGATGATGACCACTAATTAACTGTTATCCATCAATAACTTGAAACCTTTTATTAATTAACTATGATTCATCCATATTTTGTAGATTGTTCCTGCCTTGCTCTTCTTGTTCTCCATGTAATGCTCTGTCTTCTTTTTTTTTTATATCGGTACAAATTTTATTTTTTTGTGATTAGAGAATTTAATATCTACTCTCTTAGCAGCTTTCAAATACACAGTACAGTATTGTTAGCTATATTCACCATGCTGTACGTTACATCCCCAGGACTTAATCATTTTATTTTAACCTCCTTCACCCATTTCACCCACCCCTCACCCCAGCTTCTGACAACCACCAATCTGTTCACTGTATCTATGAACTTGGTGTTAATGCTTTGTCTTCTTAAAAAAACTTGATAAAAAATAGTAACAATAATTATTCCTTGTATTTGCATAAAACTTTAACTCTTTAAACTCTTCCACACATGTTATGTTCTTGGAGTGTCATAGCAACCCTTCCAAGTACGGAGGTAGGAAATGTACTCTTTTAATCATTATTATATGTGAAGAGGCTCTACGGTCAGCCAACTAGTTAGTGGCATAGGCAGGGTGGAGACTGAGTGTCTCAATTCCTATTCAGAGCTCTTTCTTGGAGACTTCAAAAGCTTTCATAAATATGTGGGAAAAAGTCAGTTTTTAAAAAAATCACCATATGTATAATATTTAATGTAAAAAAGTGAACTCCAATAGAATTTTCCACTTTGTCAGGCTCAACACATTTAATTTTGATATGATGCCAGGATTTAATGAGGAAAGGTGCATAATTTCATCATTACTCTGAAAATAGACATTTCAAAGCAAGCACAGTGGACAAATTAACTCATCACGGAGAGATGATAGTTTTTTTTTATGATTAATCAGCTTTTAATTACTTAAGACTCATAGAACCTTTCAGAAAGGCAGGAAAAAAACTTTCCATAAAAATATCTAAAGATAAACCAAAGATGAATGTATAACATTTGATATCACTGAATGCTCACAGTGGCATTTGTGGTTTTCTTGAGATTTTAGCAAAGTACTGTCAAGCTTTCCTTAGTATTCTGCATTTGACTTAGATGTGTATGTTTCAAATGACAATATTACCTCCTTGACCAAGCTTTGTCAGTCTCCTCCAAATCCTATTCTCATGGAGGCTTCAATGTTTGGAATTCTGTGTTCCGCTTTACATTACCCAATGGTAGCAAGAATCTTGCTAAGTCACTTTAGCAAGAAATCCCACCCTGGATATCTGATCTCCCTCAATATCTGATCAAATCTTATCCCCACCGTTCACCTTGGCCTGTCTTCATATTTTCAACTTCTTCATGAGTTTTTTCTCAAAAGTGTTGTACTGTTGCAACTATCTAATGTTATTCCGTGTCCAGTAAGACATTTGACCTTTAGGGTAGGAAAAAAAATCTCTGTAATGCTTTCGTAGTTGTGAAAAACTTATCAATATGAAAGCTGTCATGCCTTTAAAAATTAAGTTAGAAGGTAAAAAAAATAGAATCCAAATTTTAAAATTTACACTCTTGTAGTATGAACAAAAGGTAAGAGTTTTTCAAATTTCGAGTACAGCTGCTTTCTGTAGAAATGACATTCCTGCATGGGTGTCTGCTGACTCAGCTTTGGCTTTAGACCCAGAAGCCCTGTAGAGGTAAAGAAATTTCTAGCTCATGGCTGTCAAACATATTAAGACATTCTTTTTTTCCTTCCAGTTTTATTGAGATATGATTGACGTACAGTACTGTGTACGTTTAAAGTGTACAGCGTAAGGATTTGACTAACATACATCATGAAATTATTACCATAAGAAGTTTAGCAAGCATCCCTTACCTCATACAGATTCAAAATTAAAGAAATAGAAAAAAATTTTTTCCTTGTGATGAGAACCCTTAGGATTTACTTTCATACGTAACATATTGCAGTGTTACTTATATTTTTCATGTTGTACATTTCATCCCGAGTATTTATTTATCTTATAGCTAGAAGTTTGTACCTTTTGACCACCTTCATCCAATTGCCTCTTCCCCTGCCTCGTCCTCTGGCAAGCACAAATCTGATCTCTTTTTCTATGAGTTTGTTTGTTTTTTTGTTTGTTTTTGAAGTATAACTGACCTACAACATTATGTTAATTCCTGTTACACAACGTAGTGATTTGTTACTTCTATACATTTCTAAACGTTTACCATGGTAAGTCTAGTTATGATCTGTCACCATACAAAGATATTACATAATTATTGACTGTATTCCCCACACGGTACATTTCATACCTGTGACTCATTTATTTTGCAACTGGAAGCTTGTACCTCTTAATCTCCCTCACCTACTTCTTGCCTTCCCCTACACTCCGCCCCTTTGGCGGCCACCTGTTTATTCTCTACCTATGACTCTGTTTCTGTTTTGTTATGTTCATTCATTTGTTTTGTTTTTTAGATTCCATATATAAATAAAACTATACAGTATTTATCTTTCTCTGTCTGACTTATTTCACTTAGCATAATACCCTCTAGGTCCATCCATGTTGTCACAAATGGCAAGATTTCATTCTTTTTTATGTCTGAATAATATTGCATTATATATATGTATGTATGTATGTATATATATATATATGTATCTCACATCTTCTTAATCCATTCATCTATTGATGGGCACTTATGTTGCTTCCATATCTTGGCTATTGTAAATAATGCTGCAATGAACATAGGGGTGCATATATCTTTTCAAGTTAGTGTTTTCATTTTTCTTGGATAAATACCCAACAGAATCAAATTGGACTACTTTCTCATACCATGCACAAAAAATAAATTTAAAATGAATTAAAGACTTAACTGTAAGACCTGAAACAATAAAACTTCTAGAACAAACATAGGCCGTTCACTCTTTGACATCAGGTCTTAGTAATATTTTTTTGGATGTGTCTCTGTCAAGGGAAACAAAAGAAAATATAAACAACTGGGACTACATCAAAGTAAAAAAGCTTTTGCACAGTGAAGGAAACTATCAACAAAACAAAAAGACCACTTACTGAAGGGGAGAAGTTGTTTGCAAACAATATATCCGATAAGGGATTAATATGCAAAATATGGAAAGAACTAATATAACTCAACATCCAATACGAGTCAACTGTATGATGGTTGTAATGGAAGTCATGAAAAGTGATGAGGTCAGCTGCGGGGAGATTAGAGAAAGAAAACGAAGGTGCCTAGGACAGAGGCTGGAGAAACTCTTATCATTTGAGGGTCAGGTAGTTTAGTGGTTAGACAGTGTGTGACACCAAAGAATGTGGCATTACAGAAGCCAGGTGTATTATTTTCCAGGGGCTGCAATCGCAGCAACTGTGTGGCTTAAAACAACGGGAGTGTATTCTCTCATAGTTCAGGAGGCCAGAAGTCTGAAATCACGGTGTTGGCAGAAATTGGTTCCTTCTTAGGGGTTCAGAGAGAGAATGTTCATGCCTGTTTCTTAGCCTTTGGTATTGCCAGCAATCCTTGGTGTTCCTTGACTTGTAGACGCATCACTCCTGTCTCTACCTCTGTTGTCACATGGAGTTCTCCCCTATATGTCTCTGTCTCTGTGTCTCTTCTACTCTTCTTATAAGGACACCAGTCGTATTGGATTAAGGGTCCCCTCTACTCTGGTATGACCTCATCTTAACTAATTACATATGCAAAGAACCTATTTTCAAATGAAGTCACATTTCAAGGTTTGGGGTATACGTAAATTTTAGGGGGACACTATCCAACCCAGTACACCAGGGGAAAAGATAAATTCCAAAAGGAGGCAGTGTTAGCAGCATGTGATGCTGCAGGGAGGTCCAGAGAATGGTTTCAAACTTATCCTGGTTTATTGGAAAGCGGAGGTCTGCAGATAAAATTATAGTGGGTTATCCTTAAATCTGAATGTGCAGATTCCCTTCTTGTTTTCAGTCATCCTGAAGTTTTATCGATGACTTGTACTAGAGAGTCTGTCTTCATCTTTGAGAGATGGCTCAGTTGGTGTCCCTCGCGTGGCACTGGGGTCCTGGCTCTGGAGCGATGTGAGAGTACAGATGTCATCTTTGGAATTTCTCTTTTTGATCTCTGCAACCACTTGATTCCCTTGGAGAACTTTCCTTAAGTAATATCCAAGCCCTCTCCTATTTAGAGTGCACAGGGCTAATGGGATCACTAGCTGAGGTGAAATTGTTGCAGATGGTAATGTGAAGACTAATTTATTTTCAGAGGCTTTTAGGAATTCATGTGCTTTTAATGATAGCTTACTATAACCACAAATCCCTCATTTTCATTCTTTAAAGGGAGAGGATATTGCCCATTATTAACAGTAGAGGAAGATAGAGTAGACAGCTAATTGACCCAGTGAATCTGACACGATTGTGGTGGGGTTATGAAAGCTGAAAAATTTTACTGCGCTCCTAGGATTCTGTCTTATTTTTTATATCGACTTTTTTGACCCCCTTGCAAGCCACTTTCACCTGCTCATCTTTCTTCCTCAGTCAAGCATCCATCGGCAGGCCCCACAGTGAGGTTGGTTTTCTATGATCCTTTTATTCATCAAAAAGCTGAGACAGCCTTGTGCCCCTACCATTACGATAGCAACTTTTTCTTGGAGAGGGCAAAAATGGGTGGGATTACTTCCTGTCCTTTACTCTGCCTTGGGGCCCTATTATCTGCTTCTTCTTAAGCCAGGGGATGACAGGGAAAAGGGGGGTGGGTAGGGATGGAAAGATGTATTTTCTTTTAATCTTGACATGAAGGGAGAAAAAAAGTCTTCCATAGCCATAAATCATTAATTTCAGGAGGGAAAATGTTGGTTCCTTCCCTGGTCCTTTAAGCCAGCTGGACTTGGTGATATCATATGTCTATAATTTACAAAGGCCAGAGGCCCTGAGACAGTGCTCTCATTTGCTGCAAGTTCCTCTTTCGACCACCATCTCTACTGATGGTGGACTCTTGGTCCTGCTACGCAGATTTATGTTCTGCCTCTGATGAGTTGCAGGTTTATTGTTAGTCTTTCTAGGTCTTAAAGCTTGGATTTCTCTGAGGGGTTTTCACAAGGGTTGCACCTCCAGCTCTTAGAGACCCCAATTCATCCACGGCTCTGCTCTGCCTCATGTTCCACCCATCCCAGCCAGCAAAGCCCTAGAGCTTTGGCACCCAGGACAACAGTCTGGTTCTGAGATCCAGAAGGAGATTTTCATTGTTTCGAAAGTACCACATGATCATTCTTAATGGGAAAAGTGTGGGTTTTAAAGTCAGGCTTATTCAGGGATTGAATGTCAGGCTCTGACCGCTTCTAGTTTCACTTTTTGAAAAAAAACATTTCATTCAGAAGTACATTCTGAAAACAACACAACAATGTTTATATCTAAAATATATGTATAAAAACATGGACTGGACTATACACACACACTGTGTGATTGTTATTGCTCCGAGGTGAATCTGGGAACCAGATAGTACTAGAGAGGAAATGAAGGGACTTCAGGTTTATCAGTAATGGCTTAGATTTTTTACATTAAAAAAAATCTGAAGGTATGATGACAAAATTAACATTTAAAAAATTCTGATGGTGGGTTTAATATATAGGGAGAATAATATTCTCCCTATTTTTCTGCATTAAGCATCTTTTCATAAGTTTATTTGCCATTTTTATTTCTTCTGTGAATTGTCTATTCGTAATAGCCTCCTATTTTTTCCACTGGATTATTTATCTTTTCCATATTTCCTTGAAGTGATTTGTATATTCTCATACCAATTCTTGGTTAGTTATGTGCATCGTGAGTATATTCTACCTGTCTGTGGTTTATCATTTCCTTTTACTTTGGGCATCTTTTGATGGACAGTAAGTGACAGAAGTGATAAACAGAAGTTGATTTATCAAACTTTTCCTTTATGCCTTGATGTTTTGGTATATTGCCTATAAAGTGCATCTTTACCTTGAGTTCATAAAGTTAGCTATTTTCATATACCTTCTTCTGATAGTTTTATTTCCCCTTGTAGGTATCTGATCAATCTGAAATTAATTTTTTGGCATGCGTAATTTAAAAATTTAATTTAATTTTTTTCTATATGGAAGTCCAATTGTTTGAAACTACTTAATGGTTGGTTACAGGAATGCTATGGATTTTTGTATCCAGAAAAATTACCACATTCTCATACATTTTAATAATCATAGTTTTATTCTATTCTCCATGTAAACAAATCCATAGTATTGCAAATAATGACAATTTTGTGTATTCCTGTCTAAGTCTTATAGACCATATTTCCTTTTCTTGCCTTGTTGTAGTGTCAAAGTCTCTAGTACAAGGTTGAATAGTAGTGAAAATGGTTGGTGTCCTTATCTCATTATTTACATTAATGAGAATGCTTTTAAACTTTTACTATTAAGTAGGAAGTTTGCTATAGGCTTTTGTTAGATATTCCCTTATCAGGTTAAGAAAATTCCCTTTTATTTCTAGTTGGCTAAAAATCCATTTTTTAAATTATAAGTGAAAGGGATAGAGTTGTTTATTTCTCTCTTATGGAATATTTACCATGTGAATGGCTCAAACAGGTGGTTGAATGATGCTCCTCGGGGTCGTTTAAGGACCAGGCAAGTGCTCTGCCTTTCATTAGGCCACTGTTCTCATTGTGAGAAGAGGGAAGAAAGACTTGAAGGGTGAGGCCCAAGATCTTAATTTAAAACCCAGGCCCCAAAGTTACATATGTAGATACCCCTCCCTTTGCACTGGGGGAGAAATTGGTCACAGGGCTACACATAACTGTAAGGGAAGCCAGAAATTGTAGTGGGCAAGAGTCTTTGCCAGAAAGATTAATCTTATGCATTTTTAAAAAATCTTTATTTTAATTATCTGAAATTAACATTGTTGTTTATTTGTGTTATTTTTTTCTCAATCAGTTGCTGGAGTGTTTTTCCCCTTTTATTAGTTTTTTTTCTTAAAAAACTCAAAATGACATTAGTGGAAAAACTGGCAAAATCCAAAGGAAGTCTGGAGTTTAGTTAATAGTAATGTACAAATGTTGTGCCTACTACCAAGAGTAATACAGAGTATATGAAGACATAATAAAAGTAGTCAACATTTGTAAGCACTTACTATGTGCCAGGCATCTTTCTAGCTATTTTAATCCTCAAAATAGCACCATGAGGTAGTTTCTACTAGTATCCATTCTGTTTTATAGGTGAGGAAACTGAGACGTAGAAGTTAAGAAATTTGTTCAAGATCACGTGGTAGGAAGGGTTGAGTCATAATTTCAACCCAGGCGTTTGGACTCTCACACTAGCGCTTGGAACCATTGTGCTCCAAATGACCCAACACTGTAGTTATGAAAAGACTTTAGCCAGTTTCAAAGGTGAATGTACCAGTCAGAGTTCCAGCAGGAAATGGATGACATACTCAAAACTGGCTAACTGAGGAGTGTTTAATAAAGGAGTTTGGGGAAACCAACACAGAAAGGTGTAATCTTCAAGGGCTGGTAAGAGTGGGGAGCTAATATGACCCTATGACATGACTAATCTGTAATTCTCACCTTTCCAGAATGGACTTTTCTCTTCCACTATTATTTCTATGTATCTTACTTTACACCAATCATACAGCTATATTCAATTTTTTAAAAAATATTGCTTAGCCAGACCTAAAAGGGTAAAAAGAGGGAAATGGTTATTAGGATGTAGAGAGACTAGATACAGCCAAATGTGAGGGCTGCCAGGTAAAATCTGTGGCATTTGGTTGAGGAATACAGCCAACCTTCCCTGACTACACAATGAGGGAGCCAGAAGAAATACTTCCCTCTCATTTTCTTCCAATCCACCCATCTCCTGCTGTTCTCTCCTGTTGGTTAAACCCAAATGGAACACAGAGAGCCAAGAACCCAGTTGACACAGTCTATAAAGCTTTGCCTCCCAGGGTCCAGAGCAGGATGGGGAATATCTTGGAAGAGGAATAGGAAATATCCAGCAAAGTGAATTTCTCTGTTAAGGAAATCTTTTAGCTCCCGGAATAGTTTTGTACAAAACTGAAATCTCCAGTAAAATTAGCATATTTAACAAGGTGTTTAAAAAATCCCTTTGTTTTCTTTATTTTCATCACTTTGGGAAAGGAGCTAGGCTTTGGTAAATGCCCCTGCATATTGTCTGCTTAGTTAAATCTCTGTGACAAAAATATTTATATGTCTTTGAGTATGTGTATGTAACTGAGTGGATAGAAACCATATTTTGTTCCCAAAGAGTCATCAACTTAGGAATAGTGGTTCACTTTTAGGCTATTGTGTACAGTCATTACAATACATAAAGGAATGCTCAAGGTTAGAGGAATTGAAAGTCATTCATGTCTTTAGTGCTAGAAATCAGGTTGATCAAATCACAGAAGTTTCAACAGGTATTTAGAAATTGGATGAACCTTTTGGATTCTCTGGTTTAACTTCCCACTCATTGAAGGAAGGCTCTCTATAAGAAATCCTATAAGATAATTTTTAAATCTATAAATCTATAAATCAAGGGAACAGAACTTCCTGGGACCCTATGACATGACTGATCTATAATTCTCACCTTTTCCAGAATGGACTTTTCCCTCTCTTCCACTATTATTTCTATGTATCTTACTTTACACCAATCATACAGCTATATTCAATTTTTTAAAAATATTGCTTCAACTCATCTAATTTCTTAAATAAACAGGAGCAAGAATATGGTGATGCAGAATGAACAGTGAATTAAAACTCTATTCACCTGCGTAAGTATTTCCTGGGGAGAGAGGAAAAAAAGTTTAGATGCTATGCTTAGTTCAAGCTAGCATATTCACTTGGATGGGCCTATGTACTTTAGTATGTATCAAGCATTGCGTTTCACATGTTTCATTTAATCTATACAATAAAGTAGGTACATCGTTTTACAGGTATGGAAATCAATTCATTTCCCATGAATAGATAGATAGAACCAAATTACTTTCCTAATTCTGTCGCATCTCAACCAGTGTTTCTCAAGAGGGTAGAAGGAAAGAGAGGGAAAAATGTCTCCAGAGGGGATGCTTGGAAACATGTGTGGGGCTTTATTTTTTTGATTGTCACATGGTTGGGGAAGGCTATTGGTGGCCAAGGATGCCAACACAATAGTGCCCAATTAAGAACACTGACCTATGACACCCTAAAATAAGGTAGAACACTGAAAATGTTTATGTTTTAGAAGTGACAATTTGAATATTCATACATTTTTTATTTTATGGATTTTAATCATGTATATATGTCTTTTGCTTTAAAAAAAAGTGGTGGGGGAAGAAGTTAGATTTTTATAAAGAAATCATATGGATCCGGATGAAGAAAGTGGAAGCCAAAAGAAATTACATCATGGTTAAAGTTGGTATGAAGAAGTATATTGTCTGGATCACCAGTATTTATTATTGTTTCAGGCAATAATTTTTAAGCAGCTGAACTGGTGCTTGAAAGATGTTTCTGGGAAGCCGTATTGTTAAGCTCGTCTCCTCTCTGATAGGGGATGAGATATAGCCCAGCCATTGGCTCATATGCCTTCTTGTTTATGTCAGATAATGTAAATTGGCTGGGGGGGCGGAGCAAACATTTTGAACTTACTAACAGTCTCCCCTTTGCTGTGATTTGAGAGGTACAGACAAGGAGAAGCATCTTCTTGCATGATTCAGTCTCTGTATTAATCTTCCCTTTTCCAGGCCCTGGAATGCTTACAAAACATTTCCCTGGAGGACACTGTAGGAGGAAGTGAGGTAGGTATCAGGGTGTAAATGAAGTGAGGATGTGAATGTGGGCTCCAGGCAGGCTGACTCCAGAGCTGTGCTCTTAATCACTACAGCGTAGACCAAGTTAAATCCTAGCTCTACCCCTTATTAGCTATGTGACCTTGAGCAGGTTACTTAACCTCGTACGTAAAATGAGGGGAATAAGGGGCTTCCCTGGTGGCGCAGTGGTTGAGAATCTGCCTGCCAATGCAGGGGATGCGGGTTCGAGCCCTGGTCTGGGAAGATCCCACATGCCGCGGAGCAACTGGGCCCGTGAGCCACAATTACTGAGCCTGCGCGTCTGGAGCCTGTGCTCCGCAACAAGAGAGGCCGCGATAATGAGAGGCCTGCGCACCGCGATGAAGAGTGGCCCCCGCTTGCCGCAACTAGAGAAAGCCCTCGCACAGAAACGAAGACCCAACACAGCTAAAAAAATAATAATAATAATAAATTAATTAATTAAAAATAAAAAATAAAACGGGGGGAATAAGATCACTCATGGAGTTGAGAAAAATTAAATGAAACAATAGGAGTAAAAGTACCTGATCTATAGTAAACATCCAATTAATGCAAACTATTATGATTATTCATCATTTGACTCTTTCCTGTCTCCCCAGCTTCTACTTTCTCTTGGCAATTCCACACTGTATACTCTAGTTATATCAGATGAACTAGTTGACATTTCCAAACCACCTTTTTACTGGGGCTCATGCCGTACCTCTTTTATGAAATAGTGTTCTTCTACTTTACCGGGCATAATTCTATTGTCTTTCCAGGTCTAGCTAAGATGTCTACGTACTTCACTTATCAGAACAAATTCCACCTTCTCTTGGCTTCTGTGGCAGCCAGCCAGCCAATATTCTGTCCCCAACTCCTCTTCGCTAACATAACCCAGACTTTGCTTAAAGCAGCAATATGCCAAGCCACAGGAAAGATCATGATTTCTCTAAGCCAATCACAACAATACTGTTTCCCACTTTCCCAAACTTCACTATAGCTGGGAGCAGTCAGGTGACCCATTTCTGACCAATAGGCTATGAGGGCAAGTCATCTGGATGAAATTCTGAGGAAACCTTTGCTTTCCTGCTACAGGGACTTGTGTGGCTACTGCTTTTCTTACCTCTTTTTCCTCTTTTCTTCATTGAAGATGTTAGGTCTATAGCAGTAGCAGCAGCCATGTGTGAAATGGGCTGCAAACATGAGGGAAAAGTCAAGAGAACTGACAAGAAGTTGACTCTAATACGACTGAGTTGCTGAACCAATGCTTGAAGCCACCTAACCTCACACAGGTACTTCTTATTATGTGAGAGAATAAGGCTTTCCTTTTTAAGCCATTGAAAGTCAAATTTTCTATTATTTGCAGCTAAATGCACTTCTATTTAAAGAGAAGTAAAATTACTTAAAAGTCAAAGGCTCTGATATTTTTCTTTTAACAAATATTATATTCACTCATTGCAGAAAATTTGGAAAATACAGGAGAACTTGTGGTAGATTATTTTATTTTTTTAAATATTTGGGGCCTCTCCTTATGGGAGGAATGCAGTTCCTCATCACAAACATAGGGCATGGCCATGTGGCTTGCTTAGACCAATGAAAGGTGAGGGAAATGGCATGCAGCACTTTCAAGAAAAAACCATTTGTTTTGACCTCTGTCTTGAGACTGGAATGTTCCAGGTAGAGGCTTCTCCTTTAGTCATGGATAAGAAAGAAGAGAACGTGGAACAGTGCTGTGTCTAACCCCATGGTGGACGTGAAGATGAACTACAAATGAAATTTGGGGATCGTTTCTTCTTAAAGCATCAGTGAACCTAAGCTGACTGATTTAGAACCAGGAGAAGAAGAAGAGGGAGAGGGAGAGGGAAAGGGAATTAGTAATTATTGTTTTCTTCATCAAAATTATCAGTAGTAATTTTCAATGCATGTTTTTAATATTTGAGATGTCATATTTTCACAAAAACTTCCATTGTATAATTATTTCCCCTGCTACTAAAAACCTTTAGATTTTTCTTAATAATTATTTAATGTTCCATTGTTCAAAAACACTTCTTATAAACCACAAAAAGGACACTTGTATCATTATTATTTGGGTGAACACCTTGAGCTCCCCCTTAGAATTCCTTATGTATTTATGCAACCAAGTACCTAGCACAGTACCTGGTATATAAGCTCTCAAAACTTTTTGTTCAAGAGAAGTAAAAAGAAGAACGGAAATGATAAAGTACTGTGGCAGAGATACAATAGGAGGCCTGGGAAGAGTGTCAACAACCTAAACCACATTTTGTCCGATTCTCTATTTCTTTTTGAAGTTTACTGTTTATAGCTTCTCTGTCTGTATCCCTATATCCCATTTCTCACCACCATATTGATTTTTTTAGAATTAAAAAAAATTTTTTATTGGAGTATAGTTGATTTACAATGTTGTTAGTTTCAGGTGCACAGCAAACTTTTATGTATGTAAAGTTATACATATACCTATATACATAGGAGGACTTCAGAGAACTATGTGCTTTCTGTCACATAATTAATTACATAATTCATTCATATTTTTACTCAATACACGTTTTTTACTGAGTAAATGCCTATTATGTGCCAGGTCGTATTCTAGGCCCAGCAGACGGAGCAGTGAATATGACAGACAGGTCTCTGCTTTATGGAACTTTATATTTGGCTAGCGACAGAGGGGAGGTAGGGAACGAAGAAGTTAACAAGTAAGTACCAGATGATTTTATATAGAGATGTGCTGTGAGGGAGGTAACACAGGGTCGCGTGAAGAGCAGATGGGGAAGTGGAGAATGGAGCAGATGGGTTAGTGTGGGAGTTGAGGAAAAGTTTCTCTCAGGAGGTGACCTTTGAACTGATGGTCCGATGGCAAGGAGTATTCAGCCATGTGAAGATGCGAGGCCTAAGTGTGACAAGCAGAGGGAACGGCAGGTGCAATGGCCCTAAAGAGAGAATGAACTTGACATTCTTGAGGAACAATACAAAGGGCAACGTGATGAATGAGCAGGAGAGGAGAAGATGAGGTGAGGAGGTCGGCAGACCGTATGTGGTTTTAAAGACCATGGTCAGGACTTTGGATTTATTCGAATAGGGATGGAGAAGCCAGTGGAGAGCTTCACGCAGGGGAGCAAAATTAGAAGAAAGTCTGTTTATAGCCTAAAATGTTCACTTGGCAGCTGTGTGGAACACGGGTTGTAGGAGGGTACGAATGGAAGCAAAGAGACTAGTTGAAGCTTTGCGGTTCTCCAGGCAGCAGACGATGGTGCTTTACACTACGGTGAGGTTGGTGAAGATGGAGAAGAGTGAGTGGACCGGCCACAGGTTTTGGAAGTAGAGGCAGCAGAACTTGCTGGTATGTTGTACAAGTGTTGAGTCTCCTTTGTGTTTTGTGCACTGTTACCGGGTGTGGGCACGGGGGTCAAAGGGTTTCACTTGGAATCCCGGTTCTACCTCTGACTAGCTGTGTGATTTGGCACAAACTATTACACTTCTGTTAACTTCCACTTCTGCATCTGCCAGGTACCTCATAGGGTTGATTAAATGAGCTAATGCATGTGAATTGTTTAGCACAATACTCGGCTCATAAGCAATGTTTGAATAAATTTTAGCTGTTATTATCCTTAGGACCATGCAATCTAGAGCATTTTGTTCAAAGACAAGTGTGCTTAAACCACTTGGCTTGAAGTGGGTAGTGAAAAGAAGATGTGGGGCGAGTAATGCAGGAAGTTTATCTCAGGAGACTTCTGTCTCCCCAAGGGATAGCTTCTGATTTGACTCTAGACTAAATGGCTGGAGATGTAGTCCAGTGATAATTCAGTGCAGGATATAAAAGGACGGTTCAGGAAGAAGCATAATACTTTTTTTCATCTTTGGTAATTCCCCCTAAGATGCCCCCTTTTATTCTAGCACATTATTCATCTGTAATATAAAGGAGATAATGTGGAAATTAAAGTGCTAATTTCAGCTGTTATGGGAATCAGGCCACAGTGTGGGGATTAAGAGACAAAAGAACAGGAAAAAAAAATCTTCCCAGCTAGGTTGCTTTAAGCCTGTGGATTTTTATGAACAATTTGCCTAACATTGAGAAAATGCCCCTTTTGTTGGTAAATTTCTGAACACCTAGAGTTTAGTGGCACTCACAGTAATTCATGGCTCCATACATGGGTTACAAATGTTTACCTGATAGACTGTGAGAAATGCTGAAGGCAAGGTGAGCATTCTACAGTCTGCCTCATTGTTAGATTTTTGTTCACTAATAGTAAAAGCTGCCATTTACTGAGTGTTAACCACACACCAGGTACTGTTGCTAACATACCCTATGCTGTTTAATT
This sequence comes from Balaenoptera musculus, assembly GCF_009873245.2. NCBI lineage: Eukaryota > Metazoa > Chordata > Mammalia > Artiodactyla > Balaenopteridae > Balaenoptera > Balaenoptera musculus. The sequence continues at coordinate 81,741,103 of NC_045792.1, forward strand.
CTTACTATACCCCTATAACACAGGTATTGTTATCTCCATTTCAGAGAGGATAAAATCGAGGCTGAAAGAGTAAGTAATTGGCTCAGGGTTACACAGAGTAAGTGGTAAAGCTGGGGTTTGAACCCAGATTCATCTCTAAATCTTGGCTTTTTAAAAAAATTGGAGTATAGTTGATTGACAATGTTTCAGGTATACAGCAAAGTGATTCAGGTTTTTTTATATATATATGTGTGCGTGTATATGTATATATGTTCTTTTTCAGACTGTTTTCCATTATAGGTGATTACAGAATATTGAATATAGTTCCCTGTGCTATACAGTAGTATATAGTAGTGTGTATATGTTAATCCCAAATTCCTAATTTATCCCTCCCTACCTTTCCCCTTTGGTAACCATAAGTTTGTTTTCTATGTCTGTGAGTCTATTTCTGTTTTGTAAATAAGTTTATTTGTATCATTTTTTAAGATTCCACATATAAGTGATATCATATGGTATTTGTCTTTCTCTGTCTGACTTACTTCACTTAGTATGATCATCTCTAGATCCATCCATGTTGCTTTAAATGGCATTATTTCATTCTTTTTTATGGCTGAGTAATGGTCTATTGTGTATAACTATATCTATATCTATATATAGAGAGATATATAGATATATATAGATATATATATATCACATCTTCTTTATCCATTCATCTGTCAGTGAACATTTAGATTGTTTCCATGTCTTGGCTATTGTAAATAGTGCTGCTGTGAACATTGGGGTGCATGTATCTTTTCAAATTAGAGTTTTGTCCAGATATATGACCAGGAGTGGGATTGCTGGATCATATGGTAATTCTATTTTTAGTTTTCTAAGGAATAAATCTTGTGCTTTTAACCACTATATTTATAATACCTACATCTGCCAAATGTTTTATTAGACTTTGTATAAATTGTACATATGCCTTATGTGAAATATAAACCCATGAAAATAAAAAAATATACTTTCCATAGGAGTAAAGGCAAAGAAATTTGCATATCATAATTCAGGTGGATTGGATACCTTGTTTGTAACTCACCTTTAGAATCACAATCTTATATTGTTCATCACTTGCTGTATGCTTGAATGCCTAAAACTGTCTTTATTTTTTTTTTCTAAGTTAAAAATTACCTGTCCTGCTGTTTAAAGGCAAGTGAACAGAAGAAATAAAGCCTGAAATATTAGATTCAGATATGGCTTGGTTTTGTCTTCAAATTACTCTTCTAATCACTTCTGGCCATGAACATTGTCAATTTGACATTTTGTTTATTTCAGAGAGAAATCATATAGACCAAAGTCATAATGTCAGAAGAGTCAATGGAAATCCTCCCTACTCTGTCTCATCCCAAAGAAATGTGCAGTGGCTCTGCCTTCTCCTTCAGTTCACAAGTGGAAAATGTCCTACAGCTGCACTCTCCAAAATGGTAACACTAGCTACCCGTTAGCTATTGAACACTTGAAGTATAGCTAGTCCGAACTGAGGTGTACTTGTAGTGTGAAATTCACACCAGATTTTGAAGACTTAGTATCACAGAAAAAGAATGGAAAATATCTCAACAATCATTTTTTATTGATTACATGTTGAAACAATAATACTTTGAAAACAGTGGGTTAAATAAAATAGATTATGAAAATTAATTTCACTTGTTTCTGTTTTCATTTTTTCATGTGGCTACTGAAAAATTTAAAATTGCACATGTGGCTCACCTTATTTTTTGCTTGATAGCGCTGTTCTGGAATCCTATATTTAACGTATTTGTTTTCAGACCCATTTTTGAGGTTAATGGGGGAAGAATTCATGCCCTCAGATATACCAAGAGTGACTGTATAATGGTCCACTTCTGATATAGTGTAAAATCAATACCAGACCCTTGTCTAATTGCCAAGGGTAATAAACTCATGCTTTAGTAACACAAAGCCAAATCTCTTCTTGGGCACTCATCTGAATTATGTAAGGCAACCAGGTCTTGCAGTCATGCAAGCCTGGTTTCAAGTATTGAATAGCCTTATGACCTTGAGTATTAGCCACCTCTGTGTATCATTTCACATCTTCCCAGCCCCACCTCTTGTTTAGCCACTGCTGTCCTGGCCGCTTTGCACAGGCTTCAGCCAGCTTTGCACAGGTGAAACAGGACAGTGCGTTGCCACACTCCACCCATATCTCTAGCTTCTTACCCTAGGGCTTAGCTGTGGGGCACCCATGGGAATACTCTTGGCTTTGTATATGCAAAACTAGAAGGGCACAGGAGCTAGCACCTGTGGGACCACCTTGACCTGTCAGGGTAGAAAATGATAAATTCTTCTTCCTTTCCAAACCCAGGTGCACAGTTCTATGACACACTCACAGACCTCCTTGGAAGGGCCCTGCCGAGTCAAGCTCTGTCCACTTTGGAGGTGGCCGACTTCATAATGCATCCTTGTATTGGCTTTTCCTTCTTCCCTGTCCCATTCCTGGTGTCCCTCAGGCTGGTTCCCTGGCTCACTTCCCAAATAAACTACCTGCACATAAGCCTTTTTATCAGGCTCCGCTTTAGGGGGGACCTAAGCTAAGGCACCTTGCGTAAGTGAGGTGCCTTTATGGATCTCAATTTTCTCATAAGTAAATTGGGGATAATAATATCTATTTTAAGTGTTGTTGTGGGAATTAGAGAGAATGTATAAAACTCCTAGCAGATAATCATAGCCATGATTATCTTCTCCCCTGACATTTCTTAAGGCAAAATTCCATGTGGATGGCAAAATACGGTCCTTTAAAGAAGTTCTTTCACATGAGCTCTGGGAAAGGCAGTGGTTTTGAAAAATTTTTTTTCTGGGAGGGAAGGTCTCAACTTTACCATTCTAAGATAACCCAAGGGGACTAGAAATAGAAGTATATGTTGAAGGGAAAAATCTCTTCTTTGGTAAAGTAATCCATTTTGAAATGAAACGGGGAAGGAGATAATGACACCATGGGACACAGGGTTCTGCTCTGGGGTCTGTCACCCCAGATCTTTGTCTCTAAAGTTTGAATGTGAGAAGAAGTACAAGCACAGCTGAGAACACACACACACAATGGTTTTACAAAAGAAAGCAAAAATGCTCATTCTAATTTAAAAAGTGTTGAAAGTTTAATGTGCATTAAATATCAGACAATAAACTCAAATGTGAAATATGCTTTTTATACCCGTACAAATGTACCTAATTTATATGTAGAGCCCCCAATCTATTGATAGTGGAAAATTAGTCCTAGTCAATTCTAGGGAAACTCAGTTAATTTGAGGTTTCCCATTTCTTTTCTCCCTGAGGTTGCATTCAAGTTTACAGGGCACTATGTATCATAAAGTCATTGGAGTCAGGAGAAAAAAGTCATCTGTTTCTTGGCTGCCATCTTTCTGTGCTGGAAGCCACTGAAATGAACATGGTATCTGGTTTCTTATTCTTAGTCCCTGGTCTGTTGTATAAATATCCTGCTATATTCTCCTGAGTTTGACAGTACAACCTCTCTGGGCACCTCCAGTCTCTCTGGAGGACCTCCAGTACCTACCCTATGCCATGTCCATGCTATTCTCAAGTGTATGAGGAAGAAACATTTTGCTGTTCCCTGTGATACCTTAGACACCCAGTGGAGTTGTGTCAGTCATCACAAACAGCACAGCTGTGGTTGGCAGAATAATGGCTTCCTGAAGACGTCCCTGTCTGAATCCCCAGAATCTGTATTTATGTTATGTTTCATATCAAAAGGGAATTAAGGTTGCAGGAGGAATAACGTTGTCAATCAGTTGAATTTAAAATAGGGAGATTATCCTGGATTATTCAGAGAGGCTTAGTGTAATCATAAAAGTCCTTAAATATGGAAGAGGGAGGTAGAATAGTCGGCATTAGTGATTCAGTGTGAGAAAGACTTGACTGGCCATTGCTGGCTTTGAAAATGGAGGAAAGGGACCACAAGTAAAGGAAGGCAGGCAGCCTTGGGAAGCTGGAAAAGACTTGAGAGCCTTCAGAAAGAAATGCAGTCCTGCAAACACCTTAATTTTAGCCTATTGAGACCCTATTTGAAACTCTGAGCTCTGTAACTGTAAAAGAAGAAATTTTCGTTGATTTAAGTCACTAAGTTTGTGGTAATTCATTAAGGCAGCAATATGAAACTAATATACTCAGCCATTTCTATTTTACTGTCCCTGCCAATATTGACTGGAGGGCTTTTCTACCCATTTGCTCCTTTGCTTAACCCTACACAGAAAAAGGGTGCAAAAGTCACTTCTGCTCTCAGATCACAAAACTTAGGAGATTCTGTTATTTTGTCCCCTTGATGGCATCATGTTGGGACCCTGCCAAAACTTATACTTTGTACTTTCCCTCTTATGCTCTTTTCTTTCCCCAGCCCTTTATCAACTCTGGACTGGAGGAAAAATCCAACTTTGACCGATTATGTATTCTTCCAAATCTACCAGCTATGCCAAGACTTCTGCAAAAACCTGACTCATTAGCTGTATTTTCCCTTCCCTAATGCAGGAAGTCTAGAATACCTTAGCAGCTGCTTGGATGGAAAAAGTATCCAGAAATTAAAAACAAAACAATAGTTCATAGATAAAACATTATCTTATTGCAATATCAGCCAGTTATTCCTTAAATGAAATTTGGTTGAATTCAAAAGTTTTCTTTGTCAGTGTAGTTTGTCTGAATGTGTGTGCATGTGTATCCCTATACAACATACAGAGATGAACATGCACACACTCATAGACAATGAAGGAAAGAGAGAAGAAGGACAGATAAGAGGAAGGCAGCAGAAAGATGATAAGAGGCAGGAGGAAATAAGAGAAATGAAAACTAAACAGGACAGAGAGAGGGAAGCAAGTCAGCTATCAATGATCCGCTGAGAAGCTGGCCATAGATGTTGTGTCAGAAGAAGGAGGAAATCAGAACCAGATAACTCCCTACTGAGGATGGAGAGACTTCTCCTGGGCCTCCTCTAGAGAGCAGTGACTCCTTCCTGGCAAATCTCATGAATGCCTTGGTTTTCATCTTTTCACCCAGATTATCTACCTCTGTTCAGTACTTTCTTTACCATGAGTTTCTTGTGTTTATTTTCATCACTAACATTTTCTGGGTGTTCCACTGGAATTTCATAACATTTGTCAACATTCCAGCAAACACTTTTTGAGCATCTTTTATGTGCCAGTGTAGTAGAGATGAGACAAGCTAATTTACTGAGTCAAGTGAACAAAGATAAGTTTTTTCCTTAGTGAATAAATATAAAGGTCAGAAATAATAGAAATGATCAGAATGGATATAGAGCCACTTATCTCAGTATTCTTCCCATATTCAAAGAATTTATAGCACTTCAATAAAGAAAATTATGAGCTACTTATGCAATGAGATAGAAGGGAAATATTTGCATAACATTTTATACTTAATATATGAAAAGTTCTCTGTTGCCAAACTGATGATGTATTATTATCAGTATTATCATCCTTCCAACATTGCAACTAAGGAAACTGAGTCTCAAAGAAGTAAGTCTTCTGAAGCGGATGCTCGAACCCAGATCTTTTAACTCCAAATCCCATAATTATTTTATCATACCATCTTACTGTACCACATACCAGATTACTAAATAAAAGTGAATTTTATTATGTATTGCATTTTATATTTTATTTTACAAACTGTTAAAGCCATGCAGTTCATTCAATAGCCATTATGTGTTTGATAGCAGTTTTATAGAGACTAGAGGTTTAGAATTAGTTGTATTCCAGAAGAGCTCACCTTGTCACATTTAATTGATAAAAAATGCTCTTTCATCGGATGGAAGGACATTTTCAAAGTCTCCCAAATGCAGAGTCTTCCAGTGTGCAGAGTGTGAATCATCCTATGTCAGAGAATAAATTCCAAACCTATCATCAAAGAAAGTGTAAAATCCACTGGTAAGACTGGGCCTATGAGCAACCATTCATAAAATCAAGAGTTTCTTAATTTCATCCTTCACTGATTATATTGAAGAAATAAAAATTTTAGGAGAAAAAAAATTGACCTACAACTTTTGCAGAAGGTTGACCTGCAGTTTCATAACATAAAAAAAATAAAAAATAAAATTAAGATAAAGAAGATGTGGTACATATATACAATGGAATATTACTCAGCCATAAAAAGGAATGAAATTGGGTCATTTACAGAGATGTGGATGGACCTAGAGACTGTCATACAGAGTGAAGTAAGTCAGAAAGAGAAAAACAAATATCGCATATTAATGCATATATGTGGAATCTAGAAAAATGGTATAGATGATCTTATTTGCAAAGCAGAAATAGAGACACATATATAGAGAACAGATGTATGGATACCAGGGGATAAGGAAGGGGTGGGCTGAATTGGGAGATTGGGATTGACATATATACACTACTATGTGAAAAATAGATAACTAATGAGAACCTACTATATAGCACAGGGAACTCTACTCAGTGCTTTGTGGTGACCTAAATGGGAAGGAAATTCAAAAAAGAAGGGGTATATGTATATATATATATAGCTGATTCACTTTGCTGTACAGCAGAAACTGGCACAACATTGTAAAGCAACTATGCTCCAATAAAAATTAATAAAAAGTAAAGTTAAAAAAATAATTTTATTTTAAGATGAGCTCCAAACTCTGGTCATGTGCTGACATCCCCTGACCTGCTGAGGCAAGGACAACTTGGAAGTTCTCCTCAAAAGTGGATAGAATTATTTTTAAAATGAAAAAACACAAAAACCTGGTAAATGCCATCATTACAAGGTAGGCAAAAGAAAAGAAAACACAAAATATCTTAAGGAAGATCATCACAGCCTAAGAGGACAAGGTTGGATGGAAGAATAAGAGGTGAAAATCTGGTGATGGATATTTAGTTAGTTATAAGCTTAGAGACAGAAACAGAATAAAATGATTGGATTTGATAGTGCTTGTGATTTCATCTGACTCTGAAATTCTATGATTCTTACCTAGAAAGAATTCAGACACAAGATTCTGATTTATGCAACCCACTTATCAATTTATTGATATTATTTGTATTTGGGAACAGTAAGTGGGGAAGCATAATACTCCTTTTTGAAACCAAGTAGGAAACAAGATAGATACCTTTGAGCTCTTTACATAAAACAAGAAGAATTCTGAAATTTAGTTTTTCTTCCTTTCTCCAGTGGATGATATGACTGTCTCTTTCCCAGTGGTAGTAAATAATCTAGGTAGGGGCTCAGGGACTCCAGCCAGCGGCTCTGACTGCCCCTTTACTTTTTCTGTGGGAAAGGAATTAGTGACATAAGTCTAAGTGAGCATCTGGTGACAGACCAAGAACACACAGGCACAAAGAGGGGGCGCATCTTTCTGGATTCCCGTGGATTGAAGAGCTTGCCTCTGGAGCCCTTGGGAATCCAGAATAAGTGTGGAAGATTTTTATGAGGTAAACTGACAAGTAAGGTTTGATGAACTGAAAGAGAGGGAATCTTGTGTGCTATTAAAACCTTTCTTTAAAATAATAGTCGGTTTTGTTATATAACGTACTGTTGCTTTTGGTTTGATTCACAAACACCTTGAAGAGAGTCTTAGCCCATTTGGGCTACTATAACAAAAGCAAAAACTGGGTGGTCTTTAAAAAAAATTTTTTTTATTGAAGTATTGTTGATTTAAAATGTTGTGTTAGCTTCTGGTGTACAGCAAAATGATTCAGTTATACATACATATATATCTTCTTTTTCATATTTGTTTCCATTATGGTTTATTATAGGATATTGAATATAATTCCCTGTGCTATACACTAGGATCTTGTTGTTTATCTATTTTATATATATAGTAGTTTGTATCTGCTAATCCCAAACGCCTAATTTATCCCTCCCCCATCCCCTTTCCCCTTTGGTAACCATTAGTTTGTTTTCTATGTCTGTGAGTTTGTTTCTGTTTCATAAATAAGTTCATTTGTGTCATATTTTAGATTCCTCATATAAGTCATATCATATGGTATTTGTCTTTCTCTTTATGATTTACTTCACTTAGTATGATAATTTCTAGGTCCATCCATGTTGCTGCAAATGGCATTATTTCATTCTTTTTTATGGCTGAGTAGTATTCCATAGTGTATATATATACACATCTTCTTTATCAGTTTGTCTGTTGATGGACATTCAGGTTGATTCCATACCTTGACTACTGTAAATAGTGCTTCTGTGAACATTGGGGTGCATGTATCTTTTTGAATTATAGTTTCGTCCAGATATATGCCCAGGAGTGGGATTGCTGGATCATATGGAAACTCTAATTTTAGTTTTTTAAGGAACCCCCATACTGTTTTCTGTAGTGTCTGAATCAATTTACATTCCCACCAACAGTGAAGGAGGGTTCCCTTTTCTCCATACCCTCTCTGGCATTTGTTTTTTGTAGACATTTTAATGATGGCCACTCGGATTAGTGTGAGGTGGTACCTCATTGTAGTGTTGATTCACATTTCTCTAATAATTAGCAATGTTGAGTATCTTTTCATGTGCCTATTGGCCATCTGTATGTCTTCTTTGGGGACATTTCTATTTAGGTCTTCTGCCCATTTTTCGATTGGGTTGTTTATCAGTCACAACATTTTCAAATATTTTCTCCCAGTCCATAGGTTGTGTTTTCATTTTGCTTATGGTTTCCTTTGCTGTGCAAAAGCTTATAAGTTTGATTAGGCCTCATTTGTTTATTTTTGCTTTTATTTCTATTGCCTTGGGAGATTGACCTAAGAAAACATTGCAATGATTTATATCAGAGAATGTTTTGCCTATTTTCTTTTCTAGGAGTTTTATGATGTCGTGTCTTATATTTAAGTCTTTAAGCCACTTTGAGTTTATTTTTGCATATGGAGTGAGGATGTGTTCTAACTTCATTGATTTACATGCAGCTGTCTAGCTTACCTAACACCACTTGCTGAAGAGACTGTCTTTTCTCCATTGTATATTCTTGCCTCCTTTGCTGACGATTAATTGACTGTAGGTGTGTGGGTTTATTTCTGGACTTTCTATTCTGTTCCATTCATCCATATGTCTATTTTTGTGCCAATACCATGCTGTTTTGATTACTGTAGCTTTGTAGTATTGTCTGAAGTCTGGGAGGGCTATGCCTCCAACTTTGTTCTTTTTCTTCAGGATTGCTTTGGCAATTCTGGGTCTTTTGTGGTTTCATATAAATTTTAGGATTATTTGTTCTAGTTCTGTGAAAAAAGTCATGGGTAATTTGATAGAGAACACATTAAGTCTGTAGATTGCTTTGGACAGTATGGGCCTTTTAAGAATATGAATTCTTCCAATCCAAGAGCATGGGTTATCATTCCATTTCTTTGAATCATCTTCAATTTCCTTTATCAATGTTTTATCAATAGGTTTCAGCATATAAGTCTTTCACCTCCTTGGTGAGATTTATTCCTAAGTATTTTATTTTTCTGATGCAATTTGAAAAGGGATTGCTTTTTTTTTACTTTCCCTTTCTGCTATTTCATTGTTAGTGTAAAGAAATGCAACAGATTTCTGTATGTTATCTTGTATACTGCTACCTTACTGAATTATTTTATCAGTTCTAGTAGTTTCTGTGTGGAGTCTTTTTTTTTTTTAACATCTTTATTGAAGTATAATTGCTTTACAATGGTGTGTTAGTTTCTGCTTTAAAACAAAGTGAATCAGTTATACATATACATATGTTCCCATATCTCTTCCCTCTTGTGTGTGGAGTCTTTAGAGTTTTCTATATATAGCATGATGTCATCTGCATATAAAGACAATTTTACCTCTTCTCCTCCAATTTGGATGCCTTTTATTTCTTTTTGTTGTTTGACTGTTGTGCCTAGGATTTCCAATACTAGGTTGAATAGAAGTGGTGAGAGTGGGCATCCTTGTCTTGTTCCAGATTTTAGTGGGAAGGCTTTCAGATTTTCACTGCTGAATATTATGTTAGTTCTGGATCAACTTGGTGGTTTATAAACAAAGAAAGTTTATTTCTCACAGTTCTGGAAGCTGGGAAGCCCAGTACCATGGTGCTGGCAGATTTGGTGAGTGCTGAGGGCCTGCTTTCTAGAGGACTGTAACCTCACATTGTAGAAGGAGCTAAACCTGGGGTTTCTTTTATAAGGGCACTAATATCATTCAGTTGCACTCCACCCTCATTGCCTAAGCACCTCCCCAAAGCCCCACCTCTTAATACAAACACGTGCTTAGGTTTCAGTATATGAATTTGGGGGGGATACATTCAATTTATAGCAAAGAGTAAACTAATAACAGAGTGAGAGAAATTTCTGGAAAAAGTTTCCCAGTCCCCTCTCTGGCAGGGCTGCATTATGACTTACGTGGACCTTGGGCATATCTGCCTTCATGGGCTCCTTCGTCCACCAAAAGAAAAAAAATCTCAATAATAATATTTTACGACTGTATTCATATAAAGACAAATATAATCCAGGTTGTGTTGATTATTATACATTCATTGTTATTATATTCATTTCGTTCTTCTGATTTTAAAAGAAATTAAGATGAAAAGATTTCATGGATCCCTAAAAGTACTGGGGGTTCTAGACCCCAGCACTGGATGTCAGCCGTGCTGTTAGAAACACCTTCTTGTTTTCCCGACTATGTTCTAAGTCCTATCACAGGCCCCCCTCCTCCATGAAGCCCTCCTGCTCCTGTCTGTGGGAATTCTTTCAATAGTTATTGTCTAACTCATTTTGCAATTAGTGTATTCCACATTCTATTATCATTTATGTGTGAGTCATTTTATTCCAAATAGACTTTAGGCTGCTCAAGGGCAGTGACCATGTTTTATACCTCTTCCCCTCCTTGGCACTCACCATATTCAGTGATAATTACTATTTATCAAACCCATGCTATATGCCTGGCATGGTTTTTTTATATATGTGGCATAATCCTCCCTTTACAGATATGGAAAATGAAGTGCAAGAAAAAAAAGTGACTTGCTCCAGGCTTCCCATCTAGACTCAGAATTGCAATCTAAATGTCTCTGGTTCCAAAACCAGCCATCTTTCTATTCAATGCCACTGCCTCCACATGTGAATAGTGGTGATGATCATGAGGAAGATGAACCAGGAGACTTTTTTTCTTTTTAAGCAAAAGAAAATGAAATCAAAGTAAAACTTAGCAGGCATTTAAATTCTGTATATTAGAGCAAATTTAAAGCCAGTACTGCTCAGATCTCTTTCATAGCTAACTTGAAATCTTTATTTGAAGCATTATTGACCAGAAAAGGGAGCTAGTTATCATAGTGGCTATGTGTTGGGTAACTTACTCCTGGTGTAAAGGAATCCGTCACTTCACATGGTAAGATTTTACTGCTACGTTTTCTTTTTACAATACATTTTTAACAATGACAGATCAGGAAGAAAGTACTATCTTCCCAAGGACAATATGCTCAGGCACTGCCTCTTCTTTCTATATGTCACAATCATGTCCCATATTTCAGCCAATATTGGGCAATGTCAGAGTTAGACCTAATAACACCTATTCAGTGATTCCAAATTCTGAGTAATATTAATTATCCATTGACAAATCCAACACAATATATTCATATCTGATATGCTTTCATGACATTTCGGAGAGTGGCCTGTGATTTTGTCATTTTCTCATGATGTCATATAGCAATTGTTGAGTAGTCAAGTTTCCTTTCTTAGGTATTTCCCCACCACAGCTTCAAGGGGGAATAGACTCAAATTGTGTGTTGCAGTTTGTCAATTTGAAATCTTCTCTGTCTAAAATGTGAGAAACCACAGAAATCCAGAAGAGAAAAACTGTTTTTGCATATGCAAAGTTTACTTTCCTGGAAAGACTATGAGCTCTGGATTTCAGCACATCTGGCCTTGGATCCTGCCTCTCCCACTTAAATCTGGTGTGGCCTCAGAATAGTCACTTAATTCTGTTTGCATATCTATAAAATAGATGATAAAATTATGTACCTTTACAGGTTAATTGTGAGGATAGGAGATTACCAATGGAAAATACTTAGCATAGTACCTAGTATGTAGTAGGTGCTTAATAAATGCTAGCTTATTTGTATTGGTATTATTGCTACCATCTCTGAATGATCCTGAAGGACCAATTAGGAAAATTAAGATAAAAACAGCTCTTGAATTTATTCACTAGGGCCCTGAGATGGGATAGGCTTTTCACGTTGCTGAAATAGCCAGGTAAATATAAGTGTAAAATCACATTAAAATGTTTCATGCAGGGAAAAATAAGTGGTCCCCTAACTTGATTTTGCTCATTTATTTTTCCAGCAAGCATTAAACCATAATCAGACCCTTACAACTGGGAACATCTCATGGCAATTAGAGGTTCATGTGTAACAACTGAGGTCTTCGGGGAAAGAGATGCGATCAACACATCAGTCCATTCTCTTCTGTGCAATCTAAAGCTCCCTTTGTTACAACAAGCATTTTGTAACGCACTTTTACTATCCTGAAATGAAGCTCATAAAGTAAATCTATCTGTGCAAATAATTTTTTAAATGCCCTAATTATAACACGAAGGAAAAATAAAAAGAAAGTAATAAATAATAAAATAATATAAAATGCTTGGACTTAATGAAGTCATCGGACGCTTGTGCTTATAAATAACATCACCTTGACTGTGATAACTACAGATATGGATTGATACAGGTTGCTGAATTGACAACTCAGATACCAAGAAGTGTTCTGCATCATTTTTTATTTTCTGAAATGGTGAATGACTCTTGATAAAGTTCCAAACAAAGTAAAGTATAATCTTTCCTTGATTTACATGATGATTGCATTTCTGTAAAATTCAATGTACATTAAAACTCTGCAAAACATATTTTGTATCATATGTAATGTGGGGTTAGGCTCTAAGCCAAGAGAGTTATAAATTTTTCATTGACATGAATGTCTGAAGGGACATTCCATACTTGTGTAGAACTTGGGACAATTTTTCATTATGCGGGATTGCCCTGCCCATTACAGAACATTTAGCATCCCTGGTTCTTTATCTTTTATAGGCCAGTAGTACCCACCAGTCATTGGGACCTAGTACTAAAGTATCCCCATTGCTTTTTCAAAGTGTCCCCTGGGGGTGGCCCTGCAGCCACTGAGAATACTGCTCTAGTCATACTGAGTACTTGCAGTTCTCTGAGCAGCCAGCCTTTGCTTATTCTCTTCTTTCCGCATGGGATGTTCTTCCTCTACTTGGAATCGCTACTATTCACTCACCCCTAAAGACTCACCTCAGGTGTCTCTCAACCAGGAAATCCTCTGTAAAGCTCCAGTTACTCCTTCTTTGTGTTGTCATAGACCCTCTGCTTAGGACTCTTATGAATTTGATTGAACTTTATTCTCTGTTTTCATTTCTGTTTTCCAACATTATTCTAAGAGCTCCTGAGGACAAAACCAATCAACCAATTTATTTATCTTATATTGACTTATTTTAAAAATTTCTTTATCCTTAGTTCCTGACTCATGACTTCCACGTATGAAGTATAGATGAATGGACAGATGCTTGAAAGGACTAACAAGTAAATGATAATGTTTATACCAAAGGTTTATTATCTACTTTCCTAAGGTACCATGGTTGGCTCTGGGGGGAGACAAATTAAAAGTGGATCCCGCTCTCAAGATGTTTGTGGTCAAGGAGGGGACTTGCATCACCCATGGTCATTTTCAAACAAAAGTGTAAGATATAGCATGTTAATTAGATATGGGTTGAAAGTAATCTACATGGTGCCATCTACTTTATTTGGAATTAGTGGAGAAAAAAAGGCTTTTTGTAAAACCCCAAGTTTAAGAGTCATTAGTGTTATTTCAGGTGGGTTAGCTAGGTTATTCTGATATAGTGTAGAACAGTGGAGAATTGTTTTTAAATAGCAGTTTTCATACTTGGGGTATTTTAAAGGACTTTAAAGTGCTTTACAAAGTAATGAGTTAAACGCTGGTAGTGAGAAACTATGTATGCTAATGGGAGAAACCTATTATGCTCTTGACAGTAGCTCAAACGGGACTGTGGAAATTAGAGGCAGTTTTATTGATATTGGCCAGGATTGGGGATTAATCCTTGCTCCTTTTGAAAATTGCCATGGGATCTTTAAATTGCACTTGGATGGTCACTGTGTTTAACACAATTGTTTTCAGGACCTGAAACTCAACCAAGAAGTTTTTGCATTGACATTCTACAAATAAAGCACATTTGGAGATAACGATTTTTTTCCTAATGAATTTAGATAATGAAAGATTTTCATAGAAGAAGAAGAAGAAGCAGGGAAAAAAGAATCCCCATGACCCTTCCTTAGCTTTTGGAAGTAACCTCATTGGATGTTCTGAAATATTCAGATAAATGTGTTCCAATTTTGCCTTTGCTCTTCAGGCTTCTGGCTGAGACTGAGGTAGAGATGCCAAAAATCTAATGAGAAAGCCTGTTCATGAACAATTTCCATACCACTTTCATCAGACTTGCAAGGTTAAGAAGAAACTTTATGATACCAAAAGGAATACTGTCTCATGCCTTTGGCCTTTTAAAAGTTTTGTATGAAATTCCATCTAAATTGTATTCAAGTACAAATGACAATTTAATTGGAAAGAGTGAAGCAATCTGAAGTTTAAAATTTATTTTAATAGATTGTATTATCTGTTACGTTAATATGAAATTAAAAGTTAATACCATTATTAGTATGCTTGAGAAATCTCCACTATAAGCATACAATGAAATCTACAACTTAAATGGTAGATGTTAAACTAATCATTCAACAGAAATTTTGTTAAAATTTGCTGAAAACTGTGGTACTGTAATTCACCATTCATTCAACAGTATTTGATTGGGTACCTAATGCCTCGAAGACAGGGATACATGTTAAGAAATGAATCTTTACATTAAGAATGAAATAGCAGAAAGGGAAAGTAAAAAAATATCCCTTTTAAAATCCCATAAAAAAATACTTAGAAATAAACCTGACCAAGGAGGTGAATGACTTATATGCTGAGAACTATAAAACATTGATAAAGGAAATTGAAGATGATTCAAAGAAATGGAAATATATCCCATACTCTTGGATTGGAAGAATTAATATTGTTAAAATGGCCATACTACCCAAAGCAATCTACAGATTTAATGTGTTCCTTATCAAATTACCCATGTCATTTTTCACAGAACTAGAACAAATAATCTTAAAACTTATATGAAATCACAAAAGACTAGGAATTGCCAAAGCAATCCTGAGAAAAAAGAACAAAGCTGGAAGCATAACCCTCCCAGACTTCAAAAAATACTACAAAGCTACAGTAATCCAAACAACACGGTATTGGCACAAAAACAGACATATGGATAAATGGAATAGAATAGAGAGTCCAGAAATAAACCCACACACCTACAGTCAATTAATCTTTGACAAAGGAGACAAGAATATACCATGGATGAAAGACAGTCTCTTCAACAAGTGGTGCTGGGAAAGCTGGACAGCCACATGTAAATCAATGAAGTTAGAACACACCCTCACTCCATACAGAAAAATAAACTCAAAATGGCTTAAAGACTTAAATATAAGACATGACACCATAAAACTCCTAGGAGAGAACATAGGCAAAACATTCTCTGACATAAGTCGTAGCAGTGTTTTCTTAGGTCAATCTCCCAAGGCAATAGAAATAAAAGCAAAAATAAACAAATGGGACCTAATGAGTCTTGATAAAGACCCTTAAAGTGGATGTTTATTTAGTCCAGATTTTAGAGTTAGCAATAGTGAGACCATATATTTAGCCTTGGAATTTAAACTAACCTCCAAACAATCAGCTTTTAGTTTTTAGCTCTTTTGATATCTAACAGAGGTTTGATATGCCAAAATCTTCATTTTGAGATTTGCTTCACTCCCAAATTTTTCAAGTCCATGCAGAATATATCAACCAAGCCATCTTTCAAAGGAAAATGAGAAGGAACTGTTTTAAGCATCAGTTTCTGCAGTACTTATCCCTTTGATAGCAGAACAAGGTATTTTTCTGTAAGTAAAAGTTACATAAAATTGACCACAGAAGGGCTTGCCTTCCTCAGTATAAGCAAAGGTTATCAGCAAAGGTTATGAACTCGTCATTAGGATTTAGGGCTCACATTAGTTTAGCCCCAGTGTGGGTTATAGAAATTGAAGGTGGGTAAGAGGCAGATGCTTTCCAGATCTTAACATTTCAATGCAACCCTGAAACTTTCCAGGGGTGAGAGTGGGTAAGGAGATACAGCTATTGGAAATGTAACATCTTTCTTAAACACAGGAATATTTTGAAAGATAACTCTCATTTCAATGATGTTATGTCTCTCTCAGTTACTGGGATTGTAATGGCAACCCAAATTAAGGCAAAAGTTGTGTGTCATAATGGCAGGAACACTGATTTGGGACATAATCTAGACCTCATAATCTTACTTCTGCCATTAACCCTATTTTCCCGCTAGGCAAGGCCCAAGCCTATCTAATTTGCCACTGTATTTCCACTGCTTACTGTGTTGAGCATGTGTCCCTTAAATATGTCTTTTTTTTAAACTTTTTATTTTATATTGGAGTATAGCTGATTAACAATGTTGTGATAGTTTCAGGTGCACAGCAAAGCAACTCAGCCATACATATACATAAATATCTTTTGAATGCATGAATTTTTTGAAAAATTGCATTTGGCAATAACTTCTGTCTTACTCTCAGCATCTTCATTTGTAAAATGAGCTGGGTGAGCTAGATGATCTTTTTGGCCTCTTCCAAAATAAGACAGTTTCTTAACTACTAGCCCTGGTTAAAAATACAAATTTCAGGACCCAACTGAGTCAAAGTCTTTGGGGATGGAGCCCAGGCACTTGCCCTTTTAATGCTTCACAAACTCTTATGCACAATAAATTTGTTCTGGAGCCAAAACGGGTATCTTAAATAGGTTTAGAAGTCAGAGCTTGACCACACCAAGGTATCTGCATGCAAAGGGCAGGTAGAGAGTAAAGGAGATCATCCAGTTAATTTGGTTTTCTAATTTCTAACACTCTTTCCTTAGAGATATAGATATTTTATATAAGGCCTTTCTATCGAGAGAATTTCCCCTGTTCTTGATGGAAGTAGACAAGAATATAGTATTTCCAGATTTGGTTGAAAAGCTGTAACTCTTAAATTAAACTCTCCTTTTTCTTTCTTCATGAAGATGTAATTTTCAAGCTGTTCATCTTTCCATTTGCAGATACACTGCTAAAACTGGGTTTTGAAACATTATCCTACAAACACAGAAAAATTTCTTTAACTGACAGATAAAAGTATAATTGGCTTTCTCAATATTCAAACAAATCAATCTCCTAAAATGTTAACTGACATCTACTTTTATGGATAAGTGTTTTCTTTTATAAAAGTGTAATTTTTAAACCCCTAAATTTAAAAGTTGGCACTTGTAGATGTGATTTCTTCATATTGACAATAAAAAAGACAACTCCTCTTACTCAAATTCCTCTAACCACAGAAAGTACCAATGAAAAACCATTAAACAAACAACTAGAAGTCCTTTCGTTGACATTCTCAGAGGCCAAAATTAACAGCTGAATTTAGGACGCTCAATCGTTTCTTTGTTCTTCCAAACTTCATACTCTTGATGAGGTGTAGATTGATATGACTCAAGAGAAGCCAAAGCAAAAATATTTGGTTTATGCATCTGAACTTCAGTCAAAGTGAAATAGGTAGGCTGTTAAGGTAGACGCAAGAGCCAGATTTTCAGACATCACTCGGGCAGAACTCGTGCTGGGCTCTCTCTCGTTCGAATGAGTTGTCCAAACCAAACACAGCCAGTCGTTTCCAGTTTTTTCCATCAGTGTGCATAGTTTCCAACTGCGGAAATAGAAAGACAATTTGCTTGACTTCATGTCAGATGTCAGGCCTGCTGACCTTCAAGGAAAGCTGAGCTTGACAATGGTGAACACTGCCCAGAGTATGCACATCTGTGGTCTCATCTCAAATACTTGCTCCTCTGCCAGAAATACAGATGGATGTAAAATAGGAACATTTTAAAGGTTTAAATTTCAACAGTGTGCTTTAAAGGACACATGATACTGAAACATTTTTTCTGTAATTCAGAGTTATCATGTATTTAGGTTATAGGTGCAGAGGATTAAGCTGATTGATAAGACACGGCATCTTCCCCCTCCCCCCATATTTTAAAATATACTGTTGATTTCCAGGGCATACTGTTACATTAAAAAGCAAAGTACAAAAGAGATCTTGGTTTCTAAGCACCATTTGACAATGAAGGGAATGAGGCCTCCAAGGAGAAATGGTTGATTCCAGGCCTGAGTCAAGAAAAACACAAGATGAACCTGAACATCTTATGGTACTGGTATATAAGGAAATGCTCAATAAAAGATGGAGCCTATTGAAATTTCCCTTTTGTTCAAGAGCCTACTTGAAGGAGTGCCTCATGGCCAAAGCTGGAACAATTTGAGCAACGAAATAAATGACAGTATTGGATTATAATCTGTAGAATAAAATAAATATGTATGTGTCCACACTGATATAAATAAGTCTTTGGTTAAATAAATAAATTAGGGATAAGGAAGAACTCTTCCTTACTGTAGAATTATAGTTAATAAATGTCCAAGGGAGGAAGGAAATAGAAAATCACCAAAATGTCTTCTTTTACTAACTACAAAAGGAAAATAGTAAATTTACAGTGGTGAAATGCAGCAGACACCAACTTACCAAGCAATCGGGATCAACATCATTAGCAATAAAGACACATCCATATCATGAACCCTTTGATATGATATGACACAAGGAGAAAGACACAACATCATTTCTGTGGTATTCTTGCTAAAAATGCATAACCTCACTCCAATCACAAGAAAACATTAGACAAACCCAAGTTTTTGTTTTTGTTTTTGTTTTTTTACAAAATATTACACAAAATATCTGATCAGTGCTCTTCAAAGTATCACGGTCATGAAAGCCAAGGAAAAAACTGAAGAACTGTTACAGAATGCAGGAGACTAAGGAGAAATAAGAATTGCAATGTGGTATTTCAAGTGAGATCCTGGATGAAATCCTGGAACTCAGAGACAACATTAGTGGGAAAATGGGTGAAATTCAAATAAGGCCTGTAGCTTAGTTAATGGTGTTCGACCAATGTTAATTTCCTGGTTCTGATTAGTGTACTGTGGTTATGTCAGATGTTTACAGGGGAAGCTGGGTGAGGGTTACATGGAAACTTCATGCTATTGTTGCAACCTTTCTGTAAGTGTAAAATAAGTTAAAAATAAAAAATTTAAACATGAAATATAACATGATGAGTGAAAATTGGTTTAATGACAACTGTGTGTCCTTCAAATTTTTAAAATAATTTTTATTAAAATTTATTTCCTTCCAGTTTTTTTGAGATATAATCGACATACAACACTGTATAAGTTTAAGGTGTACATCACAATGATTTGACTTATATACATCATGAAATGATTACCACGATAAGTTTAGTGAACATATCTCATTTCATATACATACAAAATAAAAGAAAGATAATTTTTTCTTTGTGATGAGAAATCTTAGGGTTTACTTTCTTAGCAACTTTCATATATAACACAGCATGTTAATTATATTTATCATACCGTATATTACATCCCTAGTACTTATTTACCTTATAACTGGAGGTTTGTACTTTTTGACTTTCTTTATCCAATTTTTCAAGAGCTTATATAGTCCAAATCTTTACCATGGCTTGCAAAAATTTACACCATCTGGCCCTTTCTTTCTTACCTCTGCTTTGTCATCTCCAATTTTGTGCCACCCACACTAGTTTTCTTTGTGTTCCTTGAGCATGCCAGTGAATGCTCAGCCACACACACACACACATGCACGCACGCACACGCACACAATCTTTCCGTGATCTTCTAAAAATTGGCTCTTTCTCATTGTTCAGCAGTATATATTAGTCAGCTTTTACCAGATTACAGTGTCTCAAAAAGACAAAGTCTTATTGCTTGCTTATTGCATGGCTGACCCATGAACTGTGAGTTAACTGTGGATCTCCTCCCCCATATCTTCTTCATTCTAGGATCCGGGTTCAAAGAGCAAACCCAATCTGGAAATGTCAAATTCATGGCAGAAGGAGAACAAGCAAGCTGATGAAATCAAATGCTGGTTATCAGAGCTTCACCATGGAGTTGCCACACTGTTGCTCATGCTCCCATTTCATTGGTCGAAGCATATCACATGCCAAGCTTGATATTAACATGGTAGGGAAGGAAACTCCTCCTACAGAAGACGCTGCAAGTCATAGGGTGGGGATGCCTAACCTTCTTATAGGAAAGAGGGAGAGAATTGGGGAACAATAATGCAAACGACCGTAAGACTCAGCTCGCAGGAAACCTTCTTAAAGGAATCTTCTTGTACCACCTACACCTTCTCTCATCCTTCTTTCCCAGGTTACTTAATATTCTATTATTTTGTTTTATTTTCATATCACTTTCTGGAATTTTCTTACTTTATTTAGGTTTCCTTTTATTATTGGTGTCTACCACTAGAGTATAAATTCTATGAGAGCAGAAAACAGATAAATTGTTCATAGCACTATCCAACAGTGCTTGGCCCTTAGTTATGTGCTCAGTAAATATTTGTTAGGTAAAAAGCAGGCACAGCCTGAAGCTCCATAATGTTCATGTCTTTACAGAACGTATCATATACAATGTCTCACGAATAGTAGTCACTGGTAAATGCTTGTTAAATAAATAAATGAACGCATATTTATATTGAATAAAATTAAAGGGGAAATAATATATATTTATACACACATTTTTTTTTACATGGCTAGGACTACAACTAGAAAAAAGAACCTCCCTATTAAGAAGGGACATTTTTAAAAATTATTTATTTATTTGTTTTTGGCTGCGTTGGGTCTTTGTTGCTGCACGTGGGCTTTCTCTAGTTGCGGCGAGCGGGGGCTACTCTTAGTTGCGGTGCACGGGCTTCTCATTGCGGTGGCTTCTCCTCTTGCGGAGCACGGGCTCTAGGCACGCGGGCTTCAGTAGTTGTGGCTCACGGGCTCAGTAGTTGTGGCACACGGGCTGAGTTGCTCCGTGGCATGTGGGATCTTCCCGGCCCAGGGCTCGAACCCGTGTCCCCTGCATTGGCAGGCAGATTCTTAACCACTGCACCACCAGGGAAGCCCCAGGGACATTTTTATACATTGAACTTTTCTCCAAGTATACTTGGACCAGGTAGATGAGATTTGATTTTTCTCATGTACTTCCAACTAACCTCACCTATGAATAAAACATTTGAGGATTCAGTCTGGCAAATGCAAAGCAGGTTTGCAGAACCGACAAATTAACAGTTTGTCTTAGAAGTGGAGCTGCAGCAAGATGAGAGATTGGGATGGGGGACAGCGCTGGAGCCAAGGCAACAACATGCTGGTGTTTCAATGTTTCCAGTGCTTTTTTCTTCCTTCTACTGGTCAGAGCTACTTTGGTAGGTCATTTTAATCAATGGCACTTTGCATTTATTTATTTATTTATCTCTGTCCATCTTGCCTTTCCATAATATCTGTGAAAGTTCCAGGACATTCCCCTGTTTGAGTTCCCACCTCCCCCGCAAAACAGCAAAATCACATTCTAGTTTCTTTCAATGGACATGACGCTGTAAAGGTTGCTTTGTTTAGCAATGACTCTTCACAGGCCCAAAACATTCACAGACCAGCTCAGATTTAACCTCAAGTATAAATGGAGTCAGTGCTACAATTGCAGAAATTTTGGTAAACGTTGCCTTCGCTGGACATAGATTTCCACAGTTAATCTAGTTATTTTCCATTTGAACTAGATGTTCCAAGATATGAAGGTTGCTTTCAGTCATAACTATCTTAATGTGAAAAAGATTTTGATGTTTTAAAACCAGGTTCCAGAAAAGAGTGCTAGAGTGAAATGTCATTGTTGGGAAAAGTGACACGGAAGAACATGGGAGAAGTAGAACTATGAAGCTGAAAGATTCATGAAGACAAACCTTTTTTATTTTCCAAGTTTACCTTGAGCTGGCTTTGACTTTAGAGTAAATTACCCACTGTGGGAGCCATAAACCTGCAACCTGTTATTGCACAGACTGAATTAAGATGAAGTCTTTAATAAACCCTGTGAAAGGAGGTTCAGTTATGGGAAGTTATCAATGGGCCAGTTATTCCAACGGTCCTTCAGCATTGTACTTTAATAGCATAGAGGCCATTAGAGTGAGTTTCTAGAATATTTACTTCTTTTCAATCTTTCTCAAATGCAGGGTTTAATGATTCCAGCTAATAAGCAATATTATTATTGCTTATTAATAAGCAATATTATTATTAGCTTTATGATGGTAATGATGAATTGTAAATCTTTGTAATGAGAGATTCTGAGATTAATCCTTAGTCCACCATTTGTCAGCTATGTATAGTTGAGCAAGATACTTAACCTCTCTGAACCTCAGTTTCTTCACCTGGAGAATGGATACATTAATAGTATCTAAGAGCATGTTGTAAGGATTAAATGAAAACATTTTTGTGTACTGTCAGGTTATCATCAGTTGTAGGTCACAAAAATCCAACTCAACCCAACTCAAACATAAAGGAGAATTTATTAGTTCATGCAATAGGTAATTGGAAGTGCAAGGCTGACTTTAGGCAAGGTTGGATGGAGACATTCAATGAACGTATTCAAAATCTACCTCTTCTCCAACTTTTGGCTCTGCTTTTCTTGGGTTTGGCTTTGTTCTCAAGTAGTCTCTCTACTACTTTTGAGATTTTGTGTTGGCAAAGAAGATCACCAATAGCAAGCTCCAAACTTACATCTTACAGCTTAGCAAGTACCTCTTTTTTTAAGGTTCCAGAAAAAGTCCTAAGACTGAATCACCTTTCTGGGTCCTGAGTCATTTGCTCCAGACTGAGGCCAGGGGAAAGGATTCTCAGATAGGCCTGATCCTGGAACCAGTTGGCTATGCCAACCCCACCCAAAACAACATGGACAGAAAAGTGGATGAAGGATACCTCCTCTCATCAAAAAACAATGGGGCTTTGTATTGCTACAAGAAAAATTGGGGGTAGACAAAACAACAGATGTCCACTACAGAGTTTAAGGCATTCAACACAGTGCCAGACCATGGATCAAGCCATCCATGAATATTTGCTCTTATTAATGATATCGGTTTCCTGGAGAAAAATGTAGATGCTGACTAGGCAGAGAACACTAGGGGAGAATCTGGTTGATTAAAAGTTAAACAAGAATGTGAAATATGAGAGCATGACCAATTCTTCTTGAACTTTCTATTCCCAGTAACCAACACAGTAGTTGGCACGTAACAGGTGCTCATAAACGCTTGTTCAGTGAATGAATACATGCCAGGAATCACGCCATGCACTTCCTATCCAATAGCCATTATAACAGCAACATAACTAACTTACTTCTTGGTCTGTTTTCCCAGTAGTCTCTCTCTTCTGACAGGCTTGTTGTAGGGTACTTTAAACTTGGAAGTGCAGGTGAATCACGTGGGAATCTTGTTGAAATGCAGATTCTGATACAGTGAGTCTAGGGTGGGGCTCGAGATATTGTTTCTAATAAGCTCCCAGGTAGTGCCTTCATGGCTGGTCTGCAGTTCACCCTTTGAATATCTAAAGCCTCTAAAGTGCTAAACTATTTCCAGGTAGGAGCTGACACAAAGCTCTTACCATGGGTCATTCAATTCCACCATTCAGTAGAGAACCTGCTTCAGGGTGTTCTTGTAGCATGTCATTTCTTTCACAAGCAAGGGGGCAAAAAGTAAAGAACAGAGAACTTATGCTAAGGGTAATTCTCTTAAAACAGAGAAGCAGAGAAAACAGTGTAACATGTGAAAACAGAGCAAACAATCTAAAATGTAGTTTTGAAGAGGTTGATCCAGTTTTTACAATTGTTCACTATTTATTAAGGAAAGAGCTGCCTTTTATTGAAGATGAGCTCTGTACCTGGGCATTGTGATTTATATCTACTATTTCACTTAATCTCACAACACTCCTGTGATGCTATAAAGAGGGTCCCCAATTCACAGATGAGGGAAATCATTCTCAGAAAAGTTAAAGGCACCCAGGTATACAATGGATTTATGCACTGATTTGTACTTCAATCTCTCTCTTAATCTCTATATTTTAATTTCTCATTTAGAATACAATAAGAATGTTAGAGAATGCACCCATGGCTATTATTAATATCAAGCATCATGATTTTTACCTCTTTACTTATTTCCTCTGGCACTTTATGGTGTGCAAAGCATGCAGGCATTTATCTTAATAAATAAGATTAAAATAAAATAACAAATTAAAACTATTCCATTTAAAACCATTAAGATTAAATGTGATTAAAAAATAAAGCACATTTGCCTTATCTGATTTGGTGATCCCAAGATAAAAGCTGACCTTCTGAAATAAAATGCTGAAGATGATTCTGATCAGTTTGTCTGAATGAACACACAAAAGAGAGAGAATATGAGGTCACTTGGACCATACAACGCAGAGGAATGATTTTATCACCATGTTGGCAGTCTTGGGTTGACTGTAGCACAGACTGTGGGCATCGGTGTGAACAAGACCTGAGTTGGGTTCTTGGTTCAACCATTAACCAACTGTGTGACCACAGGAAAATGACTTACCTTTGTTCTGCCTCTATTTTCCCATATATATTGTTGTGAAAATTTAATTTAATTATGCAAGTGAAGAGCTTAGCTTAGTGCCTGGCACTTAGTAAGCACTGAAATTTAAAAAATATATATAGGTAAGGGGGTCTGAATATCACCAAATATATTTTATTAAAGATGAATATTACATACTATTTCTTTTCTCTTTTGGCTATAGATTTTTTTTTTTTTTAATTAATTAATTAATTAATTTATTTATTTATTTATTTTTTGGCTGTGTTGGGTCTTCGTTTCTGTGCAAGGGCTTTCTCCAGTTGCGCGAGCAGGGGCCACTCTTCATCGCAGTGCGCGGGCCTCCCACAGTCGCGGCCTCTCCCATTGCGGAGCACAGGCTCCAGACGCGCAGGCTCAGTAGTTGTGGCTCACGGGCCCAGTTACTCCGCGGCATGTGGGATCTTCCCAGACCAGGGCTCGAACCCGTGTCCCCTACATTGGCAGGCGGATTCCTAACCACTGCGCCACCAGGGAAGCCCTAGATCTCATTTTAATGTGCTCATTGTCATCCACAATCTCTCCCCAGTCAACTCTTTTTCTAGGATTTTGAATTCTTGGCTCCACACCTGAGATTCCGAATTGCTTCCTTCTGTTTGGGCAGCTTAAGTTCACATGAAAATAGTCTCCTTCCTCTCTCTGGATCCATGACATTGAACATGCATTCTCCCTCATCAGCAACTACATGGAGGTTACGTAGCCTACTTGTTGAGTTGGACTAGCATATCTAGACTAATAAAATTTTACCATTGACAGACCCTTATAGTTGATCTGTGTGTAGATGAATCAGAAAGACGTATTTGCAAATGCAACACAGCTAAGCAGAAAGATTTAAATGAATCTAGACAAAGGAATCCAAGGAGAAAACAGTTACTCTGTAGTACATCTGGCTTCTGTAAAGCATGTCCAGGGCAGTGGGCATACCCACTGGAGCTAGTGACTGATATGGAAGTTTCTGTCCAGATGTCATATCTGTCCAGACTTCTGCCTCTTAAAGTGGGTAGGAGATGATGAACACCTTGCCAGTTTAACTTCATTTCTCTAGGGGCTCAGCTTTAGGGCTAAACATACTGTACTGTTTGATTCTTCTTTTGTTAGTCTGATTCCCAGTCATATCTGGGGTCTCCTTACATGTGTGTCTCATCCCTCACGTTTATTATTTAGGTGGGAATATGAGAAAGAATTCTACCCATGTTCTAGGCTTCTTTTGTCACAGTAATTTGGTCACTTAATTCTTTCTTCTTAGTAATAAAATAAAATGAATACTTATCCAATAATAAAAGTAAAACTTGTTTAATGTAGAACATTCAGAAAATATAGAAAGATTATAAAGAATAAAATAAATACCTCTGGAAATTCTACCCCTCATAAATAACCACCATTAACCTTTGGTGTTTAGTTTCCCCCATTTTTTCTGTTTTTCCCGATTTTTCATCTTGGGTATCTGTGTGTATATTTTTAAATCATACTGGGATCATACTGTAAAAATAATTTTGAATTATGCTTTTTTTCACTTAGTATTATATGAAGTATCATGAATTTCTTTTCTTTCTTTTCCTTTTACCTTTTGACCCCCTTCACCCATTAAAATTTAAAAAAAAATCTACATGGTAATTTCATTATAAGAATGTACCATGATTTATGTAACAATTCCTCTATTATTAGATGTTAGGTACATTTCATATTTTTCATTACAGATCTGAGGCTGGCAAAAGTTTTCTATAGAGGGTCAAATGGAAAATATTTTCAGCTTTGTGGACAATAATGTCTCTGTAACAACTACTCAACTGTGCTGTTGCAGACATAGCCATAGGCAGTGTGTAAATGAATAGTAGTGGCTGTGTTCCAATAAAACTTTATTTACAAAAACAGGTGGCAAGTAGGATTTGGCTTGTGGCCTATAATTTGTCCAACTTTGACATAGACAAGGCTAAGATCAACATCCTTGCACATGACGTTAATAATTATTTCTATAAAATCAATTCTTAGAAAGGGAAATATGGGTGAAAGGGGATGAACATTTTTAAGGCTCTTGATATACATTACTAAATTTCTCTCCCAAAATATTGCAAAAATTATACTTGTACTAAGTGAGAGTAAAAGTCCTGATTTCTCTATGCATTCACCTACACAGATTACAATCAATTAAAAAATAATTTGATAAATTAGTGATATCTCATTATTTTGATTTATTTTAATTACTATTTTTAAAATGTACTTGGATATTTACTGGATATTTATATCTATTTTCTGTGGGTTCAAAATGTTTTTCAACAAATAGGAGGGTTTTTTTTTATTGCATGTCATTTAATTTTTTTCTTAAAATTGAACATTAAAAATCCACTATAACACCTAATTTAAGGGAGACACATCCAGAAGTTGAACATACATGGATAATATTAATCTGGGTAAGTTAACTATTATAACAATCAAGCCTTGACTCTTAGGAGTTTAATACAGTAAAGGTTTATTTCTCACTCACGCCGCAGTCCAGTGCAGGTCTTTGGTGACTGCTCTGTGGAGTCACTGAAGGACAGACTCTGTCAAAACTGCACCATCCTCATTTCATCTTTTTCCTGTACATCGAAATCCACCTTGCAATGGGGGAACCACAGTGTGGAGAAGGTGGGCATTCCCTTCACTGTTTGAACCTGCAAGTGACACAGTACCTCTGCTCCTGTCCCGCTGGGGATGACATCACTTGGCTTCACCCAGGAGAGAGACAGGAATGTAGGTTAGCCCTACGCCCAGGAAAAAGAAATGGATTTGGTGAACAACCAGCCAGTCTCACCACATAACTGAAATTTAACCTCCAGATTGCAGGACTTTTTTTGAAGTCCTTTTAACGTGTATGGTGAAGACTAGTACTCTTTTATATAAAATATTGGCTAATAAACACGAATATAAAATGTATATTTCTATAAGAAAAAATAGAGAGCTGAGGATAAAACTATAAATACTTTTGTGGTTTTTTGAGGGGGTTCTTACACTAAAACTATTAAAGTGTATCTTTGCGTTTGTAACTGGCCGCATGCTATTATAACAGTATCCCAAATTTTGCTAATTTTCTCGAGTAAGAAGATTTAGCCACTGGTTTTCCTCACTGAGTGAAGCCAAGTAGAAAATCAGTACGTTAAATGGCAAAAAAAGAAGCATCTTTGAAGAGAAAATTTAAATTTTGTCAAAACAATTTCTACGATTAATCACCATTAAATAAAAAATAATATCACACTTGACATGTTAACACAATCTTCCTAACAACGAAGCCAGGAAAACAGAAGCAAGAAAGAGGAGATCATTAAAGATTTATATACAAGATCAGAATGAGGAAATTTAAAATTTTTTCTTAGGTACATGCGATTGAAAATGGAAATAGTGTGCGTCTGTCTTTGATGCTTATATATGGTCTTCTCATTGAGAAAGTTTAAAAGCATCAAATCACTGTATCCCTCCTCATTTTAAAATGTTTAAATGAATGCAGGATAACCTGGCCAGAAAAGCACAGGAAAGTGAGGGGGCTACTCAGTGAAGGGAGGTTACCACCTGAAATTCCAAAAGAATAGATTAACATTGTCTGCTTCTAAACTCTTGAAAAAAGACTGTAATTGTGCCTTTTACATCTTACCATGTGCTCCAACTGCAGAATTCCTCAGCTCCCAGGAGGGGTCTCATAGAGATGCCGTGCTGTTTGATTTGGCACTATTCACAGACCTTGGCAGATGATCAACTAGAGGGCACAGAAGTGCAGGAAAAGCCTTAAGAAACTGTCTTCGCTGTTGTCGTTACTGCCTTCATGCACTGAAATCTCAATGGTAAGCATAAAGAAGCCATAGATATTAACCGAGCGTGCATAACTCCAATTTAGATGTTTAACACACCTTGGCATGGAGAAAGCATGTAAATTTACTGCTTTATGTGCTTTATCTTTTTTTTTATAAATTTTTTTAAAATTAATTAATTTATTTATTTTTGGCTGTGTTGGGTCTTCGTTTCTGTGCGAGGGCTTTCTCTAGTTGCGGCAAGTGGGGGCCACTCTTCATCGCGGTGTGCGGGCCTCTCACTGTCGCGGCCTCTCTTGTTGTGGAGCACAGGCTCCAGACGCGCAGGCTCAGTAGTTGTGGCTCACGGGCCCAGCCGCTCCGCGGCATGTGGGGTCTTCCCAGACCAGGGCTCAAACCCGTGTACCCTGCATTGGCAGGCAGATTCTCAACCACTGAGCCACCAGGGAAGCCCTGTGCTTTATCTTGAGTTGCCTTTGTCTCAACTTTCAAATAAACCTGCTTTCTTAAAATAATTATTTTTGGACTAAGTGTGTAGGCGTGATGCCTGGGCAAATCTTGGCTTCAAACCCAAAAAAGATCTGTGTTCTAGTCCTGGTACTACCAGTTCCTAGCTGTGTAACCTCAGCCAAGTGGCTCAACACCTCCAAGCCTTCGTTAGTGTATCTATTAAATAAATAGATACTGCCTAGCATACTTGTCTGGATTTCTGTTAGAAGTGAATAAAAAGTATAGTTGGGATCATGCAAAAAAAAAATATAGAATATTTGGTAAAATGTAAAGAGCAATACTGTTGTGAGAAATTATTAGCATAATTAAATAAAACTTTGCAGAAATGTTGTGAGACAACATTAAGGGACAGATATTTTAAGCAATCTATTTTACAGTGAAAGAACAATCCAGAAGAGAAACTACTAAACTGTTTCTGAATTTAAAATATAAATGTACAGAAAGTCTATACTAAAGAAAAAAAAAACATAGAAAGAAAATGAACACAAAATTGAGAAAAGTTATGCTATCTATGGAAATGATTACCAA
This sequence comes from Balaenoptera musculus, assembly GCF_009873245.2. NCBI lineage: Eukaryota > Metazoa > Chordata > Mammalia > Artiodactyla > Balaenopteridae > Balaenoptera > Balaenoptera musculus. The sequence goes on from NC_045792.1 coordinate 81,770,569, forward strand.
ATAGTGGAATTTCTAAGCCATGAAATTCTCAAAAATAGATTAATTGGAAAGAAATAGGTGAAGGAGATTAAGAGGTACAAACGTCCAGTTGCAAAATAGATGAGTCGAGGGTATGCAACGGGGAATATCATCAATAACTATGTATGGTGACATGTTGTAACTAGACTTCACAGTTATCAGTTTTAAATGTATAGAAATGTTGAATCATTACCTTGTGTAAGAGGAACTAACATAGTGTTGTAGGTCAATTACACTTCAAAACCAAACAAACTCATAGAAAAAGAGATCAGATTTGTGGTTATCAGAGGTGGGGAGTGGGATTGGGGGAATTGGATGAAGGCAGTAAAAAGGTACAAGACTTTCAGTGATAAGATAAATAAGTATTATGTAGTGTACAACATGATAAATATAATTAACACTGCTGTATGTGATACATGAAAGTTAAGAGAGTAAATCCTAAGAGTTCTCATCATAAGGAAAACATTTATTTTTATATTTTTACATTTTGTATCTATATGAGATGATGGATGTTGACTAAACTTATTGTGGTCATCACTTCATGATACATATAGTTCAAATCATCGTGCTGTATAGCTTAAACATGCAGTGCTGTATGTTAATTATATCTCAATAAAACTGGGAGGAAAAAACCAAAGTAATTGTTAAGTCAACTATACTTCAGTTAAAAAATAGATGAATTATATATTTGGGAGATCTTTTTGGAATGGATTTGGTGATCTTTGGTTGGTTTCTCTCAGCCTATTCATTCATTCTTTCATTTTTAGAATGTAAACTCTTTTTGTTGTGTTCCCTAATTTATTCTAAGGGCACAGAGTAGATGCTCGTGAAATATTTCTGGAATGAATGAGTTGATGAACTAATGAGTTTATTAACCTACAATTTTCTTTGCTCTTCATTGTGCTAGTTGCTAGAGGTGAAAGGCTACTATGGACACAGTTGCTACTCTCTGGGAGCGCCTAGCCTGGTGAAGGAAACAGGCACAACAATATATAATAAAATAACATATGAGTCCATGATCCTGCTCTTACTGATTCTTTTGGAAAAGAATCACAAATAATAATAAATAAAATATAAATATAATAATAAAACAGAAATATAAATACAAAATATAGATAAATAGTATAAATATATTTATATAAGTATATATAAATATAATAATAAAATAATAAATAGAAATCAGCACAAATTTAAGTTTAAGCTGCTCCACAATTTTCACTTAAATTCTTAAAAAATTTCTTTTGAATTCCTATTCATCTCATTCAAAATTATAACATTACATATATGGAGAGAGTACTTTAATAGTCACCCCAATCTAGGTCCTTTATCCACCACAAGTAATTATTGCTATGACTTTAGTCCATATCTTTCCAGAGACTTTGTATGTATGTATGTACACATACACACACACACACAGACACATGCACACACATTATTGTTTTTCAAGTGTATATTAATTTGAACAATAGCATGCATGTATAGTCTTTCTAAACTTTATTCCCCTCAACAACATGTCTTAGAAATCTATCAATATTAGTACCCTTTAATCTATCTCATTCTTTTAAGATGCTACAATAGCGGTCACAACAGGGTTACCATTCACACGTGGCACCTGTGGAATGGTGCAGTGAACAACCTGCACAGCTGTTTGTGGCAGCTCTCAGCCCTGCCTACATAATATGACTGTAGTACAGCTCATCTAGTTGTTTCTCTATCCGGTTATTTCCAGTGTTTCAGTATTACCAACAATGCTTTAATGAATATCTTTGTACAAGCTATAATAGCTAAAATGTCCAGATGAAATGTCCTAATGAAATCATTCATCTATTTCAAATCTTATACTTGGCATCAGAAATTCCTTCCTGAATTCTTGCATGTGTGTGTGTGTACACTGAACAGCAGAAATATTAAAAAACAAAACCAAAATAAGCCTTTTGAGAAACTGAGAGGGATGAATAGCCCTCTTTTGCTCTTCAAACCCAGAAGCTTTGAAAGAAAAGCACTTTCCCTTTATTTTGCCATGCAGTACGCACAGAGATTAAACTTTTCTGAGCCAGTCTTTTTACCTCACCCCTGACTTGATTTAGTTGTGGGAATCTGAAGACGTAATATGTATGCACTATTTGAAGCAGGGGGGTTTTATGTGTTTTTGAATGGCAACATTTCTATTCCACAAAAGATAACTTTATGACAAGTCGCATTTATATTGTACTGCTTTGACTGATGCACTCAGCAGAGACAGATGCTTCCCCATAATGCCTTTGATCTTCTTTCTGTACAGAGTGCTTTTGAATATTGAGAGCTGTTTGTCTGAGGCACAGCCCCTTGTAAACATGTAGGAGCCCCTGAGGAGCTCTGTATTGCCCAGGTAATGGTGCAGGGACCAGGTCTTTCTGGTGCCAAAGACAGCCTTTAGCGCAGGTCCCCTAAGAAAACATGGGCTAATGAAACTGACTTAATGAAATTGCTTAGTGTTAGGAATGGCATTTTTAAAAGAGGAGAAAATGGACAAGAGCCTCCTTGTTGTCACTTGGTTGTGATTTGTGGTATTGATTCTGGCCTTTGGCTGCATCTTGAGCTAAGTACAGCAGAGGTCCAAGTACCTTAACCTCAAGTGGAATGTTTACTCTATCATGGAAGAAGCCAACTTCCTGTATATGAAGAAAGGATGGTGGAGTAGAGAGTGGAGAAAGAACAGTAGAAGCCACTCCCTAAACCTGAAGGTAAAAGGCCACTTTCAAGGACCAGATGAGGCTGCCTTCCTAAGAGGGAGCTTGATAACCTGACCCCAGCTGCAGTTTTGTTCCAGGAGGTTTCGCAGAGGATTCTAAGGCTGCAGGCAAGTCTTCCCACAGTGGCCTTGTGAGCCCTCCAGGGGCTGGTTCTGTGGCAAGGGCAGCTCGCCTGGCTGCCTCAGCAGGCTCAAAGCACTCATTCCTGCCTTCAGGTTTGCATAAATACATATGACTCCACTTGCTTCTCAGTATGTATTTACTGAATTTTCAACCTGGAAAGGAGCATAAAGATGACCTATCAAGATCGCTTTCACTTGATGAGGGGCAGCAATCCCCTAAAAGGCTAGGCTGTTCACCACAGTAGTGATTCTACCAGTTGGTTTCCTTTTGGGCAATTTGACAATTTCTGACTCTTCCTCCTTCTCTGCCTCTTAATTATCATCACCATCATCAACATATTGTTGTTTTTTTTTTTTTTCTTAATTTGTTCTCCATACCTTCTGATTCAGGTCCATCAGTATTCAGTGGCAAGGACCCAGCTGCATTTGTCCTTCTTGTGTAATGAAAAAGAGCTCTGGATTTGGAAACAGACACACTTGGATTTAAAAACAGACTCAACCCTTTACTTTCCTCTGGTGACCTTGAAAGCTACTTTATTCCTCTGAGCCTGTTTATTGGTGTATAAAATGGAGACAATAACATCTGCTTTAGAGTTCCTATGAGGCTTAAATGGGGGCAAAACCCCTAGTGCCTGGTGCATGGTAGGCCCTCAGTAAATGGGACCTGGGAGCACTATTATTATTGCTATTATTATCATTAGCTCCAGGAGGTTTGAGTTTGAGTCCTGGCTCTGTTACCTAAGCTTGAGCAAGTCAGTTCCCCTCTGAGAGCCTCATTTGTAAAGTGGGGAGTTGGACCAGATTCTTTCTAAAGCTCAGTGCAGGCACTTTGTGATATGTCATGATACAGTGTTCTGCAGTTTGGTGTACCTCCCAATCACGTGGAGGTCCCATGCCTAGAGATCCTGATTCAGTAGGTCTGGGAAGGGCCCAAGAATCTGCATTTTTAACAAAGACTCCAAATCTTAGTTTTCTCTTGTTAGAACTCGAAAAAGTATTATCCTAGACCGCGCAGTAGGATAAAGGTGAAGAGCAAATTAAATTACATCTGTAACACACTTAGTGTAGTTTCTGGCACGTGCCACTTTTTACCACTAAATTACCAATTGCTGTTACTCTTCTTTCCCTTTGTCACATTGTATAGCACATATTTCCACTTGGTAGGCTAAATTTGGCTCATAAACTGACTTTACCATATGTGACTTATATACATTTTTTTTTTAATTATAAGATTTCTGGATTCTCTTGAAATCCCAAGAGGTCTGGCAACACCAAGCTTGCAACAATTTACACTGACAGCTCCTGGACATTGGTTGTCCCTTTATTTTATTTTATTTATTTATTTTTTAAAAATAAATTTATTTATTTATTTTATTTTTTGGCTGCATTGGGTCTTCGTTGCTGTGCGCGGGCTCTCTCTAGTTGCAGTGAGCGGGGGCTACTCTTTGTTGCAGTGCGCTGGCTTCTCATTGCGGTGGCTTCTCTTGTTGGGGAGCACAGGCTCTAGGTGTGCGGGCTCACTGGTTGTGGCTTGCGGGCTCTAGAGCGCAGGCTCAGTAGTTGTGGCGCACGGGCTTAGTTGCTCTGCGGCATGTGGGATCTTCCCGGACCAGGGCTCGAACCCGTGCCCCCTGCATTGGCAGGCAGATTCTTAACCACTGCACTACCAGGGAAGTCCCAGTTGTCCCTTTAGACGTGAGCTCCCTATTTGAACCAGTCCCCACTCACTCTCCTCCACTTATTTACCTTTCTCCTTTGTCCCCTGTGGCATTTGGACTTGTAGATTCTTGTTTATAGGCTCTAATTCAGCCTCTCTGTGCAGAGTTTTAGAAGAGCTAAGAGACTGTCCTTTCATGGTGTTATTCCAGCTATTCTAGATCAACTAACCAGCTGTCCATGGGCAGAGGCATGGCCCCAGTCACAGCTGCCTCTTAACCTAACAAAAATAATGGAGAGAGTAGTTTATAACTTTTATGATTTAGTGGCATAATTTAGGATGAGTTCCAAGGGGTAGCATTATGAAAGTCTACTGAAATACTTTGCCAGGGAACCTAACCCAAGCTGAGATGTTGCCTAACAGAATCAAAGCAGGGTTTAAAGTCAGCTGCTGCCTTTATTACACACTCAAAACTTGGCAGATGAAGTTCTTTGGGCTGGGACCACATGAAAGAAATCAAGGCAAGTGAAGGGTGGTTGAAGAGAACAGATGGACTTGGACATCTTACACCATCGGAGTGAGGCTGTGACTTCCAAAGATACCTGCTTGGATGCTCTGAAAGTTATCATCAGCTTTGTATTTTTTTCTCTCTAGCTACGGGTGTCACACATGAAAAAAAATGAGGCAAGAAAGGGCTTTATACAAAGGTATCGAGGCCACATTTGTCAAACCCAGAATCCCACGCAGATTGGGGAACTGTGTTTCAAGCTGAGCTCAAAACTTTCAACTCTCAAAAGTGCTACTTACCCCACGTAAAAGGCAATTTTCCAGCTCAAAGAAAGGCAGTTCTGCAAGGTTCAGGAAAAAAGGTCAGAAGACTCCTTGTACATCAATCAGCTCCTGGAAAACAACATGTCAATGAGTTAAGTGAACACGAATCAGGCACATATGGATTGAATTTCCCTTGAAATACTCCTGGGGTCCAAGTTTAAGGGGTGGAGTGGAGGAGGGGTGAAAATTCTTAGGAAAATTTAACATATTGTTCTGCAGACCCCAAGCACTTGAAAATACTTCCAAGATGTCAACTGGCCAGGCCAAGAGTCCTGCTGGCCTGAATCAATGTTGAGTCCAACTGACCTTTGTTTCTGGAGATTAGAATGCATGTAAGGCCCATATGACAGCTCAGGACTTCCCCGCCTTGATTTAAACTTCATTCCATGGCATGGAGCTAGGGAGATCTGATAGAGGGTGGCTTTGAAGTTCCAGGGAAGGGGATTAGATTTATTTCAGAGAAAAAATGAACTGTAAGAAACATTCAAGCTTACCAGTCGTTACTGCCAGTAGCCTATGTTTCTAAGCAAGTAAATCAATCCTTCTATGCTTTCTTATTTCCTGGAATCATAAGAAAAGCAGCTGGGAATTAATATAGTTGTGAGGGAGAAAAGCAAGTACAGGAGGGTTTTCCTAACACCATTCCACATGTAAGTGTGTGGCATAGTGGAAATTTGCTTTATAAATACAGGTTCTTATAAATTCTTAAGGAAGAGAACAATGCTGCATTGAAGTCTATTCTAACCAAAACACTAAACAATAAATGTAATGAATAAATAACATTCAGATTTTGCATCCTATATAAGTTCATATATGTTGGGACTATTTAAAATAAATCTAATTTTAGAGTGAAATTCTAAGAATTCAGTGTCAACAATAAGGTATTCCATTATATTCACATGGGACCTGAAATTGATCAGTACCAAATCCTTTCTCCAGAAAGCATCAAGAAAGCTAACACTGGGAATTACACATTTTAAACTCTTTAAAAAGAAAACCTATTGAGAAACAATACGCTTTATTTTTTGTTTTCTAGGGCAGTTGGAGGTTGCACTGTAATTTCTCTTTAGGAAAAGTACAGAATGAGAAACTTCTTGGAGGCAGAGGGAACCATTATGCCATTATGGCCTTTTCACCCCCTTTCCTTTTCTTTCTTTCTTTCTTTCTTTCTTTTTTTTTTTTTTTAAGGCAGGAGGTAATCAGACATAAATGTTAATGGGATTTTTTTTTTTAAACAAATGATACACTGTCAAGAGAAAGTTTTTTCACAATTATCAAATTGTGTAGACAGTGTTCAGATGGCTTATTCATTATCACCAGCACCACCAAGTTGAAAACATACTTTTTCGAGTCTGCAGTTGATTGATGTACATTACTCATATCAGCCTAATGGCACTTTATTTTCCAACAGTAGCAAGTAATGGGTGACCTTGAGTGCATATTGTTTTCCTGAAAGGGTTTGTTCCTCTGTTTCCTTCATAAGCACCCCAAGGAAACAAGGCCCCTGTACTGGTGTTTTGCAGCAAACCTCATTTCTTTCATGGCTTTCTGTAAAAGAATTTGATACAGGGATAGAAACTAACCTCAGTGAGTAAATGAAATATTGATCCATGCTCCTCTGGCCTTGCCTCCACCTTGTCCCAGGGCGGTGAGTTACTGACTTTTCCGTTTTGGCTGTAATAGGAATTATTACAACAGGCCTGTGCAAGTAATTACTTGGCATGGTAAAAAAGGAGGGTCCATCATATATTTCTGTAGAGACGTTCATTTCCATCAGCCCAGCAGTCTGCTTTTTTGGCTCTGTCTTTCCTACTCTTGATTCAATTCTTTTAACCATCATTAATCACACTCCTTGTCAGCAGAAGTTTATCAAAAGTATTAAGTGAGCAAGGTTGCCTGGCCTCCTTAAAAAAAAAAACCAGCCAACACGGGGCAGTAAATTTCAAAATATGGAAGGTTGGTTCCGTGATATATATGAGTGTCTCTTCAGCTAGAATGAGCCGTTTGTTTTAGTGATAGATATTGTAGTTTGAGCTGTGATAGAATCCTTCTCAAGTTTATATGTCGTGGGCTATCGTTTATGAGAGACCATGTGTTTCTAAATGGTGAAGGTCATGGCTGATGGCAAAAGTAAAAGCAGTGGTGATTCATTAAAAATAGTTAATAGGGCTTGCAGCTGACAGAGATAAATAAGAGCATGGGGTTTGCCAACCCGCCAGCACATAAATTGACATTGTGTTTCTTCAGCGCCAGCTTGCCACTTCCAATTGCCAGACAGCTGTGAGTGGACAGACAGTAAGATCCCCTCCTGTTAAAAACAGATGCAGAAGAACTCTTTGGAAACACAAATGCAGATGATGCATTGAAACTCACTTCCCTCCAGTGTGGTGTGGCTAATATTTATTTTAAAATTGGTGCTGATTTTTTTTACTGATCACAAATATGTTCATTATAGAAACACATGATGTAGAAAAATGAAAACCTTTTCTATTGTATCTGAAATGTTTAATTTCTTTAAAAAATGATCTGAAACAAAGTGTGGCACGATATTAGGATTTGATTAAGCTGAGAGATGGTTCTAGGGTATTTCTTATGTTACTGTGTGTACTATCCCTGCTTTTTGTTTGAAATAGTCACAACTAAATTTTTTTTCCCATTTTCCTAACTAAAATGAAGCAGCCCCCACCTACTGAATCCCATCTCCCGGAGAGAATCGGTTTTATCAGTATTTGTATATCCCTCCAGTTTATTTTTCTTTCCTATATATGTACATATACAAAAATAATATATTCAATATAATAATATATAAGCAATCCATTTAATACAATAATATGTAAAATAATATATTCAACATAATAGTTGAATATATACAAAATAATATATATTTAAATATTAGATCATGTTGAACACCGCTTGCAACTTGCTTTAACAACATTCTAATATTTAAACGTGAATATTTGGTTAAACTCATGGATTCATTCATTCATTCAGAAAATATATGGACGGTTAACCTACAGCAAAATATGCAAACCTTGAAGGGAGCATAGGGCAAGAGGTCTACTTCCAGTTTGCATTAGCATTTATCTAATAAATGTTTCTGCTCCTGGTTTTAATTTTTTGAAACCATACATTCTCCTTGCAAAACTTCCTGTGTAATTTGGAGATTCCTAAGAACCAGAAAACAAAGACGATTTTGCTGATTAAGATCAATAGAGTTTGACGATTCATTTAAGAAGTGTAAATCAACTCAGGAATGTGTAGAAATGGATACAACCCTTAGGCAATTTCTAAATGAGCAAGTATGGATTTTCTATACATTACTTCTAACAAAAAAGGTTTTAAAAACAGCATTGTTTGAGGATTTGTTGGGGTTTTGTTATTTGTGTGTTTTTGTTTGGTTTTTCCTCTCTCTCTCTTTAACTTGAGAAGACAGTGAAAAATGGCACAGTGGCTTGAAGTAATACTGGGAGATAAACATCTTCACTTTTCACTTTAGATTGCCTCTTTTCCCTAGAAAAACAAATTGTCTAGGATAGTTAGAGAGTGGTTGCTTCCTCCAATGGAAAATCATAATAACCAAACGGCATGGGGAAACAGTTCCTGAAGCCATTAGACATTTCAGAGCATAAAACAAAAGCAAAAACAAAACTACAAAATTTTACGTAAGGATATATGATAGAAGGAAAAAAAGTAGTAAAGAAAAAAAAAGAAGCGGGTCTTTAACTTCCCCACTTGGCAACCACAGCTTTTGTCTGCCCTGCCGGCAGAATCCACCTAGATAATTCCAGGCGGCTCTGCTTGTGTTTGCAGTCTGGGTAGCAATTCTGCCCAAGGAACACCCATCTCACAGAAAGGACCATCCCTTTCCATGATTTGAAAAGGCAGGGTCTTCCCTTGTGGCCCAGTGGTTAGGAATCTGCCTGCCAATGCAGGGGACGCGGGTTCAAGCCTTGGTCTGGGAAGATCTCACATGCTGTGAAGCAACTGGGCCCGTGCACCACAACTACTGAGCCCGCGTGCCTAGAGCCCATGCTCCGCAGCACGAGAAGCCACTGCGATGAGAAGCCCGTGCACCACACCAAAGATCCAAAACAGCCAAAAATAAATAAATAAAATAAATAAATTTTAAAATAAAGAAAAGGCACAGGTAATCCCACAGTACAAATAGGTTGAGGTTTTGCAAAATAAGTCCTCAATCTAAACTTGAGTTTTATACTGTTGACAATTTAGGTTTGGGGGCCACAATCATTACAAGAAAACTGCCGGCGTAACAGCAGTGCATTCAGTGGAGAAGGGTTCAGCAGTAAGATAGAAGAGCATTGTAAATGAACATGTTTACAGGGAAAAGCACTTAGCATCAAATCAGCTAGAGAGGACAGGGGAAATGTATTTTTCTTAATTCAAGGCCAAGTGACTATGGGCACAGGGGATGTTTTTGGATGCCATCATCTTGAAGAAGACAGTCACAGTGGTTACAAATTGACTTTTTATGGAGAAACTAAGACTGTTCCTAATCTATTGTGCTGATATGATACTTAGTTAATATTTCATGAAAGAAAAGTTCTCCCATTAGAGGTTGCAAATTGCTGTATAGTTATAGTACTTCACAGAACAGACTGTCTGCTTCATTTTATGGCAAAAGCACAAAATACAACCACCTTTCCCACATAACTTCTTTTGCAGAGTCCTTGTGGTAAATGCCTCTCCCTCCCATTATTTTTTTCTTTATTTCAAATATTAGTTTAATTTGAACAGAAAATCATATTGCATATTTGGTATAGGTTAATGACATAACAATGTAGAAATTTCACTGAAGCAGAGCTGGGGTACACGGGGGAGTACAGGTGAGCAAAGATACAGCCTTCATCTTCCAAACTCTGTTCTGTCTCCATGCCACTTTGACTGTGACTGCAAGCCATTAAACATGATGGCTATTTGGGAATCATGACAGTAATGAATTGGTGGGTAGAACAGCATCGAGTTCTCATCAGAGAGTATAGACTGAATGGGAATGGAGATTGAACTAGTTTCTCTTCCTCTCTCTTTTTCCGCTTTTCTCCATAATCTTTAATGAGAAGTAACAGAGCTAAGTTTCTAGCAGGCAAGGAACATGTTGTATTTACTTCTGAATTCCAAAGAACATCACAGGTTGGCACTAAATAAAGGTTGCCATGAAAAAGGCTTCCTTTGATTGAAATGTGCTGTGTAGCAGAAGCTGTTAGCACCCTGACATATCCCATTAGTGGTCCTCATCCCTGTGCACACCGACGGAGTCTTACTTCAGGCGCCTAGGACTCTCTGCCGGGGGCCTTCTCTGGCCACTGGGCCCTGCTCCACTGGGGGATGGAGGTGGGGACCATGGCCAGCTGGGATTGCCTCGGGGAATTAGTGCCTCAAGAAGCTACTCTCAACCAGCGATGAATGGGAGTTGGTGAATAAATCCCCCCCCACACCCCTCAGGATGGACAACTCCAAGGTGTATTTTACAGACTTTTCCAGAAGTCCCCAGTAGGACTGAACTTCAGTTACCCACACAGCAATCTGCTCATGAACATACCCTGTTGTCACTTCCTTTCCTTTTTTTTTTTTTTGTTTTATTTTTTGAGTTGATTTACCATGTTGTGGCAATCTGCTGTTCAGCAAAGTGACTCAGTTATACACATAGAGACATTCTTTTTTAAATATTCTTTTCCAATATGGTTTATCACAGGACATTGAATATAGTTCCCTGTGCTACACAGTAGGACCCTGTTGTTTATCCATCCTGTATATAATAGTTTACATCTGCCAACCCCACACTCCCAGTCCTTCCCTCCCCCGCCCCGCCCCCTTGGCAAGAACAAGTCTGTTCTCAACATCACTAATTATTAGAGTAATGCAAATCAAAACTTCCTTTCATTTCTTGTCTCACCTCCTCGTGGCGCCTCTACCAGGGATGGCATCTCCAATAAACTACTTGCGCTCAAATCTTATCTCAGGTCGTGCTTCTGGGAAACCCAATCTAAGACATGCTGCTATCCCAGGTGACCTGGGGAATCAGTTGATAAGAAATGATAGAGAGTCTCCTGTGTGCCTAACCTTGTGCCAGGTACCATGGGGCTATTAAGCCATTTAAGATATTTACTCTTATGCTGCTCAGAAATCCCTTGCAAATTAGCTTGGAAGGTAAGACATACAAATTTAAAACAATTAGTGGGCCAGACAGAATTATGTAGGGCTATAACAAAGTGTAAAGTGTGTTTTATAGATAATTGGAGACAAGGGCAGCGGAGCAAGGTTCTACAAGTGCAGTATGGATGAAAGTCATAAAAGAGTGGTTTGACTCGGCGGAGGCTAATGGGAGCTGATGCTGTGGACGATTCGGAGGCACTGGTGCATTTAGCACACGGGATGGGTAGGGCCCCAAGTGTAGTGTTCTGCATGCAGTGGGGGCTTCATAAGTGCTGTGTGGATGGAGAAATGAGCAGGCGAATGAAAAAGTCATCGAAACTGAGATAAGCTATGCTATATATGCCCCCTACTAAACTTTTGGTTTATATTATATAAATGCATAAGTGCAATCCTCTCTCACATGCTGGGACTTTATTTTAAGTATTAGCCTTCCCACTTTTCATCTTTTTCTCTTCTCCACCTACATCAGCGTGTCTCTCCCCATCAGGAGATCTGCCATTTCCTAGCTGGATGACCATAGCAAGTGATTTATTTAATCTCTTTCATCCCAGGGTCCTCATCTGTAAAATGTCCAAAGGTGGCCTATGACCCTGTGGTTTATTTGACTAGTGTCTCCCCCATCCCCCAAGAAAAACAGAATCCCAACCTCTCTATGTCATCTTATCCTCAACCCTCCCCTATACACTTTCATTGCCAAGCTCCTAAAAATATTGGAATTTGCCATCACTGAATTAGATGACATATAAAATTCTTTATAACAAAAAGTTTGGACCTAGGATTTTATGGCCTTGAAGAAGTCACTTAATCTTTCGGAGGCTCAATTTTCACTTTCAAAACACAAAGCTGTTGCTTTTGAACTAGAGATAATTATGTAAAGCACTTGGCTCATGAATGCTCAGAAAATTGTACATTTTTTTCATCAACTATATTGAGATATAACTAACATATAATAAAATGCACGCATTTTAAGGACACGGTTTGATGAATTTTGAAACGTGTGTACAGTCATGTGACTATTCCTGTCAACATATGGAATATCTCTATCACCTCCAAATGTTCCCTTGTTCCTCTTTGCAGTCAATCTACCCCTTCACCCCTGCCTCCAGGCAAGCACTGATCTGCTTTCTGTCACTATAGATTACATGTGTCTTTTTCTAGAGTTTTATATAAATAGAAGCATATAGAGTGTGCTCTTTTGTGTCTGACTTTGCTCAGCATAATCTTTTCGTGATTCATTCATGTTTTGGTGTGTATCAGTGGCTTGTTTCCTTTTAATAAATGGTAGATCTGGGGCTTCCCTGGTGGCGCAGTGGTTGAGAATCTGCCTGCTAATGCAGGGGACACGGGTTCGAGCCCTGGTCTGGGAAGATCCCACATGCTGCAGAGCAACTGGGCCCGTGAGCCACAGCTACTGAGCCTGCGCGTCTGGAGCCCGTGCTCCGCAACAAGAGAGGCCGCGATAGTGAGAGGCCCGCGCGCTGCGATGAAGAGTGGCCCCCGTTTGCCGCAACTAGAGAAAGCCCTCGCACAGAAACGAAGACCCAACACAAGCAAAAAATAAAATAAATAAATAAAATAAATGGTAGATCTTATTTTACTAGTGTAGCAAGAATGTTTTTTCTTTCTAGGGGCCTTTGGATATTATATATTTTGCAGATATAACTGTGGCCAGAAAGAGACAAACAAAATAGGCTGGAAAGATGAACAGAGGCCAGATCACTTTGGGCTTGCAGACTATGGGAAGGAGTTCAGATTTTATTCAAAGGGCAATAGAAAGTGTTTTAAGCAGGACAGTGGTGTGTTTTAGATTTTAGAAGATGACTCTGCTTGCCATGTGGATAATAGGTCGAAGAGAGGCAACGATGGCGTGAGAAGACCAGTTTGGAGATTACAGCAGGAATCCAAGCAGAAATCCAAGAAGTTGGCTGAGGGTGAGGGAGTGAAGGTGAAAGGAAGTAGATAGATTATAGAGAGGTAAATAGGTGCTCAAAAGTATAAGACTTACTCATTAGATGTGGAGAATAAGGATAAGGAAAAAGGAAGACTCAAGGATAAAGCCACTGAACTCAGAATAGTCTTCCTCAAGTAATTGAAAATCCCATTCACTTTAAGTATGGACTTTATCCATTCTGGTACCTTCAAACTTAGAATTCTTTGTCACTCCCTATTGCCTGTAGGAAAAAATCCACACTCCTTAGCGCAGTATAGGGCCAGCCTCCATCAGTCCCTTGTTTAAATGGCCAGCCTCACCTCTTCGCCTACATCTAGTCATACTGTTCATCCTCCTGGGAACATGGCACAGCTAACAAAACACATTCCATCCCCTCTGCCTGCAATGTCTTTCCAGCTGACATCCATAAAGCCTTCCGTATCAGCAAGGTGTTTCAGCACCCCACCTACTTGGCTCCCATAGCATCCTGCATACCTCTCTCTTTGTTCTTATCCCACTGTGTGTTGATTATCTATCCCACCATATAGGTCTGTATGTTCCATTAACTATGGGCCTTCTGAGATTAAAAAAAAAAAAAAAACAAATCTAATTCTTATTTTATATCTATATTTGCTCCCAGCACATCTCTTGCACATTGCAGTGACTCAAAGTTTCTCAAAAGAATAACAGAGATGGGGGAGGAATATTTGACAGTTAGTGGTAAATAGAATTATTTCTGCTGAATATCAAGATGTCATTTTTTCTCCCTAAATTAGAATCAAAGAACCCCAAAGACCCATCAGAAAAGACAGAAATATGATTCACACATTCACTAAATCATTCATTTGACAAATACTTACTGAGCACCTACTATGTGTCTATCATGGTTCTAAGTGTAGGAAGTAGGATCAACAAGGCCTGAATTCTCATAGATATGACATTCTTTTGAGAAGAGACAAAAAATAATCAAACATACAAAAATGTGAATAAGGTAACTTCAGACCATCATAAGGGCTGTAAAGAAAATAAAACAAGGGTGATACAGTTGAGATGAGTGACAGTCTCTGACTGGTGGTCAGAGAAAACTTCTGTGAGCCAGCCATGTGGAAATCTGGGAGAAAAGTTTTCCAGTCAGACAGACCCTGACTGCAAAGGCCCAGAGTGGGAGCCACTGCAGTGTATTTGAGGGGAAAAAAGTCAGTTATATACACTAAGCTCTATTCCCAAATGCCATGGCAGGGTTTATATTTAAGAAAATCAAAACAAACAAAATTGTTAATATATTTTAAAATGAATTTGAAATGTCATTAAAATTATACTGTATATCTATATATCCCCTACTCCCCTTTCTTAACTTATCTTTCATTACCAATAGGTTTGTTTTAAAAAATTTTATGGGCTGTATAGTATTTCCATGGATGTAACTATAGTTTAATCATATCTCTATGATAAACATAGATTAAACAAACTTCTACGGTAAATATCTTTAATTCTGAATATTTTGCACATACATGATTATTTTTCTTGTGACAGGTTCTTAGAGGAGAAACTGCTGAGTCAAAGTTTAATCCACATGACCAATTTGCCCTTTAAAAAGTTTGTAACAGTTTACTGCCCCATGAGCTGTGCACAGGTAAGTGGGCTTCCTTAGCAGCAATAATGGAGGTTAGACACCTGATCAGAGTTAGCTTGTTTTGTATCATATGCACAGAAGGAGAATTGTGCAAGTTACTTCCAAGCAAAGCCCCAAATATGATTGGAGCTGCCATCATTCAGGTTGCCTCCATGAGCAACTTTCCATTAGCAATTGTTTCTACCATTATTGGGGCTGTAGGTTCAGCCCTGAGCTATTTGAAGTAGCTCAAAATCAGCCAAATCATTCTCTGTGGACAGAATGAGAGGTACCCCATCCAATGAAATGCTCACATAGCTGTTTTCTGATTCAACTATCAGTTTTCTTCAAGTACATTATCTAGACAAGGTCTAAGAGTTCCTAAGATTTTTTGAAACTGATCACCATTAGTATAGGAAATAGCCAATTTATGCAAAGAAAAAAAAAAATCACTGAGGGCTCAAAGAGGAGCCATTGCTAAATCTACCAGCTTCTGCTTCTCACTGACTACCCTAACAAAGAATTGGGGCTTCACTGTCCTTGCCCAAATAAAGTAATACATGATAGTTCTATGTTTGAGTAGGAAAAAGTAATCAAAAAGCATTGCTCCTGGACATGAATCCAGGGTGCAGACGCTTGTCAAGCCCAGGCAGAGTCCCTGGTGTGCTGGGCAGTGCGGGTGGCGCAGATGGCCTGGTTCTGACCCCGAGGACACCAGGCTGCCTTGTGCACCTCAGGCCACTGCCCTGCCCCTCCGGCGGCTCTGGGTCCCCATCACCATGCACCAGCCAGGCGGCTCCAGGGATTGGGATGTCCGTGCCTCTGGGGGACCATTACTTCGCCTGCCACATGCTTGCGGGATCTTGGTTCCCAGACTGGAGGTTGGGCCCAATATCCTGTGGTGGGAGCTCCGAGTCCAAACCTCTGGACTAACAGAGAACCTCAGACTCCAGGGAAATCAGTTGCAGTGAGGCTTCTCAGAGGTCCTCATTGCAGCACCAAGACCCCACTCTATCCAACTGCCTGCAAACTCCAGTGCTGGACGTCTCAGGCCAAACAACTAGTAAGACAGGAATACGGCGCCACCCATCAAAAAAAAAAAAAAAAAAAAACTGAAATGACAAAACATATGTTACAGAAAAAGGAGCAAGGTAAAAACCTATAAGACCAAATAAATGAAGACGAAATAGGCAACCTACCTGAAAAAGAATTCACAGTAATGATAGTAAAGATGATCCAAAATCTCAGAAACAGAATGGAGAAAATACAAGAAACATTTAACAGGGATCTAGAAGGACTAAAGAGCAAACAAACAGTGATGAACAACACAATTACTGAAATTAAAAATACTCTAGAAGGAATCAATAACAGAAAAACTGAGGCAGAAAAACTGGATAAGTGAGCTGGAAGATAAAATAGTGGAAATAACTGCCAGGAAGCAGAATAAAAAAAAAACAATGAAAAGAATTGAGGACAGACTCAGAGACCTCTGCGACAACATTAAATGCACTAACATTTGAATTATAGGGGTTCCAGAAGAAGAAGAGAAAAAGAAAGGGTCTGAGAAAATATTTGAAGAGATTATAGTTGAAAACTTTCCTAACATGGGAAAGGAAATTACCAATCAAGTCCAGGAAGCACAGAGGATACCACACAGGATAAACCCAAAGAGAAACATGCCGAGACACATATTAATCAAACTATCAAAAATTAAATACAAAGAAAAAATATTAAAAGCAGCAAGGGAAAAGCAACAAATAACATACAAGGGAATCCCCATAAAGTTAACAGCTGATATTTCAGCAGAAACTCTCCAGGCCAGAAGAGAGTGGCAGGACATATTTAAAGTGACGAAAGGGAAAAACCTACAACCAAGATTACTCTACCCAGCAAGGATCTCATTCAGATTCAATGGAGAAATTAAAACCTTTACAGATAAGCAAAAGTTAAGAGAATTCAGCACCACCAAACCAGCTTTACAACAAATGCTAAAGGAACTTCTCTATGCAGGAAACACAGAAGGAGGAAAAGACCTACAAAAACAAACCCAAAACAATTAAGAAAATGGTAATAGCAACATACATATCGATAATTACCTTAAATGTAAATGGATTAAATGTTCCAACCAAAAGACATAGACTGGCTGAATGGATACAAAAACAAGACCCATACATATGCTGTCTACAAGAGACCCACTTCAGACCTAGGGACACATACAGACTGAAAGTGAGGGAATGGAGAAAGATATTCCATGCAAATAGAAATCAAAAGAAAGCTGGAGTAGCAATTCTCATATCAGACAAAACAGACGTTAAAACAAAGACTATTACAAGAAACAAAAAAGGACACTACATAATGATCAAGGGATCAATCCAAGAAGAAGATTTAACAATTGTAAATATTTATGCAGCCAACATAGGAGCACCTCAATACATAAGGCAAATGCTAAAAGCCATAAAAGGGGAAATCGACAGTAACAAAATAACAGTGGGGGATTTTAACACCCCACTTTCACCAATGGACAGATCATCCAGACAGAAAATTAATAAAGAAACAAGCTTTAAATGACATATTAAACAAGATGGACTTAATTGATATTTATAGGACATTCCATCCAAAAACAACAGAATACATTTTCTTCTCAAGTGTGCATGGAACATTCTCCAGGACAGACAATATCTTGGGTCACAAATCAAGCCTTGGTAAATTTAAGAAAATTGAAATCGTATCAAGTGTCTTTTCAGACCACAACGCTATGAGACTAGATATCAATTACAGGGAAAAAACTGTAAAAAATACAAACACATGGAGGCTAAACAATACACTACTAAATAACCAAGAGACCACTGAAGAAATCAAAGAGGAAATCAAAAAATACCTAGAAACAAATGACAATGAAAACACGCGATCCAAAACCTATGGGATGCAGCAAAAGCAGTTCTAAGAAGGAAGTTTATAGCAATACAATCCTACCTCAAGAAACAAGAAAAATCTCAAGTAAACAACCTAAACTATACCTAAAGCAATTAGAGAAAGAAGAACAAAAAAACCCCCAAAGTTAGCAGAAGGAAAAAAATCATAAAGATCAGACCAGAAGTAAATGAAAAAGAAATGAAGGAAACAATAGCGAATATCAATAAAACTAAAAGCTGGTTCTTTGAGAAGATAAACAAAATTGATAAACCATTAGCCAGACTCATCAATAAAAAAAGGGAGAAGACTCAAATCAATAGAATTAGAAATGAAAAAGGAGAAGTAACAACTGACACTGCAGAAATACAAAGGATCATGAGAGATTACTACAAGCAACTCTATGCCAATAAAATGGACAACCTGGAAGAAATGGACAAATTCTCAGAAAAGCACAACCTTCTGAGACTGAACCAGGAAGAAATAGAAAATATAAACAGACCAATCAGAAGCACTGAAATTGAAACTGTGATTAAAACTCTTCCAAGAAACAAAAGCCCAGGACCAGATAGCTTCACAGGCAAATTCTATCAAACATTTAGAGAAGAGCTAACACCTATCCTTCTCAAACTCTTCAAAAATATAGCTGAGGGAGGAACACACCCAAACTCATTCTACAAGGCCACCATCACCCTGATACCAAAAACAGACAAATATGTAACAAAAAAATAAAACTACAGACCAATATCACTGGTAAACATAGATGCAAAAATCCTCAACAAAATACTATCAAACAGAATCCAAGAGCACATGGAAAGGACCATACACCATGATCAAGTGGGGTTTTTCCCAGGAATGCAAGGATTCTTCAATATATGCAAATCAAACAATGTGATACATCATATTGACAAACTGAAGAATAAGAACAATATGATAATCTCAATAGATGCAGAAAAAGCTTTCGACAAAATTCAACACCCATTGATGATAAAAACCCTCCAGAAAGTAGACATAGAGGGAACCTACCTCAACATAATAAAGGCCATATATGACAAACCCACAGCCAACCCCATTCTCTATGGTGAAAAACTGAAACCATTTCCACTAAGATCAGGAACAAGACACGGTTGTCCACTCTCACCACTATTATTCAACATAGTTTTGGAAGTTTTAGCCATGGCAATCAAAGAAGACAAAGAAACAAAAGGAATCCAAATTGGAAAAGAAGAAGTAAAGCTGTCACTGTTTGCAGATGACATGATACTATACATAGAGAATCCTAAAGATGCTACCAGAAAACTACTAGAGCTCATCAATGAATTTGGTAAAGTAGCAGGATACAAAACTAATTCACAGAAATCTCTTGCATTCCTATACACTTATGATGAAAAATCTGAAAGAGAAATTAAGGAAACATTCCCATTTACCATTGCAACAAAAAGAATAAAATATCTAGGAATAAACCTACCTAAGGAGACAAAAGACCTGTATGCAGAAAACTATAAGACACTGATGAAAGAAATTAAAGATGATACAAACAGATGGAAAGATATACCATGTTCTCGGATTGGAAGAATCAACATTGTGAAAATGACTCTACTACCCAAAGCAATGTACAGATTCAATGCAATCCGTATCAAACTACCAATGACATTTTTCACAGAACTAGAACAAAAAATTTTACAATTTGTAGAGAGATAAAAAAGACCCGGAATAGCCAAAGCAATCTTGAGGAAGAAAAATGGAGCTGGAGGAATCAGGATCCTGGACTTCAGACTATACTACAATGCTACAGTAATCAAGACAGTATGGTACTGGCACAAAACCAGAAATATAGATTAATGGAACAGGATAGAAAGCCCAGAGATAAACCCACACACATATGGTCACCTTGTTTTTGATAAAGGAGGCAAGAATATACAATGGAGAAAAGACAGCCTCTTCAATAAGTGGTGCTGGAAAAACTGGACAGCTACATGTAAAAGAATGAAATTAGAACATTCCCTAACACCATATACAAAAATAAACTCAAAATGGATTAAAAACCTAAATGTAAGGCCAGACACTATAAAATTCTTAGAGGAAAACATAGGCAGAACACTCTATGACATAAATCACAGCAAGATCCTTTTTGACCCACCTCCTAGAAAAATGGAAATAAAAACAAAAATAAACAAATGAGACCTAATGAAACTTAAAAGCTTTTGCACAGCAAAGGGAACCATAAACAAGATGAAAAGACAACACTCAGAATGGGAGAAAATATTTGCAAATGAAGCAACTGACAAAGGATTAATCTGCAAAATTTACCAGCAGCTCATGCAGCTCAATATCAAAAAAACAAACAACCCAATCCAAAAATGGGCAGAAGACCTAAATAGACATTTCTCCAAAGAAGATATATAGATTGCCATCAAACACATGAAAGGACACTCAACATCACTAATCATTAGAGAAATGCAAATCAAAACTACCATGAGGTATCACCTCACACTGGTCAGAATGGCCATCATCAAAAAATCTACAAACAATAAATGCTGGAGAGGGCATGGAGAAAAGGGAATCCTCTTGCACTGTTGGTGGGAATGTAAATTGATACAGCCACTACGGAGATCAGTATGGAGGTTCCTTAAAAAACTAAAAATAGAACTACCATATGACCCTGCAATCCCACTACTGGGCATATACCCTGAGAAAACCATAATTCAAAAAGAGTCATGTACCACAATGTTCATTGCAGTTCTATTTTCAATAGCCAGGACATGGAAGCAACCTAAGTGTCCATCGACAGATAAATGGATAAAGAAGATGTGGCACATATATGTAATGGAATATTACTCAGCCATAAAAAGAAACGAAATTGAGTTATTTGTAGTGAGGTGGATTGAACTAGAGTCTGTCATACAGAGTGAAGTAAGTCAGAAAGAGAAAAACAAACACTGTATGCTAACACATATATATAGAATCTAAAAAAAAAAAAATGGTTCTGAAGAACCTAGGGGCAGGACAGGAATAAAGATGCAGACGTAGAGAATGGACTTGAGGACACGGGGAGGGGGAAGTGTAAGCTGGGACGAAGTGAGAGAGTTGCATGGACATATATACACTACCAAATGTAAAACAGATAGCTAGTTGGAAGCAGCCACATAGCAGAGGGAGATCAGTTCGGTGCTTTGTGACCACCTAGAGGGGTGGGATAGGGAGGGTGGGAGGGAGACGCAAGAGGGAGGAGATATGGGGATATATGTATACGTATAGCTGATTCACTTTGTTATACAGCAGAAACTAACACAACACTGTAAAGCAATTTTACTCCAATAAAGATGTTAAAAAAAAAAAAAAAGCATTGCTCCTGAAAGTTTTAAAAATTAATAGTCAAGTCATTATCTTCTCTCTTGCAATCACAGAAATATACAGCTGGGAGGGTTTTGAGATTATCATCTTGACTTACGATTTCTTAAGTTTGAAGAAGCAAAGGCCCAATTTTAATCTAAAAATATTTTCTGGAGTCCTGATTTGATAGTAATAACTTTTAGTTTGTTGTTTGAGAACATGCATCATGACAGTCTATAAATTCAGAAATAATTTTTAAGTTTATTTCAATATTCCAGAAAGAAATCTACATCCCTCTTAAAAAGAAGGATGTATATAAGCAAAACATATCACTTATTCAGTTAACAACATGGGTCACTTGTAATGACCTTCAAACGCATTTCCTGCCCCTTCTCCACTTAAGGAGGTTGTTGACTGCAAATTAGGTATTACTGAGCTCATAATTTAACCGATGAGGAAAATAAGTGCATGAAAGTCTTGTTAATTATCCAAATCACAGAGTTAGAAAGGAGCTAGAAGTGGACCCAGAATGCCTGGTTTTTCCTCTAAGGCTCTTTCCTGGGCTGAGCTGGAACCACAGCTAAACCATTTATTACCAGTGTGATCTTGGGCAGGTCACTTAACCTCAGTAAGCCTCATTAGCTTAGTGCATGAAATGAATAACGAATTACATAAATCATGTGGGTGCTTCCTCAGAAAGCACAATGCCTGACCCAGAACAAGTGCTCTGTACACATCTGCTATTTATTATTATTATTATTATTTTGATTATTCTAATTTCCACAATATCTCTGCTTCAGGCTTTGTAATGAACAAATTAAAGAGCCCCAACCTGCTTTACAAGTTCCTTGCCAGGACTCTTTGCTTATCAATTTTTTAATTACCCGATACAAACCTATGTAATTCAAGGCTGCAGAGATGCCTTTTAATTTGTTGAGTGGGAAGCAGTTCCTTCTCTGCGACTTACAAGCTAACCTTGCCTCCTGGGTATTTACATAAGAACACAAATTCATTTGTCCAGAAACTGTGGGAATAAATTGCCTTTAACTCTTCTCCTGCAACTATGTGCTATGCCTTTCCATCATTTGCACCTATCTCTTTGCAGAGTGAAACTGTTTTTTAAAAAGTAAAACCTTGTATGTCTTGTCTTGTAGGATCATGAACTTCGCTGAAAAAAATGCTATTATTTCTGCTATGAAAATTGTTCTATTTACTGGGTTTTCATTTAAATACATTGTTAAGGTAAAACAAACAAACAAAGCATAAAACAGCAACATTCTGATTTCTCAACACTACCGTTAGAGCATAGAGAAATTCGGAGATTTCCTCTCCGAATTGTTATGGTCAATTTTGTTGTTACGGTCATTAGAACTACATACAAGCAAAATGTGACTCTAAAACAAAGCAAAGCAGGAGCTAAGAATTGTGTTATATTTTGCAAAAGACTCTTGTGACTTTATTTCCAATTGCTTTTCTATATGCACAAGTGACAACATATCTGGAGCTTTTTTTTCTGGACCATACGTGCATATCACAAACTATCATATACGCTGGAGAAGTGCTTGTCGGAAACAAAAATAGGTATGAGAGAGAAGTATTCACTATTCCTTTGATGTAAATCTTAAACTAAACTGACACAAGTCATACTGGTTAAAAGGTTCGTGAATCTGATGCAATAAAATAGTTTGCCAGCATGGGACACGGTGAGCTCTGCGGTGATGGAGTCAAAAACTGAGTTAAGTGAGAAAAGAAAGGAAAGCCTGTGAACACGTGCAGAGACAATGTCCCAGCTGTGAATTCTGGAGAAAAGGACTGCATTTTGACGTAGAGAATGGACTTGAGGACACGGGGAGGGGGAAGGGTAAGCTGGGACGAAGTGAGAGAGTGGCATGGACATATATACACTACCAAATGTAAAATAGATAGCTAGTGGGAAGCAGTCGCATAGCACAGGGAGATCAGCTCGGTGCTTTGTGACCACCTAGAGGGGTGGGATAGGGAGGGGGGGAGGGAGATGCAAGAGGGAGGAGATATGGGGATATATGTATACATATGGCTGATTCACTGTTATACAGCAGAAACCAACACAACATTCTAAAGCAATTATACTCCTATAAAGATGTTAAAAAAAAAAAAAAAAAGACTGTGTCTTGCCTCAAACAGGGGCAATTTGATCTGAGACTAATCACTTCACCTCTTTGAACATTGTTTCCCATTTATAAAGTGGGAATAGTGATCATCTCAGCCAGTTTTACCTTTCAGGGTTGTGACGAGAATCAAACGAGATGATGAATGTAAACGGGTTTTGTAAATTATAAATGTTCACAAAATCATATAAGTAAAGTTATAGCGATTTAAAAGTCTCTCTTAATTTGTTTTCACATTCCAGGGGAGAAATTCGGTAGGACATAAAAGCAGACTCAATTCTAATTCTTTATTTTCACACATAGTGAAATATGTATCATCTGAGAGAGAAATAAAACAATGCTTTGATTCTTGCATCATAAAAAAAATAAAATAAGACCTCCTCTCCCTGCACATTGTGATCTAATCAGACTTTGCTGAGTTTCATTTCCTCTATGGTGGACATTCTTATCTGACTATCAAAGGCTGGGGTCACAATGTTGAAACTCTGTATTCACTTTTCTCTCCCACCTCTCCAACAATCTGCTTGATGTGATCAATATCAGGTCTGCCTTATCTGCCCTCTAAAATATTTTTCTGTTAATCACCAGATAATTCAATTGAGACAGTAATTGCTTCTTAAAAATAACTGAATGTATACAGTTTCCTTTTTGATGTGTACTAATACCCAAAAGATAAAGTTTCTGTTTTTTTATATATCCCTCTGTGACCTTTTAGAAATTATCAGCAGCTTTAAAAATATCACTTTTTGCATAAGTTTTTAGCATAAATTATCTAAGAAAGACAAACCATAATAAAATATGGTATTTCCAAATTTTAAACTAATGATCAACTTAAAAAAAAGAAAACCTTTTCATGCATGTGATCAGGCTGGGGATCAGACAGGGTAAGAAATGTCTCTTTAACAAGAGTCAGAGTATTCGGAAAGGAGAATATTATTTATTCTTTTCAGGCAAATCTGAATTTCTTCGTGTTCATGGCTGTCATCAGTTATACTTAATTTAAATCTCTGGTTAATATACGAGGTCCCTGGCTCCTGGGGGACATATTACTTTCTGAGCATTGTTTCAGAATGATTCTAGTGCCTATCTGCTCACAATAGAGCAAAAATAAAATAAGAAAAGAACTGAAGAATAAAATCTTACAGATGAGTTCTACAATCAAACTCAGATACAGAGTGTTTTCTTAGTGATGCTTGCATGCTTTTAGCTCACAGGGTGACATTCATGGCTGCTGTACCAGCAGCCAGTGTGTGTTTGGTGGCAGCACCCACATGTTATAACCCAGCAGGCACAGCCAAAATCATCACCGTGTGATTTACCGGGGAATCAGACTGCACTTGGTCCTTTTAAGAAGAATAGTGACTGTATGTGAAAATCACGAAGCACGCACTGCTGGGTGCACTTGGTGGCTTATTCATTATTCTGTTTGGTGGACTGGTGAGGTAGAAGAATAAAAAGAGTTATTGTTCACATTTCCATATGATTGACTCAGGCATGTTTAAAGGGTAGTTTTTGTACCATGGAGATGAAGATTTGATCCTACATGGCTCCTAAAGTAAATATTTATACTTAATTTTATCTAAATGAACATTGGACTCAACCATTTTTTTTTCTCCTGGTATTTTCTCTTCTCATTAAAATCTCTGATGCTGCTTTGTCATAGTTTCCACCCCAGCTCAGGGTCTCATGCTCATTATATGCTGGCTCTGAGTTTTAGGACAAAGGTCACTTAAAGAAGAGAAAATCATGTTGTATAAAACTTGGGGAGAAAATTTGAATATGGCAACCACAACTACAAATCTTTTATAACTATAATGAGTTTTGACTACTTTTGCTCTAGAGAAAAATTCAAGATGTCAAAGAAAATTCTTTAACTGGTAAACTTTTATTTCATAAAACACTGTCTTTTAACTTCTCACTGATTTATCTTCTTTTGGAAATGTAAGTGATTGCTTGATGACATATTGACTCTTGCCCAAGCCACAAGCCAATTACTTATCTTTCCAAATACTGTAGATTTATTTCATGGAGGTATAGGGATTGGGATGTATAGAAGATATATATAAAATTTAAAATTCATTGGGAAAACAGAATAAAAGCCATTTAAATGTGAAATCAGTTGTAAATGACAAGGTTAAAAAAAGGAGGTGAGTTATATCTTTTATGAATCAAATGTAAAAATTGAACTAGATTAATGAGAAAGATGTAATAGCAAAACTGTGACAATAACACCAATTGCCATTTATTGAACATGTTCTATGTGCCAGGTATGTACTAAATATAGTGTTTATCTCATATATAGACACATCCACAGAGCCTATTGGGATTATAGCTCAACTTCTTGAGCCATTTCATTTTTTTTTTTTTTAAGTCAATTTGCAAACCATTGTTATTTATCTACAGTGGCTAGGAAAGGAATAGGTTTTTTTTTTTTTTTAAGACAATCAGATGGGTTTTTAAAATTTTCTTATTTATGTATTTATTTATGGCTGTGTTGGGTCTTCGTTTCTGTTCGAGGGCTTTCTCTAGTTGTGGCAAGTGGGGGCCACTCTTCATCGCGGTGCGCGGGCCTCTCACTATCGCGGCCTCTCTTGTTGCGGAGCACAGGCTCCAGACGCGCAGGCTCAGTAATCGTGGCTCACGGGCCCAGTTGCTCCGGGGCATGTGGGATCTTCCCAGACCAGGGCTCGAACCCATGTCCCCTGCATTGGCAGGCAGATTCTCAACCACTGCGCCACCAGGGAAGCCCTGTCCATTTTTTAAGAGACTATGTGGTTCAGGAAAGATAACACAGGGACATAAGGAGAAATTTATTTCTCTAGAAAATTTTTCTGAAGGGTAAATTCCATAGGAGACAATGGGATAATGTATTCAAAGTGCTAAGGGAAAATAACCATCAACCTAAAATTCTATACTCAGTTTATTTATCATTTAAGTAGGATATAGAAACTTGCTCTCTGGCAAGATCATGGGGCAGGCAGGGGGATGGAAGTTGAGAAGAGTAGGATCCTCGTAGGTAGCAGTCAGTGATGATTAGGCCAATTGAAGGAACTATGGGCAACTTGCAGAAAGATTTCTAAGGGAGATCCCGAGATCCTGACAGTCACAAATATATCCTGTCATTTGTGATGAGTTCTTGGTTTGAAAAACTACTTACATTTTCTTTTTCTCCACTTTACCTTCTTTCCCTGCTCCCTGTTTCAGGCAGGTATTCACCAATTCTGTTTTTTGCTTCAGGAGAGGGATGAGGTAAATTGCTTATCAAACACTTTTCATGGTAGATTTTATTTCTAGAAGATCAAGACTCTAAAAATATTCATAGGCATAGACCAAAAACAAATGGACAAGATATAATGATATGAGGGAGAAGTTCTCTAAGCCTCAAAAGAAACGCCTTACCCCAGTCTCCCCATCCTGTCCTCTTGCCCCTATGACTTCTCATGCTAAGAGAACAGAAGGTGGGAGAGAGAAAGAGAAAGATTGAGGGAGGTCTGGAAGACTCAGGGTAGAGTGGAACTCCACTTCACCTCCTATGAGAGGTAGAGATAATGCAAGTCCTTAGAAAGGTTTGTGGAACTCAATA
Source organism: Balaenoptera musculus (assembly GCF_009873245.2). Lineage (NCBI taxonomy): Eukaryota > Metazoa > Chordata > Mammalia > Artiodactyla > Balaenopteridae > Balaenoptera > Balaenoptera musculus. The sequence goes on from NC_045792.1 coordinate 81,797,615, forward strand.
TAAGAAATAACTTGTCTCCTTCTTTCTAGAAATATCACCAAATGGGCAACACATCATCACAGAGGCAACAGCTATGGTGTAAGTAGAGGGAACCATGGACAGCCTTATAAAAAAAGTTTCCTGTGGCCAAAAAAATAAAATCAGAGAATTTCCAGATCTGAAGAATTATGCTGCCTGGTGTGAAGGATATCTCAGTGGTAATCTGTGTGGATATATGACCTATTAGCATGACAGCACACTTCTCCCAAAGTCTTGGCACTGCAAGGCATTGTAGAACTGTGGAACCCAGTTTGGGGTTTAGAGAGGAGTAGGTAGGTTGTTGAAAAAGTGAAGAGGAAGAGGAGAAAGAAAGACAGTAGAAGGACAGAGGTTAAATCTTTGCCTGAGAATGAAAACTTAGGTATAATTATAGAAAATGAATGTGATAGTTCTTGCTTACCTGAGTTTTCATAGTGTGAATCATATCCTAAACACACTCAACCTGTCCAAGACAGGCTTACTTTTAGCTCGGTTGTCCCCTGTTCACATTAAAAAATAGTCATGGTTTTAAAGATTTAATAATACTTATAATGTAATTGATTTATTTTAATATTCAAATCGCACAACTCTAGACTTCAAGGAAACATGGTAGACTGACTGAGGGACAAAGGATGCCCTTCCTATTAAAAATACTTATAAATGAAGAATTAAATATCTCATAGCTGATTTTGAAAGAAAGAAGGGAAATTCCCAGGTGCCAGAAACAAAGAAATACAGGCCAAATAATAAGTTTTTTGATGCAGCAGCAATCAACAGAAGCTTTGGATGCACTTATTGTTCCTGAATGCTGAGGCCTGGGATTCTGATGTTCTAGGGGATAATGGAGACATAGGTCATGGAAGCTAGAATTGCATTTCCTGAAGAATCCCTGGAGTCTTAAAGAATCTTCCATTCAGGAAAAAGAATGTAGCTTAAGAATATAGTTTCTAGATCTCTAGATCAAGAAGGTTTACTTGGGTGAGAAAAAAATGTTACATGTGTGATGGAAAACCCGAGTTCTGCACCTCACCCTGGTATGTTGAACACATACACAGTGCCTTCAACGTGAAGGAAAACCAGATGGAAATTTAAAATTTTTTAATTCCAGGAATGTTAAGATCACTAGGGCTCTGGCAGAAGTGATTATAAAATCTTTTTATGGACGTTTTCACAGCACAGGATTCATAGACGCCTATTTACAAAACCAAGCAACGAAAAAATTCCCTCAAAAGATGAGCTCACAATAAAAGAAAAAATTAAAAATGAGATGAAAGTATTATAGAGACAGTAAATGGAACAAACAAAAGAATCGGCACTTAAAAAAGAACAGATAAATTCACAAAACTCCTAATATATAAATATATTTTCATGGAAATCAAATGCTCATAGAATATTTGTGAAAGAATCCATGGAAATCTGGCAACAGTTTGTTTCTGAGAAGGGAAACCTAGGGAATGGGGGCGGGAGTGGAAAGGACACTTATGTTATGCACACTATCTTTTAACAATATTTGGATTTTTATGGCATGTGTCTTTTAAAAAAATGCACCTTTTACAAAACAGTCTGGTGTAACAATATTATTATTAAGCAAAGTGGAGTTTCAGGGAAAAAAGATGATCATTTCTGATAAATTCTTCTTACCAAGGGGAATATAACCATCCTGTTTCTGGGTGCCCCCCAAATAGTTTCAAAATACATAACAAAAAACCCAAATACATTATCATAATAGATTTTTAAATTATACTTCTAGAAATTACTAAGTGAAATAAACAAAAATCAATTAAGGATACAGAAAATTTGAACAACACAATTAACAACTTTGATCTAACGGACATATGTAGATCCTGTACTCACCAAACAAAGATTATGTACTCCTCTCAAGGCCATTTGCACATATAAAAATTAATCAGTAATCCTTGGCAAAGGCATGTCAACATGTATTAATGAGTCATTTTCCTGTAGACCACACTCAGTGATGTAATAAAATCAGAAATCAATTAGGAAAACAAGGGAAAAAACCCAGTATTTGGAAACTGGAAAATACGGTTCTAAATAATTCATGAGTTAATGCAGAAATCACAGTGGGATTCATGAACTATTTGGAACTGAATGATAGTGAAATCGTTCCATATCTAAACTGCCAGCATGCAGCTAGAGAAGGACTTAAAAAGGACATTATAACCCTAAATACACAAATTTTAAAATAAGAAACACTGAAAATAAGTAAAGCATTGAGCTCAAGAAGGTAAAAGAAAAGAGCAATATACATTTAAATCAAGTGGAAGGAAACGATAAGTGCAGAAAATAACACAGAAAACGAAAAAAGACTTGAGATCTGAAAGTTAAATGCTGTGTCTTTGTAAAGACTAACACACTATATAAACTGACAAGATTTATCAAGGGAAAAAGAAATAACACGTAGACAAACAATATTAGGAACAAAAAGAGAATAATATTAGACATTGAAGATGGTTAAACAAAAAAAAATCATGAGCTTTGAAATTTTAGATGACGCATATAATATACCACCCCAAAAACAGGAATTACCAAAGTGAAATCAAGAAGAAACAGACTATTGTAACGTACACGCAATTATTGAAGAAACTAAACTAATGGGAACTTTATTCACCAAAAGAAAGTATCAGACCCAGACAGGTGCCTTCAATATTGGCATATAAGCATCATCTTATAGAATTATTCCAAATATTAGAATGAGAATGAAAGCTGCCCACCCATTTCTTTTGGGTCTATCAAAACTGGACAGAAATAGTATTTAATGGGAAAATTATAGACCTATCTCACCAATGAACACAGATGCAAAAAACTTAAATAATATATTAGCAGAATAAATACATTATTGTATTTAAAATACATAATGACCAAGCAGGATCTGTTTCAAGAATACAAAAATGGTTATAATTGAAACTTTGTCAGTTAGAAGTGCATTCAGGTTCAAGGAATAGGAAACTTGTAAACTTGTCTAGAATGGCTCAAACGAATAGGCATGTCCTTTACTCATGCCACGAGAATCTGGAGTTAGACGGTTGCTAGTATTGGATCAGTGGCTCATCAATATCAGGACTGATGATCTGTGATTCTTTAGCCTTTTTTTTCATGGTCATACGAGTACTGCTGCCAGCTCCAGCACTGGACCCAGGTCCAAGAAAGGAAAGGGAAGGAAAAGTGAAGGGATCGGTCTGCCATGTTTTCTCCTTTTATTTTCCTGGAGTTTTCCTGGCAGAATTCCACTTCCAGGTCAGCCAGACTGGCCAGAAGTCCACTTGTAGCTGAAAGGGAGGATGCTAAAACAGTAAAGAGTAAGCAACCTAAATGTTCATCGACAGAGGAATGGATAAAGAAGATGTGGTACCTATTTACAATGGAATATTAGCCATAAAAAAGAATGAAATAATGCCATTTGCAGCAACATGGATGGACCTAGAGATTATCATACTAAATGAAGTATGATAATACTTCAGACAGAGAAAGACAAATATCATATGATACCACTTATATGTGGAATCTAATTTAAAATGATACAAATGAACTTATTTACAAAACAGAAACAGACTCACAGATCTCGAAATCAAACTTATGGTTACCAAAGGGGAAACGGGGGTGGGGGGGAGTGATAAATTAGGAGATTGGGATTAACATATATACACTACTATATATAAAATAGATAACTAATAAGGACCTACTCTATAGCACAGGGAACTCTACTCAATATTCTGTAATAACATATATGGAAAAGAATCTGAAAAAGGACGGATATATACATATGTATATGTATAACTGATTCACTTTGCTGTACACCTGAGACTAACACAACATTGTAAGTCAACTATACTCCAATAAAAATTAAAGCAAACAAACAAACTTTAAGTGCATGAAAAAAAAAAACAGTGAAGGGAATAATCAGAATTAGCCTCCATCACTGCTACTTTGAACAGAACCAGGATTCTGTTTGGAAGAAAAAGAAGAATGAATACTGAGTAGACAACTAGTTGTGTCTGCCTTAAATTAAAAAAATTCATTATATTAACAATTAAATGAGAAAATACATATGATCATCTCATTAGTACAAAAAAATCATTTGGTAAAGTAATAAAAACTCCTAGTGAACTTGAAATGTTAGGAAATTTCTTTACCACGATAAAGGGCACATGTCAAAAACCTCTAGCAAACATCATACTTAGTGCTGAAATTTTAGAAATAATATTTTTTTAACATTTTTATTGGAGTATAATCGCTTTACAATGGTGTGTTAGTTTCTGCTTTATAACAAAGTGAATCAGTTATACATATACATATATCCCCATATCTCTTCCCTCTTGCATCTCCCTCCCTCCCACCCTCCCTATCCCACCCCTCTAGGTGGTCACAAAGCACCAAGCTGATCTCCCTGTGCTATGCAACTGCTTCCCACTAGCTATCTATTTTACATTTGGTAGTGTATATATGTCCATATATACACTACCACTCTCTCACTTTGTCCCAGCTTACCCGTCCCCCTCCCCTTGTCCTCAAGTCCATTCTCTAGTAGGTCTGTGTCTTTATTCCCGTCTTGCCCCTAGGTTCTTCATGACCTTTTTTTTTTTTTTTTTAGATTCCATATATATGTGTTAGCATACAGTATTTGTTTTTCTCTTTCTCACTTACTTCACTCTGTATGACAGACTCTAGGTCCATCCACCTCACTACAAATAACTCAATTTTGTTTCTTTTTATGGCTGAGTAATATTCCATTGTATATATGTGCCACAACTTCTTTATCCATTCATCTGTCGATGGACACTTAGGTTGCTTCCATGTCCTGGCTATTGTAAATAGAGCTGCAATGAACATTGTGGTACATGACTCTTTTTGAATTATGGTTTTCTCAGGGTATATGCCCAGTAGTGGGATTGCTGGGTCGTATGGTAGTTCTATTTTTAGTTTTTTAAGGAACCTCCATACTGTTCTCCACAGTGGCTGTATCAATTTACATTCCCATCAACAGTGTATGAGGGTTCCCTTTAGAAATAATCTCTTTAAAGTGATGAACAAAACAAGGATACCCATAATCTCTGATATGGCAGGGAATAAATAAATTACAGTCTCTTCATTCATTCACTCCTTCATTCATTCATTCATTCATTGAAATGCTATTCATCACTTAAAATAAATGCATTAGATCTTTATCTATCAACGTGGATACATCACAAACGTACATAAAAATATCAAGTGGCCAGAGAATGTATATTGTATGATGCCATTCATGTAAAGTTTGAAAATCTAGAAAATATTACTACATACTTTTTATGAACATCTGAATTTGTAGTAAATATAGAAGCCATAGCACCACTTCGTCTAGGGAGAGAAGGAAGGGAAAGACACAGGTGGTGGCTACAAGAAGGCTTTTATTGACTTGAAATGTTTTCTTTCTTTATTTTTTCAAAGATGTAAAGCAAATATGTCAAAATGTCAGAATGTATTAAATCTGGATTATGGGTACATGGTTGTGTCTTTTAAATTCTTTTCTGCACATTTCTGAGTTTCACATATTTTATAAGGATAAAACCTTAAAGAATGTCTTTCTTTTGTCCTGAGGTCCGTGGTCTGTAACAAGCCCTAGAAATCCAAGGGTGTTTTGCTGGTTTGTCTGATGTCCCTCCCATGTGAGACACCCAGACGCCAAGCTGTAAGGGAGTACGCGGATCTCAATTGCCCTGCCGGTTGCCCTGGACTTTTTACCTCTCACTTCCCACCCTCAACCAGCTTAGGCCCCTGAATTAGGAAACTACAGTTGGTCCTGATTCTTGCTGCTTCTACAGAACCCCGTAATAGTTTTCCTAGGTGGAAGGAAGGTACTTATCTCTTAGTTTCACTCCCAGAAGAGCAATTTATAGCAGAAACTAATTGCTTTAGGCCCCAAGTGTTATAACTGTGTACTACCCTTGTCCCTTCCGTTAGGCAGACGCATTGCCATTTTCTCCAAGACTGGATCACATTTCCCAGGTGGACGAAGCAGGAGACGCCCTATTAGCAATGCCTGAAACCAGCCGCTCCCTCCAACCCGCCGTGACCCCAAGGCCCCAGGAAAGAGCCTGCTTTCTCTGGGGATAAATAAGTACTGGTTCCTCTCTGCTTTTAGGTGCTTCCTGAAGCTAGCACCTCTGTTGTTACCACCACTGCCGCCCAGCAGGGGAGTGACAGGAAGTGGAAACTAAGCACAGAGGGTTTGAATACCTTACCCAAGCTCACATTGCTAGTCAGTGAGCTGGGATTTGAACTCTAGGAGTCTGATTCCAAAATGCTTACTTTTGACTACAAAGCTCTACTTCCTCTGGGTAATTCAAAATTTAAACCAATTTAGACAACACAAAATCTGCTTTAGAGTTGTAGAGGACATGGATTTCTCACCTCCTCATCATGCAAGGTGTTCCTCACACTCTCTTGCTTTCAGCAATGGTACTCTGGTTCCGCCAGGTACTTCACCTTCAACCAACGTGGTTTGAATTGGGGTTGACCTGGGCCTGCTTTAAAAATACATCCAGATTGTCTTAAATTAGCTAGCCTATCTCCTCCCTTGGATGGGTTTGGGGATTGGAGTCAGTGTGAGGAGAAGTTAGCTGGTGTTTCTGGGGAAAGAAGGATTCTTTGTTTACCACTCTAATTGACAGAGTAAGGATGTGAAGCCTGGATCTGCAGCCGCCTTAACACTCCTTGGGTCAGGACTGAAATTCACAAAGCCTGAAATGGAACCAACCCACAGGAAGCAAAGCCAATGAATCAGATGATCCTGTCTTTGCTTGGACCATGATCAAGCCGTACCTGCAGGCAGAGGTACCTGTGGACCTTTGAGTTCCCTGAGCCAATTAATTCCTCTTTTCACCTTAATCCATTTTGAGTTGGTTTTTCTGTCACTTGCAGCAAAAAAGCTTCTTAACTCATACAAAAGTAAACAGAACAAACAAGAGCAACAATAAAATACACTATGTTCTATAAGAGGTATAACCTATTTATTTCTACTCAAGGGGTGATGGTCAATCTGAATTAGTAAAATGACTGAATTCATCTGAAACTAAAAAATTTTTATTCAAGTATACTTGATTTACAATGTTGTGTTAAAGGCTGAATTTATCATTATTCAACAGCGAGAACAATAACAAAACAGCAGGAACTCCATTTCATTAACTTTGGGGATACACTAACAAAGTATTTAATGGCAAAGGGAGACATCCTGTGGATCTTAAGTAACTTATGTCTGTTTTGTTTTTAAGCAAATGACTAAGAATCACTTATAACTGACACCATTAGTCATTGTTGTAGTACAAGGGGCCCTGCTCAATGTAGTTTCAAGAATTTCAATTTCTAATTTCAAGAATTAGATTTATTCCTTAGGATGGCTAAAATGTATTCTGTTATATCATTAGGCTTCCCTTTAAAAAAAGTAACTCTGGGGGCCTTTTCAGGACAGAAGTTATATTTATTATTTGCTGGTTGGATGACCCAAAGCTCCTATGAATTTAATAAAGCTTTTAAATAAAGTTTTATTTTATCTATCACACGGCATTCATGTGCATTTGGAAAATAGTCACAAATAAATGTACTGGCTTGGTTCATGGCAAAGCTTGCCTCATATACAGATTCTCAAATCTAGGAGCTAACTCTATAAACACCCCCCTCCCCAACTGATGCTGAAGCCCAATTTCTTTCCCAGCTTTCCAGTTATTACCGTTGTTGAATCGGTATGGTCTACAACAGGGATTGGCAACTTTGTCTGTAAAGTCCAGGTAATAAATATTTTAAGTTTTGTGAGCCATATGATCTCTGTCATAACTACCCAACAGTGTTGTAGTGTGAAAGCAACCACAGACAACAGGTAGACCAATGGGCGTGGCTGCGTTTCAATAAAAGTTTACTTACCAGAGCAGGCTTGGCTGGTTTGGCTCATAAGCTGTGATTTGTCAACCGCTTGCCTAAAATAATGATATTTTAAGGTGCTGGGCAGACATCTCAAACCTGTGAGATTTCTGTTGCCTAGGTTTGAGTGGTTTTAAGTGGTCAGATCATTTGATTTGGGAATAAAAAAGCAAATATCTTGAGTCCTATGGACTATTTCTCTGGTTCGTATTGACTCTAATTATTCTTCCTTGTCAAATGAAGAGAGTATGAAGATAACAATTTAATGAGTACCACATGTACTTTATTTATATGACAGTCTTCAGTTCTCCCTATAACCCTAAGAAAGATACATGTTTAGAGATAGAAGAGCTTAGTGAGAAAGAGAAAATTTATAGATGTGAGGCAGTGAGTTTTGGATGCATAGACTTGATATCAAGTCCTGGCTTCACCACAATACTCCATGTGACCTTGGCTAGATCTCATGCCCCTCTCAACTTTAATTTCCTCATTTATAATTGAACGTATAAAATATGATGAAATTATATTGTAATTATCTTTGATAACATCACCTACATTTCAGAGACATTGTGAGGGTTTATTGAAGTGAGCAAAGAAAGCATGTAGCACAAGAACATGGTAAGCACTCATTAAACGTGAGCCCTGCCATGTTTTACACTGACGATGCAGTGGCTTGCTGAAGGTCATACCGTAGGATGGGGTGGAACTAGGATTTGCACTGCAGCCTGTCTGACCTCAAAGCTTGTGAACTTTCCATGGCATTAGACTGACCCCCAGCTATAAATTCGAAATGGTGGTATTTAGCTCATGTATAGAAATTGCCCAATCTATTAAAATACAAAATTTCCAAAGCTAGTCACATGAGGTGGATCCCCCGTGTTGGGCCATGGAGTTGGGTGCATGTTTCTAGAAGTAAACACGACATATCAGGTATACCTCGTGGCTCAAGCTGCCTTGGAATACTTGATCTGTCTTTCCTCCTCACACTGACACTGTGGGACATACTGTTGACCTGCTAAGTCTAGTTCAGATTCTCTTGCTGCCAAATTCCGAAACAGCCATAAAATGTGATCTGCACTCTTAGCCTCTCAGGAATCTCTCCATTACCTCAGAGGGTCTGGCCATAGACAGATGGGGTGGAAACAGGCCCACTTTCTTGACTACTGCTCTCTCCACAGAGGCAGGATAAGATCAGATCAACAGCTCCCAACTGTGGCTCATGACATGCCTTTGGTGATGTCAAGGACATTCTCAAACAAGACGAATTTAATTTATGAATACTACAGCTGGAGACGAGTAGAGAGATGATCTGGATTGACCCCCTCATTTTGCAAATGTGAAAACTGAAACCCAGAGCTGTTACTAACAAGCCCAACTCTTCTTAATTCCAGTCTCCGACCCTTTCCTCACACCACCTATAATTTTGGAGGAAAAAAGTCTAAATTAGGGTTGCCAGATTTAGCAAATAAAAACACATGATACCCAGTTATAGTTGAGCTTCAGGTAAATAAATACTTTTTAGTATAAATATATCCCATGTGATATTTAGGACAATATTTGGGACAGATAGTTACACTAAATAATCATTCTTTATCAAAAAATTCAATTCGAACTGAGCATCCTGGATTTTATCTGGCAAACCTAGCCTAAATCAAATAAACAATGTTAAGATTTCTACCTTCTGAAAAAGATTTGAAAGTGATCAGTTAGAAATCTGGCTGAAGTGGCAAAAAACTGAGTGGACAGGAAAAACTCAAAACCTCACTAAAAGAAGCTGAAAACAATCAATGGCTAGAAAAGAAGTAACATGAAGCTTAAGAACCAGGAAGGAGGGAAAGAAAGAAAGATGGGAACGGAAGGAACAAAGAGTGGAAGGCAGAAAGAAAAGACTCTAAGTGTGGTAGTCTCTCCTCTCTCCGTGTGAGCTCTGCAAAATAATGCTCAGCTCACTGTCTTTTCCTCCTTTGTCCCATTTACCACCTGCCCTTCCTACTCCACTGCTTTTTTTTTTTTTAACATCTTTATTGGAGTATAATTCCTTTACAATGGTGTGCTAGTTTCTGCTTTATAACAAAGTGAATCAGTTATATGTATATATATGTCCCCATATCTCTTCCCTCTTGCAGCTCCCTCCCTCTCATCCTCCCTATCCCACCCCTCTAGGTGGTCACAAAGCACCGAGCTGATCTCCCTGTGCTATGCAGTTGCTTCCCACTAGCTATCTATTTTACATTTGGTAGTGTATATATGTCCATGCCACTCCCTCACTTTGTCCCAGCTTACCCTTCCCCTCCCCATATCCTCAAATCCATTCTCTAGTAGGTCTGCATCTTTATTCCTGTCTTGCCCCTAGGTTCTTCTGACTATTTTTTTTCTTTTTTCTTTTTTTTAAGATTCCATATATATGTGTTATCATACGGTATTCGTTTTTCTCTTTCTGACTTACTTCACTCTGTATGACAGTCTCTAGGTCCATCCACCTCACTACAAATAACTCAGTTCCATTCCTTTTTATGGCTGAGTAATATTCCATTGTATATATGAGCCACATCTTTATCCATTCATCTGTCGATGGACACTTAGGTTGGTTCCATGTCCTGGCTATTGTAAATAGAGCTGCAATGAACATTTTGGTACATGATTCTTTTTGAATTATGGTTTTCTCAGGGTATATGCCCAGTAGTGGGATTGCAGGGTCGTATGGTAGTTCTATTTTTAGTTTTTTAAGGAACCTCCATACTGTTCTCCATAGTGGCTGTATCAATTTACATTCCCACCAACAGTGCAAGAGGGTTCCCTTTTCTCCACGCCCTCTCCAGCATTTATTGTTTGTAGATTTTTTGATGATGGCCATTCTGACCAGTGTGAGATGATATCTCATTGTAGTTTTGATTTGCATTTCTCTAATGATTAATGATGTTGAGCATTCTTTCAAGTGTTTGTTGGCAATCTGTATATCTTCTTTGGAGAAATGTCTATTTAGGTCTTCTGCCCATTTTTGGATTGGGTTGTTTGTTTTCTTGATATTGAGCAGCATGAGCTGCTTGTATGTTTTGGAGATTAATCCTTTGTCAGTGGCTTCATTTACAAATATTTTCTCCCTTTCTGAGGGTTGTCTTTTCGTCTTGTTTATGGTTTCCTTTGCTGTGCAAAAGCTTTTAAGTTTCATTAGGTCCCATTTGTTTATTTTTGTTTTTACTTCCATGTCTCTAGGAGGTGGGTCAAAAAGGATCTTGCTGTGATTTATGTCATAGAGTGTTCTGCCTATGTTTTCCTCTAAGAGTTTGATGGTGTCTGGCCTTACATTTAGGTCTTTAATCCATTTTGAGTTTACTTTTGTGTATGGTGTTAGGGAGTGTTCTAATTTCATTCTTTTACATGTAGCTGTCCAGTTTTCCCAGTACCACTTATTAAAGAGGTTGTCTTTTCTCCACTGTATATTCTTGCCTGCTTTATCAAACGTAAGGTGACCATATGTGCGTGAGTTTATCTCTGGGCTTTCTATCCTGTTCCATTGATCTATACTTCTGTTTTTGTGCCAGTACCATACTGTCTTGATTACTGTAGCTTTGTAGTATAGTCTGAAATCAGGGAGCCTGATTCCTCCAGCTCTGTTTTTCTTTCTCAATATTGCTTTGGCTATTCAGGGTCTTTTTTATCTCTCTACAAATTGTAAAATTTTTTTGTTCTAGTTCTGTGAAAAATGCCAGTGGTAGTTTGATAGGGATTGCATTGAATCTGTAGATTGTTTTGGGTAGTAGAGTCATTTTCACAACGCTGATTCTTCCAATTCAAGAACATGGTATATCTCTCCATCTGTTTGTATCATCTTTAATTTCTTTCATCTGTGTCTTATAATTTTCTGCATACAGGTCTTTTGTCTCCTTAGGTAGGTTTATTCCTAGATATTTTATTCTTTTTGTTACAGTGGTAAATGGGAGTGTTTTCTTAATGTCACTTTCAGATTTTTCAACATAAGTGTATAGGAATGCAAGAGATTTCTGTGCATTAATTTTGTATCCTGCTACTTTACCAAATTCATTGATTAGCTCTAGGAGTTTTCTGGTAGCATCTTTAGGATTCTCTATGTATAGTATCATGTCATCTGCAAACAGTGACAGCTTTACTCCTGTTTTCTGATTTGGATTCCTTTTATTTCTTTGTCTTCTCTGACTGCTGTGGCTAAAACTTCCAAAACAATGTTGAATAATAGTGGTGAGAGTGGGCAACCTTGTCTTGTTCCTGATCTTAGTGAAAATGGTTTCAGTTTTTCACCATTGAGGTTGATGTTGGCTGTGGGTATGTGGTATATGGCCTTTATTATGTTGAGGTAAGTTCCCTCTATGCCTACTTTCTGGAGGGTTTTTATCATAAATGTCTGTTGAATTTTGTTGAAAGCTTTTTCTGCATCTATTGAGATGATCATATGGTTTTTCTCCTTCAATTTGTTAATGTGGTGTATCACGTTGATTGATTTGCATATATTGAAGAATCCTTGCATTCCTGGGATAAACCCCACTTGATCATAGTGTATGATCCTTTTAATGTGGTGTTGGATTCTGTTTGCTAGTGTTTTGTTGAGGATTTTTGCATCTGTGTTCATCAGTGATACTGGCCTGTAGTTTTCTTTCTTTGTGACATATTTGTCTGGTTTTGGTATCAGGGTGATGGTGGCCTCGTAGAATGAGTTTGGGAGTTTTCCTCCTTCTGCTATATTTTGGAAGAGTTTGAGAAGGATAGGTGTTAGCTCTTCTCTAAATGTTTGATAGAATTCTCCTGTGAAGCCATCTGGTCCTGGGCTTTTTTTTGTTGGAAGCTTTTTAGTCACAGTTTCAATTTCAGTGCTTGTGATTGGTCTGTTCATATTTTCTCTTTCTTCCTGGTTCAGTCTTGGAAGGTTGTGCATTTCTAAGAATTTGTCCATTTCTTCCAGGTTGTCCATTTGATTGGCATAGAGTTACTTGTAGTAATCTCTCATGATCCTTTGTATTTCTGCAGTGTCAGTTGTTACTTCTTCTTTTTCATTTCTAATTCTATTGATTTGAGCCTTCTCCCTTTTTTTCTTGATAAGTCTGGCTATTGGTTTATCAATTTTGTTTATCTTCTCAAAGAACCAGCTTTTAGTTTTTTGTTTTTTTTTTAACCTGCTGTCCTTTTTTTTTTTATTTTATTTTTTATGGCTGCGTTGGGTCTTCGTTTCTGTGCGAGGGCTTTCTCTAGTTGTGACAAGTGGGAGCCACTCTTCATCGCGGTGCGCGGGCTTCTCCCTATCGCGGCCTCTCTTTTTGCGGAGCACAGGCTCCAGACGCGCAGGCTCAGTAATTGTGGCTCACGGGCCCAGCTGCTCCACGGCATGTGGGATCTTCCCAGACCAGGGCTCGAACCCATGTCCCCTGCATTGGCAGGCAGATTCTCAACCACTGTGCCACCAGGGAAGCCCCAGCTCTTAGTTTTATTGATCTTTGCGATTGTTTCCTTCATTTCTTTTTCATTTATTTCTGATCTGATCTTTATGATTTCTTTCCTTCTGCTAACTTTGGGGTTTTTTTTGTTCTTCTTTCCCTAATTGCTTTAGGTGTAAGGTTAGGTTGTTTATTTGAGATGTTTCTTGTTTCTTAAGGTAGGATTGTATTGCTATAAACTTCCCTCTTAGAACTGCTTTTGTTGCATCCCATAGGGTTTTGGTCATTGTGTTTTCGTTGTCATTTGTTTCTAGGTATTTTTTGATTTCCTCTTCAGTTTCTTCAGTGATCTCTTCGTTATTAAGTAGTGTGTTGTTTAGCCTCCATGTGTTTGTATTTCTTACAGATTTTTGCCTGTAATTGATATCTAGTCTCATAGCGTTGTCGTCGGAAAAGATACTTGATATGATTTCAATTTTCTTAAATTTACCAAGGCTTGATTTGTGACCCAAGATATGATCTATCCTGGAGAATGTTCCATGAGCACTTGAGAAGAATGTGTATTCTGTTGTTTTTGGAAGGAATGTCCTAGAAATATCAATTAAGTCCATCTTGTTTAATGTATCATTTAAAGCTTGTGTTTCCTTATTCATTTTCATTTTGGATGATCTGTCCATTGGTGAAAGTGGGGTGTTAAAGTCCCCTACTGTGATTGTATTACTGTCGATTTCCCCTTATATGGCTGTTAGTATTTGCCTTATGTATTGAGGTGCTCCTATGTTGGGTGCATAAATATTTACAATTGTTATATCTTCTTCTTGGATTGATCCCTTGATCATTATGTAGTGTCCTTCTTTGTCTCTTGTAATAGCCTTTGTTTTAAAGTCTATTTTGTCTCATATGAGAATTGCTACTCCAGCTTTCTTTTGATTTCCATTTGCATGGAATACCTTTTTCCATACCCTCACTTTCAGTCTGTATGTGCCCCTAGGTCTGAAGTGGGTCTCTTGTAGACAGCATATATATGGGTCTTGTTTTTGTATCCGTTCAGCCAGTCTACATCTTTTGGGTGGAGCATTTAATCCATTTACATTTAAGGTAATTATCGATATGTATGTTCCTATTACCATTTTCTTAATTGTTTTGGGTTTGTTATTGTAGGTCTTTTCCTTCTCTTGTGTTTCCTGCCTAGAGAAGTTCCTTTAGCATTTGTTTTAAAGCTGGTTTGGTGGTGCTGAATTCTCTTAGCTTTTGCTTGTCTGTAAAGCTTTTAATTTCTCCATTGAATCTGAATGAGATCCTTGCTGGGTAGAGTAATCTTGGTTGTAGGTTTTTCTCCTTCATCACTTTAAATATGCCCTGCCACTCCCTTCTGGCTTGCAGAGCTTCTCCTGAAACATCAGCTGTTAACCTTATGGGGATTCCCTTATGTGTTATTTGTTGTTTTTCCCTTGCTGCTTTTAATATTTGTTCTCTGTATTTAATTTTTAATAGTTTGATTAATATGTGTCTTGGTGTGTTTCTCCTTGGATTTATCCTGTATGGGACTCTATGTGCTTCCTGGACTTGATTAACTATTTCCTTTCCCATATTAGGGAAGTTTTCAACTATAATCTCTTCAAATATCTTCTCAGTCCCTTTCTCTTTCTCTTCTTCTTCTGGGACCCCTAGAATCCGAATGTTGGTGTGTTTAATGTTGTCCCAGAGGTCTCTGAGAGTGTCCTCAATTCTTTTCATTCTTTTTTCTTTATTCTGCTCTGCAGTAGTCACTTCCACTATTTTATCTTCCAGGTCACTTATCCATTCTTCTGCCTCAGTTCTTCTGCTGTTGATCCCTTCTAGAGGATTTTCAATTTCATTTATTGTGTTGTTCATCACTGTTTGTTTGCTCTTTAGTTCTTCTAGGTCCTTGTTAAACGTTTCTTGTATTTTCTCCATTCTGTTTCCAAGATTTTGGATCATCTTTACTATCATTATTCTGAATTATTTTTCAGGTAGACTGCCTATTTCCTCTTCATTTGTTAGGTCTGGTGGGTTTTTGCCTTGCTCCTTCATCTGCTGTGTGTTTCTCTGTCTTCTCATTTTGCTTAACTTACTGTGTTTGGGGTCTCCTTTTCACAGGCTGCAGGTTCGTAGTTCCCGTTGTTTTTGGTGTCTGTCCCCAGTGGCTAAGGTTGGTTCAGTGGGTTGTGTAGTCTTCCTGGTGGAGGGGACTAATGCCTGTGTTCTGGTGGATGAGGCTGGATCTTGTCTTTGTGGTGGGCAGGTCCAAGTCTGGTGGTGTGTTTTGGGGTGCCTGTGGCCTTATTATGATTTTAGGTAGCCTGTCTGCTAATGGGTGGGGTTGTGTTCCTGTCTTGCCAGTTGCTTGCCATAGGGTGTCCTGCACTATAGCTTGCTGGTCGTTGAGTGGAGCTGGGTCTTGGCGTTGAGATGGAGATCTCTGGGAGATTTTCGCAGTTTGATATTACGTGGAGCTGGGAGGTCTCTTGTGGACCACTGTCCTGAACCTAGCTCTCCCACCTCAGTGGCACAGTGCTGATGCCTGGCTGGAGCACCAAGAGCCTGTCCTCCACACAGCTCAGAATAAAAGGGAGAAAAAAATGAAAGAAGAAGATAAAATAAAATGAAGTAAAATAAAATAAAATAAAGTTATTAAAATAAAATAACAAATAATTATTAAGAAACAAAAATTTTTTTAAGTAATAAAAAAAGAAAAAAAAACGGACAGACCGAACCCTAGGACAAATGGTAAAAGCAAAGTTATACAGACAAAATCACACACAGAAGCATACACATACACACTCACAAAAAGAGAAAAAGGGAAATATATATATATATCGTTGCTCCCAAAGTCCACCTTCTCAATTTGGGATGATTCATTGTCTATTCAGGTATTCCACAGATGCAGGGTACATGAAGTTGATTGTGGAGCTTTAATCCGCTGCTTCTGAGGCTGCTGGGAGAGATTTCCCTTTCTTTTCTTTGTTCGCACAGCTCCCAGGGTTCAGCTTTGGATTTGGCCCCGCCTCTGCGTGTAGGTCGCCTGAGGGCGTCTGCTCTTCACTCACACAGGACGGGGTTAAAGGAGCAGCTGCTTCGGGGGCTCTGGCTCACTCAGGCCGGGGGAGGGAGGGGTACAGATGCGGGGCGAGCCTGCGGCGGCTGAGGCCAGCGTGACGTTGCACCAGCCTGAAGCGCGCCGTGCGTTCTCCCAGGGAAGTTGTCCCTGCATCACGGGACCCTGGCAGTGGCGGACTGCACAGGCTCCCGGGAGGGGCGGTGTGGAGAGTGAGCTGTGCTCGCACACAGGCTTCTTGATGGCGGCAGCAGCAGCCTTAGCGTCTCACGCCCGTCTCTGGGGTCCGCGCTGATAGCCGCGGCTCGCGCCAGTCTCTGGAGCTCGTTTAGGTGGTGCTCTGAATCCCCTCTCCTCGCGCACCAGGAAGCAGGGAAGAAAAAGTCTCTTGCCTCTTTGGCAGGTGCAGACTTTTCCCCAGACTCCCTCCCGGCTAGCTGTGGTGCACTAACCCCTTCAGGCTGTGTTCACGCCGCCAACCCCAGTCCTCTCCCTGCGATCCGACTGAAGCCCGAGCCTCAGCTCCCAGACCCCGCCCACCCCGGCGGGGGAGCAGACAAGCCTCTCGGGCTGGTGAGT
Source organism: Balaenoptera musculus (assembly GCF_009873245.2). Lineage (NCBI taxonomy): Eukaryota > Metazoa > Chordata > Mammalia > Artiodactyla > Balaenopteridae > Balaenoptera > Balaenoptera musculus. The sequence goes on from NC_045792.1 coordinate 81,814,601, forward strand.
GCTGGTCAGCGCCGAGCCTCCGTGCGGGAAGTGCGGGAATCTCTCCGCTTTGCCCTCCGCACCCCTGTGGCTGCGCTCTCCTCCGTGGCTCCGAAGCTTCCCCCCTTCGCCACCCGCAGTCTCCGCCCACGAAGGGGCTTCCTAGTGCGTGGAAACCTTTCCTCCTTCACGGCTCCCTCCCAGAGGGACAGGTCCCGTCCCTATTCTTTTATCTCTGTTTTTTCTTCCTTTTTTTTCTTTTGCCCTACCCAGGTACGTGGGGAGTTTCTTGCCTTTTGGGAGGTCTGAGGTCTTCTGCCAGCCTTCAGTAGGTGTTCTGTAGGAGTTGTTCCACATGTAGATGTATTTCTGATGTATTTGTGGGGAGGAAGGTGATCTCCGCATCTTACTCTTCCGCCATCTTGAAGCTCCTCTCCACTGCTTATTTCTCTGCTGTGCACAGTTACCTTTTCTTCTCTACTAACAGAACTATATTTGTTTTAAATTTTAAATCAAAGCCATAAATGTAGGTGATTTAAAACTCAAAGATTACTAAAGGTTTATAAATAAAAATAAAAGCTTTAGTCTTTTTCTCCACCTCTTGGTTCACTCCTTTCAGGAGCCACTTTTAAACTTGGCATCTATTTCTAAGGTGACTAGTTGGCCCTGTTTTCCCAGAACTGAGGGATTTCGAAGGACTTGGGATTTTCGGTAAAAAAAAACCAAGGACAGTTCCAAACAAACTGGGACTACTCATTGGTCATGTTATATCTTACTTCAGAGACATTTTTATCTCTCTAAATAATATCCCTTATTTTTGCTTACTTTATCAATTTTAGGCATTATCATTTGATTTCCCCCTTTGAGAAGTAAGTATTTATTTTGGTTATTTTCAAATGGCTGGTAAAACAGCTTTTCCAGATGGTTCAAGTTCACAAATTTGGCCTCAAAGGCTTCAGAGAGAATGTTCAGAGGGACTGTGTTTTCTCTAATCAGAGAAAACAAGAATCATGTTGTGTGTTTCAGGTGCCATTTTTATTTTCCCACTGAAATTATGTCCCCCAGTTAGGAATCCTTTCAAATATTCTTAACTTTAATTGCCTTTTTACCCCACAAAGAAGTCAATTTAAATTAAGCAGAATCCATCACTGTGATAATTTTTTAATTAGTAAAGATAATGTACTGTTCAGACATTGAAATGAGGTGTTCCCGAGATCATTTACAAAGTCTCGAAAAGTCCTCCTAAGAATGAACTGAAATTAATGAATCTCAAGAGTCTCACGGCCATCAATACCTTATAACTGAGGACTGGGTTCAATGGAAAAAAAATTCACAATAATAATAGTTACACTTTCCAATTTGAGTATTTAGTTCCTTTCATCCTGAGATCCTGAGGAATTTTATAAACATTAATTAAGCCTCACAGGTGTGATTTATTGGATTAACTCACTGATAGCCACCGAGAACTCTAAATGTACATAGTACAGTTTAAGGGAGCTGGATAGAAAAGAGGAATAAATTAGCACCCCAGGCAGACTGCCACCCTGGGCTACAGCCCCCACGATTTGGGGAAAAGTATGCAAAGAAGACATGCTCCTTAGCTCAAACTTCTTGAATTAACTCTGATCTCAAAACAAAGTGACCACAGTTTGATGTTTTCTAATTTCTGCTGAAATAATTCCCCTTCACAGCTCATTTGAGCCTCTCCTTATTGCTTTGTCCTCATTATACCATTGGGTGTCACAGACAGACATGGCTTGTGGAATGAGTGCCTTCGGTTCAACGAAAGAAGTTGTTATGCTTCGTGGAAATCCAAACATCTTTTTGGTAAAGTTTTTAGGACAGAGGAGGTAGTCATGGTACAGATTCAAAAACTAAGGTTTTATATTACAGGTTATTCAGACCCTTCTTGGGGTTGAAAGTAGGGAGAAAAGAGTCACTACACTTTGGGTACCATACTGTGAGCAATGTGTTGCCTTGATATATTTCTTTGCTCAGAAGGCAAATCGTTGCAAATTAAAAATAAATTCTCAGTGATAATTTTCAATAATAGATTGACTTTATGGAAGTAAAAAGGAAATTTCTGTCATCTACCCTGTGAACTGAGGGGTTGATTAATTAGCATGAATAATACAAGGACAGTAAACTGAGGGATATTTTCTTGTTTTAGCAAACCCTGAATTGAGAGGGGGGTCAAATGTGATGAGGTTAGGGAATTGGAAAGACAATTCCCCACAGTCTGACATTTTACAATAGAATTGGAACCCTAGACTTGAACATTTTTCCTCCTGGATCATCAAATTCCACTCCATTTAGAGAACTAAAATGACTTGAACAAGTTAAGAAAGCTAATTAGTGTCAGGTCCAAGACAGGAGCCAATGACTCTCTCTTTCCCAATTCTTGTAGCTCTGTTACAAAACCTCATGGACACTTTGGCTGTTTTCTTCTAATACTGTACTGTCTGAAAGTATTTTCTAGAGAAATGAGAAGTCAGGTTTGTTTATCTGACCAACATGGAACAATGGGTACAATTCCTGGAACTTCCTTGGGGGCGTGATAATGGTTTTTTAAAATGGCCTCTTGCATACACTAAGCAATGGAGGAAGGCAGCCAAACATCATGGATAATCCAGAAGAAGAATAATTCAGCTTTGGGTAACTGAGAATTTACTGGGATCATATTATTTATCAATGGTTCAGTATGAGATATCAATTCCCACTTATTCATCCATCAAAAAGGCCCCCAAAAAATAGTCAAGTGGGAAAAAAATGGTAACAGATTGTAATATTTAGTGAAACACTGGTATGATCTTGGGGAAAAGATCATGAATAAAAGTGTCTTTGGAACCAACGAACCATAAGCAGAAATTCCATCTACAACACCAACCCCCCAACAGATAATCATCCAACTACTGATCGAATTTCATAGGAACAGGAAGCTCACTGATATATGTGGCAAGACTTTCATTGTCACACAAGTTGGATTATTGGAATGTTCTTCAGTATAGTGTGCCAATATGATCATTGTATAGTTGTTGTTTCATAGGTCAGCCCTACACATATTTGAGGTTTGTTATTTTCCAGGGTGTGCTGAGTTTTCTCTATTGGTTTTCCTTTTTCCCACCTGTCCAAGATCCTTTCTCTGCCTTACATACACTAGTTTGGGTCCTGGGAAGCTGAACCCTACAGAATGCAATGCAGGGCTTTCTTACCAGTTGATTCCCATTTGGGTTGGTCAGTGGGAAGGACCAAGAGGAACCTGGAGGTGAGAAGGAAAGAGAGGTTAGCTATTTCTTTCCTGTACCTTCCTGACCTACATTTTTGGTTGTGTTTATGTCCTTTGTGACTACAACTCCTGTCCAACAGCCCCTCCTGCATGAATGCCCTAACCGCGCCCACACCTCTGTATGCAGTCACTTCATTAAAGTCCCTGAGCCATCTGAGCCATCTGGATCCTCTTTCCTGCTAGGACTTTTGTTAATACCCAGGTTAAAGAAACAGCCTCTGTTTCTTGAACTTCTCCTCAATTAATATACTTTTCTGACACTCTCATTATTTTAGTTGCTTTTATCTGGACACACTGTAGTTGGTCAAGTCTATCCTAAAGAGTTTAACCCCTAGCTGGCCAGAACAATCCAGATTTAACCTGCTAGTTCATCACATTAACCACCCTTGTTAATGGTACCTTTTCTCTGTTGATCCATGCTGTATTTTTCTGGGATTTCTTTTGTTTGTTTCTTTTGGCAGCTATATTACTCTGGTGCTTCATGTGGAGTTTTCATTCAATTAAACTCCTAGATTTTTTTTCCACGTGATTTTTCTCTTAAGCCAGGTCTCCCTCATCTTATATAATTTACTCCTTGTCAGGAGACTGAATTATTGCAAAGACCTGGCTGTGGTATTAACATGTTGTTCCCAAACGGACACAGAGCACAGGGCACAATATTTTTAAAACACTGTTAGAAAAGAACATTTTAGATTATCTTGTCCTAGATGCTATTTGCTCTCAGAGACTGCATCATAAAACTTTCATGAACCTTAACTTCCTTTGGCTTCCATGGCCTTATTTGTCCTGACCACTAACTGCATTTTCCTGATGCCCTTCATTTCTGTTGACTAGTTTTCCTTTTTCTCCTCTTCTAGTTTTAAGTGTCTTGCAAGGTTCTCTCTAAGGCCTTTATCATTTCTTTCTTTGCAAAACAGTGAAGACACATCTATTGAAGGCCTATTCTGGGTTAAACATTGTGTAAGTCACTTTGCAATCAATCCTCACAAAACCCTTTTGAAATATCTGTGGCCTTATTGGATCAATGAAGAACTGGACATATACACACTAAAGAAGTTAAGCAAGGAGAAGTTCTGCCTTTTAGAGACAGGCCAGATCATGTAGAAGGTACCCTAATGTAAACAAGCAGGACCCTATGGGGCCTTCCCAGGACAGGACCCTCCCACCCCAAGTCCTCTGCCTGCCTTTTGTCTGTAGAGAAACTTTAGTCAAAGAATAAGTTTAATCAGAGAAGTGAGAAAATGCAGAAACAAAGGAAAACAGTCAAGCAAGACAAAATAGTAATAGTTTAGCCATTAAACAAAGTCAAGGACATTTAGTTCCTCCTCAAGGGCTACAGATAATATTCTGAGCCACGTCCTTTGAGCTGTTTTGCAGATACTGAAACCCCCACCAGGTGGAAGAAGTTAACTGTATGCTGCCCACAAGCACATAGACCCCAGACTGGTTGGAACCATAAGGTTGATGATGTTGACTCCCAATTACCTCACCACCAACCAGTCAGAAGAATGTCCATGAGCTGATCACATGTGCCACAATCCCCAACTTACATAGCTAACAACAACTTACATAGCTATCTTATAGCCAGTCTCAAAGCAATCGGTACATGTGAAAAGCTGTATACAGCATGGGAAGTATACCAGAAAATGTCACATGTTTTGCTTTTCATATTTAGAAGAATATGCCATGCCACAGGAAGATTAGAATTCCCCCTTACCTTCAAGCTAGAATCAGATAACATTAAAGCCCACTTACTATTTGTTTTGGGAATCACGTTGGAAGGGCAGTAACAAATGTGAACTATGTTAGAGAAACCAGTGATGGGCACTCTGCTTTAGTGATAGAGACATTCATCTTTGATCCAAAAGGCACAGAAACTCTCATGAGGAGGAACAAATGGTGAAAGTTTGAATTCCTGTCACTACCATGCATCCTTTCCCCAGCCCCACTTCCAAGGATCCAGTGCTAATTTAAGAAGGGAATTTCCCCACCAAAAATCTCCATTTCTAATTTCTCAAATGTGGTTTAACAAGCCAGTTGCCTCTATTTGTTTTCAAACAGGAGTCCCTTGGAAATGATTTAAGACACATGTTGTGGTTCATTTTAAGTGTTAACTTGGCTGGGTCATAGGACCAAAACTAGATATTTGGTCAAACATTAATCTGGATGTTTCTGTTAAGGTTTTTTTTTGTATGTGCGTGTGTGGGGGTGAGGGAGATGAAATTTACATTTAAATCAGTGGACTTTGAGTAAAGCAGATTGCCCTTTACAATGCAGGTGGGCCTCATCCAATCAGTTGAAGGCCTGAATAGAACAAAAGACTGACCTCCCCTGAGCAAAAGGGAATTCTGCAGAAGACTGCCTTCAGACTTGAATTGCAACATCAGCTCTTCCTGGGCCTCCAGCCTGATAGCCTATGGACTTCAACAGCTACAGTGACTCTTTCTTCCTATGTCCTCAGCCTTCTGGCCCACCCTACAGATTTTGGACTTGCTGGCCTCCATAATTACATTAGTCAATTACTTAAAATAAATTTCTTTCTCTCTATGCATACATCCCATTGGTTCTGTTTCTCTGGAGAATCCTGACTAATACAAGGCACGAAGTACATTGTAGCTTAAAACTGTAGAAAGCATTATAGATGTAATTTATGGTGTTCATGTCAGGAGACAGGAATACTACACTTTTTATAGGCTTCTTTATTGTTATTGTGCTTCAGGTGGGAAAGGAGGAAAGGAGAAAATATATATTGAGTGCTGACAATGTGCCAAGCATTGTATAATACATATGTATTTATTTATTTTTATAAACACCATTGATTCTTCACAATGTTCCCATGAAGAAGATATTATCCCCCGTCTATAGATGAGGAAACGGAGACCCAGGAAGATTAAGCCACTTTCAGGAAGCCACATGGCTAGTGTGGAGCCATTTGACTCCAGAGTATCTCTCTGTCTTTCTCTCTATTTCTGTTTGTTTGTTGTTTGTTTGAGTCAATGCTTTTCCTACTCTTCCACACTGCTTTCTCAGGTAATGTGGTAAGTCCTGCTAGAAACACATCTGTATACTCCTTTGTGAATGGAAACTACCATTGCTTGGAGCTTACTATGCACAGGGCTTTTTCTATCGCTATATCGTCTTTAATCCTCATTTTAACTGTGCCAGTTAGGTGTTTCCATGTGGCACCCAGGGAAACTGAGCCCTAAAGTCAAATAACAGACTTCAGGTTACACAGCTAAGTGGGGATTTACCCCAAGGGTGGTTACCTGTTTGTCCGACTCCACCCTGTTCACTCCTACACTAAGCTGCATGCTCATTTCCTAGGAATTCTATGTCAGTGCTTTCCCACAAATCAGAACCCTTGGTTTTCAGGCAGAAGAGCTTCCATGTTGTTGAGTTTCCTTCTCACTAGCTGGAGGAAATAGCAGAAGGATTGCTACCCTTGCAGCATGCTATTTACTGAGCAGAAAAAGAAAAAAGTGTTCTGTAGAGAATACAGAATATGTGCTATAGCTTCTGTTGACATATTCTTTCTACTGACAGCAGGGTCTAGGGCTGCCTCCGCCCTGACTTGCTGCTTGATGTTGGAGCGGCAGATTTCACGGGCAGGACTCTTTCAGTCTTCCAGGCTCATTCCTATCAAGTTATCTGTCAGCAGTCCTCTTCCCTCTTCTTGTTTGGTGCCCATCTGGTCTGAAAAATAAAGAAGATGAAATAAGCACCATGTTGGGGTTATTTTCTCACCTCTACTATTTCCTAATCATACCCAGACATCATTGTCCAAAGCCACATACATGTCTAGAAAGAAAAGAGAAATGAGAGAAATGAAATAAAATTTCCCAAAAAAAGGTACAAAAATGATGTTGAAAGAAAGGTGAGTTCTTGTGGATGGGTGAAATGTGGACACCTCATTTCAGACATCTTGTGGATGTTTGTAAATGTGCAGAGAAACGTGTCTTGACGTGGGAGCAGTGATGTGCTTTTTGATGTATATGCCTCTGCAGACTTCGGGAAGGTGAGCGCATTTTTTACAGAGGGAGAGTGACAGAAATCTATCAACCTGGCTTATCATCCCACAATTACAGCAATTTATAGTGTGCTTTCCACAAGGTCACCTGCACCAGCAACCAAACAAAAGCTCTTTCTTCGCCTTTGTTCCAAAGAGACCTAATGCACTCACTGTAACTCAGGTTATCCAGGATATTTTTCAATTAATTTGCAACCACTTGGGCTTAGCGTCTCAGAAGCCTGGCATATATATAACATTTTTCATTGGCTGGAAACACTGTCACAACCACCATGTTATAGAAGAACAGCTTTTCCTGTTCAACTCACTTCCTTCAGCTTTTTCCTTCCTCTTGAGATAAAGAACTTGCAGGGAGAAAAAAAAAAAATTCCTTGAGATTTCAAGAAGCAGCTTTCCTTTCTGATAAGCTGCCTGTATTTTTCTATCATTGTCTGAAGTTGTCTGAAGCAATTAAAAGCATGGCTAATTCTTCTGAAAGGATATAGAAACCTCAGCATTCAGAATGGGACTTCGCTGAAACAGTGCTGGGTGCCAGGGTCTGGTTCTTCAACCTCCAGGAGCTGTTTGCAGGAGGAATGTGTGGAGACAAGGACTGAAATTTTTAGGTCAGAAATGTGCTCATGAACATTCTAAGGGAAGAGATTAGAAAGCTCCTCAGCTGGGTCTTCTTTTCTCTTCTCTGTCTCTGTTCAGTGCTTTGCTTGTCACGCAATCTTTTCTGTGACTACCAGCTGCGGTGCCTGCCCCCCTCCCCGTGCTGCTCACTCCAGCTACAAGGGCTTCTGCTCTGTTCTCCAAAGCTCTAACCCCATCTGATCATTTCCCGTCTCATGGTGCACATTTTCAGAGATTCTCAAATCCATCATCCTGTTGCCCTTCAGATTTGAGGAGAAATCTGTCATTCAAACATCTCCCAGCTGAGAGGGTTTTTCAATCTATTCCGCCCACTTGGCCACAGCGAATGTTCTTTTAATCTTTTTCAGTCTTTACCCACCTCTGGGTGCCACTGTCCCCTCACCCATTTTAATCTTTACTTGCTTTTGCTGCGATTTCTTCTGCCATCTTCTTTCAGCACTTGGGAGGATATTGCTGAGTGGTTAAGAAATAGTAGGGGCTCTGATGTCAGACCCACCTGGATTCAAATCCTGGTGTCATCACCTCACTTCTGCTTCCTCAGGTCTTTTTGCAACCATCATTACTTCATAGGATAGGTATGCTCAGATTTGGGAAGTGCTTAGTACAGGGCTTCACCACATATTTTAAACAAATATAAATGGTAGGAATTCTTGTTAACTCAGAACTTTCCCTCTAATCTCCCCTTTTTGTGTTTGTTTTGTTTTTGTAAAATCATATGCTGTGCGCCCTGCTATGTAAATGAAAATAATTGCCACCAGTGAAATGTGTACTAAAAATCTAGGAAATGATGTGCTGATGCAATGTGTGCATTTTACAATGGAGAAAACTGATGCCCATGGATATACCCCAGTGTCAGAGCTAAAAAGTGTCTTCTCCTCTCTCCAGGGTGACATCAGATGGAAGAAACAAAGGGACACACTGTCTTGGAGGATCTGAGATTGGCAAGCAAGGTCTTCACAGGAAATGGAATTGGTGCCACAGATCTGGACATGCAATGGATCAAGTCCAAGAAGCTAAATAGGTGGGGTTGGGAGGTGTGCAGTAGCCAGGGCACTGGGAGGCTGATCAGGGAAGAAGCTGTTTCCTCTCCTCTCCATTATTTGCTTTGGGTTACGGACACTCTTAGCTCCATGTGGGACGATAGTAGCCAGAAACTTTAACATTTTTACAAGCATGAACAAACTAAACAGCTATTAGATTCTCCCAGAAATCCCATGGTCTACTTGTAAGTGTCTGTTGAGGCCAAGTTAAGAATACCATCCAACTCTCAAGTACTTACTCATTTAGTAGTATTTTTCATAGCCTGGTTGAAATATTCTGAAGACTTTCTAATTTCTTTTGCATAAATCTATACCAATCAAACAACCTTTTCCTGATTAATTTCATTTCTCAGAGACATTGAAAAGAGGAAAAGGGTATTCTGGCTAAAGGAGAAATGTGTTGCCACACAGTATACCAACACATCTTATGCGTATGCATGCCATTTTGTCCTGATGAATTTAGGCCAGATCTCAGAACCCTTCCCAACAGGTACCCAGGTATTTCCCTACAAACTGACCACAGTTGGCATGTAACAATGCTCGCTTATATTCCGTGTGTTCTACCCTTCTCGGCTTCCCTTGAAAAGACCGGAGCTGAATGGCTCGTTCTACCCAACGGACAGTGAGTGGAAGTGATGTGCGCCGCTTCACTTTTTTTTTTTAACGTATTTTTTAAATTTTTATTTATTTATTTATTTATTTTTGGCTGTGTTGGGTCTTCGTTTCTGTGCGAGGGCTTTCTCTAGTTACGGCAAGCGGGGGCCACTCTTCATCGCGGTGCGCGGGCCTCTCACCGTCGCGGCCTCTCTGGTTGCGGAGCACAGGCTCCAGACGCGCAGGCTCAGTAGTCGTGGCTCACGGGCCCAGTTGCTCCGCGGCATGTGGGATCTTCCCAGACCAGGGCTCGAACCCGTGTCCCCTGCACTGGCAGGCAGACTCTCAACCACTGCGCCACCAGGGAAGCCCCACGTCACTTAATTTTAACTGCCTGAAGCCATCAAGAGCTAAGGTGATGCTCCACATACTCTTCTTTCACTGCGGCAAACTCGGAGGTCACGTGTTGCAGGACGCACAGCTTAAAGAGGGGGGATGGCTGCCTCGCGTGGACAGGATTTTACATGAACAAGACATACCAGTGTTGGGTAGCACAGCTGAGGTTTAGGATTTGTCTTTGAGAGCAGGAGAATCAGGCCTAACCTGATTAATAGTGCATCCCAGATAAACCTTCTTTGCCATTCCTCCTTCTTACTAAGATGATAAAGCAGCCAGCTTTAATAAATATATGGCCGGCTGCGGGTGAATGGAATCAACTTTCTGGACCTTGAGCTCCAGGGGGATGCCAGCCTGGACACATCCTGAGTCTGTGCCTGAGTTACTGATGGGCTTCCCTCCATGGCATCTCTCTCTTTACTTTCAACAGACCTAATTTTCATAGATGAAGAAGCAACGCCCTATGCGGTTAAATGGCTTGCCCAAGGTTACATACACTGTAGATTAGAGCTGGAAGCCAGCTCTTCTGACCCCAGACCTAGGAACTCCTCCCTCTGCACTGATGACGAGTGGAAGCAGTGGGGGTTCCAGCCGTAGATTTGCTTTCCTCGACAATGTGGAATAAACACCAGGCAACAGCGGTGCACACACTCCAAATTACAAAGACCATCAGTCTTAGGAATTATCTTTAAATCTGCAAGCTCTGCCTCCCATTAAGGAGAACTCCTTTTTTATTCCACCCCAAACTAGCAAGCCCAGATTCTCATTGCAGCATCAGGCATGACTTTCTCTCCTTGACTGATTGATTAATTAGTTATGTGTACTTGGGTTCAGCAGGGAGCCCAGTGACAACTGTGACATGAAAATTACCAGAAAGTTACAAAAATATGTAACAGTGTTGACTTGCTGAAATGTAGTATACCAGGGATTGATTAGAAACAGACACATACAACGATCACATCTTGAAATTACCTGTCACTGATGAGGCCTTGAGAAGAATCCTTTTGATTAGGATAAATTAATTCAGTTCCAATCTAATCACCTGCCAAGAAAGAAGTGAATATTCTCTATTCTTATTTCAACTTTTTTTTTTTTTGGTGGGAGACGGGTGTGTATGTCTAGAATCCTGGAGTTCAGAAGCACAAAATGATCTTTGAAAAACTCAAGGCCCTGCTAGAAATCCTCTAATGGTCTCCTCATGCCTTAGGGATAAAACAAACTTCTGAACATGGTCTCTAAGGCCCCATCTTGTCCAACCTTCAGCTTCCTCCCAGCCTCATCATATACCCCTTTTCCCCTCCTTCTCTGTGCTCTGGCCACACTGCCTTCTCTCCTGACCAGGTGTTATTTTGAACCCCCCTCCCCGCACCTACAACAGGGCCTTGGCACTTGCTATTTCCTCTTTCTGAAATTCTCTTATCAACTCTTTCTTATTCTTCAGGTCTCAGCTCACATCACTGTCTTAGGGAGGCCTTCCCCGACCTCCTCACTAGGTCAAGCTCTCCCTATCAAAGATTCTCCTGGAATCATGTACCTCACTTCATAGCACTTGTCATGGATATAATTTTACATTTGTGTGTGTGTGTGTGTGTGTGTGTGTGTGCACAATTACAGAATTAAAATTTCCTTCCCCAAATTAGAAATTCCATGAGGACTGAGACTGCCTCTGTTTTCTGCTTACAATGCTTTCCTCCAGCTCTGGCACAGAGCAGGCCTGCAGTTTATATGTGATGAATACATGAATGAGTGAATAGTTAATTGACTCAAAGATAGAGCCAGGTATTGATTTAATAAAAATCACAACCAGGCCTTTATCTTGTACTCTTCGGACAAAGAAAATGTATACGTAGATAAGAATCTTAAAAGAATCTGAAGCTTGGTGTGATTTCTAAGCAGCAGATATCCTGTTGCACAAATAAAATGGCAACTAAAAATTCCGTCCTTCAGATCTCACCTGCGTGATTCTCAGATGGTTTAGCAAACCTGAGGCATTTATAATTCAGAAGAGTCTGAAAGTTGTCTGGTGCCTTGCATGCCCAATAGAATGATTACCTTTGTGCTTGACAACCTCTTCTGACTGCAATACTATTATGAGCAAGAGGATACATATATTAATATTGGTCAGTTGTGTCAGTCAGGGGCCCAGCAAGCAAGAAGCACTTAGCTCCCTCAAAAGGGATGAACTAAATAGTGCTTAAGAATGTAAAACAAGTAGCTAGTGGGAAGGAGCCGCATAGCACAGGGAGATCAGCTCAGTGCTTTGTGACCACCTAGAGGGGTGGGATAGGGAGGGTGGGAGGGAGACGCAAGAGGGAGGAGATATGGGGATATATGTATATGTATAGCTGATACGCTTTGTTATACAGCAGCAACTAACACACCACGGTAAAGCAATTATACTCCAATAAAGATGTTAAAATAAATAAATGAATAGCGTTTAAGGAAGAGACTATTTACAGAGGTGTGGGCAGGCTTAGGGGAACCAACAAAGCATGGTGAGGCATCCAGGAATTAGCAGCAGTGGGAAGCTGTTACTACCCGGAGGTGTGAGGAAGCGAGGGAAGGGAACGGTGCAGAGAAATCTAATAAAAATGGGTGCCCCGGAGGAGGGGCCGCCATCAGGAGCTGAAGCCATGGAAGAACGCGGCCACTGCCAGGACCTTCGAGCCAGGGGTGGAGCCAGGGAGAAGAAAATCCTGGATCCTCTGTCCCCTGATGACCCGCTGAAAGCCAGAGCAAAGAGAGTTTGAGGCGGTCTCTGGAGGTCAGTTCCTGGGGCCCGGAGCAAGCCGAGAAGTGCGAGGTTGGCTTTGCGAGGGGGATGGGGGGGCAGACAGAGAGTGGCCAGGATGCCTTTGATTTTATAAAGCACTCCCTGTGTGCCACTGTTTTAAGCTCTGCGCATATTAATTCAGTCAATCTCTACAACAACCCCATAGAGAAAGCACCAATATTTTCCCCTCTTGTAGATGAAGAAACCGAAACATAAAAAGGTTAAATAACTTGCCCAAAGCCCCATAACTTGTCAGTAGGAGGAGGAACTAAAGTTCAAACCCAGGCATTCTGATTCCAGAGCCATTCACTTCACTCTAGCGCATCAGAATTCCGAAGGATAGTCTCCATCTGGGGGTGAAGATTCAAGGTTTCTGTGCTCTTGCCGGGAACAAATCACCAGTGCAGGAACTATATACTTCTCCCCAGAAATACAATAAATACTAACTAGCTCTTTGGAGATTGGGAAAATTCAGTTAATTTTATATATACTGGGAATATATTGGGAATCTATCTTCCAATAAGCTCTGTTTTGGGTTACTGACTAATTGCCGTGGTGATTCTAAATATTTGAGCATTAATTAGGCACTTTGATTAAGGATATAATTGAAACCAAACACAAAAAAGAAAAAAATATCTGTAAGTGTGTCCACACCATCTAGCCAGATATTAATATTAGAGATGGAGTTAAAGAATTTTTAGTGGAGGGAGAGAACGCACGCAAGATCTGTAAGCCTCACGTTCACCCGTTTGCTCCATGACTTTGAAATTCCAATATTTGATATAGGCTTGAGAATTGAAACTGAGTCTGAAAACAGAGTAATATCAATCATATCTTATTTCTATGTAAAATAATTTACAGTTGTAAAATTTCCCTTGCTGTAAATTTGGGGAATACAGATGTACAAAAGAAAGAAAAGAAAAACCAACTATAAAGTCATCATCTAGAAAAAAAAATAGCTCTGCACTTGGTGTGTCACCCTGACCGTGTCTGTGTGTATTTACAGAATTGAGATCATACTGAATGTACTGTTTTGAACTTTACCTATAATAATTAGTATTTTACAAGCATCTTTCTGTGTCATTAAATATTTTTTCTCATTTTATTTTCTATGATAAGACTTTCTTTTATAAGAATAGACCCCATTTTATCTATTTAATCCCCTAAAGCTGGACATTTTGGTTGCTTTCAATTTTTCTCCATGATAAACAACATCCTCACAACCAAACCTTTGTATTATTCTTGTAGGGAAAGTATCTGTGAAGTTATTTTTTCCCTATTTGACATTCTTGACACCACTAACCTAAAGTCAGGGATTTTCTATTAGCATCTGGCTGTTTTACATGGCTAGGTTTGGAGGATGACAGATCTTTGAGACTTTAATGAAATTGACTCAGCTCACCAGTATACATCAGAAGCTTTAATCTATATCCTAAAATCCAGTTTTGAAATGTCAGTTTCATTCTTGCTTAACTGAACTTAATACTGGATAATTTTTAAAAGAACCTAAAATTAAAAAAAAAAAAATACATGTAGGTCAAAATCATCTTTCTGCTAGGAAAAAAAAAAAAAAAAAAAACCTCTTGCACAGTGGGCTGAGCACTTTCAGTTAAGGAAATGTGGCTCATGAAAGCAGACCTCTTTGTTTCATTTGCTAGCCTAGGCAGTAGCTAGCTATATTAGCTTGCAAAAAAAAAAAAAAAAAAAAAAAATCCCTCACAGACCTGTAAGTCTATAAAAAGAATGTAAGTGTCATGCACTGTGGTGGCTTCTCTCTGAAGTCCTAAAGGCATTTTTAGATGCTTGAGCAGTTCAGTCATAAGATGAAAGGACTTTGATCTTTCTTGCTAACTTAGCATGAAAAGAAATTAAGAAACTGGTCCTTTATGATGATGGTATTAATTCTAAGCAAATGTACTTGCAAAATTCAGGGACATGTCAGTATCCTAAATGGAAAAGTAAAGTATGGGGGGAGGGGGGAAAGTGATCTAATTTCTCAATCTAAGGGAGAGACATCCAATTATCGGGGCCAAGGATGCTTCCTCATTTAGTACAACTGCTGAGAAAAGGGTCCTTCCTCCTAGATCCTGCTACGTTTTCCTGTTTTAGGAATATGGCTCAAGCTGCAGGCTACTAATTGCTACGTTTTGTGTTATTTTCTCATTTCAAAGACTCTTTGTCGAAGGTGTTTAGAAAAGTCTTGCTAGGCTATCAGCCATTTAAGATTCAAAATGAGGAACATGTCTTCCTTTAGGAAAAATAAAATAATACATCCTACTGTGTGCCACGGTTTGCATGGATTATGCCCTTATTCCCAAAACAACCGTAAGCGGGAGAATCCTCTGAGATCCTCTGAGAATCTGAGAGCTAACAGAGCATCTGCCAGGTCACAGAGCTAGAAAGTGGCAGGACCAGGCTTTCAACCAAGTCTGTCTGACCCTAAAGTTCATGCTATTTTAAATATACTCTCTCTATATATATATACCATAGAGTGACATACTTAGGGTGTACACCCTATTATAATGTACTATTATTGTAGCAGACAGTTATTCTTTTTCAGCTGTCTGGCATTCAGTCGTACTCTTCCCCAGTTTCCTTTTGGATGGCTCTCCTCTTTGAACATTGGTTTAATGGGAAGGCAGTTCTCACCTACCTCCCACTACAGTAGCCTAGAAGGTCAGATCATTCCCTTTCAGGCCCCCTGGTACAGCTAGGAGACAGTCATGTGACCAAGGTGCCCTTCAGATGCCGTTCTGAGAGGTTATGCTCATCAGAGCAGTAGATGTAGCCTAGGGATAAGATGTGGACTTTCCTCTCCAGCCCCAAGAGCCCCTTCATTCCGGTCCATTTCCTATCTCAGGTCCTCTAGCCCCTCATTGACTCTGTGAACGTCTCTCTCCCTCCAATAAATTCTCTTTCACCAAGTGGCAAGCGTTAGTTTCTAAGGTTTACAACCAAGAGTCTCAGCTGATATTATCTCTCACTTTTATGGGTAACTGGCCAGAAAATAACCCATGGTGCTGAAATCTGTAATAGAGTTTCAAGGGACCCTCTGAAAATTATTTCTGGGATATTAACAGCAATATATTCATTTAGATCAATAAGAGGTAGATAAATTATTAGGGCCAAGTATTGTGCTTAATGATTACCTTCACCCTTTAACCCATTTGTATTTGGGCTGTCCCCACTGACCATTTAGAGTTTTATAACTGTAAGGGACCCTGGTGATCATCTAGACTAACACCCTCATTTCCCTTTTATGAGGCTGCTTCCTCATCAGCCGTGAGAAGGATATCACATTCTCTTTACCCTTTGGACTTCAATACTCACAGTGTCACTTCCAAGGCATCCATTGTCCCTTTTGAACATTAGCCCAAAGTTATTAAGCTTAATGCACAGTTGCTTAATGCATAGGGAATGACAAAATGGTCACTGAAAGAAATCTATGCTTCTCATTTATTCTATTTTGTGGGGTTTTAATTTTAAGTGGCCTTTCCTGCTAAGTCTAAGGAGTTTTATTTTAAAATAATAATAATAAAAGGAAGGGAGAAGTATGTCATTAAGAAAAAAAAGAAGAAATGAAATCTGCAAATCATTTAAGTGATTTAGAATGGCAAAAGATAACTAACTGAAAACCAGAGAAAACAGCAACAGTTCATAATTCTACCTGGCAGCATAGGGCAGCCTGAAATATGGGTCTGACAGGCTGATCCTCTTGGGAGCGCCTTATTAGGCATTTACTGCGAAATGATTATATGCTCCAGTTAAACATGCGTCCATGTACTGTGATAGTAGGAGCACACTCAGGAGTAAGGCATACAGGGGCTGGGAGAACCAAAGTTTCTATTGAGGTTAGCAAAAGCTCCAGGACCTGACAGATAGGACTGGGTTAGGAGATGCCCAGATATATGGTTAAATATTATTTCTGGGCATGCCTGTGAGATCGTTTCAGGAAAAAGCATTTGAACTGGTAGACTGAGTAAAGAAGACTGCTCTTCCCGACATGGCGTCATCCAACCCACTGAGGGCCTGAATAGAACAAAAGAGCAAAGGAAGGTTTCATTCTCTCTTTCTGCCAGACTGAGCTGAGACATTGTTCTTCTAGTGCCTTTGGACTGGGACTTACACCACTGACACTTCCTGGTTCTCAAGCCCTCAAGCTCAATTGGACTTTATACTACCAGCTTTTCTGGGTCTCCAGCTTGCAGATGGCACATCATGGGACTTCTCAGTCTCCATGATCACATGAACCAATTTCTTACACTAAATCTCATTACAGCTAGATACATGAGAGAGAGAGAGAGAGAGAGAGAGAGATGATAGATGGATAGAGTGATAGATAGCTGGATAATCTCTTAAAGGTTCTGTTTCTCTGGAGAACCCTGACTAATACACTGAGCTTCAGCAACTGGTACTCACACAAGTGGTGGTACAGTTTTTTAAACACAGTGTCAAAAGATGTTGTAAGCTTAGAAGCAGTTAGGGGATTGTTTGAGGGAGTCCAGAGTTGAAAATTTCAGGCAGAATGTTGTAACTGCCAGTGAAGGTAGAATTCTTTCGTGGTTCTTGAGATTGTACTAATGTAGAAAGACTCCTAACTCAGGGTGGGGTTCTAAGAAGGAAGAGCTCAGCCGGGTCTCAGAGATCTAGTCAGAAAATGAGTATCTTCATTTTGCACAATAATTCATAGCTAATTTTACTACATGATAATGTTAACCAATAAATATCATCTATCATTAATCTTTAAACCAGAGTTCTAGTCCCAGAGGCAGACGGGGTGCTAGGCAGTATAGTTTTAACTATGTGGGTGCTGGAGACAGATTGCCCAATTCAAATTCCATCTCTGCCACTTATTAGGAGATTGGCTTCTGCACTGTTTAATCCTTTTAAAAATTAGTATCCTCATCTGCAAAGTGGTAGTAACATCAGTACTTACCACAGATGGTTATGAGGATTAAAAGAAGAAATGCATTTAAGGTACTGGGCATATAGTAGGTGTTAAAAAAATGTTAGCTATTATATTAATGGGGAAGCCTATGGAAAGGGTAGGTGCCTGCTATAGACTGAAGGTTTGTGTTCCCCCAAAACTCATATGTTAAATCCTAACTCCCAATGTGATAGTATTTAGAGGTAGAGCATTTAGGAGTTGATTAGGTCACGAGGGTGCAACCCTGGTGAATGCGATTAGTGCTTTTATGGAGGAGACTTCAGAGAGCTCTCTGGTTCCTTCTGCCACGTGAGAACACAGTGCAAACATGGCCATCTGGGAACCAGGAAGCAGGTCCTCATCAGACACTGAATCTGCTAGTGCCTTGATCTTGGACTTCCCAGCCTCCAGATCAGTGAGAAAGAAATTTCTATTGTTTATAAGTCACCCAGTCTGTGGTATTTTGTTATAGCAGCCCAAAGAGACTAAGTGCCTAAATCTATAGTCTTGGTTGGGGGGCCGGGGGGATGTTATAACTCAGAGACTTTAAACACATCTTGGGCTATCTCTACCATGACAGCTAGTGAGCCTGGTTGACCATATAACCTATTCTAAAACCTCAGGCTATATTTGCTTCCTACGCTATTTCCAATTAACCCAGAAACTGGGGCAAACCTGAGGCTGCCAGTCAGGTCTGTCAGGGAATGCAGATGAGAGCAGTGAGACAGGTCAAAAGCAGAGAGACCAAGTCAGGGGCTTAATGTTATGCTGCTATCTTTTTGGCTTTAGAGATAAGGTAGCTTTGCTGTGATTGTTTTAAATGGATAACCACACTAATGCCTCACCTGCTATAATTAGTTTGAATATTTTCATTTTGCACAATAATTCATAGCTAATTTTACTACATGATAATGTTAACCAATAAATATCATCTATCTTTAATATGTCCTGGTGGGCAATCGTTAAAATTTCCCATCTGATTTTTTGACTGAGCCAGGTGAACTTGATCAGGCAATTTGTTAGCAGAGCTGAAATATAGTCAAAAAGACTCTCTTGGCTTAGAGTTTGCATTTGTTTTTCTTTTATCTTTTCCCCAGTCATAAATCTTTGATGGGGAAGAGAGTGAAAAGGGAATGAAAAAAAAAGAAGCATTTGAAGGGATCTCTCACTCCCCACACATCCATCCTCGGAGCTGGGCAGCAAAGATTACAAATCATACTACACAAATCAAAAGTCTCTCACAGCTTCCACAGAGGAAACCATTGTCTAAATATATTCTTAGGGCTCTGTTCTCCCCCAAACACTGCTCATCATGAATGGGCTCTACTCAGAGGAACATGGCATTCTGACTTGGGAATCAATGAGAAATTATGAAAAGTACAACACTTTGCATTTTATGGTGTTGTATGAGAATGACAGAACTGGGAATCAGAAGCCTGGGAGTCCTCATGCTAGATGACTTGCTGCCACTCTGGGTCTCGGCATCATGGTCCCTAAAGAGGAAGAATGACTCGTCTTGGAGAACAAATGGTCTCTAAACACTTTTGGGCTATTATGTTATCTGATTTGCATGGCACAGCTTTTCCCATCATTCCCATTAAAGCTATCCATGTCCTTTTATTTAAAGCCTAAGCAGTATACAATTAAGTTTTATTAATTTTCATTTTTAAATTGGATTATTTAAAAAACTTGGGTTTACGTCTATTTATTCTTGGGTTCATATCCACTTATTTTCTGTTTTCCTCACCTGCTTTATTTTCTTTTGCTTCTCATTTCTTGACTTATTTTGAATAAACCCAATATTTGTAGTCTATGTCTTCCTCCTCTATAAACTGCTTAGTTATACATTCTTTTACTAATGTACAGCTTTGATTTATCACAAGTTAATGTAAGTACTTTTAGGACTTCACAGATAACACAGGGACTTTAAAATACTTTAACTCCATTTACTCCTTCTGCCTTTTCTGTTATTGTTATTATGTATTTTCATTCATACATAGAATAAAACCTCACATACTTTTTTGCATGTTCGATATTTGCTTATATTTATTCACCTATTTAACCTTTATTTTGCTCTTCATTCCTTCCTATATTCATGTTTCCTTCTGGGATCATTTTTCTTTCTTTTTTTAATTAATTAATTAATTAATTAATTAATTAATTAATTAATTAACGGCTGCGTTGGGTCTTCCTTGCTGCGCGCGGGTTTTCTCTAGTTGTGGAGAGCGGGGGTTGCTCTTCGTTGCGGTGTGTGGGTTTCTCATTGTGGTGGCTTCTCTTGTTGCGGAGCACCGGCTCTAGGTGCACGGGATTCAGTGGTTGAGGTACGTGAGCTAAGTAGTTGTGGCGCACGGGCTTAGTTGCTCCGCGGCATGTGGGATCTTCCCAGACCAGGGCTCGAACCCGTGTCCCCTGCATTGGCAGGCGGATTCTTGACCACTGCACCGTCAGAGAAGTCCCTGGGATCATTTTTCATCTGCACTTTGGTATTTCTTTTAGTGTAGGTCTCCTAGTGAATGAATTCACTCAATTTTTGTTTGTCCAGAAACATCCTTATTTGACCTTAAGTTTTAAAGAATATTTTTACTGAATATAAAATTACATGTTGGCATTTTTCTTTCAGTACTTTAAAGATATTTTCCCACCGTCTTCTGACTTTCATCGTATCTGTTGAGGAGTAACCTGTAAGTTTTAATGTAACTATTTTATGTTATTACAAATTATGCTATAATAAATGTATTATATGATAATACATAATTAACATAAATATATTATTTTACATATATAACCTTTAAGAATATATATATACATATATATATTTAATTTTTGACTGCTTTCTAGATTTCCTCTTTGTTTTTTCAGAAACTTTATATTCTGAGCTTGGGTGAAAGATTTTCTGTTTGTTTGTCCAAATATGCTTCTTGGGTTTCATAAGGCTTCTTGTGGCCAACATCTTTTATTAGTCTTGGAAAATGTTTACTTTTAACCCTTCAAATACTTTTTCTTTCTTTTTCTATTTCTCCTTTCTTCTCACCATGTCCCATATGTCCTTATGCTCTTTTCTACTTTCTATCCTTTTAGTTCTCTGGGCTTCACCCTCAATATTTTCTAGCAATTGGTCTTCCAATTTGTTAATCAACTTTCCTTCTATGTCTAATCTGATAATAAACCATTCTATTGAGGTCTTAATTTCTGCTACTACATTTTAATTCTTTAATTTATATTTTGTTTTTAAAATAAATTCCAGGTATCTAGTGAATTTATCCATCTTGACACCTATTACCTTGAACATATTAATTACAGCTATGTTAAAGTTCATTTCTAATAACACTGAAAAATGGATCATCTGCAGGTCTGTTTCTATTGTCAGTTTTTCTCTTGGTTCTTTTTCTTGTCATACCTGGTAATATTTTACCAATGGACAGACACTTTTTTATGATAAGCATTAGAAGCTCTTGATGCTATATCCTTCCACAAAGAGTTTATCTTATCCTCTGGTAAGCAGATGGAGAAGTAGCAGATAACTTTAATCCAACAGGCGCTGAACTGGCTGAAGGTTGGATTATAGTTTTCCAGACTTCTGTCCACCTCTAGTTTGTCTGTGCTCCTGAAGTGTCATCCTCAGAGATTTTACTAGTGTGATGGAACAACAACTATATGCAGTCTACAGTGCCTTACAAGAGGTGGAAGACATTACAAAAGACCTACCTGAGTCATTGTGCAACACAAAAAAACCACTATTTGGGGTCTAGAATAGGTGTGTGACATACAGGACCCCCATGGACATCAATAGTGACCAAGGAATCCGCTTAATCTGCCATGAAGTCCAGAAATGGTCTGATAAAAATGACATACAGTGGCTTTTCCACCTGCCTTACAACCCCACTGCTGCTGGGCTAATTGAAAGGGTGAATGGACTACTTAAACAACAGTTGAGATGGGAAACCCACTCTCAACATGTGGACGCATCCCAGGAGCAGTGTCCCAGTGCTTGTACCATGTTAACCCAGAGGAAAGTAGTCAACACAATCCGAGTTCAACTTTCCGTTGCATCTATCAGTTGGGACAATAGCTCGTTTTTGCCCTTGCCACAGGATCTACCCCAAGGGGAACACATTATAAAGTGGCCCTGTGTGACAGGTTAAGTCCCTGGTGGTTTGGGTTTGCTACCCCGTGGGGAATAGGATTAGAAAGGGCCTTACAGATTTCACCCATCTTCTACTCGGACCCACCTAAGACTACTACAGTAATTAATATGGGCCCCCTACTGGAGAAAATTACATTAACTTTGTTGGTCTATTGTTATACCACCTTTTCAGCATTTGGCACCGGCTGTGGGGACTGAGGATGGACAGGCGGTTTGGTACTGCAGCACAGGACAAACCACAGGCAGGGGTGGTTATTATCCCAGAATGTTGCTACTGCTTGTATTTTGTTAAATGGTCATGGTCTTCCCTGTACTGTGCCTGTTAAACATCTTGCATTTCATCCCTAGTCTGAGCGGAGGGAATCTGTTTGCAGACTGAGCAAAAACAGTGGCCTCACTGCGAAATGAGTTTGATCACTGGGTCTACAGCGAGATGCCATTGTTGTCCTCTGGACTTCCATGAAAAATTGATAAGCACCTGGCTACAAAGTGTGCCCACGTCTTGGGCTCTTGATACTCTTTTAGCTGTTGTTTGTATTGCATTTGTGGTGTTTGGTGCACTGCTATATGCCTGACCCCAGGGATATCGCAGAAGAGGGGCAGACCAAGATTGTGAGGGTCGTGCAGGGTATGTAGGGGTGGAGTGTGTGGTCAGGCCACTCAAGATGGCTGTTCTCTTCTCGGTACATCCCCTGCTTGACCAGTCCCTGATTCACTCACATGATTATCCCGTCATCTTAATTATAGGGCTTAATTATATGTTTCTGGCAACTGATAAGCCCACTGGACGTCAATTCCACCTATAACTGGTAGTCTCCTTCTCCCCTGAGGAGCAAAGACTGCTGCCGTGTCATGCCTGCCATCTGCCCACATGGTGTGGTGCCGCTCCAGGACCTTTGTGTAAGATCCCCCTGTCCAGTAACTCATTGATGTCTCAAAAAAAAAAAAAGAAGAGTGTTACTGTGATAGTTTTTAAAAGATGGTTGTGAATCCTTTGACCCCACTCCTATTGAGAAGTGAGGTCTATGACCCCCTCTCTTTAAATTTGGGCAGATTTGTAACTGCTTCAACCAACAGATTACAGCAGAAGTCATAAATGGCCATTCAACTTCTGCCTTGTGATCCAGGAACACTTGCTTAAAGCCCTGAAACACCATCTAAAATATCCAAGTACTCTGTGACTTCCGTGTTGGCTAGACCACACATAGGAATTCTTGTGAACGGTCCTATCTCATCCTGTCCTTTAGAGGTTCCTTCCCAGGTTCCATGTACATGCCTGAAGACGCCATCTCAGAAGCTGATCTCTCAACCTCACCTCTTCTTGCTCCCCGACTGAAATCCCAGACACCAAGGAATAGAGGAGAGTCATCACCACTGTGTCTTTTCTGAATTCCTGATCCACAGACTCTATCAGCATTATAAAATGGTTGCTAAACATCTACCTAGTCCAGTAAAATATACCTCCTTTGCTCCCATTGCTTCAAGATTGTACTCTCTGCTTACCAGCTGTTAAACCCATCATGAATTATAGGAATCTGTGCATCATGGAATCTTCAGTTGACACAAGACGATCTAGTCTAACCTGCCACCCAAATCAGATATTCCCATCTCTAAAATGTTGTTATATAACTCCTGCCAAGCAATTTATTGCTCTTGGCAAACTGAATTAGAAAATTTCAAGAAAATACAACCAGTTAGCAAAGACTGTCTTAAGAGTGATTTAATAATATTTGCTATTAGAGAGGGGCTGGGAAACGAAGAAGAATGAGACTTAGTCACTGGCCTCAAGGGCATCACAGTCTTTCATGGAGAAAACATACTCACAACTAACTATCCTCTAATGTTATAAGAGATAAAAATGTACAAAGAATGACACATCTATAAGGAGGAATAATTTTAGTTAGGTATATGGGAAGGTCCAACAGAGAAAGTGACATCTAACTTGCCCTTTTTCCTTAGTTGATGTGGTTTCCAAGTCCTTCCATGTCCTAATCGCCACCCCTCATCTGGACACTATCTAGTTTTTCAGTTTCCTGGGAAATATAAATTGCCTAATATTTTTAAATAGTCTACTTGAATGTGTTACTTCTATTTATTTTATTCTATTTATTCCATTCTAATATTTCATCAGCATTTTTATCATCTGGGTCATAGTTGGTCCATATACAGCTTAAAGTATATTTAAGAATCTTGGGACTTCCGTGGTGACACAGTGGTTAAGAATCTGCCTGCCAGTGCAGGGGACGTGGGTTAGATCCCTGGTCCGGGAAGATCCCACATGTTGCGGAGCAACTAAGTCCGTGTGCCACAACTACTGAAGCCCACGCGCCTAGAGCCCGTGCTCTGCAACAAGAAGCCACTGCAGTGAGAAGCCCGCATACCACAACGAAGAGTAGCCCCTGCTTGCCGCAACTAGAGAAAGCCCGCGTGCAGCAGCAACAAAGACCCAAAATGCAGCCAAAAATAAATAAAATTAAAAAAAAAAAAAAGAATCTTTTCCACCTGGGTTATTTTGAAATCAGGTTTTGGTGCCATTTGTATTTTGCACCTGCATTCAGGACTTTAATTCTACATCTGAGTCCAGTGTTTCAGCATCTGTAGACTTTTGTGGGGGAATGGGATAGAGTGGAAAATTTCTGATCTCAAATTCTAACAAATGAGCTCTTCCAGGTCTGTGTCTGTTGCAAATTTAATGAGAAAGCCTTGTGTGACTTTCTCCAAGGTGGTGATTAAAAATGTTGACCAAGACTGAACCATGTAAACTAGGCTTGGACAAAAATATATTAATGCATTTCTCCTCTTAGGGGACTGATTTGCATTTTAACAGTGGCCTTCTGGAGAATAGATATCTTTACCCAAAGAAATGATGTAGATGATAGGAATATTAGGCATGATAGATGGTCACTTTGGGAGATGTTATTAGGCATGGAGTCCTTTCATGCTTCTTAAATCAGACTCTCTGGGCAGCCTTCCATGCAGCCTATTTTGATGTGTCTCCATCATTCTCAAACTCTCCTGCATACTGGAATCCCCTGGAGAGCTTTAAAAAGTACAGAAGCCTGGGTCCCACCCCTAGTGGCCTGGTCTTTGGTAGTTTGGGAAGTTAACCAGGTGATTCTAATATGCTGTGAAAGTAGAAAACTGCTGCTTTTGCAGAAATTCATTAATTCTAGAAGAAAGAGTATGGGGTTAAAGGTCAAACCAGGATAGATTTGAACTCTGTTGCTTAATAGATTTTTGACTTGGACAGATTGCATCATCTGAGCTTCAGCTTCTTTATCTATAAAATTGGGGCTAATAAGACCAAAATGCAAGGTTATGGGAAGGATTAAAAGAGATAATGTGTTTAAAGTAACTAGTGCATAGTAAGCAAATTATGGATGTCACCCCTCTCGTCTTTCTTCCAAGAGTCCCCTGAGTTGATCTATAGAACAAGGTCAACTATGACTGGAAGACAGATTCGATGCTTAACCTCTCTTTGCTGGTGCCCCTCCAAAGATCAGATAACCTGACCTTTGGTGACCTGTCCCTGAACTCTTCTGCCTCATGGAATGACTTATTCATCATTTAAAATGCACAAAAGTAGCTTAACTGAGAAATAAAACATATAATTGACTTTAAATTGCCAAATAGAAATGTTTCACTTTCCAGTTTGTAACAGAAACTGGAGGGCCTCAGAAATGCATCCTATTGACTTGAGTTGTGGCTTTGTCCTGACGGCCTTCTGAGACCTGTTTATGGGGAAGAATGCACCCCAGCCAAATAGTCAGCATGCCATTGATGTG
The DNA here is from genome assembly GCF_009873245.2 of Balaenoptera musculus. NCBI lineage: Eukaryota > Metazoa > Chordata > Mammalia > Artiodactyla > Balaenopteridae > Balaenoptera > Balaenoptera musculus. The sequence goes on from NC_045792.1 coordinate 81,840,191, forward strand.
TATCAGAGAGACAGAAAAAGACTAAAGTGTTATAGTCCACTATTAGTCTAATAAAAAAAGTAGTTCAAGAAAAAAAAAAGAAAATTTTCACTTTCCAACTGTGGCCATAGAAGAGCATGCACTGACCAAGTTTCATCAATAAGCCCTTCTTTCTCATTAAGAAAACTTTTCATGAATGTGGAATTTTTTGTGGGTATGAAACTCAGCAAGAAAAATATGTACTAGACAAAGCTTTTATTATTTTTTTAGCTATTCCTTTTGGAAAATCCTAACCAAAATACCAGATAGAATAAGAGTTCTCAACATCTGAACAGCTAAATGGTTGTTTGAAAGAAAAGGTTAACTGATGTGTAGCATGTGTAGTGAAATTGTATGTGTTCTTAAGTTTTTGAAATGTAAAGATATAGAGTCAGAAGTCAGAGTATAGAATTTAAATTTCACTAAAGTTTTAATATTATTAAAGCCTATTGTTTCATTTACATCCTTTCCTCAACTCAAAGATACACCTGTAATTGTTTAAATAATATGAGCAAACAAACCCAAATTTATTTAATCTTATCTCCTCTCTTGCCTCTGTCCTCTCTTCTTATTTCATCTCATTCATTCCAAAAACATTTATTGAGCTCCTAGTATTCCTTAGGCATTAAGAATATAAAGATAAATCAGATACATGGTCCCTGACTTCGAAGAGCTCACAATCTAGCATAAAAAATAATCAAAACCAAACATAGTTGATGAAAACTGAAGAAGGTGTGTAGTCTAGTTAACAGTATTGTAGCAATATCAGTTTCCAGGTTTTGTTATTGTACTACAGCCATGTGAGTTGTCAGTGTTGGGGGAAGTTGAGAGAAAGGTACATGCTACTATTTTTACAACTTCCTGTAAGATAATTGTTAGAAAATAAAAAGTTAAAAAAATCCAGCATGGTAAGATAAATACTAGAGTAGGGCAGATTTTTTTCAGGATAACAATAAGAAAACATGATCCTACAAAGAGAATGATGGAAAGCTTCACAAAGGAGATGGTAGGAAATCTGGCTCCTGAAAGATGGCTAGAAAATTCCCTGCTGTCTTAGTTTCCTATGGCTACTGTAACAAATTACCACAATCTTAGTGGTTTAAAACAACAAAAATGTATTCTCTTGTAGTTCTGGAGGGCAGAAGTTCTGAATCAGTCTGCTGGGCTAAGTCAAGGTGTCAGGAGGGCTGGTTTCTTCTAGAGGCTCTAAGTGGAAAAACAATTCCCTTGCCTTGTCTAGATTCCTGAGGCTTTCCACACTCCTTGGCTTGTGACCTCTTCCTCAAATCACTCCAACCTCTTGCTTCAGCCATCACCTCTCCTATTTCATCTTTTCCCTGCCTCCTTCTTATAAAGACCCTTGTGATTACATTTAGGGCCCTTGTGAATCACCTAGGATGATTTCTCCAACTCAAGATACTTAATCACAGATGCAAGTCCCTTTTGCCCTGTAAGTTAACATTTACAGATTCCAGGGATTAGGACCTGGATATCTTTGGAAGTCCTTATTCAGCCTCTCAGATCTGACAAGGGCAGTATTTTGGGGGCTTTACAGCTGTGAAAGACAATTTGCCCAGGTGAGGAATGATTAGTAGTTTACCATGCCTGGAATACAGAGATGGGAAGTACTGGGATATAAGACTATGAAGACAGATGGGTCTATTGGTCAGCTTGGGCTACAACAACAAAACACCACAGACTGGGAGATTGAAACAACAGAACTTCATTTCTCACAGTTCTGGAGTCTGGAAGACCAAGAGCAAAGTATTGGCAGATTTGGTTTCTCCTGAGGCCTTTCTCCTTGGCTGGCAGTTGGCCATCTTCTCGCTGTATCTTCACATGACCTTTCTCTCTGTGCTTTAATAGCCCTCGTATCTCTTTCTCTTTCTTATAATGCCAAGAGTCATATTGGATTAGAGCCTACTCGTATGACCTCATTTAATCTTAATTATCTTTAAAGGCCCTATCTCCAAATATAATCACACTCTAAGGTACTGGGGGTTAGGACTTCAATATATGAATTTGGGGAGGATATAATTCAGTTCATAACAATTGGGATCAAGTTTTGAAGAACCTTGACTCTGACCTGCCTAGTAACCTTGATCTTGAGAGTTATAGTGAACTAAGAAAGGCTTTTAAGAGGATTAGAATGACAAAATCAGATTGTTTTTTAGGCCAGTAACTCTGAAAGTAGAAGGAAGAAGGAAGCAGCGACCTGTAGCAAGGAGAACAGGTAGAAGCTTGCTGGTATTTAGGCAGCACATGTCACAGGGGAGGTACTGAAGGAGGTAGTGTTGGCACTCTGTGAAGACAAGGGCAATGGAAACATCAAAATTGTCCCTGTTTTCTCCCACCACAGACTCATGGAATCCTGAATAAAATATTATAACAAAACTACCTTTTTGAGGGGGCTGCATAGCTGAATTTAAAATAAAGCCCAGTTGCCAGAAATCGGGCAGGAAATCAGAGCCACAGTGGTAAGAAGGGCCTGGCACTGCATGGGTATCAGATGAGATATTGCACCTATGATCTGGGAGTGGATGTTTTAAAGCCCATGTAGGGGATAAGACCCACCTTTGGGTCCAAAAGATTATGGAGTCTATAAATCCAAGAACTTCAAAACACTGTCCTGCCTATGGAAGAGGAACTAGATAAACTTGGATCCCTTATTCTGGGAAGCCATAAGAAGCTTGTGATTATCCAAGAATGTAGATGGAGGAGAGTAGAGGGTGTACTCTTTAAGAAATGGAACCACTGATCCTACTTTAAAAGACTTTAAAAGGTCTGAATTTATTTTTCACGTGTTGCAAGGGAAACCGAAACTAAGAAATTAACTTCAAAACTTCCTCCAGGACTGTTGAAACCCCTAGGGCAAAAAAGGATTAAAAAATGGAATGGACTAAAGAGAGAAAAAAAATGAGAAAATGAGATGACCAAACAACATCCCAACATCTGAATAATAGGAGAGCAAGAAGAAAAAATGGAGGACAGTCTAGCCTGAAAGAAATAAATCAAGAAATTTTCCGGAATCCAACGAGTATGAGTCAAATGGAAAGAGTCCACCAAGTACCCAGAGTAATGAATTTCAAACACTAGGGACCAAAGTTTGTTTTTTTTTTTTTAATAAGTTTTCAGAAAGAAAAACATAGAATTTATATAAATAATCAGAATGGTTTCAGGGTGTGTGTGTGTGTGTGTGTGTGTGTACACAAAAGACAACTAATCCTCTTCTTTCAAAGCACAAAGTCAATAAATAATGCTTAGTAGTGGAAAGTGGAGGAGTGGCAGTGTATGTATATTTTTTAGAAATGTAAAGTAAAATGCCAAAAAAATTCATCTAAAATAGTTGAAAGGGACTACCTTTGGATACAGCTGGGAATTGGTGTCTTTCTTGTTCTTTATTTCTATTTCTGGACCCTTGTCCCTCCCTTCACCCTCCCACCACACCATCTTTGGACCACACCATTTTTTCCTTCTCCCTGTTTCAGCCACCTATCCCCTAAACACTACTCTCAATCACTGAGGATTTTAGCAATCAGCTCACTGTCTTTCCCTCCACTGTTATTCGTGCCATTATCCCTGGAAATTTCAATATTTACACCCTGCCTCTCATTTCCTTGACCTCATTACATCCTACAAACTTTCATCTGTAAACCTCTCAACACCTTCCATGGTCTGATCCTAGGACTTGAAAGTATTAATAATTTCACCACTTCTAAAAGTTTGAGTGTCAAATACCCCATACTCTAAACATTAAAATCTTAATTAATGAATACTTACTCCTGGCAAATTGCAAGCCCTATTTAAAATTTACCCTTATGTTTTAGCAGCTAAATAGAGCTGTAGACAAAATAAAACAACACAGAACAAGATCAAAAACTATACAGACTAGTTTCCTTTTAAACTGACAACTCAAATCTCAAGAAAACCTTCAGTACAGTCTGGAAATCTTATTACAGTCTATTAATTAATTTGCTTTTCTATTCTCTAAGATGATTATCTCACCTTGTGCTCTATTTTCAAAACTCCAAAATTGTTTCTTCCTTTTCACTTTCAGCTAATGATGGTGCCTTTTTATTTCACTCAAGAAAAAAAATGGCACTTGGAAGAGGCAGTTTTAGTTTAAATCCTAGTCTTGCCACCCATTAGCTGGGTGAACTACCTGGGCCAGTTACTTGTTCTCCCTGGGACTCAGTTTCCTCATCTATATAAGGGGGAAGATAATAATAACAGTATCTGCATATGAATGAGACATTGTTTATGCTTACAGAGAAAGAAACTGAAAACTGCCTCTTTTTTCCATTGTCAAGTCTTCTGTCCTACCAGCCCATGTACCCCTGGACCTTGCCTCTCTTCTGATACATGTACCTGTGGACCCTGCCTTTCCTTGTGCATATATCCATGGACACAGCCTCCCTTTCTGTTACAGTGGGTGAACTGCCCCTGCACCTATTTAAGGACAATCCTTCTACATGTGCATTGGACCTCATTCCCTCTCCCCTATTCAATGACTTTGTTCCTGCAATTATCTCTCCTCTATCACGTCTCATGTGTTTTTCTCTGTCTACTAGATCATCCCATCAGCATACAAGCATTCTGTAATATCTCCCATCTTAAACGTTCTCCTCTGATGTGGTGGCTCTCTCCATCTATCACTCATTTCTCTGCTTCTCTAGGTAGCAAAACTTCTTGAAAGAGCTGTCTATATTTGCTTTCCTTTTCCGCCCTGTTTTCAACCAATTTCAACACTTCTTGTCAAGGTTCATCTTAGAACATTCTAGTGAATTTCTGGCCTTATTTCATTGAATGTTTCAGAAACGTTATCTTTCTAGGCTTCTAGATTTTACTTGGTGCCTTAGTCTTTTTAGGCTGCCAAAATAAATACCATAGACTGGGTGGCTTAAACAACAGAAATTAATTTTCTCACAGCTGTGGAGGCTGGGAAGTTCAAGATCGTGGTTCAGGCAGGGTTCAGTTTCCAGTGAGGGCTCTCTCCCTGGCTTGCAGTATTCGAGTTTCTGCTCAAATATCACCTCCTCAAAGAGGGCTTCCCTGAACACCCCTCCCCAGCATCTAAAGTCACTTTCTTTGTGTGGTACCACTGTTTTCTATTTTTTAGTAGAGCATTGGGTTTAAGAGTCTGGAATCTGGAGCAGGCTGCTTTGGCTGAAACCCTCGCTCCATCACTTAAAATGTGTGACCTTGGCCAAGATACTTAACTTCTCCATGACTTGGTGGCCTCCTCTGTAAAATGAGGATAATGATAATACCCCTGTCCTATGAGTTAAATGAGTTAAATGAATTAAAATATGCAAAAAGCTTAGAATGTTGTCTGGTGAAATTTAATGGCTCAATAAATGTTAGCTATTATTTTTTATTCATATATGTCTATTGTCCCCAATAGAAAAACATAAAAACTCCAAGAGGACAAAGACTTTCTGCCTTGCTCACCACGGGATCCCCAGAGCCTAGAACACTACCCTATGCATAAGAGATGTTCCATATGTAATTGCTGAAAGAACGAATGGTTTCTTGGAAGAATTTCAGGCAGCGTGGTGGATGGTGTCCAATGCTTCAGACAGCTCAGCAGATGAGGACTTAAGCCATTTGTCTATCAGAAGGTCACTGGTGACTTGGGCGGTAATAACAGCCGTAATTTATTAAGGCACCTTGCTAAGTGTGCTAATCTACACAATGACCCTACAAGAAAGCCATTATTATCACCATTTTATAGATTACAGAGCATTTCAGCAGCTCTGTGGCACAGAAGCAAGACTGAAAAGGATTTAGAGATGAACAGGAATTAAAGATGTGGAGACAACTTTATTATGACTGGCAGCTTGTTTAAACATATTAACCTATATGAGGAAAATGAATTTAACTGATCAGAGACATAATCTATCAGCCAATGTTATCAAAGAAACCAGTACCACTGATGAAACAGGAGTGAGTAAAATATAAAATAAATCAAATTTCTCAATTTTATAAGTTTTTTTCTCTTGGGTCATTTTAACTGCTACATCACTGATGACCTCAGTTTCAGTTGTTCTTTGGATCAGAGATGATATATAAAAATTGCTGTCTTGTTAAGAACCTTACTGGATGAGAAATATCTTTTTACAAATCAAATTGCTGAAGAGATTCCAACTGGATTTGGAATCCACATTAACTCAGCCTGTGGCAGAATGACTTCAGAAACAAGTCCCTGGAACATTTGAGAATTTCCAGCCTGCACTTCTGCGAAGATTGGTGTGTTCTTTAGAACATAGGTAAGGAGCTAGGAGGAAATTTTCTAGGTAGGCCTACAAAAACAAGCTTTCTGATAGGTTGCAGTGATTATGAACTACATTTCTGAAAGCTGGGACTAGGGTTTGAATGTTTATATTGATCTTTCTTGGATAATTAAAGACACAGTTGCCCATATCAGAGAATCTGCCTTCTTCTACCTCGTTTTATATAGGTGGTATGACCTGGATTCTTTTCTATGTCCATCCTGCCTGTCACTTTTCAGAAGCAATAGCAATGAAGAGATCTAACAGTCACCCTGGCTATGGAATATTTTTAAATTTTTGATTTTTTGTTTTAAATGGGGGGCTGAAATACTATTGTTTGTTTTCAGGGCAATCGAGGACCATGAGCAATGCTCAGGTGGTGAAGTTGGATCCAGAGAAGGCACGGTGCATATCCACCAATGTGTTCATTTCTTTATCTGTGTTAGTTTTCACGAGCTATGTCTCCCCTCAGCCCAGCCTCCCTGTTTCTGTTTTTCATCAGCTGTTTACAGTTCTCCATTTCCCTATTCCTCAGTCCTAGCTGTTGGAGAATTGATAGGCCTGCTAGGGGTTGGCAGGGGCCAATGGGTGTTTAGAAAGTCTGGTTTGCCAAAGTAAGAAAGCTCATTTCATAATGTATTTCTCACTTGGAGTAAGGAAAATTAAAGCTGAAAAATAAAGCTCATCACCAGTCTTTTTTTTTTTTTTTTTAATTTAAAGCCTCCGTATTGCTGGGGTGACCTTTCCTGTTCTGTCCTGTGTTAACATTGCCATATGAATTTTAAGTCCTCCCCTGCCCCTGTAGCTATGTTAGCTTGGTAGTTAATTCCCAGGCTTCTGTTCTGAAGTGCTGCACTGTTCGTCTCAGCTCCGGGCCACAAGGGGTTAACTGAGTCTCCAGCGCCTTCCAAGTTGTAAAAGGAACTGCTGAAGCTGATCAATGACCACTGTTAAGACCTGGAAACCAATTATAAACCTGAAATTTGTGATGAACAAAGCCCTGAAACACTGGGATGAAAACTACTGAATTAGTCCAGTTCATTAAAATCATTAATAGTCATGAAATGAAAACCACCAGAGTCCAAAAAGGCTTAATGCTCTATCCATATTAATTAGATGGGAGCAAATCTGAACTGAAAAGCAGCACATGCTTTGTAGAATTAGCAATTGGTCTCTACAGACTACACAGATCTCTATTAAAATTCAGTTTAATTAAAATTGATCACGTTAAGAAACTGATGTGGTTAATTAACTGAATTCCTGGACTTCTTTTCATACATTTCACAGACGCCTGTACCCTGCTTTCCTGGGTGACACTTCATGTTGCACAGAGCAAATCTGATTGCAAAGGTTAACTCTCTGTGTTCCTGGAGAAGATACAGACCACAGAGGAGGGGTGTGGATGGGGGAGAGAACTCTACACTTTGTAGAGGATCAAACCCCAAGCTAGACTCCTTTGGAAAATTTGCACCCTTCGTGGTGTATAAATTAATGTGTACCTGGCAATGACAAAGAGGTTCTCTCTCCCAGGCTGCCGTCTCTGGAGGAGCTGAGAAGTATTACCCCAAATTAGGAGAGTCGCTCTAACATCAAAGGTAAGACAGTGCAGAGCTGGCAAAGTGCAGCCATGCAGCTAAGGAGATACAACACTAGTCTTGCTGCAGGCATCTTTTTTACTGCCCTACACAGCTTCTTATTCTGTTGGGTTCAGAATCAGTCATTTTGTGTTTTTCCATCTGCAGAATGGGGCTGATGACATTTCTGGATTTCACCAGGGTGTTGTGGGCTGCCCTGGTCAAGTCTACTCCCCTCCAAGTCCACCAAGCATACTGCTGCCAATAGAGCCTTCCCCTCAACTGCTGTTTATTATGTCATGACCTGCTCGAGACTCTCCAAAGAACTAATGTACTGCCAATGGGAGAAATTCCAGACTCTGTAGATTTGAATTCAGAGCTCTCCATCATCTGCTCTGACATACCCTTATCTTCCTCACCTCTTGGCTTCCTATGAAATATACTCCCTTCTTCTGACCAAACTGGCCATTTACAGACTTTGACTTTCTCATTTTCTCTCCCACCTCCACTCCCTCTTCCTCTTAGAAATCTATTTTTAACCAGTGCACCCTTCAGGGTTCAACTTGAATCCCACCTCCATGAAGTCCTTCTGCCATCAACCTACCAAAAGGGATCTATCCCTCCCCTGTTCTCCCATAACAGGTATTGAATATTATCTCAACTGCCTATTTGCCTCGTCTTCCCCAGAGTCTGAAATAGTTACTCATGTGTACACATCAGCTCCTAAAAGATTTTAAGTTCTTGGCAGGTAGAGGTCATCGCTCATATTTCACTGAAAGGTCACAGGTCTTGGACATGATGTGTGCTTCATAAATGTTTGTTAATAATGAGGATGATGCTTATCTTTGATAGTTTCTGGAGATTTTTCTCAGAGAGGCAAGTTTGACCTTTATCTTCTAATGAACTGATAGAAATATTTGAATGTGATGTGCTAGTAACAGTAATAATGATAGATGACATTATTAAACTCATATGTAAAGCATTGGGCTAAGGACTTACATTTTACAAAGAAATCACCCCTTTACTCTGGTTTGTTGCCAGGATTGCAAGTGCCTTTCTGAGCATTCTCTTGATTTCTTTTGCATCTATGATTGTGTCTTCCATCTCATTTCTAATCTTGTATATGTTTGCTTTTTTTTTTTTCTAATTGGGCTTTCTGGATTTTTTTTTTAAATAGATCTTATCAAAGAATCAGCTTTTGAATATCTATGTTCTTTGTTTTTGTCTTCACTTAATCAATTTTAGCTTTTGTCTTTATTAATTTTCAATTACTGTTTTTTGATAGATTTTGTTGCTTAATTTTTTCTAATAATGAGTTTAAAAATTCTTTGTAAGTATTCAGTTCCTTTTCTCTCCTTTTTCCCTTTTTAGTCTTTCTTCTTTAATGATGAAGACATTGAAAGCCATACATTTTCCTCTAAATACAACCTTTATTATGATCCTTTCATTTTGGATGAAATATTTTCACTTGCACTCCCTCCCAGACCATCTGTAATTTCAGATTTGATTTCTTTTTTGATCCAAGGTCTTTTATTAATTATTCTTTCAATCTATTTAAAAAATTACTTATTCCCAACTTTATTATATTTTAATCATGGAGCATGCCCTATACAGTTTCTTTAGCTAAGAATGTAATTAATTCTTATAAACATTCTATGGATATACATACACAATGTATTTTTCCATTTAAAAGTTATAAAATTGTATTATTCAGCTCCTTTTTGTATGTTCTCATTTTTGGTCTAACACAGTTGTCTAATTCTGAAATAGGCAAATTAAAGGGTACCACTATATTTGTGTTTTAATTAAATTTTAATTGCTTTTCTGTGCATTTTTGCTTTATATTCAGTTGTTATGCATTTTGATGCATGAAGGCTTATGACAGGTATATCTTATTCTGCCTAGCATTTTTAAACTAAATTCATTATCTGATTTCACTAGTCACTCTTTTTTTCTTATTATTTGCCTTTGACTATTATCTCTTTGCCATTCCTTTACTCTCAAGCTTCTTTTCATTTTTTTTGTGTGTGTTTTTTGTCATATTTTTCTCTAAAATATTTTTGTATGTAGGCTCTTTTTTTAAAAAAAGTATATTACATCTTATTATCAAAGACTTTTCAAAATGTATACTATATCTTGTTATAAAACTTATTTAAGGCAATTTACAAAACTACATGGACTGTCAAAAAAGAAAATATCTGGGAAAATTAGTGCCAAAAAGAGAAAGTTAGAAAGTTCAGAGCCAAAATTTTTGCTCAATTCTAAAATGCAAAGTTTATGGTACATATTTTTCTATTAATTAATTTTTTGCCTCCATTTAGTTTTTTAAATTTTATTGTTCTTTGTATTTCAAACCATTGTAAAGATAGAAACAAAATCAGCTGATGATTGACCAAATCCATGTGCCCTTTTTTCTGAGATTTGATCAAGCAAACTACTCCAACCACTGTACCTTACCTGCATCCATTGACTTAGTATGGCTAATGCATTTTCCATTTCATTAGTGGTGAATTTCCCTTTCCTGAAACTCCTACTTTTCTGTTAATACTTCTCTATTATTATATGAAACCAAAATACTAACATTCCCCTCCCAACCTCCATCCCAACTCAAGAAGATCTATTTTCTCACAGTTTGTCTGCTGTCTCTTATTCTTTCTCATTTCTACCACCTTGACAACTCAGGTTTTGCTAAGATAGTTCAAAACTTTTAGTTCCAATCCATTATTATGTCTTCTCTGGAACTATAGCTCTTATATTTTAAGAATCCTTGTACTGCTCGTATATCTATGCTCTCAAATTTTGGCTGCATATTTTGCAAGGTTTATTGTTTTTCCTCCTCTTTGTCTTATCCTATCTTGAGTTCTCTGTCCTGACTCATTTATTTATGTTTTGATGAAAGTCATTTCCTCAAAAGGGGCATAAGGGCACTAAATTTTTTGAACTCTTTCTTGTACCTGAACATTTTCCCAACCTCCTAGTGGTTGAATGATTGTAAATCCTTCTCTCTCAATCATCTATAGATGTTATCCCAATGCCCGAGTAGTTGTTTTCCTTTGCAAATAGTTGTTATTTCTTCTCAAATAATACTTGGAACTCAGTGAGGACTTCTACTCATCAGACTCAAGCTTTCTTTAGCGTGGGTACTTTAAATCTATGCCTCTCTTCTGTTTTATTTTCTCCTTCTACATCTTCTATTATTTATGCTTAGCATGTTCCAAGTCTTTGACCTTTTTCCTCACAATTGCTTTCATTTGCAGTTTTGCAATGTTTCAGGATACATATTCCACTTGATATGCTGGAATACCAATTAATTCTCTCATTCAATTTATAAATTAAATTTTTAGTTCAAAAATCATGATTTCTAGGTCCACGGTTTCTTTTCAGGCTGAAATTGAATCTTCTAAGTGCTTGCATTATTTTAGTTGTATTATTTTAGTAATTGGCTTCTATTTAACAGCTCTATTTAGCTAAGGACCACATTTTCTGGATGTTCTGAGTGTTCTTCCTCTCTCTGGACATTAGGACGCTTTACAGAAATTATAGTTTTTCTTTGCCTATTCAGAGGGCTCAGGCTGAACTCATGGGGTACTCATTTCTGTGGGTGGTGAATCACAAAGATGTCTCTGCCTGTGGGGCTAGTCAAGTACCATCTGGCAGGTGTCAGTAACCAGTTGAAGCTCCCAGAGAAGAGGAAAAGGAAATTCTCCCTGGAATACTTTGGGGGATGACACTACTCTTCCTCTTGGAGTGCCATAGATTTCTAACAGCTATGTTCTCTCCAGGATTATGGATGTGCTGATGTTTGCTCCAGACTTCTCCACAGTTCCAGGCTCTGCCCACGGCTGGAAGAAAAAGTCTGGCTCCAACATCCTCTGTCTGTATCTACAGAGCCCAAAGCCACACTCCTACCCTACAGGCCCTGCCTGCTAGATGGACTTGGGGGAGGAGGATAGCTATTAGATAGGAACTGAGATTAGCGAACAGCTGGGACACATTCAGGGTGCCGTATTCCCAGCCTTCCCCTAAATACATTTTAAATGTTTTAAATATGAAATATAAAACTCATACAGAAATGTGCATAAATCATAAATGTCAGTGTAATAAATGATTATAAAATGAACTCTTGTATAAGTACTTCCAACGTCAATACATAGGATATGCCAGCAACCCAGAAGACCCCTGTGTCTTCCTTCTTTAACACAATACCCTTTCTGCCTCTCTAGAGATAAATAACTATCCTGTCTTTTATGGTAATTAATTTTCTTGCCTTTCTGAACAATAGTCATATACATGTCTCCTTTTGGTTCTGTTTCTCTGGAGAACCCTGACTAATTTAACCTATAGGCTTTCCTCTGAGCCTGGAAAGAGAGAGTTCTAGTGTCTCTTCCTCTTTTTATAAGGGCACCAGCCCTATGGGATTAAGCCCCACATTTGTGACCTCATTTAATCTTAATTACCTCCCATTTTATCTCCAAATATAGTCACATTGAAGGTCAAGTCTTCAACATATGAAATGGGGTGGGGGGGGGATACAATTTCATCAAAATGGTGCTGCTACAAACATTCTCAATATTTCTCTGATTCACAGGTACACACGTTTCTCTAGAACATATAATTAGAAGTAGAACTGATGGCAAATCAGGCTGCATATCTTTGATATGAGATGATGCCAACCTGTTTTCCAAAGTAGTTGTATCAATTTACAACAACTAGGAATTTATTAGAGTTTTTATTGTTCCATGTCCTTTTCAACATGTTGAATCGTCAGATTTTTAAAAATACATATTTACCAATCTGCTGGGTGTGTAAGGTTATCTCATTCTGTTTTTAATTTACACTTCCCTGATTCAAGGTTAAGCAATGTTTTACACAAGAAAAAAAAAAAAAAGAGACAGGCCTAAGGAGCCATTTAGAGCTAAGAGAGTGGAAGTAACAGAGCTGTGCTAAGTGTTTCATAGAGTAGTAATTCCTATAACAACCCTGGAGCTAGGTACTGCTATCACCCCATGTTACAGATGAGGAAGCTGAAGTTTAGTGAAGACACAGCCAGACAGTGTAGAACTGAGATTTGAACCCAGACTTGAACTTCTCAGCCCTGAGTGCCCTACGCTTTCAGAAGCTCACACAACAGCCATGTGGATGATTGTCTAGAGACAGGAGTTACTAATCTGAGGGAGAGCAGACACGAGGCTGCAGCAGTTGGTGAAAAATTTGAGTCAGTCACAAAAGTGTAGTTTGTAAAAGCTTGTTAGCTAAGGACTTAGGGAAAAAAAGAAAAATGTCAGATAAATTGAGATTTAGCCTGAACTATGCCATGGGGATTTGAGTATTCGTGGCACCTAAAGTGAGAGGTTTTTGAATTTTAAGACTCAAAGTGATTTTCAAAAATAACATTTAAACATTTCCTGATGTTAAAAAAAATGTGCATTTTTACCGTCAAAATTTTGGAAAATTCAGAAAGCCACAAAAATGAAAAGAAAAATCACTTAATCTTACTACCCAGAATTAACCATTATTAAGATTTTATTTTATCTTTCCAGCATTTTCAAGCCCATAAACATGTACTATTTTTAAACAAAGTTGAGATCAGATGGTTTATGCTATTTTGAGGTTTTTGCCCTAAACAAAATATTAAGAATAACTTTTCATGTCATCAAAAAATGTTTTGCACATGATATTTAATAGTAGTTTACTTTATGGTTGTATCACAATCCTTTTATAATATTTCAGATAACTAACTGCATGATGAAAATGCGCATAGATAAATTTTTGCTAGTTTTCTAATTATTTCTTTAAGTCATAGTGCAGGCCTGTGGCTCATATTCCACAAACTTAGGTTTGCAAAAAAATATATCATACCTGTGTAGTTTCTTTAGATCAACGCAAATTTGATCCCCAATCCTCTTACCTCTGATTGGCAGGAAATCAGATTGGCCCTTTGGATTTTAAAAGAATCTGAGAGGCTTCTGTGGTGCCTGGAACGCAGGGGAAGGACACAGTCACCCCACACCACCTGGGTCAGCATGGACAACACCCCCATTGTTCCTTGAAGCCATGTAACTACTTCTGTAGCACCCATGAGACAGGAAGATTTTTCCAGACCTCGGAACCTCAGTGCCCGGTGTCTCCAGGAACAAAATCCAGCAGCTTCTCTCTGAGCTTTTGTTACCATTCTGGGTGCTGCCAGGCAGAGGGTATGGGTCACTCTAACCTCCCTCTGCAGTTCGGGAGAGAAAAGCTCGGTCTTTACCTTTTCATGTTCTTCAAAGGCACTCTTCTCTCCCATTCTCCCTGGAACACTTAACATTGGCTCCTCCATGATTTTAGGCTTTTATGTGAGACAGAACGTGTTCTTGACTGTAAGCAACTTCAGCTTTCCAGCAAGCAGCAAACTTCCCTTGGGGAAAGGGGGTCTCAAGATTTTACCAACAGCTTGAAATGGGGAGGAGAAAAAAATATGAGAATACTACCAGTCCAATTACCTGTGATTCTCATCTTAAACATTTCCTTTTTTTTCTTTTTTACCACCTTCACGCATTTCATCCAATGCCCCCCACCTGCCTCCAATAACCAGCAATCTGTCCTCTGTATCTATGAGTTGGTCTGCTCGTTGTTTAGATTACACATATCAGTAAGCTCACATGGTATTTGTTTTCTCTAACTTATTTCACTTAGCATAATCCCCTCAAGGTCCATCTATGTTGTAACAAATGGCAGGATTTCAGTCTTTTATGGCTGAATAATATTCCGTTATACGTAAGTACCACGTTTTCTTCATCCATTAATCTATCAGTGGACATTTAGGTTGCTTCCATCCTTTGGCTATTGTGAATAATGCTGCAGTGAACATGGAGGTGCAGAAATCCTTTTGAGTTAGTGTCTTCGTTTCCTTCGGTTGAATACCGAGAGGTAGAATTGCTGGATCATATGGTAGTTCCATTTTTAATTTTTTGAGGAAACTCCATACTGTTTTCCATAGTGCTGCACTAATTTATATTTTCATTTGCACATTTCTAATATATTTTCTTGTCATATCTGAAATGCTTGTCAAGGTGATTTCTGTTTAGTGGAGTAGATAGAATATGAGTAATTGCAACACAAGGTGAAAAAGTAAAAAGTACCATATGAAAGACACCGATAGAGTTCTAAGGAAAAGCAGACAAACAAAAACCCTCAGGGCACCTCCTCATGGAACAGAAAGCTTGAAAATGGGTAAATTGGACACTTCAAGCAGAGAGAACACTGTGAACACAGGTATCGAGGTGGGAAATCACAAGTGTTTAATGTCTTGCTATGGAAAGTGTGGTCCATGGGCGAGCAGCCTCTGCATCGCCTAGGAGCTTGTTAGAAATGCAGAAGCTCAGGCCTCCTCCAGACTGACTGAATCAGAATCTTCATTTTCACAAGAACTGCAGTGATTTGTAGGCAATTAAGGTTTGAGAAGCATTGCTCTAGGGTGGTGATTCTCAAAGCGTGACCTCAGACCAACAGGATCAGCTCCACTTGAAAATTTGTTAGCAATGTAAATTCTCAGGCCCCTCCCCACCCCAGACGTACTGAATCAGAAGCTCCGTGAAGGTGGTGCCCAGAAGGACGTTTTCCCAAGCCTACAAGGTGACTCTGGTGCATGTGCAAGTTGGAGAACCACTGCTCCAGAGCAGAGATTGGAAAACAAAACCTAAATGTTTCAGGCTTTGCGGACAATGAGGTCTCTGTCACAACTACTTAACTGCTATGGTAACAAGAAGGTACCAGTAGGCAACATGCAAACAAATAAGCATGACTGGGTTCCAGTGAAATTTTATTTACAAAATAGGTGCTGGCTTTGGCCATATCCATTGGGTCACGTTTGCTTATAGCTGCCCTAAAACACAGACTTTGAAACTTGACTGTACATCTGAATCACTTGGGGGAGGGTCGTAAATCTTGATACCCAGTCCATGCCCCATACCAATTAAAGCAACATCTTTGTGGTTGGGCTGAGAACTCGATATTCTGAAAAACTCTCCAAGTGATTCGAATGCATAGCTAAGGATGAGAATCAGACGCTATAGGACGTAATAGATGGGCCCAGAAAGAGGGTGTGAGAGGACCAAGGGAGATTAAGTATAAAGGATGGCTGGGATCCTGAATGTGGAAGCCTTTTAAATGGGGCTATTCCCCAAGCACCACAATCACACGGGAATTTTAATATCCATATAGGTCAGGGTGCGTATTTTCATATTTTCTTAACCACGTGTTACTGCATTTACACCATGATATTAAAAATGAGAAACGTCTGAATAAGGGATAGGCAAAATGGCCTTTAATTCCCCAACAGCGAAATCCTGTTAATACCTTGCCCTGTGTCAGCAAAATAATTGTGGTTCAAGTGAATATAAAATACTTCCATTCAATCTTCTCCCTCCTCCCTAAGGCAAACGCTTTCTTATCATGGAGAAACAGTAGTCCTCAAACTGTCAGACTGCATCAGGGGAGCTGAACAAGAATTATAAAGCCAGGCTAAATCAAGGCATCAGCTAAGAGGGTAAAATTCATTTGCAGGTGAGCTTTTTAGCCTCTTCTCTGACCAGAGCCTCCCTGGTGCTGCTGTGCAAATGCTGGAAGAGAAGAGGCCAACACTTTTGCAGGAGAATGAACTGAATTTCTTTGGTAGCAGAAGCTGTCACTGACTAACTCAAGTGAAAAAAAAAAAGCATTAGCTGAAAAGATCTGCAGTGGTCCATAGATCTGGGTCTTTGTAACAGGATCTGTGGACGATCTCTTCATGGTGCTTCTTTCTAGGTGGATGAGCTTTGTCTACTTTCTGCCCTAGAGTTACTTCATCTAAGGTGTCAGTTTCAGGAAGAGACCATCTGATTGGCCAAGCTTGGGTCACGGGACCTTAATGAACAGTTCCACCTTGACTGATGGGTCCCCAAAGTCCAACTGGGATTCTTTCACCACAAGAAGGAAGAAGAGATGCTAGGAAGGCAAAACAACAGATGTCCACTACAGAGGGCAAGAATCAGTATTTTTAAACACTGCATCTAAGTGCAGTGTTTAAACTCTAACAGTTTGTCAGCATATCCACACATTGATCATGAGTCTGGAGTACACCATCTCTTAAAATTCAGAAAGGAAATTGCTCATTGAGTCATAAACATTGGAGCAGGAGTAATCTTAAAGATCCAACCCCTCATGTTACAGGGGAGGAAACTGAGGAAGATGGAATAACTTTCCCCTGCCTATTCCTATTTATATTTAATGTTATTCATGAAAAGCATACAATTAAACAAGAGTCCAAGTTAGACTCTTCTAGGTCATTCTGCCTGTGGTTGTGAAAGTGAATGTTTTTAATTTCCCTGAAGACTCTGTGCACACGTCATGGCTGCTCTTTTAAAGATGAAAAATAACAGGCTCTCACATTTGTCCAGAGGTTCTTATTAAAAGCACCAATTCCCAGGCCCCAGCCTCCAGAGATTCTGATTCAGTAGGTCCGAGTTAAGACCTAGGTCACTGCTTTTTTAAACGAGCACCTGTATACGGATGGTCTGTACATAACACCTGGAACAACAATGTGGTCCCACACGTAAATGTTTGCAGAGGCCAAAATGTAATATGAGTAAAGCTGGGTGGGTATAAGACAATAATAAGAAGAGTTGAGGATGGTAAGTGGGTGTGTCCTATCTAAGGGTACTCAGATTCAGTCTATTTTTTTGAACACCTTGCAAACCGAACAAATTCTATTTGCAGGACATATTCTGCTCTCATAGATGCCATAAATTGTAAGCCCTATTAGTGCTTTCACAAGAATTTTATTATTCACTGAACTTCTAAGATAGATAAAACAACTATTATTCCCAACTCCATGAATAAAAATTGAAGAGAGAGAGAGACGTAAAGTAACCCACCCAAGGCTAATGGCATCTGCTGAATATGTACCCACATCTTCTAATTCCTAAACTTAGGTACTTTAAAATATACCCAAGTAATGCACCCCTGCCCCCTTTATTTTTTTTTAACTCTTCTCTGTGACGTAGTTTGCGTAAACAACATTCCTTTCAAATGTGATTATGTCTGTCCAATCACAAACAGAGCAGGAAAAAAAGCCTAGCTATTATTTTTTAAATATGTGAAAAGCATGTAAAACATACATAATCCTTAGGATTTTAAATCATGATACAAAGCTTGGCACATCATTATATAAAATTACTACATGCCTCTTTAAGATTGGCCCAGTTTTCATCATTTTACCCAATAAAGTTAATATATTATTTTTGTATCACAGCTGGATGATTTAGAAACACAAAATATGTTTGGCACAGATTCACAATTCCTTAATAAAATAAAAGACAAAGTCTCCACAGCAGTTAGAAAATAAATATAATTATTTATCTTGGCCAAAGACTCCGAATGTGCTATGTCAGAGATTTAAAAAGCACTTTTCAAATAAGGTGGCTATTTGATGTTAAGCTTTGAAAGTGCTGGGCTGAGTCCCTCTCACAGTAATTGAAAATTCTGGGTGTGTGATTCAACACTTCAAACCATTGCAGTATTTCTATATGGTGCTGGAGTTGGAGAACAGAATTAGGACTAGGTTAGAGGTTAACTCTGTAACATCAATTTTTTACTGAACAAAGCTTGGTTCAGGAAACATGCTTTGACCTATCTTACCTTAAAATCTTGGTGATAATGAACCAAGTTATAACAAGGTTTTGCAGTACATAGAAGACCTTTTGTGGACGTTAGAATTGATCAAAGGAACAGAGAGAAATACAGCCCCTTTGGTTACAAGGAAACATATACTTGTGGTTTTAATTGGATAAAGGTAGGATTAAATAATTACAAAAGTATATTAAAATAACATTTAAAATAAAGTTTTATAACAAATGAGAGAAATAAGTCATTTTCTAGAACATGTAAAGAGTGCTTAAAAATCAATAAAAATATAAAAATCAACCAACTAGAAAGATGGTAAAAGGATATTGACAATTTACAAAAGAAGGAATCAAATGGTCAATACACAGATAAAAAGGTCTTTCTTTCACTAGAAATGAATTAAATTCACATTGAAACCAAAATATGATATTTCACCTATCAAAATGGTAAATATTGTTTAAAAGATATTTGAGGGAGGAAAATGTGCAGTGAAATAGGAATTATGAAATAATGCACGTGGAAGTTAAATTTGGTACAATAATTTTGGAAAGCAATTTTACAAGTTATATCAAAATTTTAAAATGTCCTTACCTGTAAGAAGATATTATAAATAAAACACTAGAAGTACAGGCCAATATTAATTTATAATAATACCTATTGCAGTATTTTTTATAATTGGAACTACCTTAAATATCCAATGGAAGATTATTTAAATAATCCAAGGTGTATCAATATGGTGAAATATTATATACCTATTTCAACAATCAGATTTTCAAAGAATATTGAAAACTTTGGCAAAATTCCAATCACTTAAAAGGAAGGATATAAAATGGTATATACAGTATAATCTTAATTTTGTTTAAAATATGTATTCTGTATTAGTGTGCTCAGGCTGCCATAACAGAATACCATAGGCTTGTGGCCTGAATAACAAAAAATTATTTACTCACAGTACTGGAGGCTGGAAGTTAAAGTTCAAGGTGCCATCAGGCTTGATTTCTGCTGAGAATCTCTTCCTGGCTTGTAGATGGCCCCTTCTCACTGTGTCCTCACAAGGCCTTTCCTCGTGCATGCACACTCCTGGGGTCTCTTCCTCTTCCTATAAGGAAACCAGTCCTACTGTATTAAGGCCCCACCCTTATGATCTCATTTAAACCCACACCATTCAGCAGCTCTCTGACATCAGCTGGATGTGGTACAATTCAACTCAGTTCTGACACCATTTGCCCATAGAGAGCATTTGATTCCACAGGTTGTGGGCTCAGTCCCACACGACCACCCATCTTCAATCACAAGTTCCAGGTTGTTACCTGTGCTTCTGATCAAATGGCTAAAAGTCAGAGGTTCCCATGACCGCTTTCTTGGATTGAATTAATTTGCTAGAGCAGCTCAAAGAGCTCAGGAAACCAGTTTACTCATGAATCAACAGTCAGATGAAGAGATACATAGGGTAAGGTCCTGAACAAAGGAGCTGCTGACCTTGTGCAGTTTGGGGCCAGGCATGGTGGCACGTGGAAGCTTTCTGGTTCACCAACCTGGAAGCTCTCTGTACGCTCTCCTTTTTTGGATTTTTGTGGTGGCTTCATTACATAAGCATGACAATTAAATCATTGGCCATTGGTGATTGATTCACCCTACAAGCCCCTTTTCCCTCCCCTGAAATCAGGGGATGGTACTGAAAGTTCCAACCTTCTATTCCAGGTTTGCTCCCCCGGCAACCATCCCCTATCCTTACCTGAGGTCCAAAAGTCACTTCACTAACATAACAAGAGATACATTTGCCCCTCTCAACACTTGGGAAATTCCAAGGGTTTTAGGAGCTCTGTGCCAGAAATGGGTCTAAGACCAAATATATGTTTCTTATTATAAATCACAATATCACAATTCACTTTGAGGATATGTAAACATGCTGTTTCTCATCAAACTTTTACCCAGTATTTTTAGCCAGTGGATTGATGATTCTTAGCTGAATCAATTATTACTATGATGGTTACCAAATGGTGATTTCTCTAATTTCATCATTCATTCCACATTGATTAGTTGGCATTCTATCATAAGGAAGAGCTTTTACTTCTCCCCTATTTATGTATTTATTCATTTGTATCAGTACTGACTCATGGATTCTTATCTTATTCAATAGTATTTAATAGGTTCTAATCTGCTATTATTTTGATGTTCAAATGGTCCCAATTGCTCTCCCTTTTTATATTTTCACTTCTCCTGTTGCTTCACTCTCCTCTTTTTCTTAATCTCTTCTCCAGTCACATATTTCCCTCTTTCTCTGTTTCTCACCTGCCATCCCCTTGGTTTCCTATCCCCACCCTACCACCTCTACTTCTTTAGTTTTGGTTCTAAGCTCATTTTTCTCCTTTATTCACTGGCTGGTCTGAAATGCATGGAGCTTCTCTTTCATCACAGCTTTTCTCCCTCATTTCCTTGGAAGTGCCCCAAACTTCGATTGCTACTGGAGCAAATCTAGTAGTTTCAAAAGATGGTACTTCTCTTGATCTAATCGTAAAGATGCCAACTGCAGTTAAGTGTCTCAGTATTTCCAAGGGTTTATAACTTAGCTATAAAAATTCACTTTAGGCTAGAGCTTGACATATAATCTTTCAGCCCAAGTGTGAATTTCTTTAACTGTTTTCCCTTTAATCCAACACCACTTGATTCAATGTAGCTTTCATCCTCTAATAATATATGTTCATGAGTTATTACTGCATCAATACAAATCATGTCCTTTGCTGAAGTAATTACTGCGGGTAAATAAGAAAAAGGATACAACGTCCGTGGTTCAAGGGTTATAAGATGAAAAAAGTATTGATCTTCTGTGATGCTTTCTCTGCTATCTATCCTTCGACCTGTAAACCCCCAAAATATGAATCCTGAAAAAAAATCTAATGTTTAAAAAAAGATAATATGTTATTTTTAAGATACTAGCTTCTCTGGGAGCAGACTGGGTCCAATTTTTGTTTCATGATACGGCTTCAAATTAAAGGACTTAACCTGAACTATTGTATTTTTTGAAGTAGGTAAACAGAATTTGTAGAAGGAAAGTACTTAGGAATATTTTTTGTGGGAGACTGAGTAACTAGCTGAGCAGCTGTGGACAAATGTTAGGGAGAGAAACATGCTATGGGAGAGAAAGGGTTGAATTTGAAAGCAGGAGCCTGGGATTCCAGGCTTGGTTTACTCACCAACAATCGGAGTACATCAATCACTTCAGCTCTCCCCTGATTCACTTTTCCTCATCTGTAAAAATAGGTAGTTTGGGACACAATGACCCTTAAGGTCCGTTCTAACTCTAGTATAGTTCTACAATCCTTCAGATCCATGAAAACAAGTGCTCTCCCAGTTAGTTTCAGTGGATAAAGCAAGTCTAGCCTAGGTTTGGGTGAGATGAAAAGGGTAGGATTGGAGGCGTTTCAGCCAGAGCAATTGATTTAACTAATCTAGGAAAGAAAGAAAAAAGAATAAAAACTAGGGCAATTTTGGTGGGAAAAGTTGTTTACTGATTTGCCTAGTTACTTGTTTAAACTCATTTAATCCATTTGATCAAAGTGGTCTCTTGTGTATATCGTCTCAAAGGGCAGCTGGAGGTAGAACTGTCTTTGAAATTGACTGTGCATACTTTTCTCTCTTTCTAGTCCTTTACCATCATATGTATAGGAGGAAGGATGCTCTTCCTGGGTAGAAGGAGAAGTGTTCAGGAATCTTGTAACAGAATCATCCATTGAACCTAACATAGTGCCTTAGGCTTAATAGGCACTAAATGGATATCTATTGCATTGAATTACACCCAATCTAAATAGTAGCCCTCTTAATTCTTTTATAGTTTCTTTGTGTTTCTTTCTCTTTGTTTTTCCACCTCTTTAAAACAAAAGGTGGTCTCAAGCATGTCATTGGTGCTCTTATAGTGTTACTCTATGCTCTCTCCCTAAATGATTTTGACCTATTTTCTGGTTTCATTTACCTCCTGAATGCCAATGACTCCTAAACTTTATTTCTGAGCAGACTAAACTTGAATTTCCAAGTCCCATTTTCAACCAGAGACCCATCAGCATCATAAACTCAGCACGATAAAAATGGAAATATTTGTTTTCACCAGGACATAAAGTGGTCTGTGTTGTGGTTAAGGTGATCACCTTTTGCCTGGTGAGTTGGCTGGACACTGTGGTATCATCTTGGATTTCTCTCTCTACTTCCTCTACTTTTTCCCTTCCCTAAATCTAATCAGACTGCATATACTAGTCAAGTTGATCTCCACTTCAAGATTCCTGTATTTAAATTCTGGCTCTGACAAGAGCAAAGAGACCCTAAGCAGGTGGATTTAACTCTTAAATTTTAGTTTCTTTCTTTATTGGTCTATGGTGAGGATTATAGAGGATAATGCAAGTGAAGTACTTACCTCAACTCTTGGCACATAACAAGCACTCCATAAATATTGTTATTATCTTTGCTTTTATTATACTTTCCTTTGGCCTCTGCAATCCCTTGACATTCCTGTTTTACCTCCTTGGGGCATGTACATCAAACTGTCCTGTAGTATCATTTGGCGTTCATGTGCCGATTTTACCCAGGATAGTATAAACTCCTAAAGTCCTAGGCTGTGCCCTCTGTGACCAGCTTTCCGATGAACAGAGAAGGCGCATGGAGGACCATGTCTCAGGGGCAAACTTCTCCTCTTGCTACATTTCAGTGACCAGGATTAGTCACAGGGCTTTGCCGTGGGGAGAGAGGGCAAGGACTTTTCTTCCTGAGGACCCAAGAGAGAAATAAAAAGGGGTGGAGAACGCACAGCACTATCCCACGGCGGGGGGGGGGGGGGGGGAATGGACACAAAAAGTGAAAGACGAGGTAAAGATAATATAATTTTCTTCCCCCCAGATGTCTACAGGTCTTTAATGTAATGTCTGCAGTGTCACAAACTTCAAACATTCCAGACACACTTAATAAGTTTTACATTATGTTACGTATCATTATTACTTTTTCTTTGTACAGATTTTTTTTTACTAAATTTTTCTTTAATAGATTTTCTGTCACTGCTGTAAATGGAAAACCAGTATTTTTCCAATCTGCATTAAAATAAATCATAAATACTAAAATAAATTCCTCCCTGTCTCACCTAACACATTGTGTACATCACTAGCAAGCATTCTACACTTGGGGAAACACTGCTTTAGTGCAGGAGAAACACACACATGTATACCCATCTCAGATGAGAAATGTTTACTGTTCAACACATGTGTTAAAGAAATACATACCACGGAAGAAATTCAACCCTGGAGACTTCTTCCTAAAGGAGGATTTTTCTTTTCTTTTTACCCTCTTTCTCTCTTTCCTCTTTCTACCATTCCTTCTTTCTTTCTTTATTCCTTTCTTCATTTCCTTCTTCCCTCCCTCCCTTCCTTCCTTTCTCCCAGTCTTTCTGTCAGATTTTGAAGAGGATAAAGTAGGGCAAGATCTGGGGAGAAATACGGGCTTTCTTAACTCCCCACAGTACTTTTCTTGAGCTTTAATGAATTCTGATCATGAGGGCAACAGCCCAGGAGAATTTAAAAATCCTGTCCAATTAAATGCCCTTTTAAGCTCTGGGATGACCTCACAACTCCCCTTCCCACCCCATCCCCAAGCCATCTTCATTCCCCAGAGGCAGCCTCCTCAGCACGCGGGGCTTCTCGTCACCATCTGTGACCCCTCTTCAGAACAGAAGAATGGGAAAATGTTTCATCTCTGACCGTAAGTGTTAACAGGAGCAGAATCGGTCAAGGCCCTTGAGTGGCAGGTCAGATCACACCTGTCAACCTTGGCCACAGGGCTGCAAAGCTGGAGTTGTTATATTTACCTGCCCTCAATTATGCTGAAACAGGAGGAAAGCCTTCTAGCAAGGTCTGGATTCAGTACAGTGATCAAAACCACTCAGTGAGAGTGCTTGTGAAAACAGTTCATTTTCCTATCAACAGCGTTTTACATTTATCCAGTAAATTTTATCTGAACCCTCCAACTCTAGTAAAATACAGCAAAGCGTAATAAATTTCACTTTATGGGTTTCACAGTTTGAAAACTGCTTCAGGGCAGTCTGGTTACTGAGGGGACCCAATGGGAGCAATTTCCAAGGGTTGTTTTCTGCACACAGGGAGCTCGGGAGACGACCCGATACCCTTTGGTGCCCAGTTCACTGAGGTGAGGCATTACCCCCGACCTGGCCATCGTTTAAGGCATGATACACGTCCTGTGTGTATACCTGCAAAGCTGGCTTTAAACAGTGAACAAAGAGAGCAATTAAATTACAAAGCAAAGGGCTGCTAGCTTGCCTGGGCAGCGAGCAAATGAGCTTCATTAAAGACTGGGATAGGGCTTCCCTGGTGGCGCAGTGGTTGAGAATCTGCCTGCCAATGCAGGGCACACGGGTTCGAGCCCTGGTCTGGGAAGATCCCACATGCCGCGGAGCAACTGGGCCCGTGAGCCACGATTACTGAGCCTGCGCCTCTGGAGCCTGTGCTCCGCAACAAGAGAGGCCGCGATAGTGAGAGGCCCACGCACCGCGATGAAGAGTGGCCCCCGCTTGCCACAACTAGAGAAAGCCCTCGCACAGAAACGAAGAGCCAACACAGCCATAAATAAAAAAAAATAAATAAATAAATAAAAATTAAAAAAAAAAAAAAGACTGGGATAAAGTCACTGACATACTACAACATAGCTGACTACCCCAGAAGGTCCCTAGGTCTTTTTCTCTTTTTCCAAGGGGTTTTCAACTGGGAGTAAATCAAATAACATTTCTTAAGGGAAACTCTTCCAACTGCCCCCCAACCAAAAATGTATCTGCAATTTACTCAGAGGCAGGCTTTCTTATTTTCAACTGGCCTTTCATTGACTGTTTTCCTTGTCTTTACAAATTGTTAAGACTTGAGAAGTTCTCCTACCTTAACGAGGCCTGGTCACTGTAGCATTTTGCTCCACATAGGACCTCCCTCTGTCTCCCCAGACTTCAACCATCAAATTGTGATTCCTATCATCTTTTGTTTCCACTTTTTTTCAAATCAGTTAGGATCCATGTTGAATCCTTGAGATGAAGCCACACTTGAAAGTCTTTTACCTTCATGTGATAATACTCACCACCATGTATTATTTGTCAGTCACAGTTGGAAGCACTTCATCTATATAACTTGGTTTCATCCTCACCAGGAGCCCGTGGGGTAGAGCTTTTCTTCTAGTTCCTTTAACAGGTAAGGACACTGAGGCAGAGGCCGGTCACAAAGCTAGCAAGTGGGAAAGCCAGTATCAAACTCGGTTACTCTCACTCTTATCTTGGGGTCTTCTCCTGAGGCTGTACTTCCTCCTGGGGAGTGCCTGGGTGGTGGGCACAATGTTCCCTGTGTCAAAGCAGCCAGAGGCATGAATTGGTAAGAACGAGAGCTTTAATTTTGACCTAAGGAGGAAGGAGTTGTCTTTGGAGAATGGAAGGAGCCTGAGGCAAAAGGGGTAGAAGAAGGAATGAGTCCAGATGAATGCTTCAACACCTTGGAATAGAAGGTGGAGGGCGAGAACCTAGAGGTTCTGGTTCCATGAAGGACTGGGAGACTTTGTGTTTCGGGAATCAAGTGATGCAGTTGAGCAGAGGTGGGGGGGCTGAGCAGGAAACAGAGTTTGGATGATGGAAATCCACTCCTTCCACAGCACGGCCAATTCCCTCCAGCCACAGGTCATAGGCACGCCCCCCGAGAAAGCACCAGCAGAAGCAGTTGTAAAGCAAATGACTTATGTGGCCTGCAGACATTCTCATTGTTCCCCAGAGAAGCCTTAGGCGCCCCCACTTCCCCCTTCTATGTCTTCTAACCTAACCCTGTTTTATATTCCTGGGTAGTAATCATCACTGCTTGATATGAACATACTTATCTTGTTTTCTCACCTTCCCTCTCACTGAGATGTCATCTTTGCGAAAGCAGGGATCGTATTTGTCTTGTTTTTTGATTCTCAGTGCCTGGCATATGGTAAGACCTTAGTAAATATTTGTTGAGCAAATGAATAAAAGACCTAGAAAGCCAAATCATAAACCCATAGACCAATTTGTCCCTAGGTAGACAGGAGATGCACCTGGAACTCCCAGAAATAATTCAGAGATGGTCAATTGGCATAGGGGTGGAGGTTGAAGGTACCGAGACAGAAGTCCTAAAGTAGGGACCAAAAGGCATCATCATTTTGGAATAGTAAAGACTTGAACAGTTTATTACAAACATCATCTCAATATAATTGCAACGTGTAATTATACATCACCATTTCGTTTTTGCAGATGAGAAAGCAAAGGCTCATAAAAAAATTAAATAAATTACTTGCCCCTGGTCCTATAGCTAGTATCTGGGAGAACAGCCATTTGAAATACTGTCTAGCTGTTTCTGTAGGTCATGCTATTTTCATTACACCACATTGGTTAACGTCTATCCTTGGGCCTGTTTCCCGTCCATGAAGGGGATGTAGGGGAAGAGACAACATGTACATAAATCTTTCAGAAGAACAGCTGCAGCTTGTACCATGCAGAGCCCAAATTAAAAAACAAAACAGAAGCAAACATGGCCGAAGTTCATGGCCTTTGCCTGCCAAGGCATAGCCAAAACATAAAGGAGATCTCTTTGATGTAGGTGATCTTAAATGCTCTCTTCATGGTCAGCTTATGACATAAAAATGTTTTTAAGCTGCAGTTACACAAAAATGATATTGAGCTATCATATTTCATGGCCCACATAACTGTCTAGGTACCAGAGCATGTGACTGATAAGGTCAC
Source organism: Balaenoptera musculus (assembly GCF_009873245.2). Taxonomy (NCBI): domain Eukaryota; kingdom Metazoa; phylum Chordata; class Mammalia; order Artiodactyla; family Balaenopteridae; genus Balaenoptera; species Balaenoptera musculus. Next base: position 81,867,472 of record NC_045792.1, read on the forward strand.
TTGAAGGAGACTGTGGTGTTGAATATGTGAGGTCTCCTTGTTTAAAGCTAGCTTCTTTTTATTGTGGTTGACAATCAAAGGATTTGCCCAGTTTTCACTATCCTTGAAATATCTTTTCAGTCATCAATGATGGAGTCTTTGTCCCATCTTTCTTTCCCTCACAACCCCCATGAGAACGCTCAACCTTGTTTTGCTGGTGCAAAGAGAGTCAATGAGTAGTCAATGGTTGTAACTAATCAATTCCTTATCCCCAATTCAATTTCAACATTGGAGAATGAGGTGACTCTTAAAAGACCAAAGGGAAATACTTTTACGAACATTCCAGAAACTGTACACAGTTAGGATTCAAATGAAATCTTTAATCTTTTCTATGAAATTCCATTCTGTAGATAATTCTTAAAAAAAGTAATACTAAAAGCAGAAGAAGTCTTATGCAGAAAGCTGTTTATCAGAATAGTACTTATGGTATTAGAAAATTGCAACTAAACGTCTATAGCAGGTAAAAAGATATGTAAGTTACAGTTACATCCATATAGGGGATATTATTTAGCAATTAAAGGGATTATGAAATAACATAACAAGGAATTGCCCATGTTAAATGTCAAATGGAAAAAAAAGCAAAAAATAAAAGTGAATGTTAGGTATCAGAGGAACTATAAAAAATAATTTTATTACATGAAAAAAAGATTGGAAGAAAATACACCAAAATGTTTAAAGGGCTAGATTTGTGTTTTGGGACTATAGATTATTTTTCTTTCTTCTATCAGCCCATCTGCATTTTTAAGATATGCTTTATGTTTATACGAGATAAAGTACTCTAATAAAATTTATTTTTTTAACTGCATTTTTTGAAAGAAAGATTTCCAGCCCTCCACTAGGAAAACAAATTCATATCAAATAATTTGTATTCCTTAAAGATTATGGCTTCAGGCTGAGGAGCAGTCTGCATGAGAAGAATCACCCAACCTCTTTTAGAGCACTGTATATGAACTGCCAGATATCTCTGAACATCCTTGAAAGATGCAGGTGCTTTTTAGAAGTGTCCCTCATCTCAAAAGAAACTGGGAATTAACAGACCACAGTTCTCATATCTGAGTTACATTAGTTACATTGCTAAATGAGAGAAGATGCTGGGGGTGGTAGCCAGAATTCTAAGATGGTCCCCAAAATTCTTGGCCTCTGGTATGTACAAAGCTGCTCCCAGTTATTCAATCAAACACTAATCTAAGTGTTGCTGTGAAAGGATTTTGCAGATGTAATTAAATTCTCCAATCAGGTGACATCAAGATACAGAGAGATGGCCTGACCTAATCATATAAGCCCTTTAAATCTGGATCTAGAGTTCAGAAACTGGGAAGTCAGAGATTCTGTGCACAAGAAAGATTTGACATGGCTTTGCAGACTTGAAGATGGGCCATGTGTAGGAATGTAGGCAGCTCTAATAGCTGAGAGTGGACCTCAGCTGACAAACAGCAGGGAAACAGGGACCTACCTCAGTTCTACAGCCTCAAGGAACAGAATTCTGCCAACAACCTGAAAAAGCTTGGAAGTGGATTTTTCCTCAGAGCTTCCAAATAACAGCCCATTCTGGGCTCTACACTGATTTCAGCCTGTGAGACTAGGCTGAGGACCCAGTCATGCTGTGCTGGACTCCTGACCTACAGAAGAAATACATATTGTTTTAAGGCCCTAAGTTTGTGGTAATATGTTACTTAACAATACAAAGCTAGTATAATGGGTACAGAGTATTTATAGTGAATGAAGGAAGTTTTGAGCTATACAGAAAAGGAAAATTTTCCTATCTTACCCTCACCCCCAATCCATTTCCCAAATGCATAATTCGCTCCAGAACATTCTGCAGAGTGTTGATGATGATGGTTTTTCTCCTTTACAGAGGTTCAATACTAAGGAAATAAATAATGGTCATAATACTAATAATAGATAACACACAGTATTAGCATTTTGCTAAACACTTTATTCGCATTCTCTCATCCAATTCCTATGACAATCATTTTAAGACAGGAATTATTATTATCTGCATTTTTTCAGGTGAGGAAACTGAGGCTTAGAGAATTATAGGAACATAAATCTGTCTGATTCTAAACCCTTTGGCCTGGTGGGGAGTTATCAATGGTGTTCAAAGAATTCACTGTTCTCTTTGTGTTTCATGTACTCAGGTCTGGTGGTAAACATGAGAAACTGAGAGAAAGGAATGTATAAAGGAGATGGCAACAATTTAAAATCTCAAAATGAGGTTGATTTAAAGTGAAATTTGGCAACTATTGCACAAAAAAATTTTTAAATGCATTTTCCTTAGCAGGATAGATAATGCAATTGCTTAAATTAAATAATTGTCTAGGCTTGGTTCACTAAGATTTTTCAACTATTTTTTATCTGTGGGATTTTGAAAAATATCAGGGAAGTTTATTTGCTGAGAGTTAAGAGTCAATCACTTAAGTAGAAATTATAGATTCATTGAGAGGGACATAATAATCTGATTCTCTTTATTACATTATGGTAGTGCAGATATTTTAAAAACCAGGAAGTAAATTCTGTAGAGTAAAGCAACTCAAACACACATAAAAAGCATTAGAAGTAATTGCCACTGTTGACCAGTGAATAGAAAGAAGGATCATGTATCTCAGAAGGGCCAAGTGTGAGGAACTCACCCAAGAGCATGCTGTCCAGTAAAAATAGAATGCAAGATTCAAATGTAACTGTAAATTTTCTAGTAGCCACATTTAGGAAAGCAAAAAGAAGTGAAATTAATTTTAGTACTGTATTTTATTTAACCTAATACATCCAAAATGCTATCATTTCAACATGTAGTTAATATAAAAAATATTAATGAGATATTTTGCATTCTTTTCCATACTAAGTCTTCAAAATCTAGCACGCATTCTACACATAATACTTCCATTCAAACTAGTCACATTTCAAGTGCTCAACAGCCACAGGTGGTTACTGGCTCTCCTTGTACTGGACAGCACGGCTCTAGCGTGTGGGTTCTCCTTGGGGGGTGACGCCTTACACAAGGGAGCAAAGTTGAAATTGATTCTAGGGGATAGGGATCTTAGTTGTTTTATGTATAAAACACAGATATAAATACAGGGCACAAAAAGATATACAGATCATCTGTGGCATTAAAATTTTGCGGAGAGGGTGTGTATTCAGGGCCCTCCAGAAAAACAGAACCAGTAGGATATATGTGTATATATATAGTACAGCTGAGGGCTGACCCTTCTCATTCTGAAAGGATAAAATGCCATAGAAGATCAACTGAAGTAGTTTTGGAGCAAAGCACAAAGATCAAGCACATATTCCCCACAGCTGTGCTGTCTGATATGGTAGCCACTCTCTAAAGGTGGCAATTTAAATGTAAATTAATTGAAGTAAAATTAAATTAATAATAAATGTGGCACTAGCCACATTTCACGTGGCTACATGTGGCTAGTAGCCACAGTATTAGATAATGTAGTACAAAACTTTTCATCATTGGGGAAAGTTCTATTGGGCAACGCTGGTCTAGAGCATGATGAGTCAGCTTTCAAATCCCACTCCCTCAATTGCTATTTGTGTAACCTTGGGCAAGTTGCTATACCTTTGTCTCTGTTTCCTTACCTGTAATGTGAGCTAATGATAAAGTATCTATCTCAGGATGTTTTGTGGGAAGTAAATGAGTTAATGCATGCCAAGAGGCTAGAAGTTCCTGGGATATAATTAAATCATAAATGGTACTTGTTTTTTTTTAGTAATTGCCTTTCTATTGAGGTTTTTTTTTGGGGGGGGGGTGTTGTTTTCTTTTCTTTTCTTTTTGCTTCAGGTGACATTTGTAGTACTACTTGACCTGAAAAAAAAGAAATATAATGCCCACCCACCCAGATAACTTAATTTTTGCAGCTTAAATTAAATCATCTTGAAATAACCTCAGTCATTTGAGATTTTCTCTTGGTGACTCCATTATTATAGTATTTAAAATATGATTTTCATTTTGGACTGTTTCAGTGACAGAGAACTCACCCTCATCAAGATTTTAATTAATGCCTCAAATACTGCTGTACTATCATTTCATCAGTGTCATAATTTAGCTGTTATAATGTCAAGAAAACAAATTGCATTAATCAGAGGTGCTTAGTCACACAGAGGTAGCACTGGAACTGGCTAGGCCATTGGCAAGTGCTAGGTGGGAGGTAGGATGTATCCTTTTCTTTCAGAATTGTCCACTGAGGTCATTTTATATCATCGAATTCCCATCTCCTACCCTTGACATATATTTTCCCCCTCAGTCACTTTTCCAGTGGGTACAAACCTTGCTATTTCCTGTTAGAAACCAGAAGGAACTCGCTCTCTGAGTTGATAATACATTGCTCATAAAGTGTCACATCCATGAATATACCAGTTTGGCTCCTGCGTTCCAAGACTTGGTGAAAATAAGAATTTCTGCTCATTGGCATTGCTGGCTTTTGATCTGCTGAGTTCACCGACAGTCTGATTATTTAAAAGCTACCCAGAGATGCTTTCCAGGAGAATGGGTGAAGCTTTTGAATGCGTGAACATTTAGCAGTAAAGAAAGCTGCCCAAGTTTCCAATTCTACTTGGTAGAAAAGTAGTTTTTATTTGTTTAAAATAAATGTTCGATGCTGATCAGTTATAAGAATTCTACAAATTAAGTGCAGCAAAGCGCAGTGTCTCTTTTACGGAGTGGCTGCAAATCAGAATACACTTAGAGTTAGTGAAAACTGGGGGAAAAGCTGATGGGCAGTTAGTCTCCCATCTGCTTGTTTCAGGCCTGGAGAACACTGAGCCTACAGCATGAGCTGCTATTCTAGTTAGACCCTGGATTTAGGTAAACCTTTTCTCATATGTTATCCTAGAAGCTTGTAGAGTTTGATGAGGTTTAGTGATTTCTAAACTTTTTTTCCCGAAATTAATCTAATGTGGAACGTCAACATATCTTTAAAGGCGATAAGAGTGAAACTGTTCCGGTTAGAAATGAGATGGATCCCCTTCCTCCCCCTCACCCAACCACCAGCTTCCTACCAAATTGCTTTAATGCCCTAAAGCCCTCTCTCACCCTTTTCCTTTTCTTTTCTTTGGCCATACCGCGCGGCATGTGGGAACTTAGTTGCCCAAATAGGGATCGAACCTGTGCCCCCTGCATTGGAAGCGTGGAGTCTTAACCACTGGACCACCAGGGAAGTCCCCTAAAGCCCTCTCATATTTAAAATTTTGGAGCTTAAGATGATTCTGAGTCTTACCACTAAATAACCTTGCGTGACATCTCTGAGAAAAAATGCGGAATGCAGGGCTTCAGAGAATATTGTGCTGAAATCAAATTAAGGAAACGGAGTAGAAGGAACTATTCAGTTTATGTTACTTTGTGGAGAACACTCTTATCATCTATGGGTCATCTTCAGAAAAAAGAAGAAGTTACAAAGGTGAAGCCAAGAGACAAATTTGAGTCCTGATCTCCACTCAGCGGCGGGGTGTCCTTCAGCATGTCATTTAACCTCTAAGCTCTGTGTACTTTGATTTCTTCATCCGTAAAATGAAAGGATTGGAATAGATATACCCTCGTAACCAGGTATCAAGTTCTACAATGCTGTGATACTAAATCTAGACACATACAGGGGATCCAACGTGGGTTTGTGGGCAATACAAATGCAAGTTGAATGTTGGTAATTTCATGTGGTTAAACTACTAGTACCTAGAGGAATCCGGACAGTGACTTACTGATACTAAACACACACACATACACACACACACACAACAGTACCTGAATATTAAAATTTATTATACAGGACACAGTAGAAAAACAATTAAGGAAGGAAGAAATGGGAAAATTTTAGAAAATGTATTTTGAGTCATGTATGTATCAATAACTTTTTCAGGGAATAAAAGTAAGTTCCGTTACAGTAGCATAATGTGTCGGAGATGTGACATTCCCAGGTCATTTTCTCTGTAGTGTATGATGAGCCAAGGCATGGTAATAGGACCCTGTGTTAATTCTGTCTGAAAACACCATCTGGTTCTAAGCACTTATCTAGGCTATGGATGTTACAGCCTAGATGTGGTCACCATGATATTCAAAGGTCAGAGAGGGGTCTAATTACATGCCCCAGTACTTAAAGGGCAGATTCACCAGAGCATGAACATAATCACTCAGGCCAAAACAAGACCCATTTATAATTTTAATTATCAGTGAATCAGACAACTCTATCAAATACCAATTATTTGGCTGTTGCTGAAAATAACTGTCTTGTCTTGTTAGTCTCTAGAATAACCCCTTGAGGGATGTTGAAATGTTCCCCTTAATGTAAATATTTGTTAATATCCATCAAGCAGAATTAGACTCATTTAATGATGTTCAGTATTGGTCGTTTCTTCTATTTATTGTTAAGGAACTTCCAATATGGGGAGAATGCCATGGAAAGGCTATTAACATTGCACATGATTGCCATCCAGAAAGGTGTGTCGGGACACAAGGCAGGTTCTGCTCCAAAAGCTCACATTTTGTTTTCATTTAAAGAAATAGTTCACTTCACAACTCAGCAAAAGCTTTATTTGGGGTCTTATTCATAATTATCGCTCAGGGACAAACATTTTTTGTGTGTCTGTGCACCTGGGACATACAATAGGAAAAACAGGGAGCCTCCCTCAGGAGTTGACAGAGAAATGAACACGTGCTAAAGAAAGATTTAGCTTTGGGCTATAAATGATTTATTTTTCTTTACTTCCAAAATTATGTTTTGCATAAGGGATTCCAAGAAATATTCTACAAACAATTGATCTTAACTTGAAGCAGTGGTTACCCTGAACATTCTATTAAATGAACCATTGGAAACAGCCAATTCAGTAACCGTAGCATACCAGCAATTTCATGTGGTTCAACCTAAAAGCCTCTGGGAGAGACAAAAAACTGATAACATCCAGACTGTCCCAGTTTTTTAAAATGGACTATCCTGAGAATGAATACCTTTGAATAAATAGTTTGTCATCCTGCCCAGGGCTGTCATTCTGAGCTCTGCCCTCTTGAGAGCGCCTCTCAAAAACGGGTCTGACCCCAGCTTCCTGTACTCTGCCGTCATCACTCTCCCCTTTGCTTTTTACCTACAGCAATTAAGACACAAGTAATATGTTATCTCCATGGCTTTGATATTTCCATTTCATTTGCAACTTCAGAGCTCTTCAGTCATTTTTGACACTTATAATTTTTATCTGCAATTATGCTTTCATTATCCTCCTTCCTGATATTTTAGATGTCCAATAAGCCTCTCAATTTCCTTAATTAACAACTAGCCTTCCTTCTTCATGCTAAAGGCTATTTTTATTCCTACAATATTTATTACTAATTGGCACACATACACTTTTATACTAACAATAATTTTTCTGGTCTGCCCTTTATTTACCCTCTGTTTCTCTCGTCTAGAAACACTTCCTTCTCCTCGGTAATACTCGATTTAAGTTCTTGGGAGGGGCAACATACTGTCCATTTTCCTTGAACATAGTTTGAGGGCTTGCTCTTCATTTATGAATAATACTTTATGCTTCTGGAATGGTTGCCTCCACTCCCTCCCCCAACTTTTTTTTTCAAAGAAATATCACCATCAAGCCCTGTAACCAGAACACTTAGTTCTTTCTATGTGTTGCTGCTTGGTTTTGCTGTTTTTTCTTTTACCGCTTAAATATTTTGCACTTGTCATCCTGGCCTTGGAACAGAGAGTTTGTGGCTTTGGACAGACAGCACCATTGATACCGCTTCCCTGTACGTTTGGAGCACGTCTCAGAAATGCTGTCTCAGTTACAAGTTTAGGTTGCCAATGGCTTCTTCATGTGAGTGGACACTGGACTTCCGCTCGGTACATTCTACATTGTCAGAAATGCATGAGAAATTAGCGTGTTGGATGTGCCTCACCAGAACATGCCCTTTTAAAAACAGTAGGGCTCTCTTTTAAATATATATGCTTTATTAAACTAGAAACACATATTAAGTGCAGATATATCAGACAATAAAGATAAGAAAATGAAAATAAAACCATTTGTGTTACTCGCACCCAGAGATAACTACCACTCTTGAATATTTTTAATAAAGTTTTCTTTAATTAAGTCCCTTTCTCTACTTTCCAGTTTATATTTTTCTCTCTCCTGGTGTAAGGGTTCTTGTTTTCTCCAAAGATTTATAGTGTGTTTTTGCTTTTTCTTTCATTTAAGAAGTCTAATTTGTATTTATTCTTCAAGAATGATTTCTCCTAAATTCTCTGAATTTATCCCCTTTCCATTTAGCTGAATGAGTTTCTCTCCTTGGCTTTTCCTTCTTGACTCTGCACTACACACAAAGCTAACATGCTTGGAGACTCAGCTTTCCTTCTAGTCTGGATGAAAGTTTTAATTTCATACAGTGCAATGAGAAGCCATTAAGTCAGAGACTAAAAACCCTCTCCTGTGCTTGGGACAGAAATGAAGGACAACTGGTGATTATGATGAGGTGCCCGGTCTGCAAGTCAAGTGTCTGCCCCCAAAGCTGTGTGATTGGAAAATGTAGCAGGCACGAGAACAAAAGAACGCTCGAACTAAAAGTGTATTATCCTAAAGAGCACGTTGTTATTTAATTTGGGGTAAAGTAGAATGAATCATAATAGGTCAATAATAATGACTTATGGCTTCCTTCATATGGCACATTTACCATCAATGGTAATTTACCGTTAAAGAGTGGCACATTCCTTTTTTGTGTGTGCAAGAAAAATCAGCATTAGGTCATACTGAGAAAGAACACGTTCTCCTGTTCTTACATTTAGGATTTGTATTCAGTTATTCAGGCTAAGAATATCATATGACAGCCACTTTCTCCCAGCTTCCCCCCTCCCCATTCCCATTTAGAAAATACAGGAAGGATTAAAATGAAACCATTTATGACATCATTCCAACTGTATGCTGATGGACTACAGATCCATTCAGTGGAGCCATTTGGAAAATATTTCACGTTCTAGTCATTAGACTTGCTAAATGAGTTCAGACTCGGAATTATATGAGTTAAGAAAGAGAAAGGTAATATCTGCAGGCGACTGTACATAAATATATGTAATGTGAGCATATCATCCAGGCTCCTATTACCCTGATGTTTTAGTATGTTTTGTACTTGGCCTCCCTCCCTCTCTCCCTCCCTTCCTTCCTTCACTCTTTCTATATAAAACACTCTGATGCTTTACTTGAGGTATAGGTTGCTTGATTTTGTTTATTGACAAACTTATAGGCCATTATTGTTTTCACCAATAAAAAGCATCTCAGACCTGGACTCTTATTAGGAAAAGTGGAAAGTGATTGACCCTAATTTGTTTGGTATCAAACCCCACTTTCTTTCTCCGGGAAAAGAAGTATCAGTGTAAAGTAAACTACAAAAATACAATTCTGAAAGTTCAGTCTCTCCATCCATCTTGTAAGTATTTGGCTAAAACTCTCCTCCCTCTCAGAGAGATGCCAGATTAAATTATAGGGAACACCCTAACACTTTCAAACCTGCATATTCTATTTCTGTGGTCTATAAACTGGCTCACAATAACTTGATTACAGAAAAGTCTTGAGTAATTGGATGAAGTCAGGCTCAGAAGATTTGCCCAGTAATCAATGAAATCTAGTGCTTCTAACTCTGCTGGTTCCACGTTGCTTTTCTATCTATCCAAATAGCCTCTTCAAAGCTGAAGCTGCAAAGAACAAATATCTAATCCTCAAAACTGAGCTAATTTCAACAGCTTTCTGAAAGTAGATTGGATTTAACAGGGCTGTGCTTTTGGAAATGAATGGTTGATATAAATCAGAGGTAGTGGAAAGGTAACGTTTACCTGATTTGATTTAGCAGCAATCTGGTCCAGATGGCAACGCAGAATTTAAAGATATTGAAATATACGGTTGCAGCTGGAGACTGTATAAAACTAAATATAAATAATTCAGATGTGCTTATGCATTTAACAATGTCGGTTTTAAATATAGATAAGAGCCAAGCCTTTAGGCTAGCATTTGAAAACGGGAAGATGACTAAATGCAGGTGCTCTTATGTATGTGGCCATATTTCAATGCCTAATTTAGCTCCAATCTGAAAATGCAGGTAGAATTCACCAGATGTACCTGTCTGGCCTAAGGGAATGAAGCCCAAATTAGTATAAGGTTAAATCTGGTATATCAGAAGCAAGAGGTCTGATGAAAAACACAAGTCTGTAGGATGAACACCTGATTTAATGACTCAGAAATATACAACCTTTCTACCCATGCCAGGATCACAGACCTATCTTTTTAAAAAGGAAACAAAAAAAGATGGAACTATGTCAGTGTGAGTCAACAAAGCTTTGACACCCACCTGAAAGCAGATTGGAAAAAATCCCACGATGCCAGAATGTGGAGAAGAGTTTCTAGTGTTTGTCATGCCACTCATCTACCTGTCACAAAGAACCCTGAGCTTAAAGACCTGAATTCAGATCTTGCCTGTCACTCAAGAGCTCTATGGCCGTGGGCCAAGTACATAAAGAAGATACTAATCCACGTCTCCACGTCAGAAGGACCCCTGTCGGTAAACGTTACTATATATGAGCGCCTCTGTGCTGTGCTGTGTGGAATGGAATAGGTTGGCTTCTGGACACACAAGTCTACCCAGTGGGACTATTTTTTGTTTGGAAAGACGTAATGGGTCCACCCCTGATGGCACCCAACATAACATGGGGTGGCAGACCTGCACTGTGGCTGCTGACTCCTGCCTAGGCCACCAGCATGTTTCTTTCAGAGCCGAGGCCCACCCCTCCCCGTGGGGGTGGCTCTGGGTGTTTGTGGTGTCTGGTTGCAGTGTCCCCTACATACCTGACCCCAGGGGTATTGAGGAAGAGGGGCGGACCACGATTGGGAGAGTCATGCAGGGTACGAAGAGATGGAGCGTGGGGTCAGGCCACTCAAGATGGCTGTTCTCTTGCTCTTGGTACCTCCTGTGCCCGACCAGGGCCCTACTCACGGGACTGACCTTCCTGCTTACTTGCCCCAAACCCCAGCTAATGATTGTTCTTATCGAAGGGGTGGTGAGGGGCGTGCCTCTGCTGGTTTCCCTGGTAACTAAGCCAACCTGAGGTCAATTCCCCTATAACTGGCAACCTCCCCTTCCCCCAGGGAGTGAAGACTGTCCCCCTGTCCTCCTGCTGTGCACAGCGCACAGTGGGGTGTATCTCCAGGACCTTGCTTCAGGAGTGTAAGATTCCCCCACCCATGAAACCATTGATGTCTCTGTAAAAACAAACAAACAAACAAACAAATAAATAAATAAAATAAAATAAAATCCACATCTCCTAGGCAGCTGTGAGGTCTTATTGATCAAGGAGTATGAAACCGTGACTCCGGAATACTTGCAACTTTCTTTCCCTGATTTGGTCTTTCCTTTTCTCTCCTCTTCACTGTCTTTCTTTCAATATATTACCTCTCTGGGCCAGGGTTGGACTAAGACTTGTCTGAATTTGGGCTCTCCTGAGATTCAGAGAGATGGCAATTTTTGCCAATTGTGCCGACCTCAGATGATCTTCGCTCTCAGATCAATCCTACACACCTACACTTCTTCAAGGGCAATCTTTTGTACGTTGCTTTGGACTCTGAATCTTCATTTCTTTCCCTTAACCGAGGGCCTACTGAGAGGACCCTCAAAATAATGGATTGATACTTATAAAATCTTAAACTAAAGTTGGAGATAGAAAAAAAGCAATGACTACAGAAAACATTGTAAATGAAAAATTAACAAGATTTTTATAGGGTATCTGTGGAAGGGGAATGGTGATGATTAGGAAATGAGAATTTAAAGATGACTGTAGGCCTCACACTATCTTATAACCACACCTAGAATCAAAAACCTTGCTTGAATATGAAAAATCTTCTTGGGATATTAAGTGACTTGTGGAAGGTCACAGAGCTAATTATAATTTGGCTTAGAGAGTACGTTCCCTGGCTCTCAATACAGAGTCTGTTCATTCCATCTCCACAGAAGAATTGGGTAAAGAAACTCACTAGAGTCATGGAGAAAGCAAGATTGATCTAGAAGATTTTCATAATTGAAAACATGTCTTTGGGAGGATGCTGGAACCTTGGCATTCTTTCTAAAGTAGATCAATGTCATCATTTTTCCTGGAGTCTATTTTAGGAGGAGGAGCAGGAGGAGAAAAACTTTTATGGGAGGAGAGGAAGGTTGGGAGGGTTGGACAAGAGGCATTTTCATCTTGACACACCTAACATTGTCTCAGCTGCTTAAAATCATTTTATGATGTTTTTGGTATCACATGTAGTAAGGCAGTGCCAACAAGTCATAGCATTACATCATGCATGTCTCACAGTGCATTCCGAAGGCTCACAGCATCTGGTCCGTACTTCTCTTGTGGTCCACTGAGCTGCAGTCTGTGGTAACTATTCACTTATACCTCAGACTTTCCTACTTGACTGTGAGTGGGAAGGGGAAGAAAGATTTTTGTCTATCCATCCTTGTATCCCCAGCCCCTAATACAGAATCTGGAACAAGGGAGTCAAACTCTAAATGTCAGTTGAACAATATTATGATAAACTATTTACATCTGCATAGCAATTTAGTCATTCACTCATTCATTCATTCATTCATTCAAATATGCATCCCCAAACAATTCTAATTCTGGGATTACTACAGGAATTATGATATAATCCCACCCTTGAGGAACTAAGATAATCTTGTCATTAAGACTGTGAATTAAAAGGCAATTCCAATAGAGTGTAAAAAGTATTATGATAATGAGAATACAGGGGGCTTTATGTAGAAGGACCTGGAAACAGCACCCAGCTCAATCTTAGGGACAGAGAAGTCTTCTCTAAAGATGCAATAACTAAGTTGAGAGTCAAAAGACTGAAGGAAAGGAGGGAAGGATGGAAAGAAGGGAGAAAGGAAGAAAGAACATAAAAATGTATGGAGATTAACAGGTGATAACATGGTAGAAAGGTATTACTGGGGTAAACCTGGGGAGGCAAGAGCACATTCAGGAACTGCATAGTCTCCCATTTTCACGAGGACTTTCAATCCCGTTATCTCATTCGATCCCTATCGTCACTCTGGGATAGACAGTGCATTGGGGGTGGGGCTGGGTTAACTGTTATAGCTACTTGACAGGTAAGGAGAGGGAGACCCAGACTCAGACAGTTGAAATGACTAGTTCAGATCACATTTGCCAGGGGCTCCTGGTCCCAACTTCAATGCCCACTCTCCCATATCACAGTGAAAATCATTTTGGCCTTGCTTGATTCCTGAGTTTCATGCCTAAGTGATCCAGGCCAGGCTTGCCCCTGGGCCAGAAGGGCATGCTGTCCCCATGCTTGAGATAGCATTGACCTTGCTCAGCCCAGTGGTCTCTGGCCTCCGCCTAAGTGCACAGATGCCCAGAGGTTTTAACTTCAAAGACATGCCAATCCCAGAGGCTCCAGCTCTCCGTGGCTTCTCCTGGAATCCACACTCCCTGTGCCAGGAACTCCAGCTGCCATAAGAGGAACAGCTTGCTCCTGAGCCCATCCGAAGGCACCTTTGGGAAAGGCCCTAGGAAACCAGGATGATGGGAAAGCTCCTCTAGGCTGAGCTGACCTCTTGGTCCACCACAAACGGACACCACATTGCACCAAAGTCATAACCCTTCTAGGGTGCGGATGGTCACAGGGTGAATTTCAGTTCTTCCTCTCTTCCCTTCAGGATCCAATCAGCACCCACCTCCAGAGGAACTGTTTCTTAAATTCCATTAGAATCTATACCCTGCTGTTCATAACTGTTGCACGTTCAAAACATGCCAGATTCCAGGAGAACCTTTACAGAGCCCTCACTGTGTGGCAGGCACTGTTTTAATTGCTCTACATGGATTAACTTGTTTAATTTGTACAACAACCTGTAAAGTCAATAATAATATCCTCATTTTACCGATGAGGAAACTAAGCCAGAGAAAGTTTAGGTAACCTTCCCAAGACTGAATAGCCTGATACAGGGAACTGCCAGGTTATGAGTCCCAGCAGCCTGGCTCTGCAGGACACACTGAACTGATATTTCATCAGCTGTGTCACAGACTGAGGGTGGAAAGAAGGGGCCATGGGGCTGCACATGGACTTTCCCACCTCCCTGTGCACACTCATACCTTCCCTTTCCCCCGCTGCCTTGCTCTCTTTACCTTCTTCTCCATTCTCTCCCTTCTGTTCATAAAACTAAATTCCACTCATTTACTCACTAATGAGTAAATGCAATCTCCCTTCGGCTTCTCCTACCTCCCAACACCCACCAAAATCGGGCTGTATTTATTACTCCTTACTCAGTGTGTTCATGGGTATGCAGTAGGATGTTACTATGAGCCTGACCTCCTATACCCCCAAAAGAGGCAGTTCTTTCTTCAAGGGTAAGGGCTTATTCATTTTGCAAACCTACCACACAGCACAGAGCCTGACATACGCTGGCAACCGCACAAATGTTGAGTTGAGAAAACAGGGAAACATGCAAAGGCTGCCACTGCAAGAGGGTTTACATTTGTTCCTCAGCCCAAGCAGTGAGAAAAACAACAGATGGAAGCTGCCCCAAGCCATAGTTATCTTAATAGAAGTAAAATCCAAAGGTGGAGCAAGCCGACAGCAGGTCCTGGGTCCCTTGTCACCTGCAGTCTTCAAGCAGGTCTGGGCAGCGACATAAAGGAGAGGTTATGAGGGGGTCCCAGGTTCAGCTGGGGATGCAGATAAGATTCTGAAGAGAGACTCTGATTTCCACTGCCAAGGCCCCCATGAGTCTTGCCTGGGCTAGCACAACAGCCTGCGTGAAGGTTAAATTTTTGTGTGCATTTGACTGGGTTAAGGGATGCCCAGCTACCTGGTAAAACATTTCTGGGTGTGTCTGTGAGGGTGTTTCTGGAAGAGGTCAGCATTTACATTGGTAGACTGAGTATAGAAGATCTCCTTCACCAAGGTGGGTGACACCATCTGGTCCATTGAGGCCCAGAACAGAGCAAAAAGGCAGAGGAAGGGAAATTCTCTCTCTGCTTGCCTGGGACACACATCTTCTGCTCTCAGACATTGGCATTCTTAGCTCTCAGGTTTTTGGACTTGGACTAAATTATACCATCCACTTTCCTGGTTCTAGAGCTTGCAAATGGCACATCTGGAGACTTCTCAACCTCCATGTGAGCCAAATCCTATAATAAATCTCATTTATATATTATGTAGTGTATATTAATATATTCTATATTACTGCATTCTAACTGGTTTCACTTTCACAGCTATCCCCGTGCTAATGCCAGTTACTTCTCCCCCTCTCTCTCCCTGTCTCTCTGTCTCTGTCTCTGTCTCTCTCTCTCTCACACACACACACACACACACACACGGTAATTTCACTTTCCTACATAAAAACCTCCAAAGCTTCCCACTGTGCATAGCAGTTGTTCTTAAATTCTGTTCTGGCATAATTCCATGGCTTCCTGTGGAGTAGAAGGATGGAGGTAGAGAGACTCAGCCAAAAGGGTGCTGAAAACCCTCTCCTGCTTGACAGCAAAAGTAGCCTCACTTCTTACCTTTGCCCCCAAATTCCCCTGGGGTCCCTATCTCTATGTTTTTGGACAGGCTGGAGGTGGTAGGGATCCTGTCAATCACTTTCTCATTTTCGTGAGGTATTCTTCTCTTTAAAGGTTCAACTCATTTATTGTCTCCTTGGTGAAGTCTCCTATTAGCCTTCCACTGACTTTGGCACTTATCACAGGCTTAGCACCTACTACGTAGATATCTATCCCACTAAACCATGACTCCATGTCTTCAATGCCTTTCACACCTGCTGACACACAGTGGGTGCTTAGTAAATGCTTATTAAAATAAAGTGATGGTGATACCCAAAGAAGAGTGATGCTTACCAAAGGTTGTAAGAAAATCTCAGATCAAGTCTTCAGCAGCAAGATAAAATAGTAACATAAAATGAAAATGCATGCCCAGAGCCTACAGTCCAACTCAATGTTTTGCTCTGTTGATGGTCTTGAACTTTCTTGCCTGAGATTCATGACTGACCCCATAGGAGAGGAGAGAAGATGAGCAGGACTTGAGGTATAGTTAGGGATGGGGCAGCTTTCCTGAGCCTACAGAGCTGCCCTATTCATGCATGTTGTCAATTAATCTAAATCATACATCGTCCCCAGCTCTGTATAGATTCAAGGAAGCAAGAAAATAAATAGTCTGATGAGTAAAGGGAGAAGGTCAGAGAAATGCTCAAAGATTCCAACCTGAGCCTTTTCTAATTTAATGAGATCAGACATGGTGTCCAAGCGTTGTCATGACTAGAAGCAGAGTTTGCACCAGGTGTCACCAGGTGGAAATACCCACAGGGTAGAAGAAGAAAATGATGTCAGTTCTGCCAACTTTCCCAAGAGAAAACTGGACCCCTTGAGCTGTACTTACTCTTGTGGAATGTGCACTTGTTGTAAGTATATATGTATATTAGATTATGAAAGCTGTGAGATTACCCAGCAAAGATTAATTTCACTTCATCTCAGGAAGAATGTTTCCACTGTGAAAATCTGACAGGCAGCAAAGGAATTGTGACAGTGTGTGTGTTTCTAGAGTCCAAGGAGAAAATTTCAGCTGCAGCTTCTGAAAACTGCTCTTTCATATCTGAATTTCTAGCAACCAGTATTTTTATGTTATAGCACCAAGGTTTCTAAGAGTCATTCATACCAGGAACTTTAATTTACGAAGGCCAAATCTGAAGCAACTTGAAAGACCTCACCTTCTCCTACAGTGGTCCAAAGATGAGAAAAATGAAGGGAGCTTTGATTCATTAAAGGCTGTGGTCACCAGATTCCAAGATAGCCCCGCCTGATCTTCACCTCTTGGTATTCACACCTCTGAGTAGTTTCCTATTATTATTCATTGTAAAGAGTATGCTATGTATCTGTTATATCGGTAAAATTTATAAGAAATGAATGTATGTATATGTATGCATAAATTTCCTGCCCCTCCACCCCCAGAGCACTGGTCATTAAACATTTACCAGGATACTACAGAATAAAGGAGTAAATATGCAGCCTTATGTCAGGCTAATAATTTGAGACTATTCTTCAGGCAATGGGAGCCATCAGGGGGTTTTGAGGAGAGGCATGACATGATTCGATTTGCATTTCAGAAATTTCATTCTGGCAGGGCTATGAAGAATAGATTGGGGGTGGGGGGAGATGAGAGGAAGAGATCGCTTAGAGAGTCTATTCAAATTCAAAAGCACTGTATAGCACAGGGAACTCTTCTCAATACTCTGTAATGGCCTATGTGGGAAAAGGATCTAAAAAAGAGTGGATATATGTATATGTATAACTGTTTCACTTTGCCGTATGGCAGAAACTAACAACTTTTTAAATCAACTATACTCCAATAAGAATTTTTTTAAAACATATATATATAAACTTTTGAAAATTCTATAGCACAATAGAATTTAAAGAATCTTTCATTCAATAAAAAAAATATACTCTTTGTTCAAGCTGATATTTATAATCATGGATTAAATCTTGGCTCCTTAAAAAAGCATAAACAAAATTATTATTGCATAAAAAATATATAGTTGTAAAAAAAAAACCAAATTCAGAAGCAGTTAATAATATCCTTCATCCAAACGCTAGACTTTATGCTAAGCAATTTCTTATGCTATTTCCTGTGCTCCTTATAGCTACCCTATTGAGGTAGACCTTAACACAACAGAGGCAGTGGGGCTAGACAAAAAGGTAGAGACTTAAGAAGGAAATAGAATGAGTAGGGCTACTGACGCTAGCACAGATGTGGACGTACAGGGCTGTGTGGCAACCAGCCCTTCTAGTGAACAGCACGTCTGGTATCCTCTGAAGAATTACCTCTCCCATCCATCGCACGTACCAGCCCTCGCTACCCAAAGCGTAACCACATCACCCAAACTGGGCCGTTGGGCCTCTCTCTCCTTGTATAAAAATGCAAGGATGGGAGAAGGATGGGAAAATCAGTAGAGGACATTTATTTCAGAAGTAGTGCTTAGTGTAGCTGGCTAAATGGTTAGTTCTGCCTGTACCTAGAGCCCACTTGTTTCTGTCCTATTTCTAAAGCTAAATTCTGGCCTCCAAACATATTCTTTCTTCACTTAAGTTTTCCAGAATTGGCCTCTATTGTTCACAACCAAAAACCTCTCACCAATACAATGACTGATGAGAAGAGAGGGTATAGGACTGAGCGATGTTTAAGGAGAATAGTTCTAATTTTGAAATGTCACTGACACAAGTGACCATAATTTGTTCTATGGGTC
The DNA here is from genome assembly GCF_009873245.2 of Balaenoptera musculus. Taxonomy (NCBI): domain Eukaryota; kingdom Metazoa; phylum Chordata; class Mammalia; order Artiodactyla; family Balaenopteridae; genus Balaenoptera; species Balaenoptera musculus. Next base: position 81,885,764 of record NC_045792.1, read on the forward strand.
TTTTTTTCTCTGGAGAACTATCTCCATTTTAACACATGTGTACGGTGAGTTTCCTGAGCTCACATAAAAGGGAACCTCGGCTCTTTTATTTCTCTCACTTTCCCGACCAGCTTCACTGAGGTGCATGTTAATGATGGTGTGGCAGACCCCTGCCCACGAGGCTCCGGAGCATGAAAGACACACCTATGTGTGTGTGATCTGTGCTATCAAAGGCCACGGGAACATCAGTGAGAAGGAAAATTGACACAGCCACAAGAATCCACCCCTCATCAAACAGAAGGTCTTGACAAATCCTCATTAGAGAGGGCTCTGTGCTTTGGCCTGATTGAAATTTTCAGTCTGAAAGGATCCCGAAGCAAAGGTCAAAGTGGCCTTGCAATCGAGTCTTTTAGCTTCCCTTTCTGTGTGAGGGGATGAAGGGAGACCTTCACATCAGCCAGGATCAGACCCTGGGCTAGCAGCAGTGCTTAATCAACTGCCCTAGGTCCCAGACAGGAAAATTCTGCCTGCTGCCGAAGAGGTATTAATGACGGAGACCATAAAAGGCAGCGACCTCGTATCTCTCAACTTTTCTGTCCAACCTCTTTTTGGCCACAGAACAAGAAGGCAGGTTGCCAGGCTGGTCACATCTGGCCGTGTCTATAACGAAGATCGAAGTGACCGACCTGTGAGCATGAGGAGGCCCACTTGTCAGTTTCTATCTCAGTCCCAGCCTCCTGAATGAGGTACAACAGGTTCTAGTGAATAAGGTACAGGTGCTTATCGAGGCAGGTCTGGGACTCTCCTAACAATACTTCCCATCATTTATCCTGGGGACCACTTGAAAAATAAGTATGGGTAGAGCTCCAGCCTGGAACAGCTACTTCAGATATCGCAGCTTTGCCTATAACAGTAGCTCCTTCAGGCATCAGTCTCTTCATCTGTTAAAAGAAAGGATGAACCAAATAATTCTAAGGGTCCTGCTCAACAATAACCTTCCCTGTGTTGGGCTGAACAGATTTGTATCTGTCACTGTCACCCCGTATGACAGAATGTGTCTTTCCTTAATACACAGATTCCCTAAACAGTGTAGAATGCTTTCCCTTCTTGACACCGTCTTTCATGTCATTATTATTATACCCTTTCTCTGACATTATCAATGTCCAGAAAGCAAAAGCTCGATGCCAGGGATAATAGGGCAAAAGCACCCGCCACAAAAAGCCCAAGTCATGGTCCTCTACTAACAGCCAACACAGCCACCACGGCTGGGGGATGCAATCTCCCGGTTAAGCCATTTCCTGGAGTGAAAACCCACATTTCTTGACAGAGCCAACCATTCAAAGCTGCCCTCTCTGCCCTTTCAAATTTAATTTGTTTCAAATCTTATAGGAGCCACGGAATTATTTCAGGATTGGAGTCAAGTGAAAACAGGTGTGCTGCTCTTTTATCCCTCCTCCTCCTCTTCAAAGGGGACTGATTAGGCGCCAGATTAATCAGACTGGCCAATGAGGATGGAGGAACCTCTTTGCTCTCCTGGGCACCAGTCACCAGAATGCTGACCCGTATTCCTGGAGGCCCCAGTGTAGGACCCCTGGCCCAACTGACCTTCTCATGCCCCATCCAAGGGCCCAGGCAGTGGCAGGACCTGGCTATGGCATCGTCCATCCTGTGCCAAGAGCCTTCTTTGCTTTTGTGCAGGTCGGTCTGGCCTTGAAAGCCAAGGCCTGGTGGTCCTGCCTTCCAAGATAAACCAGAGTTCTGTTCTTGGCTATCTCAGCATTTGCTTTGGCAGTTCAATTTAGGCTGACCTTCCTGATGTGTCAATATTTAGGGGGCTAAGCATGGAAAACATTCACAATGTTTAAAATTGTATAGAAAAGTCTTATTCAAATAGGAAAATTGGAGTTCAGCAAAAAGTCAAACTAATGGTAAAAATGATTCTAGCTGTGCAGTCCTGGGAAGGGGAGCTGTTAGAACTCAGAGACACCACTGATGGAGATTTTTTTTGCCGCAGTTCTTGCTGTGGAGGGCTGCAGGGCTCAGGCTGGGCCGTGTTCTCTCACAGGTTGTCTATACAACCTCTTTGCTTTTCATATTTTTTCTCATGGCTTTAAATACCATCCTGATGCTGTCACTCCCAAGCTTAAATCTCCATCCCATACTTCTCTCTTTAACCTAAGTCTTGTATATCAGTGATTGACTTGATATCTGTTAACATCCAAAATATGCAAATCCACTCCATCCTAAGCCTTACTCTTCCCTCAGTCTTCCCTATGGAAGCATCATCCCATCCTTTGCTCAAGCCACAAACCTTGGCATCATCCTTGCCCCCTCTCTTTCTGCATCCCCACATCCAATCTGTCAGCCTATATCATCTATCCTGCCTTCAAAATGTTTCCCAGGTTCAACCTTTTATTCTTACCATTTATATCACTACCATCCTGGCACAAGCTACCACAGTTTCCTGCCTAAAAATTGCAGTAGGTTCCTAGCTGGTCACCCTGCTCCCACTTTACCCCTTCCACCCCTACCCTGGTTGCACAGAGAAATGAAAAGGATTCTTTTAAGATATAAATCAGGTTATATCACCATCTGCTCAACACCCTCCAATGGCTTCCCATCTCACTCACAGTCAAAACCAAAGATTTCACAATGGCCTTAAAGACTCCCCAAAGGCACCCTGTCCCCTTTCCCACCATTTAGCTTCTAACCTCATCACCTACCTCTCTTCACCTTGCACCCTCTGTTCCAGCCATATTGGTATCCTTGATGGTCCTCAGACTCTCCACGTATGCTTCCACCTCAGCGCATCTGCTCTTGCTGTTCCCTCTGTGTGGAACGCTCTTCGGCCAGGTGTCTGTGTCTAGTTTTCTCCCTCATTTTCAAGTGTCACCTTAACAGAGGTGAGAATAAGCTCCAGGTGAAATTTCATTTTGTTCACTACTGTATCCCTAGAACCTAGACTGATGTCTCTTACGTAGGATCTGAATACATCACTTCTTAGATAGTTAACACTCAGCACCCTTTAAGCCTTCTGGCACCCTCAGCTTTCCTTTGCACGATTATGCCAGTTTTTTGGGTGGAGCATGAGATTCAGACCTGACCAATGATGTCATTTCATATCACTCCCTCCACCCTCCCCCCAAAAAACACACAAAATGGATTGGATCAAGGATGATCATGTGACTCAGTCAGAGCAGATGAAATGCAATGAAATTTCTCTGGCTTGTGGGAAAACAACACTATTGCTCTTTGCCATTAAACTGGGAGCTAACAAAACATAGAAGGGACCAGACCTGCTACAGCCATTTGGTCACTGTGAGGAGAGTGTGTGAAGCCTTTGAGATGTTCTGGTGGGAGGCATCCACCCATCTTGAGGACAGTGATTCCACTGACTGTGACCTACTTGTCCCACATAGAGAGGCTTTCTTCTTGGCCCCTGTCCTCTTGCTGAGCCTTTCCATTTCCACCATCTAGAACTGTGATGGTGTTCTTATCTGGAATAGGGACAGCAGATAGGTTGCCTGTCATATCCATCTCCAATTGACATGTGGTGGTAAATGGGAGCTTAATTTGGAGAAAGATACAGAAGCTGTAAACAGCTCAGTGGGAAAATGTGCCCTGATTGACTAGTAATGTCTGTTATGAGCACAAGAGTGGGGAATGGTGTGTGTTAGTATAGAATTTCTCTGAAAATAAAACATGAAAATGACACAAAGCAGGGATATGCTTTCATGGGTAAAGCATGAAAACTGAGCTAATTTCAGGAACAAAATCCTTATTCAATATGTATATGATGAGGGAACACAGAAAATAAAAAGTGTGATTAGACTGAGGGGAAATTCAGGGATGGTGTCTGGCAGGTGAAACAGGAATGGAAGCCAGAAGTACAAACGACCTGCAGACTGGTTTATCTGGAGCAGAGGGGACGTGTCAAGGAGAAATGTGAGATAAGGCTGGCCGTGTTCCACCGGGGACAGCATAATTGACGAGGGCCTTGAATGCTAGGCTGAAGTGGGGGGGGGTTGGTTGCAGGCAGCAATAGGGAGGCTCTGTAGGGTCTTGGGCAGGTGAGGTTGCAATAAGATTGATGTTTGCGGCAGATTATTCTGTCAGTTGAATCCAGGATGAATTGAAGCCGTGGGAATTGGCAGTGGGGAAGCCGGTTAGCATCCTGCTGCAGTGAGTCAAGGAAACGCATTCTGGAAAATGTCTTAAGCAGACCTGTCATGAGTATGACCACAGACTCCTTAGCTGTGTCCAAACCTGTGCCGTGGATATATTTAGAGAAGTTTCAGAACCTCCTTAGAGCCATCAAAGGAAATGACCTGAGCAATTGCAGAGGGCCCTTCAATTCGGTTTACTTGACGGTGGCCAGGGCAAGGAGCAAAGCAATTCTGGAGCAGCTGCTAAAGGTTCTGGTATGGAAGGAATTTGGTGCATTTTTTAATTGTGGCACACAGAGTTGGCTCAATAGGATCTCCTGAAGTTTCCACTGACTCATGTAAAGGGAAGATTTGTTAATGATGCAGTTTAACTCATGTAAGTGTAGGAAGTCTACTTAGGTCAGCCACGGTAAGGGCGTGGAGTACAAATTCAATGTCGGCAGGGTCCAAGCTGGTAAAATAACAAAGCAAAGCATGGTGGAGACTGTGGATATACTGTGGAGAAAGGGAGGCCATATTCCAGAAAAGCAGCGTTACTTAGCTTTTACTGACAGTTTCCATCCCTAAATGTGGGCTAACTACTTCAAAATTTTAAAGAGAAGTCCTCTGTCTAGAGTTGTATGTACAATTTCCAAATGTTTAAACGGTCATGTCTAATTTATTTTTCAAAATTAGTTGAATCCTCCATTCAGATCCCTCAACTCAGAAACTGCACATGCGGGTTTAGTCCCTAATATTGGGTCTAGCCCTTGATTCAAGGGAAGCAGAAGATGAGATCTGAAACAGACTAGGATAAAATCTGGCCTTTCCCTCCGTAATCATGAGCAGGAGATCCAACAGCAAGCAGCTTCCATTTCATTACCTGATGAAACGGAGATAATAAGGACAACATTAATTTAGCACTTACTGTCAAATGGAGATAATAAGGATAACACATTAATTTAGCACTTACTCAATGCCAGGCACTGTTTTAATGGCTGTACTTGTATTATTTACATTATTTCATTCTCACAGTCATCCAGTGGGGTAGTTGTTATTATTTTCTTCATTTTTCAGGTGAGAAGACTGAGACGCAGAAAGTTTAAGTAATATTTCCCTGGACCATGATAATAATAGATGAGAAGCAGTTGTGATGTTTGCAAAGCACATTTATAGATATCAGTTATTTTCCACCCTTTTTCCTAGTTTTACTGAGATATAATTGACACATAGCACTGTATCAATTTATCTTTGCAGACTGATTGATATGTATATATATTAGAAAATTGTTACCACAATAAGTTTAGTTAACACCCATCACATCCATCACCTCACAGTTAACAATTTTTTTTCTTGTAATGAGAACTTTTAAGATCTGCTACACTCTTAGCAACTTTCAAATATACAACATGATGTTCTTAATTATAGTCTCCATGCTGTACATTACATCCCCAGAACTTATTTGTCTTATAACTGGAAGTTTGTACCTTTGGCCGCCTTCATCCGTTATTATTGATATTTTTATTAGTAGTACAATGGAGAGAAAAAGTGGCTTTTAAAAATCGCAACTACTGGCAGTTGCTTCTGCTCCTAAGGGTGTGGCATGCTTCCTTTCTTGAAAGGGCTCTTTATTTAGGAAAATGCTGGGAAGTCTTAGGGTCTAAATGCTGAAGCTTCTGAGGGATGACTTGAAAGATGCATCCAGGCAAAGAGTGATGCTGAACCATTCTGAAAACTAGTGGGAAGGTTTGGAGGGTCCAGAGGAGCCTGAGTGGAGGGAATTAGGGGCCAGGAAGAAGGAAGGAGGAGGAGGGAGAGAGGAGGGCACAGAAGAAGAGGAGCTCAAGTCCCCTGGCCAGAGATGGGAAGACCGAGGAGACAGCCAGTGAGCTTGCTCTCAGCAGGACAGGTGGGGGACCTGCACTCCCTGGAAAATCAGACCAGAACACATTCACCTCTGTGACTGCTGAGACTTGAATTAAACACTTGCACTTGCAAAAGCTGCTTCAGGGAAGCAGAGGGAAATGGGCTGTGTCCCTTTGGGTAGGTGAGGAGCAGGGAGAGTAATAACTAACACTTACAAGTGCTTTCTGCTCATCTAATGCCAACAAGAACCTCTGAGGAGGTGTTCTATTAGCCCATTTTTACAGATGGGGAAACTGAGGCAGAGTGGATACGTGGATTGCCCAAAGTTACCCAGCTACAAGTGACTCCAGAGTCTATGATCTTAACCTCTATATTATCCTGAAAGAAGAGCCCAACAGCAGGAGAGGAGATACTTGTGAAATGAGGATTAAAAAGCAAGGAGACAGCAAGAGTAAAAGTGGATAAGAGACATGTAACCCCCCCCACCCCCGCCGCAAGAATCTCCAGGGACATTGGGAGGATCAGGAAGTGGGTCACTTCTTACTGGTTTTCCACTGATCTGTGAGGGGGGGGCTTGAACCATTTTAATAAAAACATTAAAACAAAGTGACCCAGCTTGGGCTCATCTTTGGGTGACACCCTGTTTATTTTCAAGACTCAAAGTATGCAAGTGACTCAAGTTCATCACTCTAAGTGAGTTCAGATGTAAACCTTGTCTTTGACCACTTGCCCTGTGCTGATGGGTCATTAATATATCCAGGTAGTGCACTCAAGTAGTGATAACTGCTTCCCCGAGTGTGAGGAGAAGGTACTAACACCACAGACACCTCCTACGCATCAGAGGAGACTCAGTTTAGAGGGTGTTCTGAATGCGGAGGGGAAGAGATCATGTTGTTAAGCAGAGGCCTATCAATTGCTTTCAAAGACACAACTAATGCCTAGATCTAAAAGGAGAAAATGGTGGAGCAATCATTAGGGAGGCTTTGATTGTATCTGGTCAGGGGGGAAAAGAGAGACAAAACTATTACATTGTTTTGAACTTTGTTAATTTGTGTAAAACATACTAATGTTCTTAAGGAAACGAAGATCTGCATGATGGACACTTTTTTTCCTTATTGATTCGCTAAGCATGGGGCATTGCAATTACCTTTAAGAAACGATTTAACTTACAACAATGGAAAAAAATCTTGGAACGAAAATGCTATCCATCAAAGGTAAAATAGTTGAGGCTTGTCACAGAGGAAAAGGAGACAGGCATGATCAAAATGCAAAGCATTTAATCCTTAAAGAGATCAGGCGATCCCAGGATGTGTCATCTCTAACATTCTTCTCTTTTTTTTGCTAATAATCCACCAAGCAAGCGTCAAAAGCTTATATTTTACTGATGACCCCTTATCAACGTTGCCAACATAGAAACAGCGTCCTTTTTTCTCTCCTGCTTCTGCTTTTTTTTTTTTTCTCAGATATGACAGTGGAAAGTGGAGGGGAAAGAAGGCTCACCCATGAATGATGACCTCCTTGCAATATCCCCACGCCGAGCCTCGAGAGTTACTTTCCAAATCCCTTTTTCTTTTATCAGGAGTGCATTGCTTTTGCACTTAGCATACACTTTGCATCCACGTTTTCTTTCTTGGAAATTATACACGTGAAGCAACTACAAGGGGCGACTGTCCTGAGTGACTGGCATATGTAGGGAGTATTTACAGAGAATCAAATCATGTGACCTCAAAAAAGACGAGCTTCTTTTAGGTGGTATTTTGTTAGACTGATTGTGAGGAGGTAAACTCGAGGCAGAAGGGAGGCCAGGGACTCAAAGTGAGAAAAAGGCACTTATGGAAGCTCAGAATTAAACAAAGAAGTCTTTTTGAGTATTAAGAAACAAAAACAATGGATCCGGAGCCATGGAATGGTGCCCAGTGGCCCCAAATGCTCATTTGCTTTTAAGGTTGTTTGGGCTTTAATTAGTGAAGCCTTGCCCAGAGGGATTAAAAATCTTGAACTTTGAGAAAGAACAATTTTGCAAGGCCAAATGGGAGGAAGGCTGAGCGGATACAAATGGCAGTGCAGAGCTCTCAGCTTGTTTAGCCAAGGATTAGAACTCTTAAGTGCTAAGGTGGGGCGGTAGTTTTATTTAAAAGAAAAGTTCAGACCACTTTATTCTGCTTTAGGCACGAGATCAAATTTACCATGAAGAAACTTATAGAAATGATGTTTCTCTTTGTGTCATTTTAATCCTTTTGCATTTATCAAGAATCAATAGCTCACTTTTCCCCCATGCTCGGTGCCCCGAAGCATATTGAATGTCATATAATTCTTCCAAAGCTCAAGCTATTGGTATTTTATGTGTCTGAACCCTCTGCATAAAATGCCCCTCTCTGCTTCTACCTGGTAATCTCCTGTGTCCCCTCATATCCTTTTCTCTCTGAAATGTCTCTGAATTTTGTGTCATTTACTTAAATCTACCTCTGTGGTTACACTTATCATATTGTGTTGCAATTATTTGATAACAAAAGAATGCATGTAGCATATATGTACATTTTTAATAATAATAATTTTAAAAAACACATATGTGCTAACCAAACAGCTTAAGAAAGAGAATATTGCCAATAACTTAAAACTTCTTTCATGGGCTTCCCTGGTGGCGCAGTGGTTGAGAATCTGCCTGCCAATGCAGGGGACACGGGTTCGAGCCCTGGTCTGGGAAGGTCCCACATGCTGCGGAGCAACTGGGCCCGTGAGCCACAATTACTGAGCCTGCGCGTCTGGAGCCTGTGCTCCGCAACAAGAGAGGCCCACGCACCGCGATGAGATTGGCCCCCACTTGCCGCAACTAGAGAAAGCCCTCGCACAGAAACGAAGACCCAACACGGCCATAAATAAATAAATAAACCCAAAGTTTAAAAAAAAAAAAAAGTGCCTTTTAAAAAAAAAAAAAAAAAAAAAAAACTTCTTTCATGACTCACCCATCCCTCTGCCAACTTACGCTGCAGAGGTAATTACTAAAGAAATTTTATATTTGTCCTAACTTTGCTTTTCTTTCTAATTTTATCACATATGTATGTATCCTTAAACAACATATTGTTGAGCATTGCCTGTTTTGAAACTAATATAAGGAGAATTATATATGTTTTTAGGATTCATCAATTTTGATGAATGAATCTTGCATTCTTAATGGGGTGAAAATTGGTTCTAGGAGTACAGAAAACTCTTACTCTTTTAATGTATAAAGCAAATATATACATAGAGTATATAAATATAGTTTGTCTGTGGCATTAAAATGTTATGGGGCTATTAGGAAAAAAAGTCTAAAAACACTTCTGAGGGGTGTGATAATGAAAAAACATTGAGAAACAGTCTGCGAGTCATATTTTCATTGCTGTATAGTATTACATTAGATGATTCGACCACAATTTATCTATTTTAATGTTGATGGATATATGGGTTGTTTCCATTTTAAAAAATTAAAACAGTGTTGCTCCCACAAATTTGATAACCCAGATGAAATGGCCCGATTCCTTGAAAGACACAATCTGCTAAAACTCACACAAGATGAAATAGACAATCTGAATAGGCCTATATCTGTTAAATAAATTGAATCAATTATTAATAATCTTTCAAAACAGAAGACACCAGGCCCAGGTGGGTTCACTGATGAATTATACCAAACATTCAAGGAAGAAATTATACCAATTATCTATAATCTCTTCCAGAAGATAGAAGCAGAGGGAATACTTCCTAACTTATTTTATGAGGCCAGCACTACCAGCATTTGGTAATTCTCAACAAAATTAAAAAGTCAAATCCAACAATGTGTAAAAAACTTATGCACCACAGCCAAGTGTGATTTATCCCAGCTATGTAAGACTGGTTGAACATTAGAAAATCAATTAATGCAATTCATGACATCAACAGACTAAAGAAGAAAAAAAATCACATGATCATATCAATAGATAAAGAAAAAGAATTTGACAAAACCCAACATCCATTCATGAAAAATACTTCCAGCAAACTAGAAATAGAGAGGGAACTGCCTCAACTTTTGTAGCCGTAAAGAACATCTACAAAAAACCTACAGCTAAAATTTTCTTAATGATGAGAAACTTGAAGATTTCCTACTAAGATCAGAAACAAAGAAAGGCTCTCTCTTCTCACCACTGCTTTTCAACTACATACTGGAAGTACTAGCTAATGCAATAAGATAAAGGACGAGTATTCAAAATATACAAAGAACTCTTAAAACTCAACAAGAAGAAAACCAACAACCTCAATAAAAAATGGGCCAAAGACTTGTCACCAAAGAAGATACACAGATAGCATTTCATAAGCATATGAAATAATGCTCCACAACATGTCAGCAGGGCAACACAAATCAAAACAACAATGAGATACTACTACACACCTATTAGAATGGCCAAAATCCAGAACACTGGTAACACCAAAGGCTGGGGAGGGTGTGGAACAACAGGCCCTCTGCTACATTGCTTGTGGAAATACAAAATGGTGTGGTCATTTTGAAAGACAGTTTGGCAGTTTATTACAAAACTAAAGGTACTCTTACAATACCACCCAGCAATCACAAATCACTTGGTATTTATCTAAATAAGTTGAAAACTTATGCCCAAACAAACCAGCCCACAGATGTTTATATCAACCTTATTCATAATTGCCAAAACTTGGAAGCAACCAAGATATGCTTCAGTAGGTGAATAGATAAATAAACTGTGATACATCTAGACAGTGGAATATTATTCAAGACTGAAAGGATATTATGAGAATATTATGCCATGAAAAGACATGGAGAAACTTAAATGCATATTACTAAGTGAAATAAGTCAATCTAAAAAAAGTTATATTATATATGATTCAACCTATATGGCATTTTGGAAAAAGCAAAACTATGGAAACAGTAGAAAGATCAGGGGTCACTAGGGGAGGGATGGATAATTAGGCAGAGCACAGGGGATATTTAGGGCAAAGAAAATATTACATATAATACTACAGTGGTGGATACAGGACATTGTACATGGGTCCAAACCCAGAGGATGTACACCAAAAGTGAGCCCTACTGTAAGCAATGGACTTTGGGTGATAATCATGTGTTAATGTATGTTCATGGATTGAAACAAATGTTGCAGGATGTTGATAGTGGGGGAGGTTGTGCGTGTGTCTGTATGTGGGCAAAGAGCATATGGGAACTCTACACCTTCCTCTCAGTTTTGTTGTGAACCTCAAACTACTCTCAAAAGTAAAGTCTATTAAAGAACAACAACAGTTGTTTAGGAAAATTTAGGAAAAGCCTAGAAAATGAATTGATTCATTGTATGGTACTCGCATGTCCACGTTTATTAAGCAATGCCAAGTTATTCACCAAAATAATTGTCTCATTGTACACTGCCACCAGCTGTGTGTGAGTTCCTATCACTCTACATCTTCACCAACACATGGGACTTCTGTCATATGTTAAAAGTTTGCCATTCTTCTGGATGTCATATGGAAATTTACTGTGGATTTAATTCACCATTAGCTGACTATTAATAAAATAGAGCATCTTTTCATACATTTATGCAAATGCAAGTTTCCTCATCTGTAAAAAGTTTATTTCTTTTGCCTATTTTTAGTTGAGTAGTTTGTCTTAATGGTTGGGAGGGATTCTTTATGTTCTGAATACTGGTCTTTTATGGCTAATACCTGCTACAAATGCCATTTCCAGCATGTGTTTGTTTTTTCACTGTATGGTATGTTTTGATGAACAGAATTTCTTAATGTAATTGAATTTGTCAATCTTTTCCTTTATTTTTAATATCTGCTCTTATTTTTTAACATTTTTCCTCCACTTTCTTGGGTTTTTTCCTGTTCTAATTCAAAGGTTTTAATTTTCAGCCTTCCTTCTTTTCTTATATAGACATTTATAAGGTATTAAATTTCCCTCTATGTACTATTTTACTTTTCCATTATTTTTCAGTTGTATTTTTTAACTTCCATTGTAATTTCTTTTGCCCATGTGCATTCCCCCAATGCATAAGATTATTTTAATTATCTATTTGTTATTTATTTCTAATGTATTGTGTTATGGTTAGGAATGTGGTATGATACTCTTTGAAATTTGCTAAGCCTTCCGTTATGGCCTAAAATGTGATCTGGGCCCCATGTGTGCTTGGGAAAAAATGTGTGTTCTCTAGTTATTGGTGTGGTGTTCCATAATGTCTGCTAGATCAAATTTCTTAATTGTATTGTACAAATCTTCCATATTTTATTCCTTGACAGTGTGAGCTATCAATTACTGAGAGAAATGTGCTAAATATCTCCTAGTCTGATGGTGATTTGTCCATTTCTCTTTTCCATTTTGTTGATATTTACTACATATATTTGATAGGTTATTAGGTGCATACAATTTAGAATTATGTTATATTCCCATCTCACTGTTGCTTTTTGCCTTAAAGTCTATTCTGTATAATGTTAATATAATGACACCATCTTTCTTTCTGCCAGTATTTGCCTGCAGTATCAGTCAGCGTTTGATTAAGACAACAGAAACCTTAAATATCTAAACAGAGGGAATTTAGTTCAGGAAATGGGTTATACACATAATAGAAAATCTGAAAAACCCAACAGAGATGATGAGACAACTTGGACATTAGCAACAACAAGAAGCTGCTACCACACATACGGTGGGAAGCCAAGGGGGGATACAGTGACATCAGAGCCCAGAGTTCACGGCCACTGAGCAGAAGTGGAACCCCAGTGACCAAGAGGGTGCTGTAGCAACAGAGGAGAGCTCCCCCAGTGCTGGAGACTGTCTTAAGGAGAGAGTAGGGAAGAAGCCCCTGGCCACTGACTTTCACTGTCAGTCCAAACTCAGCTTCTCATTGACCAAACACAGACAGAAACCAGCCAGTCTTGGGAAAGCAGCTACTGGGCCTCAGCATCGCTTTGATTTGACCAGTGGGAGCATCTTTACACTGGCTTCTGTGTCTTTTTGACATGTTCCAAGTGTTCTTTGAGCACTGCCTTGCGTTATGACACAAAAGATATTCCAGGCTCATCTTGTTCTTTCCCTGCTGCCCTCCAGGGAGATCTTCCTCAGCCTGCTCTGGCTCTGACACATTATGCAGGGCGCCCATCCTGAGAAGAGCTCTCCTTACCCACTTGGACCTGATATCTCTTGCTTCCCCAGAGCAGGAGAGTAAGGCCATGAGTCAGGGAAACAGCTTGGGACCTTTTCAGACTTCATCCCAACCTTCTAGGTCTGGCTCCTGTGAACTGCGTAGATGGATTCTGGTTTTGAGTCCGATCTGATCATTTATATCTTTTAACTAGAAAGTTTAGTTCTTTTTTATTGATTTTGATCACTAATACATTTAGATTAAATTCTACCAACTTACTTAGTACTTTCTATTTGTCCCCCCACCCCCCATTTTTTAGTTTCTTGTTTTGTTCCTTTCTTGCCTTTTCTTACATTGAACTGGTGTTTCCTCCTTTCCCTTATTCCATTTTTTTCCCTTTCTGCTAGTTTGGATGTTAAATATTATATTTCTATCCTTTCAGGGATTACCCTCGAATGTTTAACACACAGTTTTGGCTTAACAAAATTTAAAAATAAAATTCTTCCTTTTCCACTTCTTTTTCCATTTTCCCTCCTCTTCTCTCTCCTTCTCTCCTCTTCACTTTCTGCTTCCTCTCTTTTCCTGCCTTTCCTTTCCGTTGTCAAGCAATTTGTTTCTAAATGTATAAGGTGGTCCTAACAAGGTAGGTGTTCCACTGGGGTGGAAGTGGCAGAGCTCAAGGGGATAAAGGCAGCATCTCCATGGGTGTGCAGGGGTGGCCCCATGTGCTGTGACAGCCCATGTGGGGAGAAGGGTGTTCCTGTAGGAGGGGTTCCTGGAACAAGTCTTACAGTCTGCTCAGAATGAGTAGGGTAACCCCACGGAAAAGGAGTTTGTCGAGGGGTATTGGAGCTTGAGTGGGTGGGTTGGCTATACCCTCCGGAAGGAGACCTAAGCAGGGAAAAGAGGTATCCATGTAGGGGGCAGAGGTGGTGGGGGGTAAAGACAGGCTTCTGGTTCAAGGTGTTAAAATTCGAGAGGGTGAAGAGGGTATTCATTTATGTGGGAAGGCAGCCTGCCGGGGTGTCAAAATCTTAGCTGTTAAAGAGGGCTTCCCGCCAGGATTGGGGCTCTGCATAAGGTGTCAGAGCCTAAGCCGGGGTGGGGGGAGCGTGGGGGGGTGGAGGGTGGAAGATCTTCTTGTAGGGGCTGCAGAAAAAGAACAAGATGAACCTGGAACGTCTTTTTGTGCCATAAAGTAAGGAAGTGTTCAGGAATGCTGGGGACATTTCAAAACAACACAGAAGCCAGCTTCAAGGGTTTCTCATTGATAAAATTGAGGATAATTTGAGCAACAAAATAAATAATAAAAATCATGGATTACAAGCCATTTAATAAAATAAGAAAGCATGGGTCCATAGGACATAAATAAATAAATATTACATTGAAAATTTGATGAGGAATGGGCTATTTAATAATTTTATTACACCTTCCGTCAGGTACTTATTAACCACCAAGGGAAACAAACACTCACTGTGGAAAAGCTTGGCAGGTATCACTTTAATCCAGTGATCAGATTTAGCATCTCCAGAAAAGGACAGCCACAGGACAGAGTGCATTGAGAGCACAGCATCCTTCTATGCTATTTCTGCCAAAGAGGCATTAACTTAAATCAGATCATGAGGAACCATCAGACAATTCCAAATGAGCGATATTCTTTAAAATAACTTGTCTGTAATTTTTGAGTGTCAAGGTCATGAAAGTCAAGGGGGAAAATGATTGAATTAGACTAAAGCGACATAACCACTAAAGGCAACCCATGATTCTGAACAGAATCCTTTCACTATAAAGGATATTTTTAGGACAGTTGGCAAGATCTGAATAGGTTTGAGGATTAGATGTTACTTTACTGATTCTGATGGGTAATTGTGGCTATGTAGGAGCATGTTCGTTTTCGTACGAATCACACACTTAATTCAGGGTTAGTGGGGTATCTGGCCTGCTACTTACTCAGGGGAAAATGTTATTTATAGTGCCCTTACAACTCTTCTGTAAATTTGAACATAAAATTTTGTTTAAAGATAATTGATATTTTTACCCTTCCTTGAATCATTTTGAGGGAGCTTAGATCACTAACTCCATTCATCTCCTTTTTGATTTAAATACTACTGTGCAGGGTTTTCATTATATTTTTTTAGTCCAATGGATTAAACATTATCATTACTTTATACATCAGGGTATCTTTAGATTTTCTCATATGTTTTCTTTGCTACCAATTACTTCTGACACCACAGACCTTCTTTCTGAGATTATTTTCACTCTCTCAGAACAAAGTCCTTCAGGACCTCTTTTAGTGAGAGACCATCTGTTGGTAGCATACATATCTTTCTGTTTATCTGAAAATATTTGTACATAACCCTCATTCTTGAAATGTAGCTTTGCAGGTTATATAATTTTAGAGGGACAATGATTTTCTTTCAGCATGTTGAAGATATTATTTCTCTGTCTTCTGGTGTCTACTGTTGCTTTAAAGAAGATGTCATTCTAATTGTTGTGTCTTTGTACTTAAGCTGTCTTTTCTTTCTGGATAGTTTTAAGGTTTTCACTTTGTCTTTGTTATTCTACAGTTTCACTACAAAGTCCATTGGCCTTTCTGAATCTGATGATTGGTATCTTTCATAAATTTTAGAAAACTGTCTCTCCCCATCTCTGTTAGCAACTGTGGAACTCCAATAGGCATTTATCTTTCACAGTTTTCAATTTTTGCATTACTCAAAATTCTAATACTCTTTTTATTTTTAAACATATTAAATAATATGTTATAGTCTATGTCAGATATGTCAGATAACTCCAACATCTGTAGTCTTTGTAGGTCAGATTCTACAGTTTGTTGCTTCTATTGACTTTCAATCATGGTGGCTTATTCACTCATATATTTAGTCATTTTTCATCATTGACACATGTTCCTTAGAACAATTTATCTATGGTAATTCTTTTGAATTCTTTAAAGTCTAGTCTTCCAAATTGTATCTCCATTGTTTCTGCCAGACATCTGAGGGTACTGTTATCCAAGACCTTTTAAATTGCATTTCAACTTGTGGTTTTTCAGGCCCAAATCTGGTAGAGTGTGGGTTTATGGTTATAGATCCTTAGGAGAGACATTTCTCCCACTTCTACCAAGAGCCAAGATCCAGAAATGTATATACTCCTACAATATCTCTTTATTTATTATTATTTTTATTTTACTTTTATTTTTCAAGTTCACATCCTGGGGGTATTATCCTACAGGGTTTCTATTGGATTTGTATAAGAGTCAGAAGTCTTTCAAACACTTCTCCTCCCATTCTCCTCCCATTTTCCCGACCAGGAGGCCTCCTATATATAATAGGATATTACTTTGAGAAGGAAAAGGAGGCCGGTAAATATCAAGCCCAAATTTTTCACTACTCTAGCATGGTAGGATCTGGAAATCAGACTTTATTTGATTTAAGGCAAACAAAATACTGCCCTAGGCACTAATCAAGAAAAATATGAGTTTCCTCACTTTCAGCATGAGGTAGTTTCCTTTGCTTTCATCTTCTATAGCAATGTGAATCAAAGAATCTAAAGAAAACAATAACAACAACAAAATAATAAACTGGGGAGACAAGACATCTAATATAAGACAGCAGGTGATGAGAGAGTATTTCCCCCAAAACCATCAGTAGCTATTATATTCCCTTCTGCAATTTCTCCCAAATTCCAAACGTGTTGATGATTTATTTACACAAAGAAGACTTAAACAAAAGTAGTTGCCAAGTAGATTGTAAGTTCTTTGAGAGCAAGAATAATACCTCCTGGTTCTAGAGAGAAAAACAAAAAATATAGATTACTTGATTGATTGATAAAAGTATATCATATAACCTTTCATTGAGAGGAGACAATATAACACAGAGATAAAGCACACTGACTGTGAGTCAGGTCTCCTGGTTTCAAATCCAAACTCAGTTACTTGCAAGAAATATGATCTTAGGTGAACCTTATCTAAGCTCCATTTTTAATCTATAAAACAGAAAAAATAGCAATGGCTTTGCTATGAGGAGTTCCTAAGCTAATTTGGGTGAAGTGATTACTATAGAAAGGAGTATGGAGGTTCAGAGAATCTTTCAAGGAAGCAGTTGTAGAGAAGTGGGCTCTGACCAGAGCCTTGAAAAATGGTGAATATTTGGATAGTCAGGAAAAAAAAACCTAAGAAACTTCTCACATAGATGCATTCAGCTTCCTGATTCCAGAGGGGTTAGCAAAGCTCCTAAAGCCACTTTGTATTTCAACTTTTATCCTAATTCATGGAAGAAACACCAAGCAGTACTTATATTCTCAGACTCTGGATACATTGCCTGGGATCAAATCACAGCATCATAGGTCTACCTGGCTAATTGCCTATGTAAAAAATAAATACATAAATAAAGATGAAACCTCAGATTTTTTAAATCTGAAAATCAGGAGAGTACTTACTTTACAGTGTTGTTGAGAGGAGTAAATGAAACAACCAATGCAAAGGGATAATATAAAGTAACTATTCAATAAATATTAACTTTAAACTCTTATTAACATTATCATCTCCCCCTAGTGTTTCCTTCTCAAGTCCTCACTCTCTGGAGTATTGCTACACTTGCCTGCTCTGCCTTCCTCATTCCCCCTTTGCCCTAGGAGGAAGGACACATACCCTGATTAAAGGGGGCATCCCGCAAAGACTGACTATGAAGGCAAGTCCACAATAGATGGAGAGACAATGCAGTCTTGTTCAGAGCAACCACCAACAGTGATGACAACAGCCAGCAACAGGCTCGGGTCAAAGGTCAGCAGTCCCTCTGTCACTCCATTCTTTTTCTGGCTCCCAATGGAGTTCACAGGAACTCAATCTCAAATCTCAAATCCAATCAAAGCCCATCCATACAAGCCCAAAGTAAGACACAAAATGAACAAATTCACAAGGCAAAACAAAGCTCTCACTCAGTCTTCTGAAAAGTAAGTTCACCATCCCTTTGGTGGTTGTGGAAACACGGTGCAGCCAGCAGCCAGGTGGGAGACACTGGGGGAAATTGGTGATTCAAACCTTGGAGGTGGGGACTACAGGTTAGCAGGAAAGCTAGATGGAAACCCTGGACACCCTCAGGAAACACCAGAATGACAGCGGCCATGTATCTCCAGGTAGGCATCTGAGGAAGCTTTAAAACACTGTGTGAGCACAGAGGGTGTTTCTGACAAAGCTCCTTTCTTGTCTCTGTCTCATGGAAAATAGGAATATCAGCTCCCTTGGAAGCCATTAGTGTAGTTGATGCCCTTCCTACACTGCTCAGGGCACGTGCATGACATTTGTCCTGGATGCAGCTGGAATCCGTCCTTTATGGTGCATTTTATCCCTTGATGCCATTGTCTGCTGGGAGATTGCCCAAATACTGAAAGTGTGTAAGCAATACTTTTCAATTACTGTACATACGTTCTGACACTCTGTGAGGCCTTCACCAATTTGCTGCACAATCTGTCTTGATAGTATCCACAAAGCAGGCATCTTGATAGTGTGGACAAAGTAATTTCTCTCTTTTGTTGCCTAGGAATCCTTTTACAGGCTCATTTCTCTAAATGAGCTATGCAGATGAGCATGTGGGAGAAGCTTGAGCGGTCTCTACTAAAAGAGGATGGGAGTGGAAATGGAGAAATGTGGACAGGGCCCCTGTAATGAGTTTTGGCTAGCAGATACTCTGCTCCAGGGAAGGATGTGTCCAGATCAGGGAAATCCAGCAATCACATCAGTATGAATGACTCTGCTAGGTATACTTGGTACCCTGCTCCCCTTTAATGTGGTTGGTTAATTTGTCTTGGGGAATAATCACATTGTGAAAGCAACTATTGCCAAACATTGTGCTCAATATTTTAAATATATGATTTCATTTAATCCTCAAAGTAACCATATGAGGTTGATATAGTTGTCTCTATTTTACAGATGAGAAAATTGACACTTAGGCTTAAGGAATTTTGGTAGAAGCTGGAATTCAAACACAGGCTTGGGAGAGTCTAAATCTCAGTTTCTCGAAATATAAAATCTGTCCTCTTCTCTCTGCTGCAGCTTGGAGTGGGTTTCAGCGGCTGAGGCTGCCACAAAGAGTCTTAGAAGAACAGAGGCAAAGGATTTGGTCACTTTTTATAGTTCTTTGGATAATAATGATACATAATTCTCTTGTTAAAGTTCTATAAACTTATATTGTTTCAAGACAAAGTTATTTCTCCCTGTTCTGACCTGTCCTGTGTATCACCAGAGGAGTCTGGTCTAGTCACCTCTCTGCTTGGAAACCTCCCAATGCCTCCTGATTATCCCCAGGCTCAAGGCCATGCTTGGGTGTCCAAAGCTGGCCACACCCTGCCTTCCCAGGCTGACTTCCTACTGCTCTAGTCGCCAGCCCCGGGGTTTCAACTCTCTCTGTGAATCTCTAGAGAAGCCAGGATTTTAGACCAGAGCAGCTCTGCTTTTAACATTTTGTGGGTCTCCACAGAGTCTCATTTCAAGAAAGATTCAGAAGTTTTACAAAGTTTGAAAAGTACTTCTCTAACCCCACTATACCCCAGATCATTCACCTGGATGAATGAATCTCCGTACTGTACATCTCTGCTCAAGCTCACCCTTCTCTTGAACCGCTCTCCCTTCCAACACTGCTTTTCAATATCTTACAAGTCCTTCAGGGCTTGGTTGGGGTATCACTGTCTCCATGTCCTCGATGTACGTCCATAGCTCCGTGACTACACTGTTCCTGCGGAACTTGCTGCATCAAACCTTGTGGCGTGATAGCACAGCGAGACCAGCTCGGTGCTTTGTGTCCACCTAGAGGGGTGGGAGGGAGGAAATATGGGGATATATGTATATGTATAGCTGATTCACTTTGTTATACAGCAGAAACTAACACACCATTGAAAAGCAATTATACTCCAATAACGATGTTAAAAAAAAAAAAAATCCTTCTGGAGCGGCTATTTGTGCTCTTCTCGTCTCATCTCTCCCACTCTACTCTGATGGTCTATCCTAGGGTTGGGCAGAAAGAGATTATGTCCATATTCCCATAACATCTGTGCATTACCTCAGCATCTACTATTTATGTTCTGATCATGCCAGGCACTTGATAAATATGTGCTGATTTGAACTTAACTGATATTGATAATTGGGTATCACTTTAAGCAATGAGTTTGGTGATCTGATTGGTAAACACCATCTTTAGTTCTTGAAAACTTTCATGGTTTAATTATGTCCCCCTCAAAAAAGATATGTGGCAGTTCTAATCCCCAGTACCTCAGAATCTGACCTTATTTGGAGACAGGGTCTTTACAGAGGTAACCAAGTTAAAATGAGGTCACTAGGATGAGCCTTAATCCAATATGACTGGTGTCCTTGTAAGAAGGTGATATTTGCATACACACATAGAAGAAAGATGATGTGAAGACACAGGGAGAAGATGGCCATCTACAAGCCAAGCAGAGAGACCTGGAACAGATCTTTCCTCCATAGTTCCTCAGAAGGAACTTGATTTTGGACTTCTGGCATCTAGATCTGTGAGACAAATTTCTGTTGTTTAAGCAGCCCACTGTGTGGTACTTTGTTATGGCAGCCCTAGCAAACCAATATAGAAGTCAAGTGTTACAGGGACCAACAAAAGCATCCTGTGCCTGCCTTTATAAGCCTTTCCAGCTCTCAGCTGTAAGGCAGTATGAGCTATTTTCACTTTCTTCCTTCAAAGGATCTTTATCCAGGCATGGAGGTACGTGTTTGTGTGTGTGTGTGTGTGTGTGTGTTTACAGATATCCTTCCAGATATTTCTTTCTTCAGCTGGAGGTCTGCTGAGGGCCAGGCACGGTGCTGATGCTGGGATATAGCCCAAACTCATTCATGGATTTAGTTTTGTCTCTCTCCAAGTTTCCAAATTCCTTAAGCACAAGAATGGTGACTTTCACTTTTCTTGTATCCTCACTAGCCACACTCTATCTATATGCACATAGTGTGAGTGCCAAAATAGCTGTGATTCTATACTTCCTCTGAATTCCGCTGTGCGATATCTATCCCTTCTGACCCTCATCACTTTCTAAGTCTACTTACAGTTATGTGTACGTGCTTGTTTCATCTTTCCTTCTAAACTGTAAAATTTCTGAGGTAGAATCCATGGATGAACAATACCTAGTACTCAGTTATAAATGCATATTAAATGATGAATAGATAAGGGGGGGGAGGGAGCAGTGGCTAGACACCTAATCTTGGAAATAATAGAGAGGAAAACCTAGTCCAAAAGAAAAAAAGGAGGTGGATCATCATTCTTTGGCTCTTGATTTAAATACATGATGCTAAGTTACGCCTGGGGCTCATTTATAATTATTTACAGCCACAATGTCAGAATCTAATGGACAGAACCTAAAGATGTATGAGGGGACCTATGGAATATTCATTTTGGCTGTCACTGACTACAGAGAACTTCTAAGAAAAGCCATTCATATTAATAATAATAACAACAATAATAATGATTCTAATAATAGGTAATGTTTATTGATCTTTTGCTCTGGGCCAGCCACTATACTAAGAGTTTATACACATCATTTAATTTAATCCTTCCCAAAACCTTATAAGATAGATGACATCTTTAAAATATAGCTTCATGAGATGTTAAGTAAAATACTGAAGGTCTCAAGACAGGAACTGGTGGAGGTAGAATTCCAACCCAGTTGGTACAGTGCCAGAGCCTAAGCTCGTGACCTCTGCTACAAAGACTCATTCGTAAAATTTCCTTGCCAGAAACAGCCAAAAGCTCTAGTCCTGTTTGCAAGGTTGTCTTTTGTGACAAAAATTATGAAAAAGTTTTGTTATGCAATGTATACTGTTTTGTTTTACAATGCATAGTTTCATGTATATCCATCTGTATCTAATTAAAGAAGTATGAGCAGAGATTTTAATGGGGACACCTTGGTGAGGGTAGAATACCAAATATTTCATGTAAAATTTGGTTTTTCATATCTACTGGTGGTCAATGAATGTTAATTTAATTGAATGCATTCGATTTTCTTGAACAGCCAAGAGTTATTTCTGGATGGCAGCCCTTGGATGCCATTTGCACCTCATGATGATTTAAAGCAAAAGACCAGAATCATCATCATAATAGAGATGGAATCGGTATGAGAACAGGGAAAGGAGGAGTAACTCTGAATTGTGTCTTATAGAGTGGCCCTTGCAAACATTTCAAGGCTTTTAATTTAGAAGTCAATGCATTCTTTTATTCTTGCCTAGAATTTCATTTGTTTATTCAGCAACTATTTTGTGAGTACCAGGCACTGTCATGCACCCCCTGGGGACACAGTGGTGAGCAAGACAGTCAAGTTCTCTGTCCTCACTGAGCTTACAGTCTAGAGGGGGAGACAAGTATTAAAAAACAGGTGGATGTAGTCCTGTGTAACAGGGGCAATGATGGCAGAAATCGGGTGCAGTGGGAGCACGTGGGGGTAACTTACCCAGGCCTAGGAAGCCAAGGAAGACTTCATAAATTCTAGGATCTTCCAGTAAATTTTTTGAAGAACTGAAAGTTTTTAGATGAAAATGAAATATTACTTCATAAAGCATATGACTATTAAATTAAAGATACTTTTGTTAAGTTTGAAAGATGGCAGAAAGTCTTTAAAATGTTATCCAGGCTAGTTATCCAGGTAGGATAAAGGTCACCTCTTGGAGGGTCACGTGAATACAAGGGTCACCACCTGAGGAGGGATTGTACCAGAAGCATTCTCTTCCTCCTCCAAAGGGATGTTTTCTGAGTTCAGAAATGCTGAATGCTGGAAGAGGGCCTTATTGTCTTTCTAAATCTGGCCTAAATGACACCAGGTAGCCTGTTAATTGCTTATTTAAATGCCTTTTGTGTCACATTTTCTGCTGGTGTATACAGCTTTTAATCACACATCACAGCCACTGGAGTTACCTGACAGTAGTGCCTCCATACCAAGTTTTCCATCCTCGGATGCAATTTCAGAACAGCACTCCATCAGAAAGAACAGCTGGATTCTATCAGAACATCTCCTAATACAGAAACATAGTTCCTTCACCGCGGAATATTCCAGTTCACAAACGCTGAGTGTTTCAATGATATTACAACCATATAGTTCAGTGCAATTTAAAACGTATTTGTAAAACAGTATAGTGGATTCACCTCCAATGCATAGATCCAGCTTTCTGTGTGTTGAGATGCCACCTAGTGGACTGTATTACATACAAAAAGTAAAACTAATCCTGTATGAATTGCAACTAGCATTTTCTTCCTAAAATTTGAGGTCCGAGTGACAAATCTTCTTAGCTAGTGAAAGCTCTAAATTTTAAAATGTAACATCATATATTCAGCATAGGTTCAGCTTGAAAGGGACCAAATTTGGAATTCCCTTTAAACATTCTACCAAGGAAGATTTAAAAGGAGAGTATCAGAAAATATCTGCATCAAAGGGATTGGTTTTGAGTTATCATTAGTGGTAGTGGAAAGAGAAGCTGATGCAAAATAAAAGTAGCCTGTTTTATCTAAGGTGATTAAGATTTGGAGCAAATAGAAAATTCAGGCTTCAGAATTTGAAGTAGTTAACAAATCTAAAGATATATAACGATTCACAACTTCTTACAGGATTAGGCATCTTTAATGCCTCTCTGTATTCAGTGAGGGCTGATGTTCAAAGAATGTTTATTGACTATCTACTATGTGCTGAGCACAAAGATAGGGACCGAGATAGAATAATGAGCAAAACTGAAGAAGAAGCAGAGAGTTACTACTTCAGAACATTCTGGATTTTGCCACTTAATTTACAGCACTGTCACGATTTCACCCATGTTTTCTTTGGTGTAATCCTAAGGGAATTGATAGGTCTGTTACTGAAGGCCAAAGAGTACTCTGCTAAGATGATATGAGCTCAACGACTTTCCAGAATTCCAGGACTCTTTGGAGAATTGTAGCATCTACAGCAGGAAGCTTGTTGAAGCAGTTTGATCTTTCCTTTGACTTAAGATCAATCTTACCATTTGCTACCATGGGCTTCGGGAGAATTCTTCGTACTCACCTGGGGTTGGCTGTAAGTTGCTCACCTTTCATGGAGTGCTCAAACCATTTCCATAAGGACCGGGCATCAAGCAGTTAAAAGGGCTTGGGACAATGGAAAAGACCAATGTCCACCAAACTGAAAATTCAGTGCACACCTTAATTCAGATCATTCCCCAGGATTACGTGAGTGAAGGAGGAGAAGTTAAGGGGCTGAGCTGAATGTCTGTCTTGCTTTTCTATCATCTTGGTGGAAGCAGTAATTGCTTTCAACTCCCCTTTGGCTCCCCAAACCACTGTATGGAAAACAACATCAAAACTCCCAAGAAATCTAAATCTAAAGAGCAATCTGATGCTTTAAAGAGTAAAAAAGAGTTAATGAAAGTGTAGGCAAGATACTTCCTACTCTCCCACAACCTTCCCCTACTTTTGATATACTTTTAGTCCTGGGATCCAGCAGTACAATCTCTATCAAAGATGTATCATGCAAGCAAAATGTACCAGTAATGAGAGCCCTAGCTCTGCAGGTCAGCAGACAGATTGTTAAAGGTTGGTGAAATCTTGGTGAGAACAGGTCAGGAAGAATGGCAAAAAAAGCTAATGGAGTTTCAGTGATATTAAGAGAAGTACAGTGAAGTGGATAGTGTGTGAGCTCTGGTCTCAGAGACACCCAGATTTGAATCTCATTACTACCACTTACTAGTGGTGGGAATTTGGGGTGAGTGACTTAACTTCTCAGAACCTCAGTTTCCTCATCTGTAAAAGGGGATAATAACAGAATCTCTGAAAGAGTTGTATGGAATAAATTAAGTATCGTAAGTAAGGTGCCCATCACAGTGCCTGGTATATGGTGAATGTAAATTTAGCTCAGTTAGTTATTATTATGACTTATGATCATTAATACTTAGTGCTGTCATGGGCTTTATTTGGATGATGCTTGGCTACTGCATTCAATTCTAGATGACACACTGTAAGAGGGCTACAGTGAAAAATGAGAGAGAATTCAAAGAGCTTTTGACCAGCTATATCATGAAATTATGTTGCCCAAGGTCTACATGAGAAAGTTATGCTGGAAAAGCATCACTTTAGACTTCAACTACTGAAAGGCCTCTCATATGGAAGAAGGGTTAGGCTTGTTTCTTGTAGCCCCAGACACAGAATTAATCAGAGTGACTAGAAGTCAGAAGCATATATATTTCGGGTAGATAAGGAAGAATTCTCCTTAGAATAGGCTGTCTGGGAAGGTGGTAAATTTCCTGTCCATGGAGGTGCTTAAATCGGGATGACTAGTTGTCATAGATACTATGTGGTGGGGGAGGGAGAGAGGGCTGCATTTCAAGCACTGGATAATAGCTGGCTTAGGAAATTGTCCAGATCTCATTCAGTCCTGAGATTCTCTCATTCTAGGATAATGAAGAAGAAGAAAAAGATGAGAAAGAAGTGATAGAGGCAAGAGATGGAGGAAGGCAGCCATCCCTGGTTCCTTCCTTTTCTCCTTTACTTCTGGGTGGTGTGGGATTTAGCGTTGGCTGCCGCTAGCCCCTAAAACACCTTGGTCCCAATTAGAAAACGGTATCTGCTCTGGGCTGACGCAACACCACAGTTGCCGGGGTCAGCGAGATGGCAGTGTCTTCACGAAAATTACAAGAAGGAGCCTCTTCCTCTGGGCAGACGTGTGATGAGAGGAATGAAGATGAATTTCAGCCCCACTTGCCTTCTCAGCTGGGCACTCCTGTGCAGTGGACAACCTGCACCATTGCGTGCGGCCATCCGAGCTCTGACCTTCTGGTCCTTTCACTCAAGACAAACTGGCAGCCGCCTTCAAGTCTTCTTCAGCCCTGAGAACCTAGGAATGCGACTCCAGCAACACGATCATTACACCCAAGAGCGCACGGCTTAGAGTGAGAATTCTGTGGAATGTATTGTAGAAGGTTAGATCAGTAATGATGGACATTTATGGGTTTTAGTTGCCAGAGTACATTTTCCTTTCTTATAATATCCTAATTTCCCCTTGTGTCCGTGATTGAGGTAGGAGTATAATTTCAGGGACGGATCTTCTACAGATTTTCTTTTTCCTGCCCCCCTTGCGCAGCCAGGGATTGGGCATGTAAACTGAGCTTAGCCAAACAAGTACCATCTCCCCTCTTGAGACTTAGTGACCTGGGAATGACAGGAAGTCATTCACATGCCTGGCTGTCCTGGATGCCGGAGGGTTTCTGTGTCCCCTGCTCTGCTTCCTGCCTTCTGCTTCTTGGGCTTCCTGTTTCCAAGGCTGGCATCCTTCCATCCTGTAAGCCTCCTGTTAACCTTCCAGTGATCTCCTGGTTGCTTATGTTGTCAATAGTAAATTTCTGTAGCTTGCAGCCAAGAACTCTAATTAAATACCATATTAAAGTTGAAAATAGCAGGCAACTACTAATAATATGAAAGTCTTGCGAGTCAAAATCTCCACTGCTAAAGACTAAACTCTTTCCATGCTGGAATTATGTATCACCTCCTAGTCCAAACTCCATTCCTAGAATAACAATAATTATCATGTTAACTTTACACTGATTGAGCATTGATTGTTAGGCTAAGGGTGTTATATACATCGCCTCATTTAATTCTCACCACAACTCTTTTAAAATAAATACCAATATTATACTCATTTTAAAGATAAGGAAACTGGCTTAGAATAATTTACTCAATATTGAGTTAAGAAGTGGCAGAGGCAATATTTAAACCCAAGTCCAGGTCACTTCAAGACCTGTGCTTATAATCACTCTAATATTCTGCCTCTTATCTCCCCTTACTGACTTATATATAGTGAACACATTCATTATTTCCTCATATAGTGAAATAGTCACAATAAATCAAATAATAGGAAGTTGGAAAAAAACATATGTATTTACAAATTATGAACTAGCTTTAGGAAAAGACTTACATTCAGCTCATTTACATTTCAGCTTTTGCTTTCAACATGTTCCGGTCAGGAGTCCATGCTCCCCTCCCCCTGCCCCCCCCAACCCCCCGCCATTCTTGGTGCATGGGGGCAGCCCAGCTATCTCAGCTGGGTCTTTCCTGCCTGTTAAATATCCACTGGACTGAGCACTCTTCAAGCTCCCAGCAAGTTCATTAGTTACCTGAAAATACCTACCTCATCTGTCATCAACACTCAAATGGCCTGCGGGATTTTTCATTTCCACTCCATTATCCAAATCCTTTCTAGCATTTACCTCCCACATCTGGAATCAATCCTGACCAGAAGCAAAGTGCTGAACGGTTGGGCTCCTCCTGGGGCAGCCTTTCTCCAGAGGAGTGACAAGAATATGTTGCGGATGAATTAGCCATTCTCTTCTAGAGGAAGCTGCTGTGGCAGAGGCAGCTTTCATGCATTTTAATTTGCTCATTTACCCCCTTCGTCTTTACTTGTTTAAGCAAAATATTTAGTTTAACATTTTCAGTCATTACAGCCTAAAAACACACGTACTTTAAAACTAGATTTATTTGAGTTGCAAATTGTGGGAATCCTTTAAAAATACCCCAGCTCATTATCCTTTTATCTGTCTCTGTAGAAAAGATTTTAGATAGAGTCTCAGAAAACATCACTGACTTTCAAGCCTCCTACCGCTGCCCACACCACTGTTTCTGTCTGTCTGATACCCACTCAAGAGAGAAAAGAGAGTACCAGTTTGCCAATTACAACGAAGTCAATTACAGGATTTTGATTTTACGCTATTTTTTTTCCTTTTCTAAGCAGCCTGGAGGCCAACATCATAGACTTATAGAATTGCTTTCAGGTGATAATTTTCAGATCCTTGTGAAGAAAAGAATTTAACTCGAATTTTTCTTTTTTCCTTCCTTCCTTCCTCCCTCCCTCCTTTCTTTCTTTCTTCACTCCCTTTGTCCTTCCTCCCTCCCTTCCTTCCTTCCTTGTTTGGTGGGGACTGGATAGGAAAAGGTGACCTCAGGATGCTAAACCTCCAGACGCCTTTCTTTGGAAATATCTTCACGGAAAAAAAAAAAAAAAACCCCAAAACAAATGGTGATGAAAACTGCTTTCTCACAGCCCCGAGGAGAATATGTGCATGCATATGGAAAAAGTCAATCTCTTGATTAGATAAACTGCATTATTTTAGTAATACAGCACATCCTGCCTTTAATTTTAAATAACTGAAAGATTTTTTTTTTTTTGTAGTTCTAGAGGAAACAGCAATAAGAAACATCCAAGATATCCAATATATATCAAGATACAGCCCTTGGCACCTGCAAGGAGATTATCTATGCTGATGAAGTGAAATATTACTGTGGATAATAGAAAGTTACAGAACACACGAGAAAAAAAATAATAGGAGGCAATCAGGAAGCTAGAAAAGCAGTTTTCTAGGAAAGAAATCCTGATTTAAGATAGTGAGTCTGGGCATTTTTGTTCTGCTTTCTTTAAGGTCAATAACTGAGCCAGGAAGAGGTTCTGAAGCAGAGTTAGCTGTAAGCAATTGTGAAGGGTCTGGGCTGTGCCAGTCATCGTGCCAAGTGCCTCGTCGACTGTGATGGCACCACCATGCAGCCTCACACACGTGCTGGGCACGGCGAGGAATGCAAACCAGCGACCACGACCAGGACCCGCTCTGTGCTTCTCTTACCCACCGGGCAATGCAATGGGGAAACCGCTGAGAAAGCAAATCCGACCTCCAGATTGAAGGAACAAAAACAATGTGAACAGTGAGCTCTTTGAAAAGAAAACTGCTTCCCTATGGTAGAAAATAGGGGCAGGGGGCCCACGCAGGGAGCCCAGCAAGCGGGGAAGGTGGGCCCTGAGGAGTGTGATATTACAGAGGAACATAATGGGGTTGACTGCATACTTGTCTAATTACTGGAGCTATTAAAATCTCTATAATTTAGATTCAGGCAAAAAAAAAAAAAAAAAAAAAAAAAAAGCCTATATAAATGCACACACATGCTCCTGATTGGATTTTATGAATCTACTCCTCTCGATTCTAAAAGGACACCACCCTGCTGTGTACATGTGGCAGCTAAACCTGCGTGACCTTCTCCCCCACCCGGCCCTGCCCCTGCCCCCCAGACTAGTGTACTCTGTTACTGTAATAAGCAGTTAGGTTAGATAAGGCGACGGGTGATGGGATCATCTGTGCTGAAGCTGAATTATAATGCCTCAGTCAACGGATTTAATCTAAACCAAATGCTTTGGGATTCTGAAAGCTCCGGGAACAGAGAAAATGTAAGTTTTATATTTGCCCAAGTTCAAACAGAGAGCGGTCAGAGAGATTCCAGAAGCTCAGAGAGTGGTAGCAAAAAAAATGTTGTTTCTCCTGAGTTCAGTCAAAGGAACAAGTAGAGTATACTTTGTATTCACCTCTTCCTTTTCTTCCTCCTCTGTGCACTTTTTATTCTCGACACAAAGGAGGGTTATCACGTAATGCCAAACTGAACTTGATCAAAGAAGTACTTAGCACATAGTAGGTGCTCAAAAAATTAATACTTCTCAAATGGACAAATGGAGTGGTAGTTAGTATAGGGGTTGTGTCCATGCTTTTAGCGTCAGGCTTCATTTTGCCCCTTCTTCAATGCCTCAGTTTCCAGATCTGCAGAATGGAGCTCTAGTAATACTTGTGAGGCCTAAACAGGTTATGAATGTTAAGAACTAGCATAACGCCTGATACATAGCAGGTGGTTTCCTAGCTAACACTCATTGCCTCTGGCTCCTGTGCTTCCACCTAGTGGGCGACACTTCCCCTCCTGACAACCTGGTGGTGATGGTGGAGGTGGCGGCAGTGATGATAATAACGTTCTCCTGAGGCACCAAAAGAGATAAATATAAACAATAACATTTCTGACGACAACTCAACATTTATCATACTTTGCCTCCGTTAGAAGCCGGCATATCTAAACGCTTAGAGTTTTCTGCTGAATCAGATAATAGTTGCTGGTCTATATTCAAGACACAGATAGGATAGGTGAATTTCCCAAGGTCACACAGCTTGATGAGAATAGCAGACATAATTCCTTATTTACTAACTCAAAGTCCACTGCTCTCTTCCCAAAACTGTACAAAAAATGCTTTCAAAGTAGCAAGTTAGTTATTATTCTCTGAAAATATTTTTATAATTTATAAAATTTTTATAAAAAATCATAAAATGGTATTTTTATATTTTTATAATGATATTTTTATAACTTTCTATCCTTTTATCCAGTGTTCATTCCTTCATAGCGTTTATCATTGGTTGTTTTCTTACCTCTTAATTTGCTTCCTTTTTTAATTGGCTGTGTGCTTTCACTAGGCCAGTAAGGTCCACAAGAAAGAAGACGCTGCCTTGTTCAGCACTGTAGCCCAGCCTCCAGAGCAGTGCTAGCATATCACAGAAATTCCATAAATATATGTTACGTGAATAAACAATGCCAATTTCCTGAGTTTAGGGTATTCCCTGCTGCTCAGATACTTGAGTAAACCAGAATCCTATAAATATATGTCATCAATACCCCTTTAAAATAATTTTTGCTAACTTTCAACTACAGCATTTGCCCCCCCCCCACCTCCCCTATTTGAGGATCAGAAGTTCCCTTCTCCCAACTTACATGACTGTCATGTAACCCTTCCCCTACTGGCCACAGGGCAGCTCTGAGATGTCTTAGGTTGAACCCATGAATGAAAGAAAGCCCATAATTTTGATGCCTTAAATCCTGGGGTGCGGTGGTCCTTCACTTCTGGTGACGGAGCAGTCCCCTTCTTCGTTTCAGCATTAAAATTCTATAAAATAAAAATTATACTATTTTGGATTATTAGTCTGTGATCTCTTTCTTTCCCCTACAATGGTGTTTACTTCTTTTATATCTGTATGAGATGTATGCCTAATTTTGAAGACTATTCCTTTCTTCAGGTCAAAAGGAAAAATGCTTTTCCATGCTTTATTTCATTGGATGCTAAAAACAACTTTTAGAGAGTAGAAGGAAATGTTATTATTCTCATTTCACAGATGAGAAAATAGATAATGTCCCATGGTAGAAGAAGCACAGGTAGAGTTGAAACTCAGGTGCTCATTTGATATTTAACAAAGATTTAATGAGCACCTCCTGTGTTGCAGGCTCTGTGCTGGGCTCTGGGAACAAAGCAGAGAGCAGACAGAGCAGCTTTGCAGGGCATCTTCGGCTCCAGGTCCAGTGCCCTTTTCTAATCTGAGAACTCCAGCCAAGGACAGTAAAGTTAAATCATAATCCAATATATTTTCATATAAAGATTTAACAGTTTTAAGGAGGTTTCTAAACAAAACCTTAAAGGGAGTTAAACAGCATTTTAACATCGTTTCTGACTGACTGCATAGAACACTTTGACTAAATTAAGTGAAGTAGAGTTGAAACATGACTTGGAATAAAATAATCCAAGTATCTAAACGTTTGGAAATGTCACCAACTTATATAAAAGGGAAGTGCACGACCAGAACAGCAGTGGAGAGAGCTGGGTGTTCTCAAAATATTCTGTTTCTCTTTGGCCAGGTAGCAGTGAATTCCGGGCAGGTTCTGGACACCTGCGGCCTCTCTTCTGCTGAGTTTCAGCTCCCAACTGCCAGGGTTGTCAGTGTTCCCTATTATTCTCCTGACAGACAAAAGGGAAACAGCAAGTATTCCCTTCTGTCTAAAAGAGTAGCAAGTAAAAATGGCTTTGTGATTGTAAGAAATGTCGACTTAATTAGCTTTTTTCTTCCAGGTAATAAGTGTTTTCTCCAAGGAATGCCCAAAATTAACAACACTCTATGAAGAAGTTTTTATTTCCTTATCTCTTCCCACTTAAGATCCATAGATGCAAAAATCACACTCACGAGATGATAAGAAATCTTCATGGTTTATTGTTTTTGTAGATAACGTTACCACAGTGAAAGTTAGAATCTGCATCCGCTGACATTTTGAAATCTTCCTTTGAGAGGTATGGCTCCTATGTCCTCCCAAACCTTAAAGATTATGGAAATCAGAAGTATCTTCTCTTATATCAAGAGTTCTTTGTTTGGAAGTTCGCTAATGTTTTTCAGGTAGGCCTGTGAACCCCATGAAATGGTATGAGAAAAATATTTTTTGTATGTCATTTCGTAAGTTGATGGCTTTTCAAAAGATTCTCAAAGGAGTATATGAAACAAAACAGTAGGAGAACTCCTTTACAGTAGTCTATTGAGGCTTTGAATGTTGTCAATACACTCATAAGTAATTTCACATAATTTTTGGATGTTTCTTCAAACTCGGCATTTGAGAACAAAATATATAATCATCACTGATAGATTTTAAGAATATGTGATGCCTAGTTTACACCACGACATTTACTCCATTTGCCCAATTTTGAGAAGTGTTTCTTGCCTCTGAAAAGCAGAAAGGACTATCCAACTATAACTCGATTTAATTTGACTCTGAGGATGGTAGTTCCTGAACAGCTGACCGAAATAAAATTCTATAAAGCAGACCCTCTATTCCCACTGAACTGCTGTAACTTTGGTTTGTGGTTTAGCACAAGAGTGGAAGATGGCTGAACCTTGTCTTCCCGTCACGTTGCTCTGGCAGTGGGACTGCTGGGCATTATCACTGAGCCCTGTCCTGAGTAAATAAAAATAAGGGTCTCTGCCCTCTAAGCAATTGTTATCTAGCTGGGGAGACAGAACATGTGCTCAATACCTATGCAATTTTTTTCCCAACAGGCCATGCTATAGAATGGAAAAAAATAGAGAATGTATGTAGGTTTTCACTAGAATACAAAATCCCTGTGGCTAACGCTGCCCTTGATTGTAATACGTCTTACTATGAATTTATAGATAATCTATCAGTGTTGGTAATTCTTCAAAATCTGCCCATGAAAACTCCAGTTATTTTGAAGGACAAATTCTAGGACTAAATTTTTAAATAAACTACACAGATTTCTTTCATATTTTCCTAAGTTCAGAGTCTTCAGCAATCTAAATTGGACTTTCTGTCACAGTCTTATGTTTCCAAGTAGGTGAAGAAAGTTTTCTTTCCTGTATGGGAGAGAGAGAGAGAAAGAGAAAGAGAGAGAGGGGAAATAAATATATCATACACACACATATATACAGTTTCTTATATACATACATACATATATAGGAAGTTCAGTAGAAGTTGCTATTTTAAAAATGTTTATCAGAATAGGTGCATTAAAGCTTGATAAGGTTTGTAAAATTTATAGAGGCATCTCCTTCAAGGCCTGATGTGAGTTATGAAATCTAATTTTGTTTTCATAGCTCTGTGATAAAATTTTATCAGTGTTATAAAAGGGGTCTTTACTAAGACTGACCGGAAATCTGAACTATCTGGCTAGGCAATAAAAACACATTCCTTAGCTGCAAAGTGTCAGACAAGCAAGGTTTAACTGAAATTGATCGATAAGTCTTCCTTTGACAGTTGAGTGCATTCACTTTACCTCATAGGATAATAGTTTTTTTTTTCATGGTTTTTCCATTAATATCAGACTTCAGTGTTAGTAAGAAACAAGAAAGACATAAAAGGGAGAGAGACATGCCATCACGAGAGAATGTTGCGATCTTTAACGTTAGAGCACTTGTGCTCAGATGAAGTGCTTGTGTGAGTGAGGGTTCAGACTTTCATTACTGATTGTTATGGGTTGAATTGTGTTCCCCCCACCAAAAATTCACATGTCAAAGTCCTAACCCCCAGCACCTTAGAATGTGCCCTTATTTGGAAATAGGGTTGTTGCAGATGTAATTAGTTAAGATGAGGTCATACTAGAGTGGGTTGTCCCCTAATCCAAAATGACTAGAAAATTTGGACGCAGACAGGTACATGGGGAGAATGTCCCCGATGAAGGTGAGGCAGAGATTGGGGTGATGATTCAACAAGCCAAGGAATGCTAGATTGTCTACAAACCACCGGAAGCTAGGGCAGAGGCATGGGACAAATTCTTCCCTCACACCCTTTAGAAGGAACCTGTCCTCCTGGCACTTCGATCTTGGAATTCTGCCTCCAGAACTGTGAGAAAATAAATTTCTGTTGTTTAAGCCACCCAGCCTATGGTACTAGGCCTAACAGCTAATACATGGATGAATACAGCCATTGGGGTAGAGAAGTGAGACCCCCTAGTGGCTTGCTATGTCCTGATGAACCACGCATGTGGCAGTGCTCTCCCACCGCCCACCTTGGGTTGGGCATCCAAATGTAGCTCACTTTGCCTAACTCAGCTGTCATCAGAGAAATTTTCCAAGCAGGCAGTGACTAAACCATAAAATTATTCCTTGAAGGCATCCAATGAAGGCATCCCATTCAGTTTTAGAATTGCCGATAACCATACCTGAAATTTCTACAGGCTCTGAGGTTAGACAGATCTGGGTACAAATATCAGCTCTGCCACTTATCAGCTGATGGCTTTGGCAAGATATTTCACCTCTCAGAAACTCAACTTCCCCATTTTTAAAAAGTAAAAGGAGAAGTAGGAAAAACCCATCTATTTCCAAGGGTGGTCAAGAGTATGGAATGAAACAGACAACAACAGTGTAAAAGTCCAACAGGGTGCCTGGCATGTGTACACACTCTGACAGCGTTAGTGCCCTTCTCTGTCCATGTTTATAATCGATCTTATTTGATCCTTATACCAATGGACTTGCCCAACAGTGCAGGAGGCAAGACTCCACTTAGGCCTTTGACACCAAGTCCAGAGATCTTTCCATAGGAGGAACCACTTCCAGTCCTTGGCCATCCCTAAGCTGTGTCCTGGCCTCCCTCTGTCACTCTGGTGAAATTTGGATTGGAATTCTGAGGCTGAAGATGATCTGGATGCAGGTTCTAGTAAACACCTATAAAAAGGCTCTACCAAGCAGAAGGATAGGCTCCTGGAATTCTGGCTGTCACAACTCTTGTTGCCCAATTGCATCTTGCTACTGAATCAGAATCAGACCTTTAAAGTTGGGTGGGACTTTAGAGATGGAAGAGTCTACTTTCCTTATTTTTAAGAAGAGGAAGCGGCAGCTCAGCTGGGTCCTCAGCCAGTTGACATCTAGTTAAATGGTCTTATGAACAACAGGCTAATTTTCCTCCAATTTTGTTGTGTCCCCAGTAGTCACAAAGTCAGCCCAGAAATGGAAGAACCAGAATAGATCCAAAGATATGTAAAATATTCTCAGAATAAACCTTTGCCTGAAGAGCAATGTGGCTTTAGTGAAATCAAGGTCCTTCCTAGCTCTATGATGCTTAGACCAAGTTAAGGTGAAAGTGGACTTCAAAATGGTGCTGGGACTGCCATATATTCAGTAAAAGGGGTGGGGGCATCAGTGAGTGCTCTTTCACACCTGCTCTCTGGCGGCGGTGATGCTTGCTCATCTTAGCCCCCAGCACCTCACGGCTCCTGGAGGAGCTCATGGCAGTTTCAGAGCAGGCAGAGGGGCCGAAGAGCAGTGACTCTTGTTTGGAAATCTCCTGAATTGGCTGACTCCCATTTACATGCTGTTTCTGGCAACAGAGATCAGTCTGGGTCACCTCTCTGCCACTGAGTAAATATGCTGAAAATTATTACTATTTCAGACAAATGTTTAACTATTCTCAGATTATCTATGACACCACAGGCCAAAGTCACAACAGTCTAACCTGGGAGTGAGTTTACTTTGTGATTTATGGAATGAGAATTCTGGGCGCTCTGTGGGACTAATTTAATACGCAACATTCAGATGTCTGTCTTATAATGCCATTCGTCTTTCCTTAGCCTGCCTGCACCAGGGGGCATGTGGTTCAGAGAGCAGGCTCTCCCTTCTCAGCCACAAATCATCACACTTGTGCAAGGGGGTGACACGTCTTCTCTTCCAAGCCAGGCTGCCTGCAGCAGTCAGGCAACCAGTTAAGGGTCCATCTGGGCACTGATGGGAGAAGAGTGTTTTCCACTCTATCGAGCTTTAGGAGTGTTTTGAAAGTTACAGTGGGCAAAGAAGGGATCATAATCAACGTTGCTTTGGTTTGCCTTCTGATAAAGGAAGCATAATCAGTCTATACTGTCTCATCAAGTACAAGGCTCGTTTTATAAGAAGGTTATGTGATATTCTATGGATTGATGTGACAATGTGTGTCTTCACTCAGATTGCTGTAGCAAAGTACCATAGGCTTATAAACAACAGAAATTTATTTCTCACAGGTCTGCATCCTGGAGTGGAGTGCAGATCTCTGGGAGCAAAGGGGTGAGAAAACTGAGACTGCAGGGCGAGGGGAGCACAGTCTTCCCAGGGGTGTGGGGTACCACGGGGCGGAGTGTGTTCTTCATTTAGATGACAGTCAGGGCCGCTGAAGGTTTTTAAGTAAGAGAGTAACACGATTTGATTTTCATTCTAGAAAGATCATTCTGGCTACTACTTGGATGAAGAATTGGAGAGGAGTGAGGCTGGGGGTGTACCATGACTAGTTAGAAAACCATCAGTATTATCTGTGGGAGCAGTGACAGTGGCCTGAAGTAAGATAGTGTAAATAAACACCTTTGAAGTACTTAAAACTCCCACAAAGAAATCGCATTTTTTTCGTAATTACTGTTGTAAGTTGCTGAAATGAAAAGTGGCTTTTGTTGTCATTTCCTGAACGAGCCGGAGGATAGGGGTGCGGAGTGTTGCTCATGCTGTCTTGTGCTGCTGCTGCAGTTTGCCCCCACTGCTGTTGAGAACTCCTCCCTAGGAAGCCTCTTAAACACACAGCTTTAGTTCAATGCATCGTTGTGGCCCATGTCAACTTTATCATGGGAACTGGACATTAGGTAACAGAGAATACTACTCCTTGGGTGTCTTCGAACATAACAAGGATTGAAAGCTCAAACACAGTTGACAATGGTCAAGCCCGAACAGCAGAACACACGTTTCAACATTGGGAAAGTTGGTAGGCAGGCTGGCCTCGCAGAGTGCAGGGAGAGGGAGAGATGGTAACAAAAATCAAAATCCACAATGGAATTCAGCCTATCAAAATGACTGCATTAAACAAGAGGCAAGGAAAAGTCTGATAAAAAGGGTTTGACATTCTGAATTGATTTGGAAAAATTCCCTGGATGCCAGAGTGTCTTCAGTTTTGCCAGGATGTCTCTGAAAGATCCACTTCCTCAAACAGACTTATTTGTTTTCGGAAGTGTAACTTAAGAGTCCAACTGGTATCCATTCTGATATTGTAACCAAAGTCCTGATATTGTAACAGATTCCATCCTCAAGGTCATGCTGCTTGTACAGCAAAGACCACCAAGGTTACTCCATTAAAGTGAGTTTGGAGGATGCACCCAAGGACAAGCCTTTTACTGACCGAAGAGGACTAGAGATAGGCTAACTGATTCCATTGCTAATGTCATCCCTCAGTGGTGAAGGGAGAAAATAATCATAACAGCAGCAGAATTATGGGTTTATACTGAAAATGCCATGGAGCCCCTAATGCCAGCCAGATCCACAGCTTCCTAAGGAAGGAACAACCCACACCGACGTTGCCTACACACGCAAGCTGTGCTTTGTATCATGTGATCCCTGACATCCTAATGTAAAGGGATGAGTAAAAGGCAGCTATTGGCTGGCCTCCAGCCATTCAGTCTTCCATTCAGAAGACACAAAGGAAGTAATTCAGATGGTAGAGTGGCCCTAGAGACAAAAGAAATACAAAGGGAAGGCAGGAAACAGAAGCCATGAAGCAGCAGAAGTCATGAGAAGGCAAGTGAGCATTTTAGCCTAGAGCAGGAGGGCTCATGAAGAAGTAGGAAATTCACAGAAGCAAGAAGCACAGAGAAACAGGGAAGTCAAGAGCAGGAAGGGCAGACTATTGGGTGATCATTTGGACAGTCGAGCTCTGCGTCTGGAACAGAGACCACCGTGAAGCCTGTGTGCTGGGCTCTCCTTTGCTTTCCCCCTTCTTTGTTAACCCTCCTAACAAACCTCCACCTCCGGAGGTAAATCGAGTGTATCTGTGTAACTTGAAACCTGAGCAAGCTTAATATACGACGTCTAGTCCAGCTTTCATATTCGTTCCCTTTAACCACTTCTCACTTAAAAAAGAAAAACCCAGACTCCTCAGCATGACCTACAAGGCCCTCCAATCTGGCTGGCAGCCACCTGTCCCACCTCACTCCAGGCCTGTTACCCCAACACTCCGGCCTCTGTACTATCCCAGTAGCCACACATGTACTGCATTCACCTTTGCATGCCCAGTCCCCAGAACAGTAAGTGCCTGGAGATGCATACGTCTGAATTAGTTCTTTGAAAAGCTAATTTTCTTTATAGTTTCGGTCTTCTGAGGAACGTCGCTGTCTCCCAACCTATATGGATTTCATTTATGGGACGAGAGAACTACCTTGAAAATTAATGTTTCTGAGAGCACTTGTTAGTGAACCGAAATAATATCCTGTGCAATTTCACACTCTTACATGAGCCTGCCAGGGATGCGGGTGACTCAGGCTTCTGTATTAACTAGACTTAGAGCATACATGGAACAGAGAGGCTCAGCCCTCCCCCTAGCAAGCAGCTCCTCCACTGGAGAAAGGGTTACTTTACAAATAAGACCCCTGTCCCTGTTCCGAAACTCTCTCTCTCTTTGCACATACAAAAATGCATAAGAAAACTCCAGGAAGCTGGCTATTTCCTCACCCTCAAAATTACTCTGCTCCTTGATATATGTACCATAGCCCTGACATTATTCCTGTGACCTTTAAAATAGCAAGATTTTATCAGCACCGAAGGCAGCTTAATTAACACGGGAAGCTTCAGCACCTCAGACTTCCTTGTTTTGCTTCCAATGTCCTGATTACCATCTCTGGGTGGTCAGTCCCGACTCAAGAACATTTCCATTCTTTCTCGAGGAAATAGTGAGGAGAAAACATGAGGACATTTAGACTCAAACCCTCAGATGGGCAGCAAGTGCTTCGCTACTTTCGTAGCCCTTGACACAAAGGTAAAAGGGGCCACAGGGCTCTTAGAACTGGTGGTTAGCGCTTGAGCCACACCCAGCTGACAGGAACAGAACCTCAGCTGAGTTGCCCAGCGTGTGGTCAGCTACCACCCTCCGTGGCTGGGGCCTGTTCCTGCACACTCCCAGCCCCACCTCAGGTGTACAGAAGAAGAATCTCTGCCATTAAGCCTGGGACTCGGTATTTTATCAAGCTCCCCGGTGACTCCTGTGCACAGGAAACTTTGAGAATCATATTAAGGAATCATCCCTTGCCGATCCACAGACTGCTCCAGGGAGGACAGCTTTTAAAATGAAAGACAGAATTTAAAGGCCCTTCGAAGACAAAAAGCAAGGAAGACAGAGGAGCTACGGCCAAAAGGCAAGGAGAGAGAAGAACAGAAGGAAGAGGAAAAAGGGTGGTGGAAATACAAACAGAATCAAATCTTGTGTTTTGGGGGCACCAACTCTAGCAGTTGTGGGAGGTGCCCTCCTCTCCTCCGTTCCTGTCCAGCACAGTTTGCAGAGCAATTTAAGGAGAGCTGCTGGTGGTGGCATCTAGACATTCACCCCCCGCAACTGTCTTAGCTGGTCTGCCAGAACTGACATTCTTGGGCAACCGCACCTGGGGTTAAAACCCCAAGTTCAAAACTTCTAGAAATGATAAGTCAGGACCTAATGGATCCAGCGGTTGACTTGAACGCTCTATCTACCCCTAAACCAGCACAGGAATACAGCAGACAATGAATGATAGCAGATCCAATTCAGAATCACCACTGTACTTGCCATATAAATATAATTTCCTGTCTCCTTCTTCCTCCCTCCCCCAACCCAGTTGCACCATGGGCATAAGCACTTCCTCTCCCCTCATATATTTCTATTTGCACATATGGCACAGGGTGACAGCCTATTGATAGTAGTTTCATATTACAGACTTGCAGAATTAGGAAATGCTACAGCTGGCAGCAGGCAACCACTGAATGTCTGCCGTTACTCGGTTGGTCCATTTACTTTCATCAGCACTCCCCTGAGTGGTCTTTGTTGATCCTGCTTTGCATTTGCTTATGGCCAAGCAGCCCCAAACCATGCCTTTTACTTAGAATTCTAGCTTATTGTGTTAAGAACACAAAACTGCTGCTCTTTCTTTCTGCTTAACCTAGCCTTAGGAGGGGTTGAGATCTTTTCAGAGGCAGGAGGTAAATGGAGCCACTGATTTAATAAAAGCAACTGACTTCCCTGGTGGTGCAGTGGTTAAGAATCCGCCTGCCAATGCAGGGGACACGGGTTCGAGCCCTGGTCTGGGAAGATCCCACATGCCGTGGAGCAACTAAGCCCGTGCGCCACAACTACTGAGCCTGCGCTCTAGAGCCCGCGAGCCATAACTACTGAGCCCACGTGCCACAAATACTGAAGCCCGTGCTCCTAGAGCCCATGCTCCACAACAAGAGAAGCCACCACAATAGGAAGCCCGCGCACCACCGCGAAGAGTAGCCCCGGCTCTCTGTAACTAGAGAAAGCCCACGCGCAGCAAGGAAGACCCAGTGCAGCCAAAAATAAATAAATAAATTTGTAAAAAAGAAAAACAAGCAACTGAGGATCACCACTGGGTCCAAATTCCATTTACCTGAGGACATTTGCATCTCATTTTGCGACAATCTAGAATAACACAGACCTGTGGGTTTTGATCGCTCCCTTCCAAATGATGTCAGAAAAAGAACTGCTGTCTTGGTGAATCACAAATCTCAAAAACACTCAGCAGCACACCTGGGCTATTAATAAAGGTTAGCTCACAAATGCTGCAACAGCCAGTGGCCACAATTTCTAAGTGATTCTTTTGCAAAAGAGAACAAATTTATCTTTAGCTTTCTGTTATTATTTGCTTGCTTGTTTGTTGCTTTGTTTTCTTGATCCACAAAAAAATATTTAGTCATTATGAACAATCAAGAACAAAATGGAAATTCAGGGTTATCACACCACAAAGCTACATTTGGATTTTGAATCATTTCTAATGTGTCCTGTTTTATAAACCTGACATAAGCACCCAGATAAAATGCTTCTTATGTATAAATGCTGTCATAATCTCAAAATGCTTGTCAAACTTTCAGACATATTGCTTTTAGTCAGTTTGCTTAGAAACATGAAACTTCATCCCAACACTTAATCAGGCAACGAAAGCTAGAGGTGGGGCGGAAACATCCGGAAACTCCTTTCTCCTGAGGACAATCACAAATGCTGGTACACTGTTGATTAACATCTGGATCAACTTAAGGGTGTTTGTGAACCAGCAGGAAATAAATTTCTGGAGAAGGCCATGGACTTGAGGATGGTTGCTTTAGTATTTAATAATAAATGATTTCCAGTTGATAGAAAAATTTTGAAATGTGACTTATATATATGAGGCTGATTCAAATTTGATAAACATATCCCCAAAGGAAATTACTGGGTTTATTAAAATCCTTGGAGGGCTGAACAGAATTGCAACAGTCTTATCCTATAGTCCTTGCTGAAGGTGGAGTAACTGCTCCCCAGCCCACCTTCCAGCCAACCACAGAGGAAGGTCAATAATAAGGAAAGAGCAGGGCTGTTCTTAGTCTTAAGTTAAAAGTGGCTATGAACTGCCAAGATATATCCCCAGCAAGCCGTCGTCGACAAAGTAAGTGCCGCTGCCTCGCTGGTAAAATGTGATGTGTTGATGACTGTTATATTACATCTAAAATCCCATTTACTAGTAATAGAAAAGTTCAGTTAAGAGTTTTGCCTTACGTCTCCTGGTGCTTGATACAATGTTGTGTGATATTACCAATTTTCACTTCAGGCGTGTTCACACGCAACAGTGAAGACTTCACAAGAATCTGCACATTTGATCTATGGTGAAATTATGCCATTTTCATAGCAAATCAACTTTTCCTTGGCAGCAGAATGATAGGTACTTTTGCACCTAGAGAAATGCCTTTGTTTTCAAGGAATTTTGAAAAGAAATAACAAGCTCCGTGTCTCTGGGGATTGTAATCCAGTTATTGTAAGAAGAGGCCCAACAGGTAAGAATCCTACTGGCCCACTTTCTGACCGGAGCATGTTCCTTAACCCCTCTCGTTAAACAAAAGGAAAAGCAAGGTGGGGACACGTGCAATTTTTCTCTCATACGTATCACAAAGGTGTTGTGGAATGACTTCACATCTCTAACTGTGCACAACACATAGAGAAGATGTCTGCGAAAGGGCAAATTGTTGTGTATGTAATGTGAAATTTTGCCTCAATGGTCTCTGCTTTTAGTGGTGTCGGAAGCTGCAGGAATTTATTCATGCGGCCTTACTGATTTGCAGACTGGGAGTAAATGCTAGGCCTTTTGCAGCGATTACCAAGAGCCCCCTTCAGTAGAAATGATCTACTGCCTTCCTACATCACATTAAAGAAGTGGATGGAGGAGTGAGCCCAGCTGAGCCATTCTGTACACATCTAGCCAGGCTGCAATTTATATTCAGACAGAGGTGTGAATGGCTCTCAGAGACAGAGAGAGAAGAGCATTTCTCTGGAAAATTTTCACCAGAACCAGAAGCCAAACTCTGATTTGTCACTGTTATTTAAAAAAAAAAAAAAAAAATTCTTTCTTCATCACAGAAAGAAATTAAAAGGTTAAGTTCTTCTCTCCCTGTAAGATTGATACTTAAGATTGCTAAGGATCTCCCTTGGCCCCTTAAGAAAAATCCTTACATAACTTTTATTACAAGTAGTGCATATATCCTTTCCCTAAGTTTCTGTATTGAGGACACAGTCTACGACTTTTGGTTACTGAGCTTATGTCAGGAATTATCCAGCTTCACTCTTGTGAACAACATGTAGCTGTGCCCCATAAGGAGTCCTGTGCTGTAACCACAAGCCAAACTGAAGGAAAGTGGGAGGAAGAAAGATCGATTCATGTGGTGGCCACCAGCCATTCCATTTAGTAAATGTAGGATTTTAACATGGAAGTTTGAAAAATATAGTGGTTGAGCCAGAAAACTGTCAGTTTGAGTCAAATTTAGTATTAGGTAGTCAAAGAGTCGTTTTTATTGTCAAATTATATATGTATATATAACTCATATATATATAAAATAAATAATATAAAGTTATTTATATATAGAACATATATACTACTTGACCCCACTAAATCTAAGTATATAACTATACATATACACTCGAAGTGTCAGAGTCTATTATCAAATTATATATATTATATGATTTTAAAAGTATATATAATAATATATACTACTTGACCCCACTAAATTAGTTTTCAATAATAGCTAGTATTTTCCTTTTTCTTTTCCCGGAAGAAAATACACGTAAGATAGTTATTTTACTGGCATTGCTTTGTCTAGTTTTGTTGTCTTTCTAAGAACAGATTTGAGGCATCAAATGCCACCCTGTGTAAAAGGTAGAGGGTATAACTTTTAAAAGAGACTGCATGAAATTATGAAAACAATGACTAATCATCATATAACATCCTAGCGAGCATATGAGTATGTCCACACAGGCTACCCTGGCGAAACACAGCACAGACTATGATGGGTCTGACAGGAATTCACTGTGTAGAGGTACCAGAGATTGCAGCTTTGTGGATGGTGACAACACAGCGTCTGTGGC
Organism: Balaenoptera musculus; assembly: GCF_009873245.2. NCBI lineage: Eukaryota > Metazoa > Chordata > Mammalia > Artiodactyla > Balaenopteridae > Balaenoptera > Balaenoptera musculus. Next base: position 81,929,366 of record NC_045792.1, read on the forward strand.
TTGAGGGCCCTGCTGCCTTTGGATTCGAGCATAATTTGCTCTGACCTCCACCAGTTGCTTTAACTCTGTTAAAAAAAAAAAATTATTTTGAGAGACAAGTCAGTGTATTTATAGAAAATAATTAGAAGTTCAGGATGATGAAAATCTTGAAGATCCTTCAGAAATCCTCGACTCCCACGTCAGCCTCTCTCATTACACACTTGACTTGCTTATCACATCAGATATGTGTTAACATCCTTTGGATTTCTACAGAATGGCAGTTGCTAGAGAGGGCTCCCTTCCAAGCTTTTTATAAAGCCTGAATTGGAAGCTAACCTAGGAGCGGTCTAAAAACTGAACCCACTGAAAAGATGGTAAATACAGCATAGAGAACAGTGTTCAGATTTGATGACAAACAGCATAAAGCACCCTTTTAATTTTGTTGGGGGTTTGTGTGAAAGAAACTATTCTAACAGCATCTGATTTGTTTTGCCAAAACAAATCCATTTTTCAAAGACCCAGTGTGATTCTTTGATGACTAACTTTCACATGCTAAATGTTTTTACATTACAGTACATAAAATAAGTTTTTATAAGGTGTTTAGTTTTGAAATTCCCAGGCTGCCTTATTTTCTACGACATAGTTAAGCCAGTAGGTCACAGAAAAATTATGAGTAGAATGATTAATTAAATGTCCCTTCACAAGTATATATATGTGATATATAATATATATAAATGGTAGTAGCCATTTCTCTCTTGTTTTAAAGCATTCTGAGTATTTAGATTTCTACCAAATGATTATTTCTCAATTATTTCAGGAAAAATAATAAAATGACAGCTCATATAATAAAAGAACTTTCTAAAGAGCAACTAAATTAGACTCTCTGCTATCAATCAGATTTTCTAGAACATATATCACCCACCGAAAAGAACTTAGACAACTGGGGAAACCACTAACACTTTCACCATTAAGGTAATATGGGGACCCATTTTCAGAGGAGATGAAACAACTCTTTCACGTCATAGTAATTCATGTGGTTAAAGAATTGAAGATGCAGAAATGAAGGTTTGTCTACATAGCCTTGTCAAAGGTCCACAGAGCTAACAAGGAGGAAAATGGTAGGGAGAGTAATATTTGCGTTTCTAGTTTTCTCTTTTCTCTTTGCAGTTTTTCTTGGTAACAAGCTTGTTTCTGGGAAGGCGGTCTACATATCTCTTCGTGTTTTGGATACCCTTTTGGCTAGGTTGCCTGAAGCATACTTAGCTTTATTTATCAGAAAGGCCTAATGAATACAGTGAGGCCAGGAGGGTGGGGGGGGTCCAGGTAACAGAAAGTCATCCCAAGAGTATGAAAGATTAAGCATAAATAATGAAGGGACTCGGAAAGTACCTTCTACTGCACCACTTGTTTGCTTACTATTCAATTACTTCAAGTGTGTTCATATACTCAATTAGATCAAAAACTCTTTTAGCGAAGGAACCCTGGCTTATATTTCTTTTATAGGTTATGTACTTTAGGAACACAGAAAGCTGTCAACTAATACTTATTCACGATAGGAAGCCCATCATTGGTGTGTTCTTCTAAGTAATCACATAGTGAGGATCACCAAGAGCTGGAGTGAGGGGTACTGGTGAATGCTGGGACAACAGAATACAAAGAATACAAAGATTGGCGCCTCTTCCTTGATGTAAGATGGTGCTGGGGGAATATGTGTGGCATCCTCAGAACAGTGCTAGGCATCCCAGTAAATCCTTGTCTTCCTACTTTTTAGTTTCCGTTCCTACACTTTTATCCCTTCTGGGCTAAGTGTAAAGATATGATTGCAACTGTTTTAAAAGTTTTTGGTTTATATACCTTATATACAACATAGTAATAATAATCTTATGGTGATTTTTTTTTCTTTAATTAATTAATTAATTAATTTATTTTTGGCTGTGTTGGGTTTTCGTTTCTGTGCGCGGGCTTTCTCTAGTTGTGGCAAGCGGGGGCCACTCTTCATCGCGGTGCGCGGGCCTCTCACTGTCATGGCTTCTCTTGTTGCAGAGCACAGGCTCTAGACGCGCAGGCTCAGTAGTTGTGGCTCATGGGCTTAGTTGCTCCGCGGCATGTGGGACCTTCCCGGACCAGGGCTCGAACCTGTGTCCCCTGCATTGGCAGGCAGATTCTTAACCACTGCGCCACCAGGGAAGCCCTGTTATGGTGACTTTTAAAAGAGATAATCTAGCATTAGTTATTTTAAGGACCCCAGGTAATTCACTTCTGAATCTTTTAATTTCTTTTAAAATGATATCAGTGTTCTTCAGAATATCCTGAAAATTATGTCATTGCTAATGTATACCTACCTACTCCAGAAAAGGGTTTTAAATTCCTCAGGATAAATAGGATAAAGGACAAGAGTTAGTTTAATAACAAACGTATGTTCTTTTCCATTTCTAACATTTAACAAAGAAAATTATCAAAGGATAGACAAGATAATAAAACAAGCATATATTTACTTATTACTAAAGAAAAACATCTGTAAACTGTATATTTGCTATTAATGAAACATTAAGTTTTAAATAACTTGCAGAGTAGGAAGTCAAGGAAGCCTCACTTTCCTCAGGTTTCATGCTAAAGAATGAATACTTTCAAAGGAGGCCCTTTAGAATTTCTACAAATAAAGCCCCTCGGATAAAATTCAAGACTAACAGAACGTGAATTCTTTAGATCAAACAGTGTCAAAAGTGAGGTTCCAACAAATAAATACTTGAATTTAACTTTAGTAACATGGAGTAGAAAAGCGTGGAGGAGGATACTTATTAAAAATCATCATGATGGGATGTAAAATTCAGTAAACAAGCTCTTTGAAGAAACAGGTGAATGCTTTAATTCTTCAAACACTTGATGGAAAAGAAAACGTCACCCATACCTCTTTGGGTTCTAAAGCCGTGCCCTGTGGACACACAGATGACCATGTCTCGCTCTATGTCGTCCCACGAGTGAATTGGCTCTCCGTCAGGGGTGTACAGTGTTCTGGCTGGGTGGGCCAGTTTGAGACGAGAGGAGCAGTCACTCAGCAGCTGAAACACAAAGGGACACACATACTGGGATGTGGAATGTCACACCATAATTACATATTAAAGAATCAACTCCTTTAAGAGAACTATTATCATGATATAAATATTCATTTTACCTATAATTGTTAGAAAGAGGTACACTGTATAGCACAGGGAACTCTACTCAATACTCTGTAATGACCTATATGGAAAAGAATCTAAAGAAAGAGTGGATATATGCATATGTATAACTGATTCACTTTGCTGTATAGCAGAAAGTAACACAACTTGTAAATCAACTAAACTCCAATAAAAATTTTTTTAAAAAAAGGAAGAGGTATAGAAGGAGATGAGAAGAAGGGCTTATAAATGTTCCCTAATGTGTTAAACGGTAAGGAACTTCAGTGCTTGTCCTTGGATTTGTCCTTGTAGTTCTCTATTTTTCTATGTAGAAGAGGCTTCTTGCTGTTTAAGAAATGCCTAAATATGAAAGACCCTGGCTTGAAGAATCTAGACTTGTCAGAATAGCTCAATTTTTTTTTTTTCAACGAGCAAGAAACTAGAAGGACAAAAGCACTGTCCTGGCTCTGGCCTCTGTATGACCTCAGACAAGTCAGGCGACTTCCCTATGAAAGAGTCTCTTTAACTATAATATCAAATTTTTGGTCTAACACCTCTTTGCCTCTATGATTCTATTATCAAAAGTCTTTTTCTTTTCAACTGGTAAATTAAAAAACTATGTTTAGGGGCCTAATTCAATTTCTCTCAATTTTCCTTGAAATATTCATAAAAACACATGTACAGATACAAAGTGTCAAGAGTACTAAAAAGATGGGTTAACCTGTCACCAGACCCCTAAGGGTGGTTCCATTAGTCTGAATAAGACTTTAAGACAAAACAATGCAAGCAAGCAGGAGGAAAGTAAGAGGTTTCCACACACCTGCCTGGATGGCTTTTACCTACCATGCAGGTCAAACACCTGCTCTCCCAAAATGAAGGAGCCAGGTCCACACGAGCTCCAAATCACCTTCTATACTTTTTTAAAAAATTTTAACAGCTTTATTGAGGTTTAATTTACATGCCATAAAATTCATTAATTTCAAGTACGAAACAATCAATGATCTGTAGTAAACTGATAAAGTTGTGCAACCATCCCACGATACAATTTTAGAACATTCCCATTACCCCAAGAATCTCTCTCACGGCCACTGCAGTCACTTCTGTGACTGCAATACTTCTTTTTATGTATCGAATTAGGGGCTACAACTCACAACAATGCAGGGTGGCAGTGGGCAGAGCTGGGCACGTAACGGCATCTTGCATTTGGAAAATGAATCAGTAATATGAAGGAAGACATGAAGGAAGTGGTGAGATAATGCAATTCAGAGAGTGAAGTTTTCATCCACTGTTGTGAGCCAGAGATGAATGCATTGAATTGAACAGTAATTGAAATTATCCCAGAATACATTCCCATCTGTAGAGTGGGATAGTTAGAGAAGAGCAGTGGGAGAATGGACTTAAATGCAGTCCTACACCTCCTGCTATATAACAGCCAGTCAGCAGCGATTTGATTCTGATTCAGGATCTAGGGGTGGATCCTAACAGCTCCCAAGTCAAAATTTAGGAGAACAAAGGAGAACTAATATCTTCTGTCAAGAGATCTCTCCTTGAACAAGGAGATATAAATAGAAAAATGAACATCAGCAACAATATGAGGCTTATGAAAATATTCTACGACATAAAAATGGTATCTGTACACAAGGTGAAGATCTTAAAAAAAGATTCACAGCACAAATACATTTTAGAGTGTACCTATATTGTGCTCCCCCCAAATTTGGTAAAATATGACTTCCATAAACACACACACACACTCCCACACACACACACAGAAATGAGATGACAACAGCTCAAAGGAAAGGAGCATTGCTGAGATGCAGGCAGAGATAATGATGGTGATAATGATGATGGTAACAATAATAGCAGTTAAAATTTACTAGCACATTTCTGTGGGCTAGAAACTTTTCTAAAAGTTTCTAAGGACAATCTAATTTTTTTCTGTGGAAACAATTGTTATCCTCCTTTTGTGGATGAGAAAAATGGAGAACAAAGAGATTATTATCATAACCAAGGTCACACAGCTGGTAAGAGAAGAAACAGAGGTTTAAATTGGGATGAATAGAGAGCCGAATGAGAGGTAAGGAAATAAAAGAGTCAATAGCAGAATTAAACTCCGTCTTAAAAGCAGGAAAAAGCAGACTCAATATTGTAGAAAATCAAATCAGTATTAGGGAGGGCTAAGTTGAGAAAATCTCATAGGATACAGAGAAAGGATAAGACAAAATTTATGAGAAAAATGTAAAACATTTGGAATGTCAAGACATCAGATATTAAACCTATACATTATTGGTGTTACTGGAGAAGAATCCAGAATAAATTAAACTTAAGCAATTATTCAAAAAACAGAAGAAAACGTTCCTGTTTCAAAGACCCATGTCTTCAGATCAAATAGGCTAACCTAGGATAAGGCAAAGTTAATGAAAAAAATGACTAGTATTTAAATATAACTGGGCAAAAAGTATGACTTTCAGACATGGGGGGAAAATTCAGTTATGTTTAGACCTGCTTTCTGCAACAATGAATACCAAAAAAAAATGAAAGAAAATCTCTGAAGTTTTTAGGGGAAAAGGTTTCAGTATAAGAACTCAGTATCCAGCTAAATTATTACTTAGGTTACAGGAAACAAAAGCTATCCTTATGTGTACAAAAATTCAGAAAACATATTACTCAGATACATTTTGGATTATAAAAAAATGAATGAAATTCCATCACCATGGAAAAGTCATAATATAAAGTGACTAATATTAAGCAGTAAGACCACTAGAACATGATACAACTGTTATAAAAATGGTCAGAAAATAAATGAATTTAAAATTTTAAGGTAAGTCTCCATAGAGAAAAAATAAAGTAAAAATGTAAAACATCACCAAAAAGGAACATGGGCAAGGAAAAGAAAAACCAAAGCATTCAAACTTTCTAGCTATTCATGGGGGAAAAAGATGCTGTTTCTTCTTTTTTTCCATCGTTAGGAATATTTACTTTAATGATTATAATCAACACAATAAAACAAAAAATCAGAATAAGAGAAACAGTTCTTCTAAAGGAGTAGGCAAAATCATCACCATGTGAACTTTATATGATTTCATTCTTAGAAAGTTTATGTAAATGGAATGAGAAATTAATAACAAAAAGAATGCTTAATAAAGTGGCCAAGCACAAAATAAATTATAAAACATCAGTAGTTTTTTGTTGTTCACCAAAAAAAAAGTATTTAAAAAAATACAGTGGGGGTAAATTCATTCCAACATCAAACCAACTCAGAATGTCAATTATTTTAAAATGTGAGGCCCTTTCCTTATAAAAAATTATAAAATTTTACTGAAGGACAAAAAAAAGATGTATATGTATATAAAACAATGCCACAGAATTCAATCTGGCTGCAAAGACTGAATATTGTAAAAGGTCTCAATTCTTATGAAAGTAATTAATAGCCTAACATAACTACAGTCAAAACTCCTGTAGGATGATTTTAGGGTGTTGAAATGTAATTCCAAACTTCATCTATAAAAGTCAACAGGCAAGGATAATCAAGTAAAATCTGAAAACAAAGTACAATAGGCAACTTCTATCAGATATTAAAATATATTAAAAAGCTACAGTAATTCTAAAAGTATTAGATAGCTTAAAAGCAGAAACTAATAAGAATTTAGTGTATTATAAAGTTTGTATTCCAACTCAATGGGGAGAACAAAAAAGATTATTCAAAAAAAATAAGTAAATAAAAAAAAAAAAGATTATTCAGCAAGTAGGGCTGAGATAATAATTTTAAGCCAATAAATAAAACAGACAAAATAGCTTCACTCAAATTTTACACCAGAAGGACGTTTCACACAGTTTAAAAAGTAAAAGGGAAAGACACAATTATAAAAATCTTAAGATGAATCTTTATATGACATAAGGATAGTAAAATACTATTGGAACATGAAAAGCAAAGAACAAACTTTTAAAATATATTAATTTCTGTACCTTAAAAAATCTCCTAGACACAATGGCAAATTGGATAATTGTTACAATAAATCTGACAAAGTTACACATAGTAGGCTTGTTACTTTAAAAAAAGAAGATTCATATCAGTGTGAAAAATACTTCCAGCAGAAAAATAGCAAAGAATTTGTCAGGAATTCACAGATTACTAATAAATGGTAAAACAAAGCAAAACAAGTCAAAATCACTTTTACAAATAATTAAAGACATATAAATTAAAGCACGGGTGTAACATTCTCTCCTGTCAACCTGCAAATACATGTTTCTAAGTGACGGCAATTAGCATTGTTGATAACTCATGTAAACAGCAGGTAAGTGGGAACTCTCATTCACCACTTGTGGGAGCATCGACTCCTGAAATAGTCCTAGAAAACAAGCTGGCGGTAGCTATCAAAATTCTCAAGCACATTTACATCATTTGACCTAGCAATTCTTCTAGGAATTTATCTGGGGGAAATAATCAGAAAATTAAATAAAGATTTATATATAGATATGTTCATTGGAGCATGCTTTATGATAGCAAAAAAATAAAAACAATCTAAATGGCAAACAATAGAGAACTGGATGAGTAAGTAATAATCCATCCATTTGATAGAAGATGATGATGCCATTGAAAATAATGTTTTGTTAAAGAATATTAAATTCTGTGGGCAAAAAGTCACAATAGTTAGTTAGGCGAATAACACAGGTTGCAAAATTATATATACCATGTGATCTACTATGATCACAATGGCAAACAAATACATAAATAACCATGTAGAAACCATAGGAATATATCTCCTAAAATTATAATAACTGTGGTTATTTGTGGGTGATAGAATTTTCATTTCCTTCTTGGTGCTTTTCCTTTTTCTAATATTAATGCACTGGCTGTATGTTGTTTTATAATTAGAAAACAGAACAAATGTTATTCAAATAATCAAAAACTTCATAGTGATTACAATAGATTTGTATGTTTCATATGGTTTCGCAGTTTTTCTAAATTTTCCATAACAATAGTCACTATCTTAGTCTGCTTGGGCTGCCAAAACAAATACCATAGACTGAGTGGCTTAAACAAAGGAAATTTATTTCTCACTGTTCTGGAGGCTGGCAAGTCAAGATCAAGCTGTGGTTTGATTTGGTTTCTGGTGAGAGCTCCTCCTGGCTTACAGACAGCTGCCTTCCTCATATGATGGGAGAAGAGAGAGAGAGATCGCTCTTTTTCTCTTCTTATAAATCCACAAATTTTATCAGGTTAGGGCCCCACCCTTAAGGTCATTTAACCTTAATTGCCTCTTAAAAGCTCTATCCCCAAATACAATAACATTGGGGGTTAGGGCTTTAACATAAGAATTCGGGGGGTGGGAGGTGGAGACACAATTCAGTCCATAGCAGTTATATTTTTTTCTGCTTCAAGGCAGCCAAAGAGTATGATAACTGAGTTTCTATCTGGACTGGGAGTAGTGGGGAGCTGTCCTAGAATTGTGTGGATAGGTCTCTGGGAGAAATTCCTGTAGCTTGAAAAGATCCTACATAAGGATAATTCTTATATTTTCCCCTACTTTACCACTAAGATGTCACTCGTCTATAGAGATTGTGTTTCTGTTTATAATCAGAAAAATAAATATTATTTAATAATGACATATACCAAATACAAAATATGAATTAAATCTGTAGCTATTTCACTCAGTGTTCACAAAGATCTATTACATGAGACTCAGTTAATGAGTTTACAAAAATCTTTTAAAAGTAAATTTGAAAAAAAAAAGGCATTTTCAGTACAATTAGGTTCTAAAATATCTAGTTAGCTTATGACCTTTAATGACATTCTTAATTCTCAGTTTTTCAAATATATCTAAATTTACTCAAGTACCTTCTTTAAAGTGGGTAATATAAATTAAATGTTTGTAATTTTTGCAGTAACAAAAGCTCATAATAAAAGAACAATGTTCTATACATAATTCTTCACCCACAATCTCTTTTGTGAGTTTTCATAGGCCAGGTCCTCTCAGGGTGGCGCACGTGGGCATCACAGAACTATTTCATATTCCCTGAGGACATGAGGTACTTGCCTCTACAAATCAAAAAAATCTGTTTCTCATTCTTTCAGCTTCCACTCATGCATTCAGAACTGTGCTTGGCTGTGAGAGAACACATTGCTTTTGAGATTCTGTAGAATCAGAGAGAGGTTGCTGGGATGGGAGGAGACAGATGCTCTAGGACCATAGAAGGAGGGGCCCTGATAGTCATAAATCAGACAAAGATGATGGCCCTGAAGAAAGAGCCACTAACCCTAGAGAGGGCGCCACCTTGGTGCACTGATGACAGATGAGACTACACCAGTTGGAGATGAGAGTTTGCTCCAGCCATGTTCAAAGACTGTGTAGGAAGAATGTGGTTAAATCATCCAGAATAGCCAAAGCAGTGAACGAAGTTGAGGGAAAGCCTGCATTAGATGGGATTCAAATACCATCTGGGGGTTTCATTACAGAAAGTAGAGTGAAGCACCTTGAAATGCGTTCTGTTCCTCATCCTTCTGGTAAAAGTACCAACCATTGAAACTCTGAGCTTCTCTGGAATTGGTGTTGTTAGCCAGATTCCCCTAGTAAAATCTGAACCCTACTCTTCCTGTTGTTTATTTGTTTCACACACACAGTCCATTCTCCTGAACTTTTCTTTACAGCCTGAGAGCCTGAAAGGATACATTTCTAACTGATGACAAAGAATCTCATGCAGATCCCTAAAAACAAAATCAAAATGGAAAAGGGAAAGAAAGAGATTAGAAAGAACATTTTTTAAATAAAGCAAAAGAAGAAATAATATGCAGAAAACTTTCTAGACATCGCCTAAGTAGCTTTCTACACACTGAGGCCACGTTAGTCTCCCCAAAACATTGGTTTTACTATGCCATTACCTTATTCAGAGACAACTAGTCGTTCATGCACTTTAGTCTGGGGTAGTGTAATGGACTGAACTGTGTCCTTCCCCAAACTCATAGGCTGAAAAGACACTAGAGCTCCCTCTCCACATGTGCTCAGAGGAAAGGCTCTGAGAGGACACAGCGGTGAGAAGCCAGCCATCTGCCACCCAGAAAAAGAGTCCGTATCAGAAGCCAACCCTGCTGGCATCTTGATCTTGGACTTTCCAGCCTCCAGAAGTGTGAGCAATAAATTTCTGTTGTCTGAGCCACCCAGTCTGTGGTATTTTGTTACAGCAGCCCAAGTAGACTATACAGAGAGTATGTGGTGTCCGCCCTATATGCTTTTTGAACAGTCTCTCCAGTTGTCTGTATCTCTCCCTAATTCTCAGTCCAGGTACCATCTACTTATATGTTTATGAATTCTAACACCCATACCTCTGTGTGTGATGCCTCTCATGCTTGTTAATGCTTTTTTCTGCCTAAATGTTGAATCTTACCCATTTCTCAAGTTCCATCAGAGCTCCTGATTGAGTCCTCTGTGGAGTCTTTCTCCTTCACCCCAGGTGGGCCCAGTGTTCCCTCCTCTGAACTCCTACTGAACTTCCTGTATGTACTACTAACCTGACCTTCATCACATGCTGTTAGTATTTCTCTAAGAGGAAGGTCAGCTCCCTTAGCAAATTTTTCTTACAATCTGTGTTCATCATAACCAAATATGGAACACAAAGAAAAACAAATAATAAAGAAATACCACCTTTATTAGGCCACCAGTAATAAGACCATCCGATAAACACTTCCAAAAATAAAATCTTTCCAGTCTTTTTCTTTTAGGTATGTGCATGCATGTGTATAGAATCTAACTCTACATGCTTTATAGTATGCTTCTTTCATTTAGTATATCTTGAACATCTTTATTGTCATTCTTTCTAAAGTTGATTTTAATTATGATAATATTCCATCCTATACACTATAATTCATTTAACCAACTCCCTATTGATAAGTGTTTATTTCTAATCTATCTATGTTATAAATAGCCCCATGATAATTATTCTTACCAAACAAACTTTGCATAAATTCATGAAAATATCCTTGGGATAAGGTTCTAGAAGTGCATTTTCTTATGATTTGTATAGCCACATAGTCCTCCAAAAACTTTTACTTCCATCGACATGAGAGTGCCCATTTCTCTATAAACCTAAGTAAAGCTTGATATATTTTCAAATGTTTTGCCAGTTGGAAGTATGAATTTAATGAGAACATAGATCATGTGTCATTTTATGCCTCTTATTGCTACCATTACTACTGAGGTTAACCTGTCAATTATACTGCACTATAAAGTTTTCAAACTCTTTTCACACACATAAATTAGGATAATACTTTACAGCATCTAGCACAATGCCCCTTATGTACAAAGTTTATAAAAAATTATATGATCATGGAATAATATGTATGGCATGCCTTTTATATGCTACATGAGAGTCACATAAATCAAAAAGTCATTCTTTCACCAGGTATATGTAATTTTTGTAAAAGTTATGGTAAGTTTTTGCTATCCTGAGTCTGACAGGCTATCTTTAATCCTCGTCCCTGCTCTACTTTTTATTCATTAATCATTTCATATTCCCTCACGAATGTATCAGTTCTAGTTGCAATGGTTACGTGCATCTTAAGACTTAGCATCTGCGATATAAACTCCATGATTTTCAAAGAAACCAGCAAGGAAGAAACATTTCAGGTTTGTTATAGAAACTGTCTAGGGTGTTCTCTCCTGAAAAAGTTTCACTCATTTTAAAAAATCACTTTCCTTTTTCTTCCCCATGTGTATGAAGTTCCTTTACTTGTATTCCTAGTTTTGAATTTATTGTCTGCATTTTTTTCTCTTCTTTCTCAAATACAGCAAATCGGTTGTCAACTTCTGAGATGCAATTGCTTTCACAGTTCTTATTCAAAGTCCTTGTCAAAGGGGAGTGGTCTCCATCACACTTTGAAATCACCAACCTTCAGGGGCACAACCCCTCTGAGGTGCCCCTGCCACTCTAGGTGCCCCCATCAGCCTCCATGAACTCCTCTAGGCCTTCCTATTGCACTGTCTTGCCTTTCCCTCCACCTCCCACCAACATCTCACCTTTATGTGACTTCCTCTTGCCCCAGAAAAAATTATAAAAACATTTCACAAATAATAAAGCCAAACAACTATTATAAGATATCACTGCAACAAATAAGACTTTTAAAAATTCTACCAAAATCCATTTATTAGGTACCTAAAGTTTTTATTTAAAGACTAAGACAAAATGTCAACTTTTAGAATTGTATCATTGATATTGCAAACAATAAATGAACTGCTACTCATCTTTTCTTTAGTCAATGTTTTAATTCTGGAAAGTGGAAAGTTTGCCATAGTTCCAGGAATCTGGTGACAAGAATATGATAGATTTCCTCTAGTGAATACTGTTGTTTTCCCCACGGGGAACATATCCAGTGAATAATCACTCTTTTGTGAACTAGGTTTAAAATGGAACAGGAAAACTATTTTAAATTATCTTAAAGTTTAGATTTACTCTAAACTTGGGTGTAATGAGTTTAATTGTCATTGTTCTCTGCTGGCCAAGTGTCATATTCTGAGGCACACATTATGTCAGACAGCATTGGACTCCACCCTGTGAGGAAAGTATTACTCCCATTTTAGAGATGAGAAAATGAGATTTAGAGAGGTAAAATAATTTGCCTGACCTAACAATCTATAAATGTCAGAGCTGGAATTTGAAAACAGGCCTATAAAACACTCTCCTTTCACACTAGGTTTACCTCTGAAATAGTTTTGCCCCGGGCATAAGTGCCATCTTCAGGTCTGCCTCCATTTAGGTAAACCCACGCTCTTTTTGCATTGGGTTGCTTATACAAGCTGCTCCTCTTGAATGATAAACATTTAGGTGCAGTTGGAGAATTTCTCTTGGATTGCAGTTCTTGGACTTCAGAAAGCTGTGCCTGTTAAGAAAAGCCCAGAGAATGCCATGGTTAGAGAATTGTCTGTTTAGTGTGTATGTGTGTGTGTCTCTGTGTGTGTGTGTGTGTGTGTGTGTGTAGAATATGCTGAAAGAAATATCTTATAACTGTACATCATATTGAAAAGAGATTCAGGAATTACATTACCCTCTCCTATCACTGACTCTTCTGTAAATTCCCCTGCTTCAATGCATCACTGTAAGCAATAATAATCATTAGAGTAGTAATAATAAGGCACTTATTTTGGCAAAGCACTTAACTTTCATTTATAATTTGGAGAAATAAATAGAGATATGTTTTTGGATTTGTGCATGGCGTTTCTCCTACCGAGTGATTTCTCTGCATCTAACAAATGACTTTTTGATTAGAATCACAGCATCATTTCCTTTAACCAAGAAATGCTTAAGGGAATGTACATGACTATTGTTTAAATCTTTACTCTCTGTCTTTTAAAATACAGCAGCCACCTTTATATTCTGCCAGATCCCTGCCAGGCAGCTTTTCATCCTACTTCAAGCATGTCTTAGTTCAGTGCTTTGCATTCATTCCCTGGTCAGTGATTTATCCTTCTTAGCTTGGCAAGAAGTCATATTTCTAGCAATGTCAATTTCTTTTTTCTAGTAACCTTGACTTGGGTACACGCCTAAGATTTAGATTGAACACATTTCATGATTTGAGAAACCCTATTAAATAAGAACACATCATTTTGATGAAAAACTTCACAAAGCAAAAAGTTTTCCCAGGTCTCTCTATCCCCAATCCTCTCTCAACAGCTGACCTTTCTCTTCTCGACTTTTTTATGTCTGGCAATCCTGTCTGATTAATCAATTGGATTGAAACTGCTTTTTGAATTCCTCACTTCTGAATGTCTCCATTGAAATTAGTATTTTGCTCCTTCCTCTTTTTACATATTGAGACATACCCTTAGGAGTGATGAGCAATGAAGCCATAAGGCTCAACTTGACTACATTTATTATAATTACCTTTGTACATATCCACTGGGCCTTTTTCTCATCTTTGCTAAGGTCATAATTTCTGGTCTCCATTCAAACAAAACAGACTTTCATATGAGCTGGCTGTGTCTTAGATAGTTACTCTCCAAATGCCAACTCAATGCTTGGCATATGCTTATGTGGTCATTACTGACCAGATGCCGAGAATATATTAATAGCATAATTTAAAAATTCAATACTGTACTTTTAAAAGCTTATAAAAGAGTCTGAGTCTTTAATGTCTGGAGTCCTACAGATCATACCTCTGTATGTCTTATAAGGTCCATGAGTTTAATTTCCTCTTGAGTCTGCTTAGTCCAGCCTTCTTCCACTACCACCGGCTGCACAGGGCTTTTGTTGGGAACCATGGTGGCTGGCTGACATGCTGCTACCCGCCGCCCTGGGGAAAGAAGTCTCTGGAAATGTTTCTGATGATAGGCTTTCAGATTTCAAATAAATTGGTTTGGCTTTCTATGCATAAATCATTTCACTTGGGAGCAGAGGGTAAAATACTAAATATATCATAAAAGCAAAGATGCCTAAGGTAATAAGATCTAACAATGTCTCTTCATACGGGAGCTTGAGGCTTTAAATAGCCAGGATATGCATACTCAGTGTACAGATGGAAAAGAAAGATAACAGGCTGACTTCCACACTGGCCCCAACCTCTCATCCACGATATGGTTCAGCGGTAATTTAGTCAAATAGAATCCATGACCTATATAGCCCATCATCTCTTCCAGTCATGGAACATATGTTTTGTTCTCTTCACTAATAATAAGCCTTTCCCCCACAATTAGTTTAGCAGCCTGGGGATTAAGTATTTCTAAAATAATATTAACCCAAGAGACAGGAGGCCTTTTTTTTTCTATCTAATAATACCCTGCGAACACGATTAGTTTCTGACACCTCTGCTGTGTCCTCTGGGCTCTTAAGAAGCTGTGGTAAGAGAAAATATTTATTGGAATGGTGTATTCTAAAGAATCACAGGCATAAGTTAATAAGTGTGGTGATTTGAATTTATGCATTCTTTCAGCTAGACCACTTTAAATCATTATAAAAGAGGTTTAAAGGTCACACTTATTAAATTGTTTTCTTTTTCTGGGTTGAAGATATACTGAGCACTGAGTCTCAGACTGATCTCGAAACTTCTTAAGTACAAATAATGCTTTCTCTTGTATGTTCCTTCTAGAAACCTATGTTGAACACCAGGTATGAGTCAGGCATTGTGCTGGATGGTGCAAATACAAACATGTTCGAGACTAAGTCCTTGCCTCAAAGGCTTACACTTTGGTAAGGAAGGCAAATGTCAAGGAAATGATTACACCAATAACTGATTGTAACTGTGTTGCACCATGGAAGTACAGGGTGTGTAAAAGCATGTAAAACAGGTTGCTGACCTAGTCTGAAGTGTCAGAAAAGGCTTTTTTGAGAAAGTAACACTTAGGTGGATAAAATAATAGAAATACTGAAATGACGTTAAGTCCTAATTTTGTTGCCAGGAGACTTATAATGTGCAGGTTTTCATACCGTGACTATGAACAAAACCTTTTGAAAATAACTCAGTATTTGTAGAGGATAACGCATTTGTGCTCTTATAGCTCAAGTTTGTGGAAATAGATCCAGCAATAAAAATAGGTGGCAGCAATGACTTTTCAGGGAAATCAGAACTCTATGTACCTAATAAGCATGCATATGCAATTTATGGTTATGGAGAAAACATAATTGAATTAACAGCCAATGAGTTACAGTGACAATGCCATTAGGCAACAGGTTTTGAAGAAGAGCACAGTGGCACCAGAAAAATACATAACACAAATTTATGCCAAATATAGTTTTCAGCTGACTCTATTCATAATGTACAGACAACATTAATTTGTGACACATAAATTCTTGTGGATAATATCTCAATAAATATTTTATTTATAATGCATTTTGAACACTAAAATTTTGCTCAACTAAAGACAGTTCTCCAATAGTTTATCATTTACACTGTTAAGAGCCAGGATTTGAATATAAGAAAGAGCAAAAAACATATGCATTATTGTTTTTTGTCAACTTGTTTCTAATGGTCTTAAGAAAATGAAAGCATTTGCACTCTAATTTTTATAAAGGGACATAATATCATCACAAAAGATTTTCATAATAAACTATCATTTATGTAGGTAAGAATAACAAATAGAAACAAAACAAAAATGTATTGAATAAATTACTTTTTATTTTCTTATTACATTTTCCATATATTCTGTTTTATTTCACATGAGATCGGTGGCGGGGGGGTGGGGGGAAGATAATATCTAACTATTAATGGGGAAAGCTAGAGAACGTGAGTACTTTGCTGTTCTTTCAGACTATAAATCTCACCTGGACAGCTCTCCTCATACCTCTCCTTTATTGGGAGGGCCCATCCTGGTTCAGCACCATATGTGCCTGAAAGGATTAGTCCACCTCATTTGGGGTTTCAGTTAGCAGATCCATTTAGCTCTCACACTAAACAAAATGTTCCAGCATTGCCTTTATACGTAACAAAGGTGATACTTTGGCCTGATCTGCCATCCCTCAGTTTTGTTTATCTGTTTTTAAGATCCCACCTGGGAAAATGGACTGCCTTCTCAGGAATCCCTGTTCTAATGTTTATTGAATATTCATTCTGTACTAAGCACGTAGTAAATATTTGACATTTGTAACTTAATCATAAAAAACCCAAAAAGTTATTACTACTATTTCATTAACATTAGCAATGATCATGCTTACAAATGAAATGTAAAATCAGCTTACCATAGTACTTTGTACACGGTATACGCTCAATAAAAACTTGTTGTATTTACCAATCCTTATAATAATACGATATAATTGATTTGGTCACTGTTCATACCTGCCAAACCTCCTCTTTCATCCAACGCTCAAGAAGCTCACTATCCAGAGGCAGACCTGTGGAGAGCCAATCCTGAGTCGGCCACCATCCAAGGGCCGGAAACCTGATTCCTTCCTGACTTGCCCATCATCCAGCCATGTGGCTGACAGGGTCTTGGTGCACTGGCTGGGTGTCAGGCCTGAGCCTCTGAGGTGGGAGAGCTGAGCTCAGGATATTAGATCACCAGAGACCTCCCGGCCCCACGTAATATCAGTTGCCGAGAGCTCTCCCAGAGATCTCCGTCTCAATGCTAAGACCCAGCTCCACTCAATGACCAGCAAGCTACAGTGCTGAACACCCCATGGCAAACAACTAGCAAGACAGGAACACAACCCCACCCATTAGCAGAGAGGCTGCCTAAAATCTTAATAAGGTCACAGACACCCCAAAACACACCACCGGACGTGGTCCAGCCCATCAGAAAGACAAGATCCATCCTCATCCACCAGAACACAGGCAACAGGCCCCTCCACCAGGAAGCCTACACACCCACTGAACCAACCTTAGCCATGGGGGCAGACACCGAAAACAATGGGAACTATGAACCTGCAGCCTGCAAAAAGGAGACCCCAAACACCGTAAGTTAAGCAAAATGAGAAGACAGAAAAATATGCAGGAGGAGGAAAGTAAAAACCCACAAGACCAAAAAAATGAAGAGGAAATAGGCAGTCTACCTGAAAAAGAATTCAGAGTAATGATAGTAAAGATGATCCAAAATCTTGGAAATAGAATGGAGAAGATATAAGAAATGTTTAACAAGGACCTAGAAGAACTAAAGAGCAAACAAACAATGATGAACAACACAATAAATGAAATTAAAAATTCTCTAGAAGGAATCAATAGCAGAATAACTGAGGCAGAAGAATGGATAAATGACCTGGAAGATAAAATAGTGGAAATAACTACCGTAGAGCAGAATAAAGAAAAAAGAGTGAAAAGAAATGACAGTCTCAGAGACTTCTGGGACAACATTAAATGCACCAACATTCAAATTGTAGGGGTCCCAGAAGAAGAAGAGAAAAAGAAAGGGACTGAGAAAATATTTGAAGAGATTATAGTTGAAAACTTCCCTACTATGGGAAAGGAAAGAGCCAGTCAGGTCCAGGAAGTGCAGAGAGTCCCATACAGGATAAAGCCAAGGAGAAACACTCCAAGACACATATTAATCAAACTATCAAAAATTAAATACAAAGAAAAAGTATTAACAACAGCAACGGAAAAGCAACAAATAACATACAAGGGAATCCCCATAAAGTTAACAGCTGACCTTTTAGCAGAAACTTTGCAAGCCAGAAGGGAGTGGCAGGACATATTGAAAGTGACGAAAGGGAAAAACCTACAACCAAGATTACTCTACCCAGCAAGGATCTCATTCAGATTTGACGGAGAAATTAAAAGCTTTACAGACAAGCAAAAGCTAAGAGAATTTAGCACCACCAAACCAGCTTTACAACAAATGCTAAAGGAACTTCTCTAGGCAGGAAACACAAGAGAAGGAAAAGACCAACAATAACAAACTCAAAACAATTAAGAAAATGGTAATAGGAACATACATATTGATAATTACCTTAAATATAAATGGATTAAATGTTCCAACCAAAAGATATAGATCGGCTGAATGGATACAGAAACAAGACCTATATATATGCTGTCTACAAGAAACCCATTTCAGACCTAGGGACACATACAGACTGAAAGTGAGGGGATGGAAAAAGGTATTCCATGCAAATGGAAATCAGAAGAAAGCTGAAGTAGCAATTCTCATATCAGACAAAATAGACTTTAAAATAAAGACTATTACAAGATACAAAGAAGGACACTACATAATGATCAAGGGATCAATCCAAGAAGAAGATATAACAATTGAAAATATTTATGCACCCAACATAGGAGCACCTCAATACATAAAGCAAATGCTAACAGCCATAAAAGGGGAAATCGACAGTAACACAATAATAGTAGGGGACTTTAACACCCCACTTTCACCAATGGACAGATCATCCAAAATGAAAATGAATAAGGAAACACAAGCTTTAAATGATACATTAAATAAGATGGACTTAATTGATATTTATAGAACATTCCATCCAAAACAACAGAATACGCTTTCTTCTCAAGTGCTCATGGAACATTCTCCAGGATAGATCATAACTTGGGTAACAAATCAAGCCTTGGTAAAGTTAAAAAAATTGAAATCGTATCAAGTATCCTTTCAGAACACAACACTATGAGACTAGATATCAATTATAGGAAAAAAAACCTGTAAAAATTACAAACACATGGAGGCCAAACAATACACTACTAAATAACCATGAGATCACTGAAGAAATCAAAGAGGAATTCAAAAAATATTTAGAAACAAATGACAATGAAACCACAATGACCCAAAACCTATGGGATGCAGCAAAAGCAGTTCTAAGAGGGAAGATTATAACAATACAATCCTACCTCAAGAAACAAGAAAAATCTCAAATAAACAACCTAACCTTACACCTAAAGCAGTTAGAGAAAGAAGAACAAAAAAACCCAAAAGTTAGCAGAAGGAAAGAAATCATAAAGATCAGATCAGAAATAAATGAAAAAGAAATGAAGGAAACAATAGCAAAAATCAATAAAACTAAAAGCTGGTTCTTTGAGAAGATAAACAAAATTGATAAACCATTAGCCAAACTCATCAAGAAAAATGGAAAAAGACTCAAATCAACAGAATTAGAAATGAAAAAGGAGAAGTAACAACTGACACTGCAGAAATACAAAGGATCATGAGAGATTACTACAAGCAACTATATGCCAATAAAATGGACAAGCTAGAAGAAATGGAAAAATTCTTAGAAAAGCACAACCTTCCGAGCCTGAACCAGGAAGAAATAGAAAATATAAACAGACCAATCACAAGCACTGAAATTGAAAGTGTGATTAAAAATCTTCCAACAAACAAAAGCCCAGCACCAGATGGATTCACAGGCAAATTCTATCAACCATTTACAAAAGAACTAACACCTATCCTTCTCAAACTCTTCCAAAATATAGCAGAAGGAGGAACACTCCCAAACTCATTCTACGAGGCCACCATCACCCTGATACCAAAACCAGACAAAGATGTCACAAAAAAAGAAAACTACAGGCCAATATCACTGATGAACATAGATGCAAAAATCCTCAACAAAACACTAGCAAACAGAATCCAACAGCACATGAAAAGGATCATACACCATGATCAAGTGGGGTTTACCCCAGGAATGCAAGGCTTCTTCAATAGATTCAAATCAATCAATGTGATACACCATATTAACGAATTGAATGATAAAAACCATATGATAATGTCAATAGATGCAGAAAAAGCTTTTGACAAAATTCAACACCTATTTATGATAAAAACCCTCCAGAAAGCAGAAAGAGAGGGAACTTAACCTCAACATAATAAAGGCTATATATGACAAACCCACAGCAAACATCATTCTCAATGGTGAAAAACTGAAAACATTTCCACTAAGATCAGGAACAAGACAAGGTTGCCCACTCTTACCACTATTATTCAACATAGTTTTGTATGTTTTAGCGATAGCAATCAGAGAAGAAAAAGAAATAAAAATATCCAAATCAGAAAAGAAGAAGTAGGGGCTTCCCTGGTGGCGCAGTGGTTGAGAATCTGCCTGCCAATGCAGGGGACACGGGTTTGAGCCCTGGTCTGGGAAGATCGCACATGCCGCGGAGCGGCTAGGCCCGTGAGCCACAACTACTAAGCCTGCGCGTCTGGAGCCTGTGCTCCGCAACGAGAGAGGCCGCGATAGTGAGAGGCCCGCGCACCGCGATGAAGAGTGGCCCCCGCTTGCTGCAACTAGAGAAAGCCCTCGCACAGAAACGAAGACCCAACACAGCCAAAACTAAATAAATAAATAAATAAATTTTTTTAAAAAAAGAAAAGAAGAAGTAAAAGTGTCACTGTTTGCAGATAACATGACTATACATAGAGAATCCTAAAGATGCTACCAGAAAACTACTAGAGCTAATCAATGAATTTGGTAAAGTAGCAGGATACAAAATTAATGCACAGAAATATCTTGCATTCCTATACACTAATGATGGAAACTCTGAAAGAGAAATTAAGGAAACACTCCCATTTAGCATTGCAACAAAAAGAATAAAATACCTAGGAATAAACCTACCTAAGGAGACAAAAGGCCTGTATGCAGAAAACTATAAGACACTGATGAAAGAAATTAAAGATGATACAAACAGATGGAGAGATATACCATGTTCTTGGATTGGAAGAATCAACATTGTGAAAATGACTATAGTACCCAAAGTAGTCTACCGATTCAATACAATCCTTATCAAACTATCAATGGCATTTTTCACAAACTAGAACAAAAAATCTTAAAATTTGTTGGGAGACACAAAAGATGCCGAATAGCCAAAGCAATCTTGAGGAAGAAAAATGGAGCTGGAGGAATCAGGCTCCCTGAGTTCAGACTATACTACAAAGCTACAGTAATCAAGACAGTATAGTACTGGCACAAAATCAGAAATATATAGATCAATGGAACAGGATAGAAAGCCCAGAGATAAACCCACACACATATGGTCACCTTATCTTTGATAAAGGAGGCAAGAATATACAATGGAGAAAAGACAGCCTCTTCAGTAAGTGGTGCTGGGAAAACTGGACAGCTAAATGTAAAAGAATGAAATTAGAACACTCCCTAACACCATACACAAAAATAAACTCAAAATGGATTAAAGACCTAAATGTAAGGCCAGACACTATAGGTCTCTTAGAGGAAAACATAGGCAGATCACTCTATGACATAAATCACAGCAAGATCCTTTTTGACCCATGTCCTAAAGAAATGGAAATAAAAACAAAAATAAACAGATGGGACCTAATGAAACTTAAAAGCTTTTGCACAGCAAAGGAAACCATAAACAAGACCAAAAGACAACCCTCAGAATGGGAGAAAATATTTGCAAATGAAGCAACTGACAAAGGATTAATCTGCAAAATTTACAAGCAGCCTATGCAGCTCAATATCAAAAAAACAAACAACCCAATCCAAAAATGGGCAGAAGACCTAAATAGACATTTCTCCAAAGAAGATATACAGATTGTCAACAAACACATGAAAGGATGCTCAACATCACTAATCATTAGAGAAATGCAAGTCAAAACTACCATGAGGTATCACCTCACACCAGTCAGAATGGCCATCATTAAAAAAATCTACAAATAATAAATGCTGGAGAGGGCGTGGAGAAAAGGGAACCCTCTTGCACTGTTGGTGGGAATGTGAATTGATACAGCAACTATGGAGAACAGTACGGAGGTTCCTTAAAAAACTAAAAATAGAACTACCATACAACCCAGCAATCCCACTACTGAGCATATACCCTGAGAAAACCATAATTCAAAAAGAGTCATGTATACAATTTTCACTGCAGCACTATTTACAATAGCCAGGACATGGAAGCAACCTAAGTGTCCATCGACAGATGAATGGATAAAGAAGATGTGGCACATATATACAATGGAATATTACTCAGCCATAAAAAGAAACGAAATTGAGTTATTTGTAGTGAGGTGGATGGACCTAGAGTCTGTCATACATAGTGAAGTAAGGCAGAAAGAGAAAAACAAATACCGTATGCTAACACATATATATGGAATCTAAAAAAAAAAGTTCTGAAGAACTTAGGGGCAGGACAGGAATAAAGACGCAGACATAGAGAATGGACTTGAGGACACGGGGAGGGGTAAGAGTAAGCTGGGATGAAGTGAGAGAGTGGCACTGACATATATGCACTACCAAATGTAAAACAGATAGCTAGTGGGAAGCAGCCGCATAGCACAGGGAGATCGGCTTGGTGCTTTGTGACCACCTAGAGGGGTGGGATAGGGAGGGTGGGAGGGAAACGCAAGAGGGAGGAGATATGGGGATACATGTATACGTATAGCTGATTCACTTTGTTATACAGTAGAAACTAACACAACATTGTAAAGCAATTATACTCCAATAAAGATGTTAAAAAAAATGATAAAATGATTGAATTTTAAAAAAAGAAATAAAAAAACAGAAGCTCACAATCCAACAGGGACTGCAGTTAACTGAATTTAAACTTGCTATTATTTCTCCTCCTAATCCCAACAACTAGAAAAGACCAGCCTCACAGTAGGTATTTTATAAGTTAGCACTGAATTTACATTTAATAGCAGAAAACATAACAGTTTAGCAGTAGAGACAAGATTTATCTTAGTACTAAATTTTAAGAGAAACTGCATTAACGGATTTCCCCATAATGGACACCATCTGACTAAAAAGACTGTTTTCTACAGTGATATTGTTGATTATGCCAACTGAACTTTAAAATACTTTTTTAATAATTATAATAAAAGCTAAAGACATAATATAAAATCAGAATTCAGTAAAAGCAGCTCTGCCAGGTGCTATTTTTAATAGGTTACTTTCTATTGATTTAATTTGATAAAGAAATAGAGCTTAGAAAGATCATTGGAGTGGGTGGTTGAAATTCCATTTATTCTTTAATTAAATAATTCTACAACTATTCAGAGAACAAATTAGAAGGGTATAGAATTTATAATGTAACATAAGAGAGACAGTCATATGATCAGGTATGTATAATAAAGTGATAAGGGCTATCAGGGGAAGTTAAGGGTATGATAAACCACACTATTCCTGACTTAGAATGTTAGGGAAGACTTTTAGGAGAAAAAACGAGTAAGCTGAAAAGTAAATAATGAGAAGCAATCCAAGAGAACAGGGGAGAGAAAAGTTTGAGGTAGAGGGAACTGAATTGTTTCAAAAGCTCAGAGTTAAGAAAGCACATGATAAGTCTGGGGGACTGAAAAAAAAGTCCAAATGGGTAGAGAGGAGTAAGTAATAAGGGGAGGGAGAAGTTTCCAGAGAACCAGATCATGAAGGGCAACATTAAGGAGTTTCACTTTTGCCATAAAGATAATAAGAGCTTTGAAAGGTTTTATGCCTGGAGTACCGTAACACCTTTGCATTTTTGCATGATCACTCCTGTTCCAGAATGTCACCATTATGAACAGGATGGAAACTACTGTCAAGACTGGAGGCAGGGAGACCAGTTAGAAAGCTAACCCAGTAACCCAAAGAATAGATGACGATAGCTTGAACTTGGATAATGACAGTAGGAATCAAGATCCTTAGAATTCATTTGAAAAAACAGATTCAAAGCAACAAGACTTACTGATATTTGCTTAGAGATAGTGAGAGTGGGAGATGCCAAGGATGACTCCCAGCTCCTTGAGATGGAACACCTGAGTGGATTGTGGTAATGTCCACAGAAGAAATGAAGGAGGCATTGGTGTGATATGATATGAAATGAAATGGTGGTATGGTCACTATATGGTGACGTGTTAACTTCAGTTTTGGACATGCCTATGGGACATGCAAGTGAAAATGTCAAGTAGTTGGAGTAGTAGAGGTTAGCAATAGTAATAGATGCTTTTCAGTTAGACCCAATAATTCTTTTGGTAAAAACTGAAAAATAGCCATTTCAACCCAGAGTGCTGTCTAGTGCACTTAGGACTAATTGTCTTATTTATTGAAGTAAGATTCACATGTTTCTGACACCAGACAGTACAGCTACTCAGGAGCTGAAATCCTGCTATGGCAGTTACAGAGCCTGAAATGTATTCCTTCCCAGACTAAAGTCCATAACATATTTATTCCCCAAAGAATCATTTGGTGTCTGAAGTGCTGGGAATAACATAAGATCAGGAACTTAAGATTCTGTGACAAAGAGAATGGAAGAAGAGGACAAATATTGTCAATCAATCACTTTGTCTATGAATAATATATCTTATGCCGCATAACAAGATACCTCCCTTCTGTGATAAAGACACTAATCTTTGAAGAATTTAGTACTTCCTCACTCAGATTATTTAACAAAACTTCTTCCCAAGCAATACCCAAGAAATAACAGAAAGTTTTGTTTAATGACTAATTCCAAAGTCCATAAAATGTCAGTTCAGGAATTGTTTCAAAACCAAAAGGGTGGTTATATGATCCACACATCCTCCAAATTTTAAAAATGTATATATAAATCATGTGATATTCATTTTAATATAAAATTTACAAATATAAAATCAGTACTGAAAAGATATATTAATAGGTTTTAGACTTGCTCAAGTGACTTTTGTAACACAGTATATAATGTTCAGTTAAACATCTGGTATCTAATGGTAAAAAAAAAACCTACCAGCAAATTAAGGTTACATTTAGAATTAAACACGGTGATACCTGATTTAGTTCATACTGACCTTTTAACTGTCTCAGTTTGTGTTTCATAGTG
Source organism: Balaenoptera musculus (assembly GCF_009873245.2). Lineage (NCBI taxonomy): Eukaryota > Metazoa > Chordata > Mammalia > Artiodactyla > Balaenopteridae > Balaenoptera > Balaenoptera musculus. The sequence continues at coordinate 81,954,629 of NC_045792.1, forward strand.
TCTAGATCAGCCAAAATTTTGTCCTTTTTTAGCCAGTTCTGTTTTTCTATTTTTTCTGCTTTCTTCAAAGCTAGAATTAAAAACAATACATGATATTTTATCTTGCATTCTTCTTATCAACAGTAATTTATCATGCAAGCCAATAATTTATAAAGAACTTTCTGCTCCAAGAAACAGATTCAATTAGAAACAAGTAATTAAAAGGTAAGGGTCATTAAAAGAAACTTCATTTGAAAGATGACAGGGCTTAAGGCATTTCTTTATGGAATGGAGGGGGAAAAAGAAGAACAGTGCTGTTTTATTATATAGATTTACCATATGCAATAGCCATATTTCATTTTCTATTTCCACAAACTATTTGGAGGTGATGAAAGCCTTCCTTGGAACCATTCATTTTTTTAAACATCCACCTACTGCCTAAAGGGTGCAATTCTTAAAAATGAAAATGTGCAGACAGGTCGTCTTCAGTGTGAATTAAACTCATTTGTTATTTTCTAATGTATATCATTATTCTCAGTCTTATAGACCAAGGATCTCTTTATCAATGAAATTAGACACTTTCCATGCAGAATACTCCATTCCAGTAAGAAAAAAACAGGCAATTGTGCAAATATAGGAGTGTAGCTATCCTTGTGCACATGTTGATTGATGAACCTCCCATTCTTTGCATAAATGTGATGTTATTATATTGACATTATACACATTTAATTGATTTTCTTATGGTGACAAAAAATTTATTTCTCTCTCTCTTTATGCACTTGCTTGAAAGAAAGCAAAAACAAAACACTTACCATTCGGACTCAGAAATGGTTCACCACAAGATACCCAGATGGCAATAGGATTTCTGAGGATGAGGGTGAGCAAAGACTTATCTATATCATTCAAACTATCAGATGTCACAGACTTTGGAAATAATTTGGTTTTCACTTGCATTCTTGCAGTTCCTGGGAAACAAATGACACATTTACTATTGTTCAATGAATAATGAATAAATTTGCTTGCTGAATTCACTTGTTTATTCAAAATATTTTATTCTTCATTAATGACTTGATTTAAACAGGTTAATGCCAAAACCAGATGCAAATATATAAATTTGATCAGAAACTTCATATGCAACTAAATAATTTAAACAAATCTTATTGTAAATACATATTTTAATTCCTTTCTTACCCTTTATCTAGTTATGAAAAAAGTATGAGGTAGCTTACCAAAATATCTACTCTGAAAAGGGATAAAATAAAGAGATAAAAAAGCAAGGAAGGGGAGAAAGGAGTATAGGAATAGACCAAAGCCAGAGATAAGGTGCTTCAGAGAACTCATCAATTAAATGATTAATAGTATCTATCTCATTCTGCTGTTGGGATGATTATAAAAAGGAAAGTGTTTAGAATAATATTTGGTCTAGTTAATTGTGCAAGCATCCAAAAAATGGTAGATAATATTTTTATCATCATTATGATACTAGACATGAATACCACACTGTTTTTATTTGCTGGAGATAAAGCACTATTTGGGCGCTGAGAATCCTTGTGGCTAAAGCAAAGAGGAAAACACCATTTCAAGACACACATGGCTGACAGAGAGAGATAAATTCCTCAAGATACAACTTTCCTGGTCCTGAGATCTTAGAGAAATTTATTTCAGGGTCTTCATAAAGGGGTTATTTGTGATACAGCAAACAGTATCCTAGTATATAATTAATACACATTGAGAACTTACTATGTGCTGGGCATTTTACTAAGACCTCTATATACATTATCGCATATAATTCTCAAAATGATACCCTGAGGTAGGTCCACTCCTCTTTTGTACAGTAACTGAGATTTAGTCACATAGCCAGGCGGGGGCAGAGCCGGAATTAGAATCAAGGCCATCTGCTTCCAGAGCCAGTGCCTTTAACCACCGCCTTTATAGTAAGCATGACACTGAGTTTTTGATTGATGCCTGTTTCTTTTAATTTCCTCAATGCAAACCGATGTCATAACTCCAAGTCATGATTCAGTAAAGGGGACAGCCAGCTAATGCCCCTGCCTGATTCAAGGATAACCTTTAGAATATGAGGGGAAGGGATGGCCATGCCCTCTTGGTAGACCTGCATGAATAACATTACCTCCAAGCAGGTTTTAAATAAGAATTTGAAAGAAGAATGTTTGACATTTTAAATCTTCCAGAACCTGGAGATCAGATATTCCACATGCCAAATAAAGGCAGAACTATATGCTTTAGTGATCAGCTAGGCATTAAATGTTCACATAATTATTTTTTAAAACTCATTAGAAAACCAAACAAATAATATCATTATAAAATAATAGAAAAAAATATTGGTCTCTTCCCCCAGTTCCTGACACAGAGCTCCTAAAATTCTTGTAATTTCCTAAGTGGTAAAGAGCACTAGGGGCATCTTTTGTTCTAATTCCTGACACAGAGCTCCTAAGTTCTTTGGAATTTCCTGGGTGCTAGCAGTGTCTTTTGTTCTAATGAGATGAATCTTGGTGGGCTCCTGGATGGGGGCTGGTCACCAGAAAGTCCAAGCCATGATTAGAAACTTGGAATTTTCAACCCTACTCCCCACTCTCCAGAGAGGGACTAGAAATGGAGTTGATGATCAATCATGCCTACATGACGAAGTCTCCATAAAAATCCCCAAAGTACACGGTTCAGAAAGCTTCTGGTTTGGTGAACACATGGAGATGCTGGGAGAGTGGAGTGTCAGAGGAAACATGGACTCTTCATGCCCTTTCCCACGTACCTTACCCTATGCTTCTCTTTCATCTGGATTTTCATCTGTATCCTTTACCATATCCTTTTATAATAAATAGGTAAACAGTAAGTAAACAGTTTTCTTGAGTTCTGTGAGCTGCTCTAGCAAATTAATTGAACCTGAGGAGGGAGCCAATTTATAGCCACTCAGTCAGAAGCACAGGTCTGGACCTCTGAAATGGGGTGAGTGGGAAGCAGTGTTGTGAGACTGGGCCCTTAACCTGTGGGATCTGACCTTATCTCCAGGTAGGTAGTGTCAGAATTGAGTTAAATTGTAGGACATCCAGCTAGATGGTGTGGGAAAAACCCCCACAGGTCTGGTGTCAGAACCACTGTGAATGGGATAGTAGTATGAGAATAAAGGAGAGACACAGAGGAAGGAGTGGGTTTTTCCTACTGAATCCTACACACAATAATGATAACTAACATTATTAAATTGCTAAGTATCAACCAGGCATTAATCTAAGTGATATATATTCATATGCATATATATTCATATTCATATATATTCTTATGAATACACATTCATATTTATGAAGACTGAACTAGTATATATTCATGTGACTATTAGTGTCCTCATTTTACAAATGAGGGAACTGAGGTACAGAGAGTACCCACGATCACTCATCTAACAAGGGGCAGGTAGGAGCTGAACCCTGGTATTTTCAGCTCCAAAACCCACATTCTTAACCTGTAAACCATGCCTCTCAACACAACAATGGAAACCTGAGACAACCGCCGAATCACTGCTAGCAAGACTCTTTTTCATTTAGCAAATTGTTGCTGGGGACACAGGCCCTGCCCTCAAGTTGTACCTAGTCTAATGAAACGCACAAAGATGTAGACAGATAATTATAACACAATGTGCTAGGAGCTGTGATAGGGGTGCATTTGCTGTAGCTTCTGGGAGTTCATAGGAGCAGTGGAGACAGGGGAGGGGAGTTGGAGGACAGGAGGTGTGGAGGGGACACCTTCTCTTCTAATAGTAGGAAGAGATTTGCATTGATCTAGTGCCACTTTCTTAAGCGGTCTCCAGTTGGTTTTGATTCTGAATTTAAGAACAGAACCTGCTCATGTTGCATAAAGTAGCTAAACTGTCAAACATATTTTATAAACCTTAGGCAATTTATTTATTGTTTTGGTGCTGAAATCAAATTTACATTAAAAATTTTTTTCTTATTTTTCTGCAAGGTAAAAACATTATGAGAATTTCATATGAGTAGCTTCCTGTGATTTTTTTTAACTCTCGAAGGGGTGACTGAATGAAAGAATTACATTTAACTTTCACATGATCAAACATAAGTAGAATCAGCTAAATCCTGTAGAATGTAACCAACCTTCCATACTTTTAACAGGTGTCTCTTTTGTTCCAACAGGGGCTGCCTCTTCCTTTTGTTCCTCGGAGTCTCTCTGGATAAAAGATTTATCAAGAGCCCATAAAACCAAATCCCACAAGGAAAGGATTGTGGTTCCATCTTTGGTATATACTTTGGAGGCTGCTCTGGCAAGACCAAGTTGTTCCGTGCATTCTGCAAGCAGCTAAAAAGCACAGACTATAAGGAACTGAGAAGAAATGGTGGTAGAACTGAGAATAATCATGACGAGCGTGTTATTTTAGAACTCTGAGAAAATCCCTTAATTTGAGAAAATAGAAAGCAATAGCTACCAACTTGATCTTTGATTAGAGATGATTTTTGATATTGGATTGTCCTACATAATCTCACAAATTAGTCCAATCCAGCTGTGAAAATTCTTAGCTCCAAAAATTTAACACAGCAGCTATTGTATGTTAATACATTTTATCATCAGAGTATTTATTTCCTAAGGAGTGTAAACCTAGAAATCCACTTTCAGTTGTGTGCTTAAGAATGAATAAAATTATTCTAACACTTCAGATGAACTGCTTTAAAATAAATGAGTACTTGACTTTCAAACCAAGAACTGACGCATTATTACTTCCATTTGGCAGATGGGAAATCAGGCTGAAAGGTTAATATTTTTGCCCAAGACCACAAAAGCCAGGGTCCCAGGGTGAATTCTGGAGTTGCTAACTTTTGTCCTTTGCTTAGTCCATTGAACAACAGTATCTTAATAAAAAAATCTATTCGTACTCAGAGGAGTGAGTGAACGATTATGTGTGTGTGTGTATTTGCAAGGAAGTCTCCAGGGTAACTCCATATCATATTTAACATTGCTTGTAAAATATGTTGTTAAAGGTATTGGCCAGAATGTACAGACACAAGATAACCATCATGCAATGGAAGGACAAGGCTGGGTTTGGGCCCTGGGGACTCTCCTCCCTTCCCACGGCTGTGGGGAGCAGCCTCTAAGACAGAAATCACATGTTCCCTCCTAGCACAACTCCTGCCTCTCCAATTTGAAAATGAAATGAAACACCCTATCAACAAATTAGTGCTCCGATTCTCCAGATGATAAAGGAGGTGGCATCTCTTCGGATACTGAGCTGACATACAACTTGAAGCTGGAAGGGGAAGGAAGGCAAAAAAGGCTTTCTGTTTCTCATTTTTCTAAGTCTGTATCCGAAGAAACACAATCAAAAATAACATCTTTAAGAAAACAGAGATCTTGATCTCAGCAGCTTCAATTGGTAAAACTGGCTAGGGATATTTGTCACTCAATCTCACTGCTTTTTTTCTTGTCAGAAAAATCACCATTATCATTACCTCTGAGGATTCGAGAAGCATTTAAGTGATAGCCACTTACCATGGGGAATGTTCCAGCCACAATTAACTTCCCATTTCGATATCCATCTCCATTTTTGTATGCAATTATTTTCACTGCCTTCTGGTGAGTAACTGCCATGCCACTATGAGATACAACTTGCGTGCAGGTCTTCATCCGTAAAGATAACAGACGTTCTTCATAATAACTTAAAGTGTTTTCAGCCTCATAAGAAGATAAATCAGCCTGATTTTTTTAAAAAAACAACAACATAGATCAACTCAAACATTTTTTCTTTTAGTTTTATTATTTTGTTATACTTCAGCCTCTTGATTTGTGTGTGTACATGGGTGTGGCAACTAAATTTTGAAATGTTCACTTCATATGCTAAAAGTATTAGGTGCTGTAGTGGGAAGGACATTGGGTCCGAATTCCTCAGTTCTCTTCCCAGCCCTGTCACCGAGTCTCTAGGTGACTTTGGGCCTCTGGCTTGTGTTTCTGGCCTTCTCCTGTTTTCTACTTTGCCTTTCGCTGGACAGGAGATGGGGAAGAAGGATGCCAGGGCCAGAGAGAGCCTGGGGTTGAAGTAATGGACACTAGCAGTAAAGATATTCTCTTAATCTTTAACTTCAGGATGATGCCATCCTATGGTGGCAGATATTGATGAATGAGGAGGGGAATGAGTGTAGCCTTAACCACATGATAATGAGGGTGGTGAATGCCACACTTCACCTTTTCCTTTCCACTGCTACTCAGGAAGCTGCCCTGAGGGAGAAGTTGTGTCCAAGATGCTGTAACACTGGGCATTCTTTCCGATCAGCTCACCCCCACCTCCTTAACACAACCTTACTGTCACCAAAGCAAAGCCAAATGCCTGCAGGCTTTCCCAGAGGACTGACTCCCCCTTTCCTTCAGTTATTGTTTCAGTTGATGTTTATTGCAACTGTTACTACCCTGCTCTTCTGCAATGTGTATCAGGTTTAGGGGAGAGAGGACAGTGACCTGGGAATAAGACCGGCAAAGCCCTGAAGAGCACACCAGGTGGAAGGTTCCCACCCCTAACGAATTGCTCCTTTTTACACAGTTGTGTAAGTTCCTCTTAGCTCTTCTCACTGCTAAACTTGAAGGAAAGGATTTTTTAAATGGTGCCATTTTAAATTAAGATCACAGGAAAGCAGCAGAGATTATTTTCTCCATGAGCTACAAATAGTATTAGACATGAATGCATGAATTCAGGCACCCAACCTGAAGAGTCATTAACAACAACAGATCAAATTATCCCTGAAAATACTAGGAAAAAAGGAGTTTACCCTGTGGATATAGGCAAAAAGCTACTCCACTAAGTAAAGATTTGCAGTTACTTCCTCATCTAAAAGCAACACAGGGAGTAGTGCAAGGTGTCAGGAGATGATTAAAGCTGCAGAAGTGCCCAATTAACTTCAAAGAGTATATTGAACTATTAACAGATAATGTATTTTAAGTTACAATGGGGAAAAGGAAATCAATGCAGGTGGAATGGTAAAGGTGCATCAACGAAAGATGAATTGGATGAGTGGAGATGAACTTGAGTGTAAGGCAAATAATGAATGTATCAAAGTTTCCAAACTGATGTCACACATGTATTAGCAGAGCTCAGATCATTACATACTCCGGCCACATCGATGACCTTGAAAGGTCCTTGTGAGAAGGGCTTCTGGGTCTCGGAGCCTGAGGCACAGAGGAATGGCAGCCCTGGAAGCAACTGTTTCAGTCTCTTCTCTGCTCTCATGGACTGCCCACATGCCAAACAGAGCATTGTTTTTTTCTTTCCACTGGGTGAGAGATAATAGTATCCCTGAAAATGGAGGTAAAGATGTTTTTATTTGGATGCATCTAAATTATGATAGCACTTTTGTAGAATACTTTACCATACAAATAAAGCACTTTTATGATCCCCAAATGCTAAATTTGAAATCTCAACATGAATGAATTATTTTGCTCTCTAATTATTAATTATTATATTATAGAGCAAAATATTTCCAAATGCTGTTGACTGAAAAAGCCTAGAGGCAATGACAATTCAATATCAATGAGTATAACTTGTATCCAGAATCAGAGTTTCTTGGAGGAATGGCCAATTCCAGATTTGGGGCAAGAAATATACAAGACAAGCAAGGATTTCTTGCGTGCCCAGAAAAAAAGAAGCCACCCAAAAGTAAAGACATTATGTCAAAAAAGACACAGGTGCCAACATGAAGGACATTCCACTGGCCCAAAGTGGGACAATTTGGGAGTAAAATAAAATGATAACCAAAACACTTTAAATATGTTTGAATAGGTAAAGTCCCGTGAGTTCATAATCATGTTAAAAATAAAAAAAAAAAAAAAAAAAAAAAGCAACAAAAAAGCCAACAAACAAATAAAAACAAAACCACTACTTACTGGAGTCCATTAGAAGTAAACTGGCACCAATTTACAACTCTGAAATTGGCCATTAGAAATTGTGGCAGATTATTTACAAAGATGGCCATAGTAAAACCATCCCATTCTTTGCATGCCCTTTTGAAATGTCATTTTGCTGCTCCTCCAATCAAGAAATAGAGTTCCTTTCCCCTTTCCTCCTTTCCTTGAATCTGGGCAAGGCCATGTGACTCACTGTGGCCAATGTAGCATTAGCAAATGTGATGCAAGCAGATGCATAAGAAGTGCTTGCACATTTCAGCTTGTTCTTTCTTGGCTGCATTTGGAAGCCTGAGACCATAACGTGAGCTCACTTGAGCTAGCCTACTTAAGAAGCCTTGAGGAGAACTAAGGCCCCCACCAGACATGTGATTTGACCATTCAGACACCACAGAACCACCAAACTACTGGTGTGCCACCAGATAACTACAGCCACATTAGTGACCCTGGGCAAGACCAGCAGAACTGCCCAGTTCAACCTAGCCCAAATTGTTGACTCCGAGCATAAAAATGGTTGTTGGCTTAAGCCACTAAATTTTTCAGGTGATTTGTTATACTACAATAGATAAGTTAGATAGAACAATTTAAGCATTTATCCTACCGTCCTTTACAAACCATATTTCTGGGCAGTCAAATATCTAGTTGAAGAGGTAAAGTTCTTCCTTACATTAAAAGTTCAGTTAATATATGTAAGGGAAAGCAATAGAACTTATTAAAATTGGCCCTTTTGAAACTTCTAATGAAATTACTGATTTAGACAAAGATCACCAAAAAGACAACACTAAATGAAAAGTCATTGGGAATTGTTTTTTGATGTGAGATTAGGTTGTAATCACCTGAACCCATGGAAAATCCATACTGTATCCCTGCATAAGTGATAAATATGAAATACACAGTAAAACCTATGAAGATTCTTGTCCAAAAAATGCTGAACATAAATATAATTAAAGTCCGGTGCTAAATATCTTTTATAGGCGTTATGCGAGCCAGAGAAACAGGTTAAAGGATGCCATAGCTAGCAAACAGAAAAATCCAAACAAGAGGAATTCTATAGGATGGATTCTGCGACCAGTGTCACATAGGGACCTTGTTTGAATCCTGACTCAAACCAACCAACCATAAGAATTTTTTAGGAAACCTGGGAAATTTTATTATGAACAGGGTAGTAGATGGCCAAAAAATTACTGTTAATTTTATTAGGTGGTAATGGCATAATGGTAATGTAAGAAAATGGTCAAATTTTTACAGGTGCATGCTTAAGTTTGAGGTGAAATGGTATCATGTCTAGGATTTGTAAATATTGCAAAACCTTGATAATAGTTGAATTTGGATGATAGGTACATGAGAATTCACTGAACTAGTACTCTTGAATATGCATGAACATTTTAAAGTACTTTTATATAGACTCTCTGATTTGCTTTGTTCCTCACAAGGCTAAAAGTTAAGTACAGCCGGAGTTAATATCATCATTCTCAATTTACAGATGAGAAAACAAAAGCTAAGAGAGGGAAGTTTTTAATCCAAGGATATCCAAGTAGTATGTGGCAGAGCTGAAATACAAAGCTGTGACTTCTGATTCCAAGTTTTTGGCTTTTTTGCCTTTGTCATATTTCTTCAACTATTCCATTAAATACTTAAAGCTACCTCAATTCAAAGCCAACATTTAGATGATACTTTTGAAGATGTAATTCTTAAGTTCCACTATGGATTTCTCTATATGCACATCTTATTTCCATTTTCCTAAAAATTACTGGGAGACAGAAAATTAAAACATCTCCTCTCAGATGGAATTGAATGAATACTACATACAGAATAATTTGTACAGAAAAACATGGACTTCATGATGAATCGTGTGCCAAGGATATATCTTATTACACTAAAGAAGCCTATTGAAAGTATCTAGAAAATGTATTTTCATTCATTAAGACATCAATCCCTATGACTGTGGTGCTATGATTTTGATGGTTCCCAAATTGTTTTATTTTGGCAATGGTGCACGTACACAATGCAAACTGAATTTTTGGTTAATTCATTAACCCTTAACACATTTAAACTGCTGCTGGTAAGGAAAATGCAATACACTGGGGTAGCTCCCTAGGTTAGGCTATGTCTACAGAATGCAAACAGAGTTTAAAAGTTCAGCAAGTCAGCTGCTGGCTCTATACACAGAATACCAAGCAATTGGTTTGACTGATTATTTTCCTCTATAAAATTTCCTTGATTTATTGAAATGACTAACTTGCTCTGTTCATTTGACCTTATAGAAATATGGTCTATAACATGGAGTTTGTCTGATCAACAATGACCCTTACTGTATATATAATAGCTAGTGTGACTGTGAATAAATTATTCAGTTTCTTCATCAATCTTAATGTAATGAATTATTGATATTGTTTATATTTATTATTTATGTTGTATTATTTATTATAAGATAATCTATGTAAAAATAACTAATATTGCATCAGTATCTAACATACAATAGCTTTCCAGCATATAATAGTTACTTCGTATTAGTTTTCTTTCCTAAGTTTGCCAAGCAAATGTGGCCTAGAGAAGAAGTTCTTACCCTATGTCCAAATTGGATTTCAAGGGGAGTCTACAAACTCCCTAAAATTTTATATGAAAAGTGCTGTGTACACATGTGCATTTTGAGGGGAAAGAATATCCATAATTTTCACGAGACCCTCAATGAGGTCTACTTCTCTGAAAAGGTTAAGAATTAATTACTGACTTAGAGCCTTTGTGTAGAGAGTTGGTTTTCCCAGGCCCAAGAGAGATAAGCATTTTTTAAAATTTGTGAATCCCAGAATTGATATATTATTGTACTCTTCAGATTAACCATATTAATTTCTATCAGATAGGTTATCATTTAACTAGTAGGAAAGGAAAGTTATAATCTTTTAGAAGAAATACTGTTGAAAATTGGGAAGTTTTATCCTTCCCAAATTTCAAATAAGAACTCTTTTATTGTAACATCATGCCTAAGATTAATAATAATAATACCCTAATATAATCAAATATTCAGTCAGTATTCAAATTTCTACAATTCTCTCACTCCCTTACAACTTATTTGAAAGAGAATCACAATAAGGCCAATACCTTATAATTAGTTTAAATACCTCTTAAGTTTCTCTGAATCTTCACATTCCTCATTTCTTTTTCTTTTTTCTTTTGTTGTAATTATTTGTTGTACATTTTCTCCAGTTAGATTTGGGGGGGCAAGACCCCTTCATAAATGGTACAGTGTATTTCTATCAAGGAGCAACTCTTTTGTCTCTTTGTGTTATGTTAATAGCTACTGATGATCATTGCCTAGATCCATTAATTTATTAAAGTTCACAGTATAATGATATTCTGATTTCCTCATACTTTACTCATGTATTAGCTGGGGTATTTCTACGAAGTGAAGCTTCTTCTTGTCAACTGTTTTGTTATCTTGAGGTACGGTTCATAAAGGAAGGGAAAAATAAATGCTTGATTCTTTATCTACTGGTTTTCAAAGTAACAAATTCGTTCCTTAGCATCATCTAATTGTGAGAAATTGAGTTGTTGTTGTTGCTGTTGTTTAATATCTCTATGAACATATGGATTTAAACATATCTAATGTATGTCAATCCACTGCATTCAATAGTCATATTGATGCTTAAATTGTCTCATCTTTGGAGCCTTTTCAAGTTGACTCAATTCTTTTTAAGATGACTTCAGCAGTCTTTGGCAGCATATTGGCTAACAGGTATGAGATCACAGACAAAGGAGAAAAGGTCGGGGGGGGATAGCATAGTTGAAACCAGAGACATGCAGAATGGTATGGTACACTTGACATCTCTTATTCAGTAGAGCCAGGGAATGACGAGTGAAGAAGCAGCAGTGGTTTAGAGATGACTGAGGGGAACAGTAAAGAGGGTCTTGGGCAGTCTTGTAATGTACATACATTATGAGATTTTGGTTTCTGTAGGCCAATGGTTATCAACAATAGCAAGGTGCCTTGATCCACTGACCCACAAATATCTCAGGTATCTGTAAAGTATGGTGCAAATAATTCCTTACTAATAAAAATTAAAGGACCAAACTTGAGAAATTATTTCTTTTAAAATTAGAGTATATCATACTTAGCCCTATGCTTGGTATAATGTAATATAAAGCAACTTACAATCATTGGCATTTTAATATGCTTTCTGGAGTGGAGTGACATCGAGTGTGGCAAGCACACCTGTGGGAGTGAAGTATGTGTGATTATCCTGCTTCATGCCTGTTCTGGTGAGCCAATGATGAACCAGAGATGGTGATGGTGATAGGGAGCCATCAAAACAATATAGGCAGAGGGTAATATCAATATTCCTTCATTCTTTCCTAACCAGAATCACAGAGTCTAAATGATTCCACTCACAAGTCAGTGTTTAATTTGTGTGAACTTAAGGTTTTCTGGAAAAAAGTTCCTTGCTTTATTAAACTTATCCATTCCCCCACCCCTCTTTTTTGTCCTCAGTAGGAAGGAACCACTTACTGGTTGATCAATGTGTTTTTCTTTAATCACAGAGGATGTACAAATACCAGCATAATTTGCTGCTGTGACTTCCTTATCCAGTGTAGTGCTATGAAAGGCCATAAAAGCTTTCATATTTTTCATGTAATTCCACTTTTGATTAGAAGTCCCATTGTTATGTGGTTTGTATTTCTGAAAAAAATGAGAAAAAATATGGAGTCAAATAGGAGAGGTTATGATTTGTTTACAGCAGTCCTAGTTTTCATTGCATAAAGTCAGAAAGTACAGATAATTACTCAAAACTCTACTATGTAGTGATAACTACTATTGATATTTGATGATTATACATATATATATGCATTCTTGGATTTACAAAAATGTAATCACAAAATACACACAATTTGGTAACGGCATTAGTTTTTTGTTTTTTTTTAAAGGATATATACTATTTGATCCTAGGGTATTTTATTTTACTAATATCCAATAGTTAAACATGTAGATTGTTTCTCAGATTTTCCTTAGTAAAAGCAAAAGAGCAATCAACAATCATAAAATAAACCTTTGTGTAAATCCATAACTTCTTGAGAACAAACTCAAGTAGAACTGCTAATAAAGGAACAGGATCGCCCTCCCATCAGGGAGCTTGCACAAGCCTCTTAGATAGCCTCATCCACCAGAGGGCAGACAGCAGAAGCAAGAAGAACTACAATCCTACAGCCTGTGGAACAAAAACCACATTCACAGAAAGACAGATAAGATGAAAAGGCAGAGGGCTATGTACCAGATGAAGGAACAATATAAAACCCCAGAAAATCAACTAAATGAAGTGGAGATAGGCAACCTTCCAGAAAAAGAATTCAGAATAATGATAGTGAAGATGATCCAGGAACTCGGAAAAAGAATGGAGGCAAAGACCGAGAAAATGCAAGAAATGTTTAAAAAAGACCTAGAAGAATTAAGAACAAACAAACAGCCATGAACAATACAATAACTGAAATGAAAACTATACTAGAAGGAATCAAAAGCAGAATAACTGAGGCAGAAGAACGGATAAGTGACCTGGAAGACAGAATGGTGGAATTCACTGCTGTGGAAGAGAATAAAGAAAAAAGAATGAAAAGAAATGAAGACAGCCTAAGAGACCTCTGTGACAATATTAAACGCAACAACATTCGCATTATAGGGGTCCCAGAAGGAGAAAAGAGAGAGAAAGAACCTGAGAAAATATTTGAAGAGACTATAGTCGAAAACTTCCCTAACATGGGAAAGGAAAGAGCCACCCAAGTCCAGGAAGTGCAGAGTCCCATACAGGATAAACCCAAAGAGGAACACGCCGAGACACATAGTAATCAAACTGGCAAAAATTAAAGACAAAGAAAAATTACTGAAAGCAGCAAGGGAAAAACGACAAATGACATATGAGGGAACTCCCATAAGGTTAACAGCTGATTTCTCAGAAGAAACTTTACAAGCCAGAAGGGAGTGGCATGATATACTTAAAGTCATGAAAGGGAAGAACCTACAACCAAGATTACTCTACCTGGCAAGGATCTCATTCAGATTCGATGGAGAAATAGAATGCTTTACAGACAAGCAAAACCTAAGAGAATTCAGCACCACCAAACCAGCCCTACAACAAATGCTAAAGGAACTTCTCTAAGTGGGAAACACAAGAGAAGAAAAGGACCTACAAAAAGAAACCCAAAACAATTAAGAAAATGGTCACAGGAACATACATATCGATAATTACCTTAAATGTGAATGGATTAAATGTTCCAACCAAAAGACACAGGCTTGCTGTATGGATACAAAAACAAGACCCATCTATATGCTGTCCACAAGAGACCCACTTCAGACCTAGGGACACATACAGACTGAAAGTGAGGGGATGGAAAAAGATATCCCATGCAAATGGAAATCAAAAGAAAGCTGGAGTAGCAATACTCAAATCAGATAAAATAGACTTTAAAATAAAGAATGTTAAAAGAGACAAGGAAGGACACTACATAATGATCAAGGGATCCATCCAAGAAGAAGATATAACAATTATAAATATATATGCACCCAACATAGGAGCACCTCAATACATAAGGCAACTGCTATGCTAACAGCTATAAAAGAGGAAATCGACAGTAACACAATAATAGTGGGGGACTTTAACACCTCACTTACACCACTGGACAGATCATCCAAAATGAAAATAAATAAGGAAACAGAAGCTTTAAATGACACAATAGACCAGATAGATTTAATTGATATTTATAGGACATTCCATCCAAAAACAGCAGATTACACTTTCTTCTCAAGTGCGCACATAACATTCTCCAGGAAAGAGCACACCTTGGGTCACAAATCAAGCCACAGTAAATTTAAGAAAATTGAAATCATATCAAGCATCTTTTCTGACCACAACGCTTATGAGATTAGAAATGAATTACGGGGAAAAAAACGTAAAAAACACAAACACATGGAGGCTAAACAATACATTACTAAATAAGCAAGAGATCACTGAAGAAATCAAAGAGAAAATAAAAAAATACCTAGAGACAAATGACAATGATAACTCGACGATCCAAAACCTATGGGATGCAGCAAAAGCAGTTCTAAGAGGGAAGTTTATAGCTATACAAGCCTACCTCAAAAAACAAGAAAAATCTCAAATAAACAATCTAACCTTACACCTAAAGGAACTAGAGAAAGAAGAACAAACAAAACCCAAAGTTAGCAGAAGGAAAGAAATCATAAAGATCAGAGCAGAAATAAATGAAATAGAAACAAAGGAAACAATAGCAAAGATCAATAAAACTAAAAGCTGGTTCTTTGAGAAGATAAACAAAATTGATAAACCATTAGCCAGACTCATCAAGAAAAAGAGGGAGAGGACTCAAATCAATAAAATTAGAAATGAAAAAGAAGTTACAACAGACACTGCAGAAATACAAAGCATCCTAAGAGACTACTACAAGCAACTCTATGCCAATAAAATGGACAACCTGGAAGAAATGGACAAATTCTTAGAAAGGTATAACCTTCCAAGACTGAACCAGGAAGAAATAGAAAATATGAACAGACCAATCACAAGTAATGAAATTGAAACTCTGATTAAAAATCTTCCAACAAACAAAAGCCCAGGACCAGATGGCTCCACAGGTGAATTCTATCAAACATTTAGAGAAGAGCTAACACCCATCCTTCTCAAACTGTTCCAAAAAATTGCGGAGGTAGGAACACTCTCAAACTCATTCTATGAGGCCACCATCACCCTGATCCCAAAACCAGACAAAGATGTCACAAAAAAAGAAAATTACAGACCAATATCACTGATGAACATACATGCAAAAATCCTCAGCAAAATACTAGCAAACAGAATCCAACAACACATTAAAAGGATCATACACCATGATCAAGTGGGATTTATCCCAGGGATGCAAGGATTCTTCAATATACACAAATCAATCAATGTGATACATCATATTAACAAATTGAAGAATAAAAACCATATGATCATCTCAATAGATGCAGAAAACGCTTTTGACAAAATTCAACACCCATTTATGATAAAAACTCTCCAGAAAGTGGGCATAGAGGGAACCTACCTCAACATAATAAAGGCCATATATGACAAACCCACAGCAAACATCATTCTCAGTGGTGAAAAACTGAAAGCATTTCCTCTAAGATCAGGGACAAGACAAGGATGTCCACTCACACCACTATTATTCAACATAGTTTTGGAAGTCCTAGCCACGGCAATCAGAGAAGAAAAAGAAATAAAAGGAATCCAAATTGGAAAAGAAGAAGTAAAACTGTCACTGTTTGCAGATGACATGATACTATACATAGAGAATCCTAAAGATGCCACCAGAAAACTACTAGAGCTAATCAATGATTTTGGTAAAGTTGCAGGATACAAAATTAATGCACAGGAATCTCTTGCATTCCTATACACTAATGATGAAAAATCTGAAAGAGAAATTAAAGAAACACTCTCATTTACCATTGCAACAAAAAGAATAAAATACCTAGGAATAAACCTACCTAGGGAGACAAAAGACCTGTATGCAGAAAACTATAAGACACTGATGAAAGAAATTAAAGATGATACCAACAGATGGAGAGATATACCATGTTCTTGGATTGGAAAAATCAATATTGTGAAAATGACTATACTACCCAAAGCAATCTACAGATTCAGTGCAATCCCTATCAAATTACCAATGGCACTTTTTATGGAACTAGAACAAAAAATCTTAAAATTTGTATGGAGACACAAAAGACCCCAAATAGCCAAAGCAGTCTTGAGGGAAAAAAACGGAGCTGGAGGAATCAGACTCCCTGACTTCAGACTATACTACAAAGCTACAGTAATCAAGACAATATGGTACTGGCACAAAAACAGAAACATAGAGCAATGGAACAAGATAGAAAGCCCAGAGATAAACCCACGCACTTATGGTCAACTAATCTATGACAAAGGAGGCAAGGATATACAATGGAGAAAAGACAGTCTCTTCAGTAAGTAGTGCTGGGAAAACTGGACAGCTACATGTAAAAGAATGAAATTAGAACACTCCCTAACACCGTACACAAAAATAAACTCAAAATGGATTAAAGACCTAAATGTAAGACCAGACACTATAAAACTCTTAGAGGAAAACATGGGAAGAACACTCTTTGAGATAAATCACAGTAAGATCTTTTTTGATCCACCTCCTAGAGTAATGGAAATAAAAAGAAAAATAAACAAATGGGACCTAATGAAACTTCAAAGCTTTTGCACAGCAAAGGAAACCATAAACAAGATGAAAGACAACCCTCAGATTGGGAGAAAATATTTGCAAACGAATCAACGGACAAAGGATTAATCTCCAAAATATATAAACAGCTCATGCAGCTCAATATTCAAAAAACAAACAACCCAGTCCAAAAATGGGCAGAAAACCTAAATAGACATTTCTCCAAAGAAGACACACAGATGGCCAAGAAGCACATGAAAAGCTGCTCAACATCACTAATTATTAGAGAAATGCAAATCAAAACTACAATGAGGTATCACCTCACATCAGTTAGAATGGGCATCATCAGAAAATCTACAAACAACAAATGCTGGCGAGGGTGTGGAGAAAAGGGAACCCTCTTGCACTGTTGGTGGGAATGTAAATTGATACAGCCACTATGGAGATCAGTATGGAGGTTCCTTAAAAAACTAAAAATAGAATTAGCATATGATCCAGCAATCCCACTACGGGGCATATACCCAGAGAGAACCATAATTCAAAAAGACACATGCACCCCAACGTTCATTGCAGCACTATTTACAAGAGTCAGGTCATGGAAGCAACCTAAATGCCCATCAACAGACGAATGGATAAAGAAGTTGTGGTACATATATACAATGGAATATTACTCAACCATAAAAAGGAACGAAATTGGGTCATTTGTAGAGACATGGATGTATCTAGAGACTGTCATGCAGAGTGAAGTAAGTCAGAAAGAGAAAAACAAATATTGTATATTAACGCATATATGTGGAAGCTAGAAAAATGGTACAGATGAACCGGTTTGCAGGGCAGAAATTGAGACACAGATGTAGAGAACAAACGTATGGACACCAAGGGGGGAAAGCGGCGGGGGGGGTGTGATGAATTGGGCGATTGAGATTGACATGTATACACTGATGTGTATAAAATGGATGACTAATAAGAACCTGCTGTATAAAATAAATAAATAAAATAAAATTAAAAAAAAAAGAACAGGATCATTTAAAAAATTATGATGTATAATATAAAGCTTTATCACATCAAATGCTTTCTAGAAAGGTTATTCTAGTTTACCCCTCCACCAATATTATACGAAATGGCCTCTTTTCCTCACACTCTTGACAAAGCATCATCAATTTAATGAATGAAAAATAGTACCTTGTTGATATTTTAATTTACATTTCACTGGTTATCAAGAAGGTTTTTAAAAAAAATGTGAGTACACTCCATTTTATGTATTAGAAACAGCATCTTTATTCTAATTATAAAACTTGGTTTGAGCATAAGTTAAAAAAATGAGTAGTTTCAATTTCAAGGAATTTAAACCACTAGATTAGTTCCAACTAAACATATCATGACACCTCAAGTAACTTTATAATGAATAACACCTACTTTACCAAGGAGAGATTGATAGTGAAGAGGAAAATAAACGAGTCTCAAGAATTGATTTAATAGGTCAAACAACAGAGCATCCCTCAGAGGTATGGAAAACAAAGATTATATTTCAAGGAACAGGGAGGGGGTTTAGTAACATTAACTTAACATGTCTCACTTTTATTATTTTACATGAACTTTAATATATTCTCACAAACTGATTGCTTCAAGAAATAAAAATGAAACACCAAGCAAAGAAAAAACTCTTGAAAGGTAATATAAATAACTTTGGGATCAAACTCATTTCTTATAAAAAGGGAACCTTAGGAGAAAACATCCATATCTATAATTTTATGAAACAGATTAAGGTACAAAATTTGCATCTGCATACGGTTTTATCTCACTGTGGTCCGTGCCAAAGAGGCACCTGACAGGGAAAAATTTGATGTTATATATACTGTGTCTCCTAGAATAAAATTTTAGTCCATATTTATCGTCAGGATAGAAGACTTAATTAAGCTTTGGTATTTGTCCAGATTGCTATATCCCAATTTTGGATTCAGGACCTGCAAAACAAGTTGCCTCACTGTTATTAAAATATGGAATAAAACAAATGTTATTTGGAGACAGTATATTCTGTTCAACACAAAGATGGCAAATACTGTGGAGGACACAGAAAGTAAATGCAGAGCAGGGACACTCCTAAACTTTTTCTCCTCCTAACAAGGAAAAATATATACCCGTCTAGGTGTGTCTTTGGTAAGTGAGGATGACAGACAAACGTGGGAAAGAAAAAACCAACCCCATAGGTCTTTACCCAAAATTCAAATGAAGCCAGCCTTCTCTGGTGTCTTCAAAAATTGTTTGGCTGCTATAAGCATTTGCAGAAGTATGTTGAAAGTATATTTCAAATGAGTCTCAGTGGAATTAGCATTGAAGAGCTCACACCCTCCTGAAAGACTCCTCTGACCACGGTCTTTCCCACCCGTTGCCAGGTGAGAGGGGACTCGCTTATGTCTCCAAATCATTGAACTTAAAATGCATGCATCTAATAGCCATTCACCTGACTGCACCCACAACTGAGACGCTCTGAATGCTATTGGGATAATTTCTCACGCTTGCCATTGGATTTGATTTAAGTAACTAGCACAGCTCCTGACATGCAGCAAGCCCACAGTCACCATCTGTTGAATTAAACTAAATTCAGAGCTACAGGAACATGTTCAATTTGAAATCTAGGCAGACTATTGTAAATATTTTAACAATGGCATTCAAGATAGGTTTCTATGACAGCCATTTTCTTTCTCCACAACAAGGAAGCATGGAGCTTTCCTTAAATTTAACTAAATAAAGGGCTATAATTACTCTTTAGCCTCTACATATCTTACCTGAGCAATAACCGGATAGCCACAGACTTCATCTCCAGCCTTGGTCATAGACACTGCCAGTACCAGGTCTGGGTTACTCACCAGGTGAAAGGTCCTTGGGAAAACAGGATTAGGCACATTACAAAGCAGCATGACCAGTTTAGAACTCCCTCTGTGCCCCTTATCTGTGTGTTGCCTCTTGGCTCCATACATACTCTGCGCTAATGGATGTGAAATCCTTTGGGCATTTCTCCCCCACCATAAGCACGATGTTGAGGTTCCTCAGTGCAGAGTGCTGGAAGAATGCTGAAGGAGAAAGGGGCGCTCCTGTTCTTTCTGGCTGCTGCCTGGGGTCAGTGTTTGGGAGTGAGGGTGTCCAGGGATGCTCTGTCCCAGCCACGTGCCCGGAATGCACGTGGTCCTTTAATACCCTTACAGCCCAGGCCTGGCCTGGTGATCATCCGCTTATGGCCCTCCCAACATGGACACCACGTGCTCCAGACCTTCTGCTGTACCAGCAACCCCGTACCTTTGCATCTCCACGTGCCCAGCAGTAGCTGCACACCCACGTAAGTTCCAGAGGGTTGCTTCCTGCTTGCCCAGCAACCACAGAACAGATCTGGCCATGCAAACGAACACATTTCCCTGCCATCCAGTGGACAGCACCCACACTTCTTCCAATGAGCTCTGAACTCCAGCCTTAGGGAGGGACCCAATCCCTAGTTTGTCCTCAACTCCCTCAGCCCTAGAGTACCGTATAGAGGTTTTTTTAAAAAAAATCTGATAGTTACTCGTTTAGCATAGCTTAATAATTCTTTATGTTAAACATCCCTTGTTTAAATGACTGTGTGTTTTCTGTCTCCAGATTGTACCCAGACACTCTCCTCACCTGTTTTGCTGTTGTGAGAGGCAATGTGGCAGAGTGATTAAGAGCATGGATTCTGGAGCCACAATGCCCGAGTTTAAATCTTGAGTATATCTCAAGACCTGCTTAACAACTCTGTGCCTCAGTTTCCTCATCTGTAAAATAGGATAATGGTGCATACCACACAGGACTTTCATCCTGAGAATATAATGAGTTAATGCATAAAAAAATGCGTTGGGGGCTTCCCTGGTGGCGCAGTGGTTGAGAATCTGCCTGCCAATGCAGGGGATACGGGTTCAAGCCCTGGTCTGGGAAGATCCCACATGCCGTGGAACAACTAGGCCCGTGAGCCACAACTACTGAGCCTGCGCGCCTGGAGCCTGTGCCCCGCAACTGGAGGGGCCGCGATAGTGAGAGGCCTGCGTGCGCACCGCGATAAAGAGTGGCCCCCGCTCGCCACAACTAGAGAAGGCCCTCGCACAGAAACGAAGACCCAACACAGCCAAAAATAAAAATAAAAAATAAATTAATTAATTAATTTTAAAAAAATGTGTTGAATATTGTCTGGCTCATGGCACTTAGTATGAGCTACTATTATCAATTGTTGTGATTTTTTTTATAGCTTTCCCTCAAATTCTTCTTTTCTAAATGAGTATTCCCTAAAAGTCCAAGAGATATATTGAATATTTTTAAGTTATCTTATATTGGAACTAAAATAAAGCCTTCTTGACTGAAAAAAAAAGAAAGCAAAGTACAGAGCTAAAACCCTCAAATTCTTTCCCGTACATCGCTTAAAAGCAAGAATAGACCAAACATTCAAGGATATTGTCTGTATAGAAAAAGCCAGTTCTTTATGTCTGTCAACATAGTTACATTACAGACCAGCAGTGGCATTCCTGCTGTGGAAAATATAACTAGTCCTGAATATAAAATGTAATGATGTGGGAATGGAGGAAAGGGGAGAAAGCAGGGGTGGGGGAGATCTGTGATAAGAGTAATGTATTTTTCCTTTCAAGACAAAAAATTCTAGATATCTAATTTAAATCTCTGAACATAAAACAAAATATCCTCATTGTAAAGCATTTACAAAATACTAGAAAATATAGTAAAAATTAAAACAGAATTTGAAACATCGTTTATATTCCTAAGACAATCACTATTAATCTTACAACGCATTTCTTCCTTCTAGTGTTAGTTAACGAAGTGTCAGTTTAAATCCAAAGTGGGTATTCAATTTTATCAAATACCTTTTTAGCATTTATCAAGTCTGTGCACAGCACGAGAGCTGGTATTCAATATTGTTCATCTCCATAGCCTCAGCATGTGGCATAGTTTGCATCTTGCATTTTTACTGGCACTCAATAGTAGTCAGAAGAATGAATGATTGTATTATTTCCTGCAACAACTTACTGAGGTGCGTAGATTAGTTACCTAGCTTTCTCTGTTTTTGCTGCCTAGAATAGATGTAGCAACTTCTCCCATGCTTCAGTGCCATGCTCAGCCATGATAGTGTTGATTTTTCTTTTCCTTTTTGGACTGTCAACTGTCACTTGCCCATCGCAGGAGTGCTTACATTCTGCAGGAAGCCTGAGCTTTTAGACTTCTACATAAAGCCCACTACGTGCCAAATGGCAGTGTAAGAACTGACTCTGTGTCCCAGAAATATCCCAGCACGACAGCACGGCCTCTTCTACTAACCCACAGTGCGAGTGCGTACAAGTCACTTCATCTCCTTGAGCCTCAGTTTACCTAGCTTTAGAATCAGGTGACTAAGACTAGAAAATTTTCAAAATCTCTTTCAGCTCTGAATTCCATGACACTGTATTTTCCCTTTTATAATTTTGAATCTTGTTGAAGGGGATTTTTTTCCCTGAGCATTTTTTTCATATTTCCCTTTTGAGACCAAGTGATTAATTCAGATTGTGCCAGGGTTGAAAATGGGAGAAAGATACCAGTTTATCTCAAAAGTTGACCTGGACCACTTTTCTGTGTGGCTAGAAACCAAGTAAGTGTGTCTTTGGTAATCTCCTACTGCCTGCCAGTGCCCCCTTGCTCATTTCTTATACTACTCTCCTAGACTATGTGCTCTCCCAGCTAGGCCTTGTTCTCACAGTCAAAATTTCCCTTAAAAGGTTTTGCTGATAATTGCTTAAGATATCAGATTTCCTAGTTATTCTCTATTTTAAATAGAAGGCCAAAATGAAAAAGTAATTCAAGACCCAAAGGACTGAATGAAAGGACTAATGGTAGAAAATTCTAGGCACAGTGATAGCACTTGGCACCTCCCATCATGCTGGCAGTGAGCTACTGGGCTTCTGCTCTGTTGACACAAATTCTGATTGGGCAGTTGCCTCAATAAATGCTAATTTACTGCCTGGGAAAAATACGGAAGATCAAAAGACTATGGTTCACATAAATGGAATTTTCTATAGGTTTCTGCTACATAGTGTAACTCAAGGTTCTCCAGGCCTCACCAGCTTATCAGAACAAATGGGTTTCAACACCCAATTACATGAAAAAGAAAAAGCAAAATGTCAAGGGAAAATGTAGAAGAAAGCTCAGAATTACTGTCACTATACAGACATTTCTGCCATGGGACACACGTTCCTCTGAATGATGCCCACATCTAATCATCAAGACTTCCGCAAAACCTCTCCTGCCCAAGCGTCTGTGGGAGTCCCTAGACGGTGACCCATGTGTTCAGGAGCAAACCCTGTCCCGCTGCCCCTCCCCCTCACGGCTCCACCTCTTCTCTCCGGACTCTGCAGTTTCCAGCCAGCGATCAGTCAATACCACCATCTCCCTCCAACTGTCCCTCTCTTCTACGGCTTGACATGGGGAGGCCTCAATACGACAACACTGCAGAGCGTTCTGGAAAGTGGAAGGAAATCGGAAGAGACCATCCTCTTTGGTGTTACATGTGGTTAGATTTTCCAAAGCAGCGAGGGAGTGCATAGAGTTTTAGGCAAGCTTCCCTTTGTTTTTACTTAAACAGTAAGTTTAAGTAAACTTAACTTAAGTAAACTTTAAGTTTACTTTAAGTAAACTTACTTCCCGTCCTCCTGATTTCCCCACAGCACTTAGGGTGAAAACCAAAAGCAGTACAGACACTGAGCAGGACTCAGAACTTGCTCTCTCTTCTGATGACCGAGTGTTCCTGAGTTAAACTTATCAAGTGTGGCTGTCTAGCGCCTTGGGTCACTTCTCTCATTCCCCACGCGTGTCCACCCTAGCCCTTCAGCCATGCTCGAATTCCAACTTAGGCTCAGGCGGGACCTCTACTATAATACAGAAAGCCAAGGCAGTAAGATGTAGCTCGAAACTCCAGAGATGTAGAGATGGGGTAGCACTAGCTCCGTGGGCAGGAATTTTTATCTGTTTTGTTCTTTGCTAAAGCACCAGCACCTACAACACTGCCCTTGATAATCTTCTGCAGCTAAATGAATGAATTCTGGTTCCACAAAGCAAACCATTCATAGGGCCAAAAGCCTGCTTCTTAGCTCCCCTGTGGCAAAGTCAGCTTAGCTAGGATAAACGGGGCAAAAGAACACATTCACCAGGTCTGCCTACAGGTTGGCTTTTCAGCTGTCTCTAAAACAAGGCTGCATGTGTTCCTCGTTGGCAGCTCTGAATCTCAGACAGCGAGCAGAGGAAGGCTAGCTCCTTTCCTGTCCATGCTGGGCCCTCTGCTGCCGCCTGCTGAAGATTATACAGCCTCTCTCAAAGCAGCGATCCCCTAAGCCTTTTGCATCATACACCTTTTGAGAATCCAAAAATCACAGCTCTTTCCCAGAAAAAAAAAAAAGTATTACACAGATACACAAACACATTTTCTGTAGTATTTCAAGAGACTGAAGAGGGCCCTGGAGCCCCACCATATAACACTAATGGTAGTCTTTGAAGCAAACCATCTAAAAACCAAGGAGTTGTTTATCGCTCTTGTTCAAGAAATTTCAAGCATGCACAAAACCAGAGAGGAATGTATAAGAAACCACCACGGACACAACAGTTATCAACATTCTGCCATGCCTGTTTCATCCCCTCCCCCTGTCCCCATTTAAAAAATTTTTGCTTTGCTAGAATATTTTAAAACAAAGCTGAGATCTGTCTTAATTTTATCTGTAAATACTACAATATACATCCAAGTGATCAGGGCTTTTTTTTTAAACATAGCCGTTAAACCGTTATGACACCCAACAAAATTAACAAGACTTCCTTCACATCATCTGGTACCCAGACTATTTCAAATTTCTTCTGATTGTCTCAGAAATAACCTTTCTGACAGTGGTGGGCTTCAAGCTAGATCCAAACAAGGACCAGCCACTGCACTGGGTTGATATATCTGATTAGGGTAAGAATTCAATTCGATTTCACTGTGTGAGTGGAAGCCACATCAGCTGGTTATATGATGGAAGTAGGGGAGGGAGGGAAGGCACGCATGTGGGGAGGTGCAGAAGACTGTGTTAATGAGAAGTACTGCAAATTTTTTAAAATGGGACTTTTTAGAATTCTTACTTGATTTTATGATGTTTTCAAATCCCACAAATAAATTAGATGAGAGTCTAGCTCTCTCTTGACCTCAATGGCCCACTAAAACTATGAACCTAGTAGGCTAGATTTCACGTCTCTTACCTGAATCTGTAGTGGATGAGCGGTGTGTAGACTACTGAGCACTTACATTTGACTTCACTATCTTTCTCTTCCTTGAGTAGGTTAAAAATATTATTGGTTACATTAAATAGAAAATCCAAAGTCCTCAAATATACCGCTGCCTGGTCTGTGGGGACCATGCTGGATCTCTTAGGCTCCTATTCACCTTTTGATATATTAAGGCTCAAATATAATGGGTTTACCTGCTGTCTTCCTTGTGCCTCCAGTGTTGATGACCATCATCTGCTTTTTTCTCCACCAAAACAACCTCCATGCCTGAACGCAGGTTGGGGCCTTGCACCCCCAAGACTAGCTGAGGAGAAGCATAGCTTATAATTTGCCCATCTCTGTATTCGAACTGCTGGTGGCAAACCTTCTGCAATTTACTCTGTTTTGGAGAATGGCTGAGATAAAGAAAATCCCATTAGTGGCAGAAAAATGTCCTGTGCACTGATGTGCTGGAGATAGCAAGTTCTGTTGGCAAGAGACCCGCCATGAACCAAATTCACTTATAATGGGGAAGCATTATCATCAGGACAGCAGCAGTGTTATTTGCTTTGCACTGTCAAGCTGATGTAATAAGTAGAATTCTGAGTTTATTTTATATTAGAAATAAATATTTTTCCAAGAGAACATGAGAAATTCATCAGCAAAGAAAAAATTCACTTGAGATAATTTAAAGGGAAAAAGAGGTAGGAGTAGGAACAGGGCAATGAATCAGAACAGAGAGAAATAAAGGAGTTCTGTTCAAATCATGATCATTTCTATCCTCTAACAACAGAATCCCTGGCAAATAGAATCCCATTCTCCAAGTTTTTGAATCTTCCCTAACAACTCATAGAATATCATAAATGAAAATAATGATACGCTAATAAGTTAATTCAAAGGAATCTCATACTTAAATATCTCTTAAGGCATTAAGCAGACTTAAACCTATCAAACATCACAATGCATTGGCAATTAATTTGTAAATGTCTATTAAGTCCCTACTATGTGCGTGGACTAATGCTAAGTGTTGAAGTGCCACAACTGTTTAAGTCATGTAAACTGCTGTAACATTAAGTAAATGTATAAAGATTATGGAATAATACCAAGTACTATAGATTCCTGTCATTTCATTGGACATTGACCAGAGAAAAAATAAAGTTAAAAAGGAAGAAATTGCATTTTACTAATTTCTTAAAGACATCAAGGCATTTTACATGCTTATTCATAAGTTCATTCACACATTCATTCAACTAATATACAGGCTCTGTCCTAAGTTCTCAGGAGGCAAAGATGGATGAGCTTACCTTTTAATAGAAAAGACACCAGTGAAAGAGAAATTACATTACACAGCTAAAGCGAGAAGGTACTTGCCACCAGTACTTGTAAATACTTCAGTCAAAAACACAAGAAACACAAAAATGTGTGTGTTGATGTAAAGAGCAACTAACAGTAATGTAAATCTTCAGTAATATTTTTGCCCTAAAGTGAGTGAATCTAAGACCAGGTAGAAATCTCTAACAGGAATCCCTTGCAACTTTTTACCTGTATTTCTTCTCTGGTTCCACATTTTCAAAGAGCTCTTCTTCCATTTTCTTTGGAAGACTGTCATCTTCATCAAAGTTATGAGAAGTTTCCTGCCAGGCATACCTGAGAAGTGTGTGACAAGCCTTCATTCGGAGATGGGCTCTTGCATGTGAATCTCTATCAAAGTTCAGAAGGAAACAGAAGTCTAAGAAATCTGATTTATACTCACAGAATTTTCTCTGAGGTGTAGTCTGATAATATCCTGAATGATACTGGTGGATCTGGAAATCATATTTCCATAATGGTGCCTAACACTGCAAATTCACATCCTACTAATACACAATGTAGATTTTTTAACATAAAGCTTAAATGAATACTCAATCACATAATAAACAGCATTCATCTTTGTTATATTTACTCAGGAAAAAAAATGGGGTCATGTATTATATTTCAAAAATAAGATTAAGACTATTCAGTAGTTTTGGAAACTCATAACAAACGTGTAATGAGACTCTTGCCTACTCCATAAATGTGTCATAATTCTGTCTGGAACAGACAGCCTAGATTACTAGGTTTCATAAAATTTACTCAATAGACAATGTTAAGGAATCTTAATAACTTTTCCTCTCAATAGAAAAATCTAGAGAGACTCAAATAGCACCAGTACAAACGTGCCAGGTTTTGATAGAGAATAATATGCAAAAACACTTAAGAGTAAATAGTCA
This sequence comes from Balaenoptera musculus, assembly GCF_009873245.2. Classification (NCBI taxonomy): domain Eukaryota; kingdom Metazoa; phylum Chordata; class Mammalia; order Artiodactyla; family Balaenopteridae; genus Balaenoptera; species Balaenoptera musculus. The sequence goes on from NC_045792.1 coordinate 81,982,246, forward strand.
TAGTATGAATAACTGAGTCAGCCTTGTGGCCTCTTATTAAGATGAAATTGTGAACGGAAACATAACCACCATGCAGATCTGAATATATCAAATCTCCAGGCACTGTTTAGGGTACACTTGCTTCTGTGGGATCATGACACAATATGAGGACCGCTCCGCTGAAGGCAGGATAAATATACAGGCAAAGCAGCAAGCATACTTCAGCACTCTAAATGTGCATATGTGTAAATAAAGTTCTCTGGGGGAGGCTGTGGTCGCCAAGGTGCTTGTGGTAATTTGATGTAACTGCAAGCAATATCGAATTACCCAAATCTCCAGGGACAATTCCTGCCTTAGCAGAGCAGACCATACACTTTTCAAATGTAACAAAAGTATTACATGTGGATATGAAATTGGTGGGTTAACAACAGCCTTATTCAGAGTTGCAGCACAAGCAGCTTCTGAAGACAAAAATCTCATTAACAGTTAAAGAAACAACAGTGCCATCTTGTGTTGAAAAGAAAAAACACAGCTTTCCCACCAACTCCATTTCCTTGAGGGAAACAGACAAAAAAAAAAAGTCATTCTTAGACATAACAAGATTCTTCCTCCAAATCCAGATGGGATTTTCTAACTTGGGATATCTATATACTCCTCAGCTCCCAAGCAAATGAAGTACAGTCAAGTTAATTTTAGAACAGCCATTTAAAAATACATCTTGCTTTATTGATTCATGTCCATTCATTCATTCATATAACTAGTCATTATTTAATCATTCATTCCTTTAACTAACATTTCTTAAACATCTACTATATTGTAGGCACAGAGTTCTAAGTATTGGGGATATAGTGATGAACAAAACAGTTAAGTTCTCAGGATTCATGGAGCTTACATTCTAGTGGGAAGAAGAGAGATAATAGATAAGTAAATGAATAAACAAACAGTGAATATCACAAGTGGAATAAAACAGGAAATTGTGATGGAAATTGGGTGAGGTGGGGTAGGGTCTACTTTACCAATGGAGTCATAGAAGGATAGAGGTATTCTGAATTATTATTTCAACATTAAAATGGGCTGCCTTGTGAAATAGTGATCTCCCTGTTCCTAGGAGTATTCAAGAAGAGACTGGATCAAAAGAGCTTGCCTAGAATGTGCAGGAGATTCCTGCATTATGTTTTTTTTTTAATTGAGGTATAATTGACATATAACACTATATTAGTTTTGGGTGTACAGCATAATGATTTGATATTTGTATATATTACAAAATGATCGCCACAATATGTCTGGTTAACATCTATCCCTGCACATAGTTACAAAAATTTTTTTCTTGTAATGAAGACTTTTAAGATCTGCTCTCTTAGCAACTTTCAAATATGCAGTGCAGTATTATTAAGTATAGTCACCATGCGCCTGCATTATGTTTTGAGTGGACTCAAAGACTTTTCAGCTCAAGGATTTCAGGCCTTGATGAAATCTATGAATCAGAACAACAGGAATCTTTGCTCTCAAAGATGCTCTTTCTTTTTTTTTTACCTTCTGTTTATTTTTTTTTTCCAAGTGCAGTATAATAACTCAGAGGCTAGATACATTCTTTAGAAGAAGAACAAAAGGGAATGTTAGAAAAGTTTGTGGCCAATTCTCTAACAATTGAGGAAGATACAATATAGGTCAAATCACTCTCTCTGAAAAAGGCTTTCTGGTGCCTTTGTTAGTGTCAGGATGTAGGACCAGATGAATTACCCATCAAAATGAGGAAGTCTGATTCCTAACGTAAAAGTTAATATTCTTGTAATTGAGGATAGAAACAGTTGTTTAAAACAGCTTGTATACCAATGATTAATGAAAATTAATTTGTATACAAATTAATTTTCAGTTATTGCAATGCTAATTGACCGGCTATTTTTGGTTTTATAATTTGGAAACTAATTCAATGATTCCTTCATTTATTCTGTAAATGATGACAAAAGTCAGTTATCCTGGTCTTCACAGAACACGTGTGACAGCGTTTTTGTCCTCAAGGAATTCCCAAATTGGTGGTGGTTGCTGGAGTAGAGGGGAAGGAACTGATAAGTACATTGCTAGTACAGTCATTATCATGATTGATTTCAATGATAAAGAATCCTTCCACAGACCAGGACGGGGCACGTCAGCTGAAGAGAAATGAATATGTGGTGAGAGGCCTGCAGCAGTGCATCAGTGGAGTAGGCTGCAGTCCAGAGACAGCTTGTAGCTGCCCAGCTGGAGCTTGGAGTTCATGTGGCACAAGGAAAAAGTGTGGAGTGGAGGTGGGCATGGGGGTCCAAATGAGGGTTAATGACAGGCCTGGACCAGGGTCAGGAGGGCTTGGGATTCCAGACTAAACATTGTCTTCTGTCTGCAATAGGTAGCCATTGAAGAACTGTATAAAGAGGATTGTATTTTAGAAAGATTGTCCATAGACAAAACTTCAAGGTGAATTGGAAGGAGGAGATTATGGAGATAGAAACCAATCAGAAAGCTATTTCAGCAATCCAGGATGATAACTTATATTAACATGCATTCAACTTAAACCTACATTAAGGAAGAAGCATAATTGTTCCTGAAGTCCATGTTTATGGAAACAAAAACATGATGAATTCCTCAAATAAATGTCTCCAGTTCTAAGATTCCAGTCTTTTAAAAATAGCAACATCATAACAAAATTACTGAAAGTAGATCATTGTGGTGGTTGAACACTGAAGCTCCAGCTTTATCCTTTGGCCAGGAAACTAATTAAATACCAGCTCTTCAACTTCCATTAGTTTCATAAACTTGGCGTGGGTTCCCTGCATGGGCTCTGTGGTGTTACTGAGCTAATGAGCTGAGTTCAAATAGGAACCAGGTAACTTTTCTGGCCACACTGATTACTTACAGAATTTCACTGGAAGCATTTCCCGATGTCAAAGCATTTTTTTGCACTTGCTTTTCCTCTGGTTCTAAAATTTGCTTCTCTTCTCCAAAATTGGTTTCCGCCACAGCAAGCTTGGCTCCCAACACAATGTCACTTTGGACTTCTAAAACAAGAGCTGAGGAGAATGCACAAATTGCAAGGACATATTAGTTATGATCTCAGAGCACTAGGATTTTGAAAACACGTGTTAAAATAAAATGCAGAAAATTTCCAGCTATTTGGTCTAAGAGAATACATTCTAAGTATAATTGATAGTGCTCTTTAAACTAATAAATTGGATTTCACTTAATTTAATTTTGTAAATTCTTTCCTCTCAAGACATTCTCAGTCAAAAGTGCTAAAAAATAGGTCTTCCAAAATAAGTTAGTTATAAATTCTAACTATTCAAATGGGTTCCATTATTTAGATGTACGCCTCTAGGTCATTCTCTGGGATCCAAACTCCTCAATGAAAGTTCCCAATGCCTTAAAAGACACATGCAAAGCTTAATGTACAGTGTTCAAGATATGCAATAAGATAATGTTTTAAATTATATTAATGATTTTTCTCTTCTATATATAGGGCCTTTGTCCTGGTCCTGGGGTAACCTTAAGGGAAGGTTGAATACCATGAGGAATGAGAATTGTTACAAAATGAAATCAAAAGTACAAATACAGTTTTGACATTCAGGCACAAGACAATGGCCATGTAAGTCAGATGACACTGTCATGATTTAGGGCTTTTTCCCAAAAGCCTTTAGCTCCCATTTAGCTTATCTCAGTGTTGACCTGGAGGAAACCTACCATTTCTGGGCCTGAGGGGATCTGTGGCAGAACACAAAGGAAGGCAGAAAACCAGCACTGGGTGTCATGATTCTGCCTACAGGCTTTGCTGCAGGAATCTTAGCTAGACAAGGAAACACTGAGGACATTGCCTGTGGTTCAGGACACGGTGGTGAGTTACCTCTTGAGCTGTCCTCACCACTCCAATCTGTGGCATAGCCACATGAACCTGGATCTGGTTTCTGGGAAGTTCAGCCATGACCCAGGATTTACTAAGAGCCATGCAGGGGAGCTTTCCAGAAGTGGCTGCCAAGCAGGGGTCAAGAGGTTCTGTAGCAAGGATTTGAGAGATGGCTACCCAACCACAACCCGGCTGCAGAGGGCCAGAGGCAGCAGAGGGGAGGCTGCGGCAGGCCGGAAGTACCGCCCACCCAAAGCATTATCTGGGCCAAAAGAATGGAACACTGTCACCTAGCCATGGACTTCAGCCAGCAGGGCCCAGAAAGCAAGAGGATCTGCACCCCAAGTTCTTTCCTTCCATCCTAGAGAAGAACTAAAGTGAGAGTCTGGAAACTGAGAAATCTGAAAGCCTTCCCGAAAGGGACTATTTAAATTAATGGATGGGACAAATTTAAACCTGACTGTACATTTAAAGTTTTCCTTGATGGGGGTACCTGGGGCTCACAAAGAAGGCCCAATTTGTTAAAGACAAAATAAAGAAAGTATGTTTTCTCTGCACATCCAAAGTACAGTGTGAATTAAAATATGCAACTCTGTTAAATATCAAAATTAGTCTAAAGCTAAACAGCAAGATGCAGGGGTGAAATATGACCTGTTTGAACAAACTTGGATTTTTTTTAAAAAAAGCAATATCATCAATTTTTTTTTTTTTTTGGCTGTACATATATAAAGTAAATAATTCCAATGCTTACCCTCTATCTTACGTGTACTGCAGAAAGTTTGAATTTTAGAAATATCTGATGCTAAGTTCCTCAGGAAGATTTGCTTCTTCTGCTGAGCAATGGACAGATCAGGATTGATCCAATGTTCTCCACATGAAACATACACCTACCAAAGAAATGAGTCTCTAATCCCATACACAATTGCTCACAGCAGCATTATTATAGCCCAACTGGAAACAATCAAAACACCCTACCATAGGTGAATGGTTTAAACAAACTATGGCACCATACTCAGTGATAAAAGGAATAATACTCAGTGATAAAAGGCACCAAACTATTGATAAAAGCAACAAGTTTGCTGGATCTACAGGGTTTTGTACTGAAAAAAGACTTCTCCATACTATCTTTGCAACTTCCCTATGAATCTTTAATTATTTCAAAATAAAAAGTTTGTAGAAAAAATAATTTTTTAAAGAAAGGAAAGAAGGAAGGAAAGAAGGAAGGGAGGGATGGGGGAAGGTAAGTGGGTATAAATCAGGGGTTTTAAATGTGAAATAGCTAGTGGGAAGCAGCTGCATCGCACGGGGAGATCAGCTCGGTGCTGTGTGACCAGCTAGAGGGGTGGGATAGGGAGGGTGGGAGGGAGAAACACGAGGGGAGGGGATACGGGGATATATGTATACATATAGCTGATTCACTTTTTTACACAGCAGAAACTAACACAATATTGTAAAGCAATTATACTCCAATAAAGATGTTTAAAAAAATTAAAAATTAAAAATAAAAAGTTAAACACTGAAAAAAAAATTGGGTGTTTGTAAACTATGGCTGAGGACAAAATCTCGCCGATTGCCAGTTCTTGTAAATAAAATTTTATTGGAATACCAGCTATGCCCACTCATTTGCATGTTATCTGTGAATGTTTTCGTGCTACAATGGCAGAGCTGATGTTTCAATAGATACCATATGGTCTGTAAATATTAACTATCTGACACTTTACAGAAAACTCTGACAAACCACTGGTATAAATGAACTTGCCAGTATATGCACCAAATGTTAATGTGGATATTTCTAGATGCTGAATTATGGATGATACTTTTTCTTCTTGATTTTGATTATATGTACTTCCTAAATGTCCTTAAATAAATACATATTTCTTTGAAGTGAGGAAAAAGTAGTGTAATATATTGAGAAAGACTCGGTAAAAAGAAAAAGAAACTCAATGTTGCCTTTTTTGAGGCCACTCACTGATCATTACATACATATTTTGTATGTGGACCCAGGGAAAACTTTCTCAAAAATATCTTCTTTCTGATCAAGTGGGTTCTTTTTCTCTCATGGACATACTTAATCATGTAACTGTTCATGTTTCAATCCTCATGTCGGTGGCTCAGAACAGTTGACAGACTCATTTCTAGCAAATATGTAGGTCCTTATAACAATCACTCCTGGGTCCATCTCATCCTTTCACGCATACTCCCTTAGCCCTGGTGACCTCATCGACTTATCTTTAGTGTTAAATTTACCTGTTTGTGTCGTATGTTTTTAATGCATCTACCTTAAATTCTTTCTAAAATAACACAGTGAATAAGCACAGCAGGAAAAACAAAAATATTAAAATCAAACAAACAGAAAACTTGGCAGTGATAGAATTAGAATTCAAAACACCGTCTAGGGCTTCCCTGGTGGTGCAGTGGTTAAGAATCCACCTGCCAATGCAGGGGACACGGGTTCAAGCCCTGGTCTGGGAAGATTCCACATGCCATGGAGCAACTAAGCCCGTGGGTCACAACTACTGAGCCCGTGAGCCACAACTACTGAAGCCCACACACCTGGAGCCCATGCTTTGCAACAGAGAAGCCATGCAATAAGAAGCCCGTGCACCGCAATGAAGAGTAGCTCCCGCTCGCCACAACTAGAGAAGCCCAAGCGCAGCAACAAAGACCCAATGCAGCCAAAAATAAAAATAAATAAATAAAAATAAATAAATTAAAAAAAAACAAAAACACCGTCTACCAGACTCCAAGAACAGAGGCTCTCCACTCTGCCATGCTGCCTCTGCTATTAGTCACTGGTACTTGGGTTTAAGACTCTTTCAAGGGGTTCTTTACATTCAGAGTCTGAGTCAAGTTCAAATAATTTGGTGCAAGCTTGGTTCTCTGTTCAAAGAATTTCAGGCATCAATCAAGGCAGGTTTTCTTCTCAAGCTGATACCATAAATTCCATAAGTCGGCGGAAAGGCTGGGCAGCTAAAGTCCTTCCACTTCTCAGCCTTCTCCAACCTCCCAAATAGAGTGTGTGAAAAACTAGATATGATTTTTTTTTCTGAAAAGGTAAAATAATCATTTAGTAAGAAATCATTAAGTAACTACATTTTGAAGGCCCTCAAAAAGAATACAGAACCTACCCCCTTAAAAAGAGTAGGGCAGAAACCACAAGTGGTTAATAATGTGGTCCTCTCCAGTTTTCTGCCCTCATTTATAAAAGGGGTTGTGATGAGCATTAAATGAGTTCTATTACATACAGCCCTGAAAATCATGCCTGACACATAGTAAGCGCTCAACAATTAGCTATCTTATTACTTTCTGATGGTTGCTGAATTAGGATAATTCTGAGAAAAAATAAGAGGAAAAAATGGTGCTTGAAGTCTTATATTTAAAAAACACTTTCCTTTTAATAGTACCAATATATTAATATTTCCAGTTTCACGCTCATGTCTTTACCAGTTCATCTCTTTGCAGGTCTTTTAGGGGCAAAGATTTCCTTCCCCTTTTCACTGAACAATTCCGAGCTGCAGAAGGTAAATTTAAAATTTCAGTGCACCTGTAATAAGAGACACAAAAATTGACCTTGCACATGCAAAGTTTCCAGCAGAGAAGAGAGGAATTAAAAGAAATCATGGGCTTGGATCATTAACAACAAACTAGCTCAGCAGGACTGTGGGATAGTCAGAGCTGCGTCTCTGGAAACCAGCAGCCCCCTTTTGAGTCTCATTCTCCTCTCCCTCTCCAAGTTGTAAGACTGGGCAAATTATTTAAGCTTTCTAAGCCTAAATTTCTTACCTTGCAAGATTGCTGTGAAGATTAAGGGTTGATTATAGAAACGTGCTTAGCACAGTACCAGCATGATCAACAAATCAAAAAAACAAAACAAAAAAACACATCATTATTTATTTTTCACTCCTCAGGATGCCCCTACAACTTTCCTATTTGCGTGCCTTTTCTCTTGTTCTCTCTTCTACATTAAACACCTTCCTCAGCTTTTGCTGTTGAAGTTCTACTCCTCTCCCAAAGGTTACATCATCCCCAGCAGTTCCTCATCTCTCTCCACAGAAGTGATCCCTATATATAAGCTCTTTAACTCCCTTTCAAATAGGACTTTTGCTCAGGTTATAAACATTAAACAGGATTTTTTTCCCCCCAAACAGCTCGGGCCAGCCTGTGATATTGAGATGAACGATACAGTTTCCTTGTTTCCTGAAGGGCTCCTTCTCTAGTAGGGGGGAGAGACCGGTCAGCAACTGAGTGTGGTATGAACTAGCAGGTGTTGTCATAGGCACCTGGCCAGGGACGTGAGGACACAGATGGAAAAAACAATGAAAACTTCCAGGGAAGCCTCAGGTAAGGAAGTGGCATTCGGGGTGGGGCCTTGGTGAATAAACAGGAGTTCACCAAGTAGGGTCAGGACTTAGAGAAGTTTTATATGGCTGGAGCTGAGTTTGTGGACGAGAGGTAGAGCCAGATGAAGCTGGTAAAGAAGATGGAAACAACTGAAAGCATTAGGATGCCAGACTAATGAACCTGGCCTTTATCCCGTAAGTATCAAGAAGTCACTGACGGTATTATAGCAGAGGTATGGTGTTGTCAGATCTGCTTTTTAGAAAGTTAACTGTCAGAAAAGTGCAAGATGGGCTGGAGGTGAAGAGGCTGGAATCTATATAGTCAGTTTAGGGGTAGAGGTAAAGAGGTGGAATTCTGGGGAAGGGGAAGTAGAGCTAAACAGAGTGATGGTTGTGTCCTAAAGAATGCTGTTTTATATTAATGTACTGTCTATAGTAAATGAGTTAGAAGTGACTTATGCTCATCAAGAAGACTCAGCTGTACGAAAAATATTTCTCAATTTTATTACCTTAGATGGCATAAAGCAATTGAGCAGATAATTAGGCCCTCCATTTTTCTGAGAGGTCTTAGAAGGAAATAAGCCAGTGGGAATTAAGTCTCTCCTTCTCCTGTCACAACTCTGGAGGCTGATGGGCTGGTGAGAACTGGGCTGGGTTCTCATCCATAGGAATTGTTCGGGTGGAGGTATTGTGGGGGCGGGTGGGGAGGGAGAAGTGTAAGAGAATTGAGCCCCAACCAGAAGATTTGCTTAATTCTCTCTGGATGCTGCCCAAAGACCCAACCCAATTCCTGCTTCTCACCCCAAATCCAAGCATGACCTAAGGAGAGTTACAGTCATGATAACCTGCTCCCACTCACGTTTTCCTCGGAGAATTTTGGACTATGGGAGTAACCAGTTTTAGGACAAGTGGGAGAGTAAAGTGAAAGGGGAAGCTGGTGGATTTTATTTCTTCTTTTTTTGGAAACCTATTTTTAATAGTGCTGAATTCAACTGGCCCATGTAGGTGGGTTGGAGAGAACGGGATAAGCTGTTTCCTCTGTATTGAATTCCTCTAACTAGTTCATGTGCCAGCCAACATCAACGGAGAGAGAAGAAAAGAACTGGCTCTTAAGTGCCTAATAAGGAATGTGTACTCTGCAGTCAAATTGCCTGGGTTCAAACTCTAGCCCTCTCATGTATTGGCTGTGTAACCTTGGAGAAGTTACTTAACTTCTCTGAGCCTCATTTTCCCCATCAGTAAAAGGCAGATGTAACAGTACTTATCTCATAGGGATATCTTACAGATTAAATGTGTGAATACCTGTAAAGCGCCTGACACATAAAAGTCAGCAACACATTATTAAAATGGACCACGCACTGCAAGCACTTCATGTCTACTCTCTCGTTTAATTCTCACACCCTTTCTGAGAAGCCCATTTTACAGATAAGGAAACTGAGCCTGGAGATTAAGTTCCTTGCCCAAGGTCACAAAGCTAGTGAGTACAAAAGCTGAAATTCAAACCTAAAGCTCTCTGGGTCTCTTACTACATCATATGGCCTCCTGAGAGGGCATCATCATAGAATAACAGGGAAGAAACTGAGGCTGAGATACTGAGTGAGCAGTTCAGGATTTCTCTGTTACTGGGTTGGCCAAAAATGTTCATTCGGGTCTTTCCGTAAGATGTTACAGAAAAACCCAAACAAACTTTTTGGCCAGCCCAACACATGGGGGCAAGGGTCCTAAAAATGAAGTCCTTTGACCCTCACACCAAGAGTTAGGACTGATAACCACGTGGCTTGGATTTACAGAGTATCCAGAAAAGCAGAGTCTTATCTCTGACTTTGTTTTCTCAGGACTGGTTTTTCCAATACTCCATGTTGCCTGCAAATTTAAATATCAACAAAAACGGTCTGTATCTATTATTTTTAAATGGGGCTTGTTACGCTGTTAGGTCTCCCTTCAGCTTTGCAGATGGAAGAATCAACAACAACAAAAGATCCTCGAAACTGTCTAAAGTGAATTATTAAATTACTAAAGGATAGCATAATTTTCCTTAAATTCTATAAAATGACACTCTCATATTCAGCAAGACATATTTTGTGAAAAAGTTTATACCAGGTGCTCTACTTTTGAACAGCTATCAAATTCTATGGGAATAAATCTTGTTTGGGTAGGAAAATATCGATGAAAGAAAAATTATAATGTAATTCACAAATATGGTAGAGATTAGTGACATTTAAAAATTGATTTAAAGTAGGTAAATACCCTGCCCTCAGTTCAAACAAATTCAAACCAAAGTGCTGTAAAATTGTGAAATATATATTTCTTAATGGGGATAATTTACATTTACAGAGTTGGCAGTTCAGAAGCTAGGGGAAATCACCAGACCTAGAAATTTGGGGGAAAAACATATTAATTAGCATTGGTATCATGTACTCATAGCTTACATATTTCACAGATTAAAAACTCCAGAATCACTATATTAGCAATTGTTTTCTTATATAGGTACATATGTATTTTGTGTCATAATCATTCAGGCACTTGAATGGAATATACCTTTGCATTTAGGGTAGTATTTACCTCTCCAAAAGTTGGTGAAATCCAGTCTGGTTTGTTTCTGTTTCAGAATATTTAGTGACATAATTTTTCACATTCCCTTTCCTTTCAGTGTCAACATTTCTGAAAAAAATGATCCAAGATTTGATTGATATGGCAGTATACATCGTCAATTATCATTCAGCTTGTTTAAGTATGTGAATAAATCATGAGGTTTTAATTTATCATTATTTACTCTAAAAAAAATGCCTTTCTTAAAAAAATAGGGTTTCAAATACTATCACAATTAAATATTAAACTTCACAAACATTTATACTATGAACAATGTATACAAGAAAATAAATTTTCAATATCTGAATCCTTTTCCAATAATGTTGAACACTCTGAGATGTGAATTTATCAACTTTGAAGAAAATGCAGAGATTACATTCATTTTGCCTTTGATGTTTTATTCATATACTGTTCATATTTATATGTTTATTCATATATTACTCAGATACTGTTTCAGTTATCAATCCAAACCTAAAAATGTTTTTAATAAAAAATTAATGACGATCATAGAAAAAGACTGGAATATACATCATTCAAATTTTCAAGTAAGAAAGAATTGTGTATTTTTAGAATCTTTATATTTTATTAAATGAAAGATATAGTGTTCAAATGTAATGTTAGCCAAAACACTCCCTATTTAAATCTTCTGTTACCAGAACTTACAGAAAGGTTGGGGGGAAGGTGTGGGGAATGCTATTGATGATCCTGTAGAAAATTTTCTGAATCAGCCAAGAAAAATTAAACTATAGTTAGTAGAGTTTTGATGTCAAATGTATGCCAGTGTATTTTAATTATTTGGGAATAATTAATTCATGTAGAGAACAAAGTGAATATTTGATTAACCAGGACACACTGTTCCGTGAACTTAGCAGAGAATTTCACATACTCTTTACTAGAATAGCTGTCCAAATTAACAAATCTCTCAATTACGTTTGGATTACCTGATTGAATCATGCATTTTAAAACAGAGAATTGATCAGATTAAATCTCTATATAATTTTGAGACACACAAAGATAGGAAGGGACAGAAATTACTTGTTAATTTTTCACGTTAAAAAAAAAGTCATATACTACTTTAAGGGCATTACCCTCACATTTTACGTCTAGTAGAATGAGCTAATTATGAAATGTATGCGTCAAAGATTTCAATTTCAGGGTTGACTTTACTTTGGAGATTAATTTTTTACTTTATCATCTTTATAGGCAGTTCAGTGGACAGCCGATCTGAATGTTACTCATTGTTCAGTGATGTATGAAGTATATTTAATCAATGTGAAGAAAGTAATATTAAACTATTATCAGCAGCCTCAAATATTCTAAACATCTCAAAAGAAAGGTCAAGAGGTAATATCACAGCTATAATGAGAAACAATGTGTTTAATTCATTCTTTACATCAGAGTTTTGCCCTGATCTCTGATTCCTTTTGTCATAAAATGTAATGAAAATACAGCAGGTGACTTTCTCCAATGTTGGAGAAATACTGGGTGTTTGGGAAGATTTTATTCCAACCTCATAACGTAAGCTAAAGGGCAGATCGATGCTTTTCTAGGATGGTAAACTTTTAAAATGTTATTCCAAGGCAAGGATATAAATTATGTAAAGTTTTATATGAGAACTATATTTGTTCATTAAATATTCCAAAGATCTAAATGTAAATAATTGTGTGTAATAACTTAAATAATGCAAATAATAACAAAGTAAATACTAACTTAAATAAGACATTACAAAATTAGATTTAAGAAGCAGTTTATGAGCTCATTTATTTCAAAATACATTAATAAACCCAAACAATAATGCTAATTCAAAATAGATATTGATCATAAAACTTTTTTTATCAGAACTACTTATTTCTAACTCATGTTCTCTCATGGCCAGTCTAAGTCACCATTGTTCAAATTAAGTTCCTAACATAGAAACTAAATGAATTTTAGTATCTATTTTTACCTCCAAATATCAATATGGGAGCCCTTTTTAAAGAATAAACACAAAATTCCCCCAGAAAAACATCTGTAATCAAGAAGACAAAAATCTGTAGAAATTAGAAAGTATGCTTGATGCAAAAAATGAACAAGTTGTTCTTACTGCGTTTTCCGCCTAGGTGAGATGTCTGGACTGATTATAATAAGGGCTCTGGTTTTGTTCTTGTCTCCATTCCGCAAAACTCTGAGTCTCACAGGGACATATTGCTCCAGTGTCTTAGAGATGGGTTTCTTCATGGGAGGACTGTTTGGAAGAAGCAGCCCTTCTATTGGCCAATCAAACTCCTTCAGAAAGAAATGACAAGAAAATTGATAATAAATGAATAGGAAGAGTCATTCCTATATATAAAAAAATAAGCACACTTGCTTATACCTTTAATCTTTTATTCATTCATCAAACACGTATTGGGCACCTAAAGATGTTCCAGACAATTCTAATTAATGTTTTATTTTAATAAAGAGGAAAGATAGCAATTTTTAAAATGTATGTACAACCTGTGCTGTGTTACGACATGGAAGATTTATTCTCTTTCAGAGAAACATCATTCTGGAAATACAGAACTGAATTAATTTGGAATGTTTTTTGCTCCTGTATAAAATATCTCTAATCAATGTGAAGAAAGGAAGAATGTATGAAAAGTGGTTTTACAACCCGAAATAATATTGTCTTAAACTAAATCTGTTTGGGGAACACTTAAAAAACAGAGTGAGATGAGTGAATGATAAAGCTTAAACAAATTTCAGGTATTTCAGTTGTAGAATTTGGTTACTTTGTAGCCATCATTCACACATTTATTTAGTTATTAATTCATGCATTATCCAAATATTTAATAATTGTTTCCTATATTCCAGGCACAGTGCTAGACACTGGAAATTAAACTATGAACAAGACTGGATACTCATAGTCGAGGAATTTCTAGGGAATGCTCAGAAACTTACCTAGAAATAAACTGGCAATTGCAATAACGTGAGTATAATAACAACAGGGTACAAGGTGTGATGGGACCACTGAGTAGAACCTAACTCAGAAATGCCATGTAAGAGATCGGAAGTCTTAGTAGGAGTTAGTGCAGTAAAGGAAGGGTAAAAGGATGGGACAGTGTATGTATCAAACTTGAGAATTAATAGAACATGATGTTCAGGGAGTAAAAAGAGGCAAGGATGGCTCCCAGGTCTGTAGCTTGGGCAACTGGCTAAATGGTATTGCCATTCACAGAAATAGACATTTGTGGAAGGAGATTAAATGAGGGAAGGGATGATCAGAGATGATGTTAGGCAAGGTCCAAGGTCTTTCTTTCCTTCCTCCATCCTTCCCTCTCTTCCTTCCTTTCTTTCCTTCTTTCCTCCTTTCCTTTCTTCCTTCCTTCCTTTTTCTTTCTTTTCTTTCTTTCTTTCTTTCTTTCTCTCTCTCTCTCTCTCCTCTTTCTCTCTCTCTCTCTTTCTTTTGTCCTGGCAGCAATTACTCTCGCATTAATATGCAGTAACCATCTTATAAAATATGACACCTCCATTTAAGTGTGGGTCTGTTTCTGTGTGTTCTATTTTCTTCAATTTGTCAATTTCTCTCTCCCTGTCCAGTACCATACTGTGTTGATTATATCTGGTAAATCTTGATATTTGGCAGGGCAAGTACCCTTACCTTATTATTCTTCTTTGGAAATTGGCTCTTGTTGGCCCTTTACCACGTCATATACATTTAAGAAACAGCTCAATTAGTTTTTTTAAAGTCTGTTTAAGACTGCAATACTCTGTAGCAGGTTAAGTAATTTCCTATCAATCCCATTTTGTTAAGATTTTTTTTCTTGAATGTATGTGGAGGTATGTAAAGTTCTTTTTCCTACATTATTGAGATGTACTCATATTATTTATCCTTTCATTGGTTATATTAGTTACATTAATTTTTTTAAATTTTAAGCTTATCTTGCATTCCTGGATCAATCCAAATTGGTCACAGTGTATTATCTTTTTTACAGATTGCTGTATTTAATTTGCTAAATTTTCTTCAGGATTTTGCTTGTATGTTCATAAATGATATTAACACGTAATTTTCTTAAACTATCCTCATCAAGGTTTGGTATCAAGTTTATCCTAGCCTCATGAAATGAGGTGGGAAGTGTTACTTCTTTTGTAATATTCTAAATTTTGTTTCTTATATGTTGGTAGAATTTGCCAATAAAACTATTTGGTAATGGTGTTCTCTTCGTGGGGAGATTTTTAACTACTGATTCTATTTTTTTCTGTGATTATTGGACTATTCAGGCTTTCTATTTCTTCTTGATTCTTCTGTTAAATTACTTTTGTCCAGGAATTTGGCCATTTATTTATTTTAAGTTTATTTATTAACATAAATTTACTTATAATATCCTTTTATTATTTTCTTAATTTCTCAGCATCTATACTTATATCTTTTTCTTTGTTCCTAATATTATTTGCCTTTGCTTTTTTTTTTATTGATCAGTTTGGCCAAGTATATACATTTTATTAATATTTTAAAAGAACCAATTTTTTGACTCTGTTGGTTCTGTTTTATACTTATCATATATCGATTTCTCCTATAACTATTGATAATTCCTTCTAATTCTTTGAGTGCATTCTGCTGTTATTTTCCTAAATTCTCGAGTTGGATACTTAATTATTAAATTTTAGTTCTCTCTTCTCTTTTAATATAAATATTTAAGGTTGTAAATTTCCTTCAAGTATGCTTTAGCTGCATCTCACATATTTTTCTTTGGTTCTAAATATTTCCTTTTAAAATTTTCATTAGGATTTCTTCATTAGCCCATGAGTTAGTCAAAATATCTTTTCAAATTTCTCAATATAGGGCCTTTTCTAATTATTTATTTAGTTACTTATTTCTTACTTAATCCATCAGCAGAACCTGCTTCCACTTTCAAAATATATCAAGGGCCCAACTACTCTTCATCACCTCCACTCCCACCACCCCGGACAAAGACACTAGTTTCTCTCACCTAGAGATTGCAAAAGGCTTATAACTGCTTATTCCTGCTCCTACCTTAGCCCCTTTTTGCACTATTATCCTAATGATTCTATTAATACTCAGTCAAAGCATATCACTTCTCTGCTCCTAACCTGTCAATGGCTTCCCATCTTGGAGTAAGAGCCAAAGGTTTTACAATGGCCCAAGGCCCTGCATGATCTGTACCCCCTCTCTTCTCTCTGGCCTTATGTCCTGCTGCTCTCCCCTCACTCACACTGCTGCTGCCACATTTACTTCATTATCCATCAGACACAGCATCTCAGGTTCTATGCATTTCCTGGAATGCTCTTTTCCTAGAGATCTGATTGATCTTCAGGTCTTTACTCAAGTATCACCTCAGTGAAGCCACATCCCTTGTCAACTGAAAATTTCCAAACCCTGCCCTGCCCGCTATCCTTGCTTCTACTTTCTCCTTAGTTCTTATCAATGACTAACATTTATGAGACCATCTGATGAATGGCCAAGGGCTCTAGAGCCAGACTTCCTGCATTTGAATCTTTAACCCACCACTCCAGTTCTGTAACCTTGGGCAAACCTTTGACCAAAGAGAGACAGAAGCTGATGGATAAATTCTTCCCTCTTTCTTCTCCAGGAGAAACTCTCCTAAGAACACTGTTTAAAAGGCTCCTTGGAGGACAGCTTGATAGCACATTCTTATACTGGCTCTTCTTCCTTCTCTGCTTGTCCCTTACTCTTGCTCCCTGGGACTGCACTCCCTGACTAAGTAGTAGCACATAAGCCATTTGCTTCAGGCTCCTCTTTCTGAGGACCCTAAGCAAAGATACCATAATCCACATGAACTAAAAATAGAGGAAATTTCCTAAAGGGGATATAGGTACCAATACCCCCAAAAAGGGGGAGCCATATTGGGCAGGCAAAAAGTTCAGGCAATCACTGCAGAGGTGGTCCTAGTGTCCTGTCAGTGTCCTTCTGACATGACCAAGATACAGATACACACGGGTTGGGGAGATGTGCTGGCACGTTAGACCAGTACAAACCAAGACACATGGCCTTTAGCTTACAGAAGGGGAGAACATTTTTTTAAAGCTAGTACAGTAAGTAATAATTTACTAATTAATATTCCCTTGAAAAGCTATTAGAATCTTGCAATTATACTCAACAATCATATAGTTCAAGGAAATGTGTTTTAAATAAATATAAAAAATATCTGAAAGTTGTGAAGATTAAATCTTCTGAAATGGTATCTAATTATAATGCTTTAATTTGTTTGCAAGATGAGTCAGTAAATAACATTAATTGCATTTAATTAGGAGAAAAGCGATATAAATGTTTAAAACTCTCATGAGTGAGTGTTTTTCAGTCTAATGCTTTTTCCTTTTTAATTTTTGTATAATATTTTGCTTAGTAAATGTGTTCATAATAGTGGCATACCATGAGTCTAACTTATTTTACTTCTAAATAAGCAAAATTTGAATTAATGAAGTTTTACTGTATTCTTGACCTTCACTGAGAATCTTTTACCTGAATAGAATTTAAACTGCAGAGGGTAGTATTTATTTAGATATGTGTCTATTATTATGAATGGAGAAACATGGGGTCACTTTCCCTTACTTCTGTTACTGAGAAGAAATACCAAAGGTTATGACAAACATTGTATATTTTCATTTGAAACTTTCCTATAAGGGTATAAGGGTTTTACTTAATATGAGTGGTGGTGGAAGAGTGGAGTTGTATAATTCTTCAAGAAGTAAGTTCAAGACGGACCTGTAATTCTTCCACAACAAAAATATTAAGCAATTCAGAGCAAATCAACATTTGTACTAGTTTTAGACAAACCATCATGTAGCAAGGGTTGAACTGGTGGAGGAGAAAGAAGAACAGTCTTCTCATTAAAAAATGACTGTCACATTGACGTCTTGGTGTAAAATAGCTAATATTTCCCCTTTTTCTTTCTTTCGGAACCACGGAAGGGAAAGGCAATTCTCCCTTGAGCTTAGTCTGTGAGAAGTCAGTCTGAGTTCATAGAGTTAAGATGCAGTACTAAGATTGTTTTTCAATATCCTAAACATGCCATAACTCTGATGACTTTATCTGAAATGTGCTATCTTAGCTCCTAGTTATTTTTAGATCCTTTCACTTACTAAACGTGTCTCATAACAGGTGGTAACCACTGCAGACAGTGGCTTTAACACCACCGCAGCACTGCTGATTTCAGATGGCTTCCTTTGCGTTCCAGTTAGATGAATGAATGCCAAGAGTCTTCTCTTTTTAACATGACATCACAGAAACTCAATCCAAAGAGATGAAAAATTATCATGAGTTTCCAAACTTTCCAAATGTATGAGCTATCACTGGCAGTTCTCTCAAGCTACCTCAAACCTTGTTCTAATGTTTAAGGCACTTTTACATTGTCTTTCATAGAAATAGAGAAATATGGTGTCAGGATAATGAAGGACAACAAAAACATGGATTAAACTGACTAGAGTGCTGTTTCCTTTCCTTCCATTTTCTCCATTGGAATTCTAATGTTCCCATTCATTTCATTTTGGTTTTCTACGTGTTCACACTATTCCGCGGCACAGCTGCATGGTCAGCAGACCTTGATGAGCTGTGGTGCTCCCTTACGTTGATAATTCTGCTTTTTCCTTTTCATCTCTCTCTCACAACCAGAGGCAGCTTGTGCTTCTTTTGGGAGCTCAGCTCTTAACCAGTGATCTGAATTTCTTAGTCAAATTGGCCCTCCCTTATCTATTTATTATTAATAAATGAATAGATTCTTCAATTTTTTCTCTCGGGCCTTCCTACATCTCCTTTTCCTCCCTTCATACTGACAACTAGCTATCATCATCTCTTAACAGATTAATAAAATATGTACTTTTAACATGCTTTGTTTAACATGGGCCCCTCCAAATAGATATATTTTACTTCAGTAATTTAGAGAGATTAAAATCACTATCCAGTGGCTCATTCTAAAATTTTAAGTCTTTTTAGATTCACTTTTTGCAATGATTTCATCCTTGAATATGAAAATCCATTGCATTTTACCATTAAATGTTAAGAAGTACAACTTCTCAATTTATAACTTCTCCTATAAGGGTGACAAATAACCTGAGTTTCTAGAAATTATTCCAGTGAAGTTAGTCACAGAATTAACCAAAATAATTCATTAAACTTGTGGTTTTAACATATTTTTAAAATACTGATGTACCAAGATACATGAAATCTTATTTGCTCATAAAACATAACATCAATTGCCTTTTAGAATGAATAATATTTAACAAGGAGAAAAAGGTGAAATCAGCTGCCACCACTGAGAGAGGTAAATAGTTTGGTATTAATGTACTCTGAGTCACCACAAAAATAATTCTCATTGTACATATTTCCTGAAATCTTCCCTTGGTCATCATTCTCTTTTGAAAAGTTCTAGTCAAGGAATTAGCAGGAGACTTTCAATCTCACTCAGGGTAGTGTTTCTTAGATAGTTTTTTTAGATTCAATATTTTTACTTAATTTTCAAGCCCATTCAGACAATCAGCCTAGCTAACTTTCCTCATACTAACTGTCTGACTGAACAAACTGGCTCAGCAAACAGCCTCGAGATGGGACACCAAACTTTTTCTGTGAGTTCTTCTTTCTCTCCCTTCTTTGTCCTTTATTCACAGAGTCTGCCTTTGTCCTTTTCTGGTTCCTTCCTTTTTGACACACAGCCTATACTTCTTAAACTGTAAGCTCCATGAAGGTAAGGACCATGTCTATCTCCTTTCTTGTTTTGTCTGCATTGCCTAAATATATAATAAATAGTGGTTAGATAAGTAATAAAGTTGGTAGATTAAATCTGGAATAAAATTAACACATATGCTTATAATGATCAAAGTATTCTGAATCCCACAATATGAATATCACATTTCCTAATTACAGTCTATTTATATGTAAAGTCTCTTCCAAGAAAAAGTAATTGTGCTTAATTACTACATAGATAAAGATCATCTTTTTGCTTAAAAAGTCAATTATGTGGAAGTGGGGCTGAGAAGAAAATATGGTCCTTCACATAAGATGAATCCAGACTTGCAGTCAAGTAGAGAGCATTGAATTTGAATGAGAACTGTCTCTTGTCTCTGCTTGGTAAGTGTTTTCTTCTCTTCCTCAAACATTTCAAAAATAAGAGGATTCTTAGGCTGAGTCATTTTGAAATACATGGTCTATTTTCTCACTTTAGCTAATTAGTGCCTTAGTCCTTTCGGTTCGGTTTACAAGTCAAAGCCAGGGTTTTGTTGGAGTACAGTGACTCTTAACCATTTCACCCAAAAGCTACTGTTCTGTTTGAATGGCTAGAGAACTGTGGGGCAATCCATTTTCATTCCTAAGATCATTTAGTTGTCAAATTCTAGGACTATTAGCCAAAATTTATTGTTTTTAAAGGTAAATGTTAAAAGGAATATGGTTAGTTAGATTTCCTAATATA
Source organism: Balaenoptera musculus (assembly GCF_009873245.2). NCBI lineage: Eukaryota > Metazoa > Chordata > Mammalia > Artiodactyla > Balaenopteridae > Balaenoptera > Balaenoptera musculus. The sequence goes on from NC_045792.1 coordinate 82,002,426, forward strand.
ATTACCATTCATCATTTAAGTCAATTAATTAGTTAACTGAATTACTTTACCTGTATACTGAGGCTGAAAAAAAATGTAAGCACAATATCTGTGAAGTCTACAATAATTATAAATTGTTCTCTTTCCCTGTATAAGAAAGTACACTTCCTTATGAGGCATGCCTGTCCACATCCAGGCAGGTGGGAAACTTAATATTCCAATTGGAAGTGTCCCCATTTCTGCCAATTTGGAAAAGCCTTTTTTGTCTAGTTTTTAGCTCTGTACTTTTGGATACATATTGAGTCAAATTAAACGTTCAAACTTCTTATCAGAACTGTTATTTCTTTTCAAGGATATACCCTTCCTTTCCCCTTCCTCAGTGTGGTTTCTGGGCATAGATGAAAGTTCAATAAACCATGTACCACTGGGAAAAGGGGTTCATGGTCTATATGTGGTACTTGTCCTTGATCCTCAAAGATCTCTAAGGATGTGCTCTTATCCTCTTTGGATACTGGGCAACCTGCTGATACCTGTTCACCTCCAGTTGAGAAGTAAGCTATCCTTTCTGCTCTCTAGGTTTTAGCCTTCCTAAACCTCTGAAGAAAAGCCTACAATTAGCACAACTCACAGTTTTTTTTCTTGGCCTATGCTGGGCCTATTTGTCTCTGTGCCACCCCTCCACCCCTGGCTCCATGTTGGCTCTCACTATGCTGCAAACCCTGAGTCTTAGGCATATAATTCATCTAGCTACTGGCTCAGGCTACCCAAACCACAGCCTCTGGTATTTTTTTTGCCTCTGGTATTTTGAAGAGCTCATTTCTCTCTAAAAAAAAAAAAGCCTCAGATTTCTAGACTGTTGTTTCACTACAGTCTAAATATTAGGGCATATTTGGGGCTCTAAACAATGACTTCTTGGTTTCAGCTGGAATGACTCCATCTGTCCTTCCCCTAAAGTGCTGAGACTCATTGATTCAATCATTGAGGACACATAGAGAATTGTGATTTAAAGGGAAAGAAAAAACTTGATTGAGACCAGAAAATTTGACAAAACAACTTAAAAAATCAGGATAAAATATTTTTTTAAAAACCAGGATAAAATATTTTTAAAAAATCTTTTGGAACATATCGCTGACCTAGCAATAAAGCAAGACATACTAGAGACCCAGAGATGGTAAACAGAGTGCTGAAGCTGGATCTTTATCTTGAGAGGGAATTTTCCAAACCCAGCAAAATTCTGTTTCCATGGTCTTGAGGGGAAGGGTGGCAGGAGACAAATTTCAGGGCCCAGCCAAGGTGGGAAGTCTAACAGGAGACCCTCTCCTCTCATAAAACAAGAACCACAAAAGGATAAATTTCATTGAAAAGGCAAACCAGAGACAATAACTCTCAGTGGTTGCAAGTAAAATAGACCATCTCAAACATTTTCTCTGTGTGGAAGAAAAAATAATCTTCATTAAGAATTCATACCGTGGGCTGACCTCACTTGGAGTTTAAAGCACATTAGATAAAGATGAAGAGAAAATTAATAATCTGAAAGAAATGTCTGAAAATATGATCCAAAAATACATCATAAAGAGGCAAGGAAATGGAAAATATAAAAGAGAGGTTAAGAGACATGAAGGTCAAAATGAGAAGGTCTAGCATACACCTAATCAGAGTTTTCTATAAAGAACAGAGGGGATAAGAGAGATAATACTTGAAAATATAATGGGTGATAATTTTTCAGAAATGATGCAAGATATCAATCTACAGATTCAAGAACCTTGAGCAGGAAAAATAAAAAGAAATCCCTTCTTGAATATATAATGATAAAACTGAAGAGACCCAAAGAAGAGAGAAGATTTTAAAAGCAGTCAGGGAGAAAAGACAGATTGCCTTCAAAAGAAGAATATTCATAATGATAGCTGACTCCTCAAAAACAGCAAAGTCAGTGATGATGTCTTCAGTTTGCTAAGTGAAAATACCTTACGTGAATGAGGGCAAAATAAAAGACTAAGTTCACTTAGTAAAAGTAAAATTAAAAATAAATTTGTAAGTAATCTAAGATAAGTAAAAACTGTTTGCTACCAAAAACTAAAAGAAGGGTATACTAGGCAAAAGGAAAGTAACCCCAGTTGGAAGGACTGAGATATAACAAGGACTTAAAAGAAGAAAGAGAAAAAATTAGGAGTAAATCTAAATTAATATTAACCACATACAACAATGTTAATATCTTGTGGAAATTTTTTAAAGATAAAACTAAAATAGATGACAATAATAGTGTATAAGTTACAAATCAGACAACTGATGTTAAAGCATTCTAATGTTCTCAATTATTTGAGATAAGAGTAAGTATATTTGTTAACTTTAGATTTTTATCATTTACATATGCAAGCTAACATGTTCAAAGTAATAACAAAAAAAATGGAAATAGAGGATATAATTTCCAATCTAGTAAATGGGAAAAATACGAGAAAAAATATTAACCTAAAAGAATATAGAATGGAGAAAAATGAAACAGAGAAAAGCAGATAATAATCCAAATATATATGTCATTACAATAGATAGAAAAGACTAAATCCCTTGGTTTAGAAATGAAGATTGTCTGACCATTTTTAAAAATTAACTATATGCTGATTACTGAAGAGTCCCCCTAAAACAGAAGACTATACAAATATAAAAAGTAAAAGGATAGAAAGAAGATATATAAGGCAAATAACAACAACAAAAAAAGCTGAGATATTTCTATTCGTATTGGATAATTGAAAATTTTACTAGAGCTAGAGAGAGTCTACATAATGATAAAAGTTTCAATTCACCAGGGTGATATAATATTTCTGAACATGCGTGTGTCTAGAACTAAATTTCAAAATATATAAAGCAAAATATGACAGACTACAAGAAGAAATAAATTCCATATCCATTCCATATTGGATGACTTAAAGGCATCTTTCTAATTAATTGATAGAACAACAGCATCAGTTGATCACTTGCACCTAACAACTGCAAATCAAAAACTTCATGGAAATTTTCACACACATTGACCACATACTGGTACTTAAAATAAGGCTCAACAATGATGTCTTATACTAAGCAGTACAACCTCATTAAGTTGGCCACTGGGAAGGACTGGCCACATGTAGGTAAGCTTATTCCAGAGAGGATTTTCAACTCTGGAATGTTTCCACTGGCCTGGCTTACCAGTCCCTTCATGTTTTATGGCCCACCTAAAACAAAATAAAAGACAAAAAGGAATTTAGCAAGGTTATCACTTTAAAATATTCATTGAGTACTTCTTATTAGGTAGGCAAGAACTCAGTTTGAATTAAAACCCAAATCTGATAATTTACTGTGTACAAGAGGCATAAGTAAAAGTAATTTTTAATGAAAGAATACATTTTTAAAAATTAGGATAATAGACAGTGGAATCTGAGGCAGAAGACAAAGTAGAGTAACAGTCAATTTATAATAACAATGACATAAATAACAATACTAACAGAAAAAAAATCAACCAAAACTTTTTAGACATTTAAAGAGAAACCAACATATACATAATCACTGTGGGAGACGTCATTACATCACCAACAGATTATGAACTACTAGGTAAATTTTTAAAAATTTTCATTGGAGTATAGTTGATTTACAATGTTGTGTTAGTTTCAGGTGTACAGCCAAGTGAATCAGTTTTACATATATATATATCCACTCTTCTTTAGATTCTTTTCCCATATAGACCATTTCAGAGTATTGAGTAGAGTTCCCTGTGCTATGCTGTAGGTCCTTATTAGTTTTTTTTTTATATATAGTAGTGTGTATATGTCAATGTCCCAGTCTCCCAATTTATTCCCCCTTCACCCCTTCCGCCCTTGTACCACTTATATGAGGAATCTAAAAAACTGGTACAAATGAATTTATTTACAAAACAGAAATAGAGTCACAGATGTAGGTAACTTTTTTTAAGTAACAAGTAAGGACATAAAATACTTGACTGCTAAAACTAGTAAATGTAAGTATGACCATTTACTTATAGACATTCTAGTCTGTTAACAGAAAATGTGTCTTTCTCAATAATCCTTGAAACATTGTAATATTTCCACACACTAACAAATTAAACTTCAATACAGTTTTAAAATAAAAATTGAACAAGCTACACTTTGAGGCAAATGACACAAAATTAGATATAAATGAAAGTTTAAATTTCACAATTTCAACCACAAGATAATTTTAAAAACACACTCTCTCTCCCAAAATACTATTATACCAGACAAGGGGAGAAAAATGACATGATCAATACCTATTTAGCAAGCAATGAAAATAATAATCATGAAAACTTAAGAATACATTTAGAATTATATTCAAAGATAAATTTATAATGTTAAATGCTTATTTATTAAGAGCTAAACAGAGAAGGGAAATTAATAAAGCATTCAACTCAATAATTTATTTTAAATATAGCCCATGGAAAACAGATGAAAGAAAGTAGTAAAGATTCAAATATAAATAAAGAATTAGAAAATATTTAGACTATTAGTAGAACTTAAAGAAATGTTTTTGAAATGAAAAGTAAAATAGCAAATCTCATGCAAATAAATTTAGATTAAAAAATATACAAGCCAAATAGAAAAATCAAGCAAAATATTTAGCATAGAGAAGATTAAAAGAGTATATTATGCATGTATATGTTAATAAATACACAACTTTTGAAGCAATAATTTTTGAAAACCCTTAAAGATTTGAAATAGAAAGTATGCTCTTGCTCATATAACTTCACAGGGCATGGAACAGATCATTTTCGTACTATATAAAACATTCTAAACCATAAAGATATAGAAACAGCTAATTCATTCCACGAATGGGAGATAAGCTTCATAATAAAGTCAGTCACTGGTAATTTAAGAAGTGAATGAACAATCTTACTTAAAATCAAAGATGTGAAATTCCTAAATCAATATTAGCAAATAAAATTTAACATTATGGAAAGAGAATAATCACTATAGCTAAGTAATAGTCAGCCTAGAAATGAAATGATGGACATTTATTAATATAATAAATCACTGATTAATGAATGAGAATAGAGAAGCAGCCCACCACCCATAATTTTCTAGCACACGTGATGGTCATCTGAGTCTAAAAGTTTTCTGAGCTTGCCCAGGCTCATCAGAACCATCTGCAATATCCAACCCTCTGTACAAGGGCCCAGGTATCCCCAAAGCTTGCTGGAAGTTCTTGGGGCCTGGATATTGAGGGGTGGTGGCAGGAAAGACTTGCTCTTTACCAGCCTAGAACCTGACCTCCTGCTACCGTGCTCCGATCTAAGGCCAACACTTCTGCTTGTTGGCTAGATCCTTATCCTCTCTCATCTAGGACTTTGCTCCCACCCTGAACTATTAATTTTCCTGCCTTTCTGGTCATTCCATCTGCATAATGTCTGACAGCTTGATATCTTAAAAAAAAAAAAAAAAAAAAACTTTCTCTATACCCCACTGTCCACCTCCAGCTGTTGCTTTATCTCTTTGTGTCCCCTTACAGCAAATTCCGTAAAAGACTCATCTCCTCTTCTTCTCCTCCCTTTTTCTCTTAAACCAATTCCAACTAGATTTTTTAGAGATCTCAGAAACTCCAGTGAAAATGCCCCATCAGGGTTTTAACATCACTAAAGCCAAAAAGGTCATTTCTCAAGACATAACTGAACTAACATCAGGGTCCAACATGATCATTCCCTCCTTTTTAAAACACTTTCTTGACTTGACCTGACTTCATTTGACTTCCATGAAACTACTTTCTCCTGCTTTCCTCCCATTAGTAGCCAAAATTGTTAGTCTCCTCTTGTGTGCCATAGGGTGGGAACTATAGCCTGTGAAAAATCCAGGGCCTGCCACATCAACAGAGTTTTTAGATGTCCACTGGTCTGATGCGTGTAGGGCGATTACCATAAGGTAAAGGACAGGTTATTGATGAAAAGATACATCCTTCTGAATGAGATGCCTATGTAACTTCACCCCATCAGGGTGTCTTTAAAAGGAGCTGGTCAAGTTCAACATAACACTGTTAATAAACATTCACATACAGCAGAGGCCATTGGGCTGCAGAGTTCCAGCACAGTGTGAGCTTTTATGTAAAAGCAATAGACCTCTTAATATGATGTTTTATAAATGAAAAACTGACAGACTCTTAACTATAATGGCACTAGCAGGCCCAGCTATAATGACTGTACATGTGCATAACATAAATTAGAACTTTACAGCATCATTAAGGACTCTGGAGTCTTAATTCCTGAAAGTCAGCACTAGGTGGAGACAATGATTCGTGCAATGCTTTCAGGCAGCCTTTTTCTTGCCCCTCTGAGAACTTATTATTATTTAATATTTTCCATTCTTTTCTTCAGTATGAAAAAAGGTGTTCTTAAATAATTGTCATTTATAATACAAAAACTATATAAAACAAAACATCTCATGTTTTGAAAGGACTTACTTGAACACACACATATATACACACACGCTACAAGGTAGCGAAATAACTTTCAAAGGCAAGTTTGTTTATTTAAAACAGTATCTTTATTAATCCTGCCTTTCCATTAAAGGTAAAATTCTATTTACGATACTTCATGAGTATCTACCTTCATGGACAGAAGTATGACCAAAGTTAAAATATCTTCCTGGATTTACATAAACCTAAAAGATAAAAAACTTATGGAGGATCATTCCTCAGCATTTCAGTTGACAGAAATCTCTTCCCTCAAAAACTAAGTCCAGAATTGATCATATCAATTTAGTCTCATTAATGGAATCATTAATCAGAATGCTCTATTCAATTAATCTTATAAAGGAATGGGAAACAAAAACACTTTAGATAATGTTTTCAGAGTCTAGTGCCTTTGATAGAACTTCAGCATTGTGGCAGGCTCTGAGAAATCGTGCACTGTGACAGAAAAGTATTATTTTGCACTCTTGGAAATCAATAGTAAGATAAAAAGAAACCTAAATGTGTCCCAGTTGAAGAGAAATAGTCTTTTTTCATATTCTATTAGGACACAATTACATTGTTTCCAACAATGTAATGAACATAGTAATAAAATATGATACAATATATAATTTGGATCTGATACAGTAAATTATAAATACTATGGCAAATTCCAACTTAAATCAGCAGTCTCTAATAAACATGCATGTAAAAATGATCAGATGCACATGCTACAACTGTCAAAGAAACTCTAACTCTTTGCTTTACACCAGGACCTGTTTATTTATTTAACTGGCCATTTTTCAGTTTTTAAGTTTATCTAAGCCGCGGGATTAGACCACTTAGAATTCATCTATAATTAATTTAAAATTGCATGGCTCCTCAGAAACAGTGAAAAGCGCATTATTCATACAAAACAATTATATGTTTCATACATGGATCTTGATAGAAATCAGTTTATAAGACTAACATTAGGTACCCCGTCTCTGAAAAAAAGAAAAGGATAGGAGAAAGAAATGGGCAGATTGCAAAAATGGTAAGAATAGTATAATAGCTACCTATTTTGATGGGATTTAATAATAGCCCAACAAATTTCCATAGATTTGAACTGTTTTGAAGTTTCTAAGAGTCTAGTCCTCTAGACAGAGAAGAAATTATTTGAAATCAGGAACTACATATACAAGCTCATCTTAAACATTGTATAAGGGTTAAAAGATTAGATACATAACTAGAAATCTGAATCCATCTGTTATCAGTCTCTAGGCTTTTACTAGTATCATTGTATCAATATTTTAGGCTACAATAATCTTTCAATTTACACTGAATATTAAAGCTAAATTTAATAGTTTAAGAAAATAATTATTTTAAGATTTAAATTTTAAATAACTTTAATAGAAACAAGGCACTGAAGACTGCAGTGTTTTTAATTTACAAGCCAAAATTTACAAAGATCAAGTAATTTCTGCATATTATACATTATTCTACTTTTTTCCTAGAATACCTTATAGAAACTAATAAATACACAGGGAATTTGTTCTTCTGTTTTATATATTCCCATTTGCTCCATCTCTTCACATTATTTTGATAACTAGCAAAGTACTTAAAACAGAGAATGAATTTTAATGGCAACTAAAGGCTAAGAGGGGAACTCAGTGATCATGTTTCCATCTTGCATAACTGGGAATTTTTAAGAATGAGAAATAATTCCAACAATTATGCTGAAAAGAATACTTATTTCATAACAATTTCCATAATTGTATATTATAGTCTATCAATTGAAAATCATCAATTAAGACTTAACACAATTCAATTTTTTAAAACATCAATTATGAAATATAGCGGAAACCTATAGTACATTAATGGTAATTGCCAGGAGTATGTATGTATTTAGTCTAGAAAAATAAAGGGATATACAGATGGATCTAAAGTCACACCTGACATCTCTTGCCAGTTTCTTTTTTTTTTTCAAAAAAAGTCTTTGACCTGCTCTATTTTGTTTTGTTTTTCTAGTTGGTTGAGCTTTCTGGTTATTTAGATTCTGGATACATAGAAGTAATCTATATTCAGCACTAAAAACCTATCATTATCTCCCATAGTCAGGGAGTTTTATACTTGTGTAAAAGCAAAGCTCTCTTTGCAAGTACAGTAAAATCTCGATTTGTAAACAAAAAAACCATTTTCCCTTCAAATACTTGCTTATGGTGGAATCCGATGTGGTCTTTGAGTTCTTGAATCTGTTTAATTAATCACCTATCTGGGTCTGATAGCTTAGCTTTGGTATCTGAGGTCTTTGGGGTATCCACTACCTGAAGTTTCTGTATCAATTTTTATGCAAATAAAACAAATTAAAAACTGTCTATTGAGTGCCTGCTCTCTCTCCCCTGCACTATGCTAGGCACTACAGATAATGCAAAAGAAGTTAGAGAGGGCTTTTGCCTTCAAGAAAATTATAGCATTTTAGGAAGAAGCAAAAATTACATACCTGGAAAGTTTTTGAAAACAATACAAGACAGTATGTAATGGAAAAAAAAAATGGCACTTTCAATAAGAGTTATAATAGGTAGACCTAATGGAAAGAAAATAATATGAGCTTCATATTATGGAAAGAAACTGTTGGGGTGGGAGAAGAATCCTTGAAAAGGATGCATGAATTCTGTATACATGGAGAATAAAGAGTCTGGGATAATGAGAGGGAAGAAGAAAGATGCCATTTCAAGATATGGAAAAGGATACAATCTTTTGGTGTTACATAGTAGCTCCAATGTATATGATTTTTAAAGACACAGAGTTCTAGCTAGAAGAGAGTTGATTTATGTCTATAGCTTTTCACTTCCCAGTCTGTAATATCTAGCCAACTCTTTTGCTTAAAGCAAAGTGCTGCACCATTTAAGGCTCTTGATTGCCTCTATTTATTCATATCAGGAGGGAGCAGTTATCCCCCAGATCAATTCTCCCTTCCTTCAGTAATAATAGATTTTTTTATATGGGCACATGGCTACCCGGCTAAAGACAAGAGAGATTTCCTTGCATTTAGGTTTAGCCATGCATCAAAGTTCCAGCCAAATGAGCTGTGAGTGGATATGGTGTGCTTCACTCATAGACTTCACCTATCAAACAACTGGACATGTGCGCCCCTGGTCGCTTTTCTCCATCCCACTGGCTGAGATGGCAAGAGCTGAAACAGCCACTTTAGACCCTTAGGTAGAAACCCCATGATAAGAATAAGAGCTGCCTACCAGCTCCTAGCACCTCCTATCTATAAACCATCATGCAGAGAGAAATGAGCTTCTGTATAAGCCTAAAAGTTTTGGAGTATCTGTCAGAGCAGCTTAGCCTACATGCTTTCTAGTATAGTCTTGGTCCTTTCCATGGCTCCAGTCTTTTACTTTTTCCTGTGCTTCCTCTGAACCTTTTACTGCTTTCTCTGCTATTTACCTCTGAGGAACTTTTCATGGGTTGCTGCCACCACTGATGGCTCATCTCCTTCCTAATTCTCATTGCTGCTTTCATCAATTCCTGTCTCGTCTTTTCCTTCCTTTGATGTTCACCCACTGGTCTGTCCAATGGTCGCTTTCTCTGACTCCTTTAAGAGATGCTCTTAGAGACAGTGACTGATAGCTCTTCAGAAATACTGGCATTAAAAAGATAGACCCCACTTGCCTGATCTAAGGTGGTGCTGTGTGGGTTCCCAGGGAATCATGGGAGGGACTTTAGTTATCACTGTGTCACTATTCAGGAATGGTCCAAAGATATTGGCAGTCATGAGAAAGTGAGTGGTAGCTTTTTATAAGTATTTCCTCTTCAGGAATATTTTCCCAAACAGATTTTAAGGTCTTCAGAGTGCCAATTGTGAGTCACATTTTAGTTCTGCATCAAACAAAGATCCCAGAAAACAGATGAGAAAAAAGAAGAACAAGCAACTGAGAGGGAAAGAAGAACAAAGTAGAGGCTCCAAAAGAAAAGGACAAGAGCAGTCATCTAAAGAAAAGAAGTGATGAGGTATAAGAGCACTGGAAAAATAATAAATATTAATAGGAAGTCCACAAAGTTAGTCAAGTAACAATAAGGATCTTTTGCCTAAAGTTGGTCCTTGGAAGGTCCATCCAACACATTTTCAACATTTATGCTGCTGGGTGCCAGGGATCCAAGGAACTGAGACAGTTTCTACCCAAGAGGAGTCCCAGTTTGGTGAGAAAATGGACCAGTGAAACAAATACCAGTGACATAGGTGATGGGGGCTCATGGGGATTATACAAGGTACTGCAGAGAACTGAACAGAGAGTCACTGATTCTTCTTGGGGGGCAAGGGGGGTCAACATGGAAGAGATGGGAAGTTGATTTCCCAGAACTCAGGCAAGAGTCTGGTCCTTAGGACATGCTCTGTCCACTTAATAAAGGAATGAGTGAATGAGCTAATCTGGACTATATTTAAAATCTACTTAGTGAATCTGGGTTCTCAATTCCCCATCAATTGATACCAAAATTCTTGAATTCTTAACTCTGAAGTGAGAGAAGATAAGTAACATGCAAGACTCCTCTTACATGTAAGTAAAGTAATATCATTTGCATAATATGATTTGGTAGATAATAGAATGGCCCTCTACTCAAAATTATGTCTCAAAACTAGGTCCTGAAATTCCATCATTACCAACTAATTTCTTTATGATCAAATAAGTATTTCGTTGTTTGGCCAAGACCATTGCAAGATTTGCAAAACAAAGTGTCAGTACATTATGATCTGTGGTAGGCTGTAAAATGACCCTTCAAAAGATATCCATGTCTTAATCCCTGGAACATATGAATGTTACTCCATAAAGCAAAAACAGACTTTGCAGATGTGATTAAGTTAAGGATCTTGACACAAGGAGATTATCCTGAATTACCTGAGTAGGTGTAAGCATGTGTCATTATAAAAGAGAGGCAGGGGGAAATCTGACCCCACAGAAGAGAAGACGACGTGACCAGGGAAGCAGAGACTGGAGTGATGAGGCTACAAACCAAGTAATGACAGCAGCCACCAGATGAGTCTTTTCTTGGATCTGAAAAGAATTTGTGGGCTGCTTTATTTAACCTGTCATTTCTCAGTGAGGGAAATGAGGTCCAGTAAGACTTACCCAGCTGGTTATAGGAAGGACTTGTAGTAAACTTAGATCCCTACGTCTCAGTGAATCACACAGTCCCTTTGGGAAAGCATACCTTTAGACATAAAGAGCCTTGACTGTTCAGAAAGTAACCTAGTCTATGCAGTAATTCTACCAATTCAGTTCAAGTATTACTGTCATAAAGGAGGTACACAGTAAGTGTGTGCTGAGTGAACTGTTAAAATCAGGTTGTAAGATGGCCCTCTTTCTGTTCTTTCACAGAAAAAGTGAGTTTTCTCTGAGAGACAAGAAGCAATAGTGACTTCCCATAGTCTCTGAACCTTTTGAAAAATGGTCTTCTATATTTTTCTTCTAATGCAGTGCATTATATAGAAGAAACTCTTAATAAAGACACGTGAACAATTCTACATTTGTCACAGTATGATACTGTGAGCAGCATAAAATTCAGTGTATGAGAAATGGTGTCTATTTCTACTAGACTGTAAATTTCATGGGGATTTTGTCTGTTTTGTTAACGGTGCATCCCCAGTGCCTAGATCAGTATCTAGCACAGAGCTTGCAGTGAATAAACAGTTGTAGAATGTAGGACCAACCGTAGACCTGGGCAACAAGGGGTCCTACCCTGGACCTCACTTTTGTCCCCCTCCTGCTTCACTCAGTGGGCGAGGAGTGCACGGCACCCAGGGGAGGTGTCCAGCTGGAGTCCACGTGCCTCTTCCCACTTCCAGACAATTTTCTGAGACCTCAGGATTCCCTGGCCAAACAGCCCCAAACTTGCTTCCAGGGACTGGAGCAGCCTCCACCCCAGCTCTATCTTGATTGTAAACCTCCTGCTGGCATGCAGTTCCTAGTACTGAAAGGTGGCCAAGGGACTGCACTGCTTGGGGTGGAGCAGATACTGGACACGGGAGCTGGTGTGGCTACCTATACATTTTGGATGCCATTAAGCGTTAGACACAGCTGGGGCTGTGGAGAGAAGATGAGTAGGCTGTGGGCAGGGAGTCTCTATTTTATCATGGGACAAAAGGATTGCTTTTATCCCAAACCTGAAAATTTAAGAGGATGGATGGATGGATGGATGGATGGATGAATGGATGGGTAGATGCATCAATAATTGCATGGATGGGTAAACGAATGAAAATAATGCCGCAACATGAACCAATGAACTATACCAGGGACAGAGAAATGAATGGGGGCACGTGAACTTTCCCAGAGACTCTGACAATAGCCAAGTCTGTCAAATTGGACAAGGATCTCTTTTAGTGCCTTTAAGGATTCATCTCAACAGTAACAATATTGTTCAGAAAAACAGTGACTGTTCATGTCTCATGATCTTAAAGTGACCAAAAAGGTTCTCCAACTTTAGTCGAATGATGACATAAATTGTAACTTTTTAAGATAAAGTTTTCAACCAAATAAAATTTTTAAATGTGTCACTTGACACATTTTGATATCAAAATAGATTCAAGCTTCAATTATAAAAAGAAAGTTCTAAAGTCACAAAAATAAAGCATTTTCTCTTGCCAAGACTCCACCTGGCAGCAGATCTGGCACCTAGATGTGCTCACCAGGCATTTGTCAGCAGGGCAAAGTCACTGAGAGCAAGCAGTCTGATGCCAGACCCCTGGGATTAAATCTTGGCTTCACCTCTGACTAGCTGGGTGACCTCGGGCCTGTCACTCTTGGGATAACAAGATACCTACTTCAGAGAGCTGTTATACAGATTAAACACATCATTATCTATAAAGGACCAGAACAGTGTCCGGCCCATAGTCAGCACTCTGGAAAGGCTGGCTTCCAAAGTTAAATGCTATGTTACTGTTAAATGACATAAATGGTATGTGACCCATAGTGTTAGCTATTCTCACTATATGACAAATTATATTTAATCTCTAAAACAGGCATGGTCTCTAAGTGTTGGTCAATTTAAATTTTAAAGGCTATTCTCTAAGCTAACTACAAAGCAACTCTGGTAATAACAGTAGACTTCAACCATCTCAAAATATTTTTTGTGTGTTGCCACAATCGACTTTGGTTAATGTAACATTAATTCAATGGGAGTTTTGTAAGTCAGCAGGTGGAAAGGCTATGTTTTAACTTTGTCTTCCCTGGCTAATGAAGATGTGTTCAACGTTTCAATCACTTAAATCTATGCTAAAGTTATAGAATAATAAAAAAGAACCTAGTATCCACCTGTGCTAGAAAGCTGTAGGTAAACTGTACACTGAGAACACGAAAGCAGCACCAAGGAGAGCTACCCAGAAACAAAGATAAATGGATTGTATAAACTGTAAAAATATTAATAATAATAATAATAATGATGATGATGTCTTCTACTCATCTTTTGGAGTGAAAATGACACCACTTACACCTCTTTTTATTTAAGAAAATTTTAAGGTTTTATTATTTTCCTTAGAATAGCTAAATATAAATTCTTAACCTCAAATATGCACATAAATTACATGTGTGAAAAGTCATGCATGTTAATGGTGCACTAAAGGCAGTCCAAAGAATTTCTGTTTGGGGGAATCTCACAAATAGTTTCTATTTCCCCCATTATTAGTATTGCTGTTGTTTTTCTTAAAGCATCTTTTTTTAAGAATACACTTCATGACTTCTTCAATGGTGAGTTAAAGTTACACGCCACTGAACAAAAACCTTCAAATTTTAACATTACAACTTTAACAGGATCTGGGAAGATATTATCAGAAGTGTCAGCAGCACAATGAAATTAACACACAATACCCACCACACTTCATAACATTACCTCCTTTTTCACACAAATCAGACTGATTTGAAAGATAAGCATTTGTTTGAAAATTAATAGCAACATTCTTTTGTTTCATTTTATGCAGCTTTAAAGACCTAAGGAGACTTAGGAATTAATTGCAGGCTCCTAATAAACACAATGATGTAATGACGTATTTAACATTACTGTTTTTTGTTTGATTCCAAATAAATTGCAGATTTTTTTCTGGATGTGATACTAAAACAATTACCATTTTGCAAAAAGGATAATTAATCTGCAATTTTTTCACATTAGATCATATATCTCTAAAGAGTGCCCACGGATTTGATAGTCTTCAGCTGCTGTGTATTTATTTTTCATTTTTTCTACTGATTTTTTCTACCGCCCCATCAGTGCTGACATTTAAATGAGTGAGTATTCAACACAAATGTGATCATTTGTACAGCATCCAACGCGGCCCCATACTGAGATGATTGCTTCTGGGAGCCATCCACGGGTTCTCAAATAGGGGGGAAAAGCCAGGCAAAATTTTATCAATTTACATTTTTCTGTGATTAATTTTTATGCAAATAAGGGCCCGACCGTGCTCCCATCTCACCTGAATCATCCGGATCATCAAAGACAAATTGAGCATCACTTATTTAAAAAATAGGCTTTAAACTACTCTACAGCTGTGTTGGAAAATGCTAAGAGCAGGGCATGAACTTCTCTAATATAATAGGAATAGATAAGAAAATGTCTTTTACGTGCATTTTGTACACAATGCCATAAACATGAACTTAACAAAATAAAAAATTGCCTTTGCTTTGAATATTCTCTGGTCTTTGTAATATTCAGCAATGGGAATGACAGCATAGGAAACAATATTTTCCCAATTTCTGAATGCATAATCAGAAGTATTTCCCATCAAGCAAAATATACTGACCCTTACATGTCTTTGCCAACTTTCTATTGCTTCTGGATGAAAGTGTCTAATAAACAGATTAAATATGTAGGGGAAACAAAATGTCACAGAATTAAATGACAAATCTTAGTTTGTGACGGGGGTTCATATCGTCAGTATTATGTTGCATAAAATTGACGTAGCACATTTAGGTCTGTACGATCTATTTCTAAATTCACCAAACTTCCACTAAAATAATAGAATTATTTAGTTTGCATTTGGGTCCCATTAAAAATTATAAAAATCATATTGGATTTTTTCAAATAATAATATTCTCCAGATTTATGAACTACAAATAAAGATGTTTTCCATGCTACCTGGAATCAAGTTAACAGTGTGATTCATAAATACAGTCACAGCTTACAAATGCCACCTCAGCAGTAACTAAGTTCAATTTGCTATTTTTTAGCAAAAGCTATACTTTCTCACATGGTATCTTTTAAAAGTGTGCTTAGAATTTTTTATATATGACTCAGTTATCAAAATCTTCCCAGATGTCTCTTTTGCTCTCACTCACAAAAATAATCGCCAGAGCAGAAATAAATTGTTGACAATTCTCCGAGAATGGAAACAGACCACAGGGGGTCAAAATCTGGTTATCTGAATGGGTGATATAATCGAAGGTTCAGCTAAGCTAAGGGAATTTCAACATAAACCATGCTCTTATTTCCAAGAACGAATTCTCCTTTATATACAATAGTGGAGGAATGCCAGTCCTTTCCTTACTGCTGTGAGAAAAGTGCCGGAAAGGAACAAGATTAGAATCTTAAAAGCTGTCCTGGGGAGCTAAATTACTGTGCAGCGTACAGGTGAGGAGGTAAAAGGAGCAAAAATAAATGGAGTTTATTCCATGGTTTTTAGGGTTTATTTCACGAAGACAGAAATAAAGATATCTAAATCCATAGTTACAGTTACTCTGTGTGAGGTGGCTCTGTGTATGTGTGTGGCCACGTGTGTATGGAACCGTGTCATTGGCCTCTTCCCTCCCTCACCAACAAAAATATGCCACTCAACACCAAATTCCACAAAAAAAAGGATTCCTGTTTATCTCTCACTGTCCTAGTTCAAAAATAACCTGGAAAAGACAGGTGTTTCTTTCACAAAATATCACTAATTTTAGCCTGGTGAGCAATTGATGAGAAATAGGAGAATAACCAGATTCGTGCAACTCCTCATACACACACACACACACACACACATTCGTCTGGTCTGACCTTTGGTTTAAACTAGCCAGCACAGAACATCCTCTGCTGTGGTTCCATCAGAAATGGAAGAAATTCACATAGTTCGTAACCTGGACATTTCGTATTCTCAAACAAAGGTGGGTGAAGAGCAACTCTCAGTCCCCAAGGATTTACAAACTCTACCCCTGACTTTAAGCAGCAGCTGCTTGGTTGAAAGCAGGTCAGCTGGCAACCACACAGCTGTTTTTTTAAAGTCCAGGATAGCTGCCAGTGTAATGTGAAAACCAGCCTGTCTCTCACAGAAGTAAATTGGCACCTCCCAAATGACAGGGGGAGCTGCTTCCACATGGGTCGATTGAGTACATTTGGGGACAATGGGACAGGGGACTGGAGAAGGAGAAAATCTTTAGGGATGACAACTCACAAACTTAGGGAAGAAATAAAGTTGGTCCTAAAAGGAGCGGAGCGGGAATCCAGAGCTCCTGGTGAAGGTCGCAGGGTCTCACAGCCCACACATTTAACCTTGGCTACAATCTTTTTTATAGAAATCAGACGACCCCTCCTTCCAACTGAACAATCATTCCTTGATAATCATTCCAAGGAAGGGGAAATGTATAGCCCAATGACTTTTTACACATGTAGACACCTGTGCAGAAGCATAACCCCAAACAAGAGATAGAATATTTCCCTCACTTCACTTTACTCTCATTAAAATTATATTAGGTATTAATAAGGTGAGGTGGGGAAGGTGAAGCTCAAATATTAAGAAACTTGCCAGAGGTCAGGTAAGTGACAAGGCTAAGTTTCAAACCCATGATCATCTGACTCCGAAGACACATCCTCCTCATTAAGCCATAATGCCCCTATCAAATGAGAACATGGAAAACAACATATATAGGAATAAATTCCCAAAATAAATAATTTATGTAAAATTAATAAATAGATCATTTAATGAAACAATTTACTAAAACTGATATTCCAATATACTCAACATTCAAAGGGATGCCATAATTTTCTTTAGGGAGATAAATTATTATTAGGGTCAGCCACATATGGCAGAAAACTCAAATAATAGTGGACTAATATATATATATGTATATAGATATATGTATACATATATATATACATACATATACACGTATATATAAAGTTTTATTTTAGATAGAAATTTATTTTTCTCTTATGCATAAATCCAGAAATTAGCAGTGCAACTGGTATAACAGTTATTTAGTCATTAGAAACCCAGACTTTGTCTTCTTTTCTCTCCACTATTCTTATGTCTTTTCCTTGTTATTGCCTCATGATCACAAAATGGTTGCTGCAGCTCCAGCCATCATGGCCATTTTCCAAGCAGCAAGAAGGGAAAGGTAGGAGTAAAAGGGTACCTGTCTAATACTTTAGCCAAAACCTTTTAAATAGTTTTTCCAAGGATTTTACCTAATGACTTCCACTTTTCATATCAGGGGCCACCTATATCTCCAGTGGAGATTAGTGAATTTAGTATTTGGTCTAGGCCCATTCCCACCCTTGATAATTAAAGAAGAGGGAAGAAGAAACTTTGGCAGACAATCAGTAGTTTCTTTTCCAGGAAGAGGAAAAAAATTGATCCATTTAAGCATTTAGAGTAACACAAATCTAAGAAACTCCAAATATCTGTAAGAATATAAACAGCCCTGCTCATAACCAGAACTCACTGTACTGAAAAATACTACCAAAAAGAATGGTATCCTTTATGAAGTGACTACTGAAAATAACTCCTACTGTATTAAAAAAATGCATATAACATATACATACGTATTTCTCTAAACAATATATATAATTGTGAAGAGACAATTATAGATGAAAATGGGTCACTCAAATAAATATTTCTTGAGTGTCTACAATGCCAGGAACTCTTATGGGCACTTGGGATATAGCCATGAACGGGACAGACAAGTTTACTGCTATCATGGAGCTTATAACCAACAAACGAATAAAGAAGGTGTGAAAATGGTACGTGTTATGCAGAGAATTAAAATATGTTAACATGATGGAGTGACTCTGTAACTAATTTATGTGGGGTTATCAGGCAAAGTAGGAGGCTACATTAAAGCTGAGATTTGAATGACAAGAAAGAAAGAGCCATATGAAACTCATGGGAAGAGTAATTGGGGCCAGAGGAACAACTGGTGTGATTGCACTAGATGGAAAAAAGCTTAGTATGTTCCATAAACAGAAGGAGAGCTAGGAGGCTGGAGCAGAACGGGGTGGGGACAGCAGTCATAGAGGTGGGCAGGAGCCAGAACTTGTAGGGTTTGGGAAACCAAGGTAAAAAGTTGAGATTTTATTCTAAACATGATAGAGACTGTTAAGGATGAGAGTAACATTATCTAATATTCAGTTAAAAAGAAAAGACTGGATGCTGATGGAGAATGGATGGTAGGGGAGCAAAAATGGAAATAGAAACAGCAGGCAGGAGTCAATTTCTATAGAACAGATGATGGTGACCGGGACTAGAGTTTAGTGGAAATCAAAATAAATGGACAGATTCCAGATCTAGGCATGGAAATCAAGGAACAGATTCATCAGTTGAACTTGAGGATGGATTAGGTACTGGGGTGGGGCTGGTGATGGAAAAAGAAGTGAAGTGATGCCCAGGTGTTCAGCCTGAGGACATGGATAAATGGAGAGGACTAAAATAGGAGCAAGTCTGAGAAAGGAAAATAACCTTTCTAATTGGGATATGTTCAGTTTGAGATTCCACTTCCAAATGGAAATGTCTGGTATGAAATTGGATCTATGAGCCTGCAGAGGTTGTTGGGACTAGAGTTACGAATTTGGGAATCACTGGAATCCTGATGGCATTTCAAGCCTTGGGAGCAGATGAAGTCATCCATGGAGTATAGAGGTAAAAGAGAAGAGGTCAGAGGACAGAGCCCTGGGGTACTCAATATCGAGAGTTAGCACAAGAAACCAAAAAAGCAGGCAGCAAAAGAGACTGAAAAGGAGTGTCCAGTGTGGTAGGAGAGAGACCAAGACAAGAAAGTGTTTCACAAGTAGGAAGTATGAGGTTAAACGTGTCAAATGCTTTGAAAGATCATATAAGAACAAAGAAATGACCATGGCAAGACCTGTGTCACGTGTTGCAGAAAAAGCAGGTTTTTTTCAATATTTACTTTAATGTGAGTGAAACACTGTTCCAGAATCAAGAGCACTCATATTCCAAAAAACCCCCAGACAACCCAAATTAACACAGACTTCTCTCTCTCTACTCCCAAGTTCAGTCTGAGAACCCTATCACTGACCTTGGGAATTTTGAAAATTAAAAATGAACCTGAGAATCTTATGTCCTCTTTATCCTCACTCTCTAATACACAGAAATGCACCAACATCACATCAAAATTGTCAAAATAAGTACATTTAAAGCTCATTTAAGTGGGTTTGTGCTCTCTTCTGTGCTTTACACATCAGAAACAAGCATGTTTGTGCTTTCTGGGTCTAAGACAGCACTACCAGGCAAAATGTATTATTTCTGCTCAAATCTATTCCAGAATGTATTCATAAAGTATTGGATAAAACATCCTATTTAAATAATATATAATATTACACATGCAAGATATTTCTCATACTCTTATCTAGGAAGCTATTTTTTAAACAAGTGTTGTGAGACGCCAAAAATAAAACCAATTCATGATTGCTCTTATGCAATGATGGGCTAGAAACCACTCAGGCTACTAAAAGTTGATTTGAATGGGAGGAAGAGGAGGTCAGAGGAAGACTTGTGTCTTTGTTTGGCGAGCTGGGGAGTGAACAGTTGTGTTTGTGCATGTGTGCATGCATGCCTGAGCCCAAGACATTTGAAATGCAAAACTGAAGAATGATGTATCTCTACTCCAGCCAGCCCCAAAGTCTGCTAAGAAAAAAACTGCTGACATGGAGGAGATGTTTTCTCAAGAGATGTTGTAAAAATACAAGGCACCATAAAGGCTGCTTCAGAATCTTAGTGACAAAGGGCATGCTAGAGCTGGGGTGTCAACTACAGCAGAACCTATGTATGCAGTCGAATATGTGTATGCAGTGTAAGATGCCTTAGGTACTTTAATAGAGAAAAAAATAAAATCATTCTTATTAATAAAATCATTCTCATTTAAATGTATGCTCTCCAAGGAGCATAACCTAGTGTTATCACTGTGCAGACTGAAGGGGGCACAGCACTTTTTGGCATCTTGAGGTATTTGTAGTGTTGAGATGCACTGGAAGCCATGTGGTCACGGATGCACCTGTAGTACAGGTAACATCCTTCCTTGCAAGGTGTATGTCCTTAACATGGAAGCTACAACCAAAGAATATGAGAGGCAAGAGGACTATCCATAAACATACGTGAAACACTGTGGAGATGCTCAGGAATAACCAGAGAGAGGTAAGGAAGAAGAGCCAGAAGGGCTAAGATGCTCCAGTTAGCAGGTGGGGCTGTTAGCCAGGAAACATAGCCATTTACAGTGTGACCTTATTTGTACCTCAGGCTAATGAGGTCTGAGGACATTTGGACTCCACCAATAATAAAGCACATGTGTTTTTATAATACAATTCTATGTTTACTTTCTTCTTATTAACTGTATTAAGCTATTTACACAGTGGAATTGTACTTAAAGAGTTATTTAGTAAAGACATGCCACAAATAGTTTCACTAATGTTAATCACGCAAGTGCAGTGAAGCAAACTTATGTTCGAGAAAGTAACATGGGTGAGAACTTCCCATTCTTGTGATACTTTCCAGGCCAGTAGACTTGAAATTATGCCATTCCAAAATAATTCTGGGGTGGGAAGCTTCCTAGGATAATACAGCCACATTTAAGTGAGAGTTATGAAGAGAAGCTGATGTGAGAAAGCTGTAATATTGCTGGCATAAAAATAGGTGCTGCCAGGGCGTGTGGCAGTTGACAGATGGGCTTGCGGAGGGAGGGCTAAGGGACATCCCTGGAAACCATGAGGAGGCCAGCCTGAAGCAGCAGGTGCTCAGCTATAATGGGCGCCCAGGACCTCCAGGGCAGATAGGAGGGAGCAGCTTTAAGGAGGAGGGTGGCATGACACCTGGGAGTAAGTGTGGCTGCAGAAAGGAACCAACCCAGAGACAAAGTGAGCCCATGCAAGGTCACTGGGCTTGGTGGACACTCTCAATAAGCAAAATGTCAAATTCTAGACGTCTAATTCTAAAGATTGAACAGTATCACTGGCGAAAACCAGCAAGGCTCTTAAGTAACGTGAAGGAAAATTCAGTGGCTGCTGGGTCAGATGCCTGGATTAGGAAGCTTTAGATGAGATACTCATTCAGGGCCTGCCACATCACTAGGATCTGCTGTCACTCAAACCCAACTAAACCAGTTGTACAAACCTGCACACCCGATCTCTTCTTTCTTTCTCCTCATTTCCCTTGTCTTCTCCGGCTTGAAAAATATATATACTCTGGAGGTATCTAGTATGCATGACACCAAAAGAGGTTTCTTTAGGAAAGATTGTACCAATAAATATATATGTAAATTTTTTTCTAAATAAAGTGGGTGGTAAATTGTATTACATAGCATTAGAAAAAGAGAAGAACAGGTTCTTAAAACCTTTTTGGGAAAAACTAAACTTACTGAAAATGGAAATTAAGGATAAAACAGGATGGAAAACCATATACTTCATCTACATACTTTTTATTCATTCAACCAGCATTACCTGGCACCTACTACTGTTTCTTTGTTGGGAAAACAAAGATGAAAGGGATCTGCTCCCTGCCTCAAGTTTTCTAAGAAAGAAATATTACACAAATAAAGATTTAAATGCTCTCTCTTAAGGTTGCCATGTGAAAGACAAATAAAATTATGCTTATTTCTATAGGATATCATTTGAATATATGTTAACTATAAAATAAGGAACATCAAGTCATTTAAAAAGAAATGCTCTATTTTTTTTAATCAAAATTTATCCATATGTTAAACTTATAATCCTAAATGTTATTTTCAGGAGAACAAGGCCCTGAAATGGTACCAGTCTGGCTAAAGGTTAAACCCTTACGATGAACAAATAATGACTGAAGACAAACCAAGAGAGCCGCCTCACAGTGTAATCTCTCTGCAGCTGAGTGGAAGATCTGACCTCCCAAGAATCCTTTAAACCCAGATTCACGGAGGCAGCCCTACCAAAGATGGATACCAACCTGACTTTTCAGACTCAAGCTATTCAAGACAGGACTCCAAAGCAGGCTCTGAGAAACAAACTGCTCCTAAGTATTACCCAGTAATAACTGATGCCCCTACAGCCTGGCTCTTGCTCCCATCGCCGTGGTGATTTGCTGAGTCACACCTTCAGCAGGCCTTATAGGGTACACGGTTAGATGCATGGGGAGGCCATGATAGTACTGAGAGACATAAAGCTGAAGAAAAGACTGAAGACTTTAATCACAAAGAAGCCTGCAAAACCAAAAAGCCCAAAAGTTAAGACATCTGGTTCGAGGTGTTTTGTAAGACAGTGTGTAATATTTCAGGGAAAGTTACTAGTTCCTGATTGTCAATATTAAATATTAGTCTTGATATAAAGAATCTAAAATAAAATTAGATAAAATTTGCTTTTATATATTATATTCTAAGAATGTAAGTACTGAATTTCACCCACAGTATAATGCAAAAATCATGGTGAATTCAAACCAGTTTGTGTATTTGGTAACAAATTCTAAATCAACTAAGTTAAGTTTGATTTTCAGTCACAGAGTAGGTTTAACTTTTCTGAATACTAACCAAGCTTTATTTATTTAAAAATTGAAATGGAATTCCATGTAAAGAAATTATATAAAATTACTTTCCCCAAATATACTGAATTCTACCAAATATTTTAAGAAGAAATAAAACCATGAATGCAATAAAATCTTTTCCAGGAAACAGAAAAGAGTACTTCCCAGCTCATTTTATGAGGCCAGCATTATCCCAATACCAAACTCAGACCAAGATCTATCCAAAATAGAAACTACAGACCATTATTTCCCATGGACAGAGATGCAGAGAATCCTCAACAGATTATGATCAAATCAGATCCAGCAAATTAAAAAAAAAAAAAGGATGAAACAGCACATAACCAAGTGAGATTCATTATAGGAATTCAAGACCTGTTCATTATTTGAAAATGTCAACGTAATTTGCCATATTAACTAAATAAGGAAAATTATATTCCTTAATGGTACTGGGGTGGTGAGAACAGGATTCTATGCATTTGTAAAAACCCATAAAACTGTACACCAGAAAGAGTGACTTTTACTGTTTGCAAATTAAAAACCAAAACCTACAAAACAAAACCAACAGGGGTTTGGGGGGAATCAGGATGGAATACAGACTGTAGTAAATCAACCTAACTATATTACAGATGTATAACACAAACTCACTGAAGGGGTGGAGAAGAAAGAAATTGACCTAAAAGACTGTGAAAAACAAGTGTTTGTCTATATCTTGGAAGGCTAATGACAAAAAGAAATGCACACAAACATTGCACCCCATTTATTAAATTTGTTTCACATAGTAGTAAAGTTTAGCAATTCTGACACTCTTACATATATGTTAAAAGTTGAACAAATGAGAAAATTATATTATACATGACAGGAACCAGGTTTCTCACTGTCAAAGAAAGAAGTTTCAAATAACCTTACAAATAACCAAGATGGGAATGTTAAAATGAACCTTGTAGTGCTGGATCAGAGTCAAGCAGACCCATGTGAACTCATGTTTATTTTACCATATATATATAGATATATAGAAGACATAGGAATAATATAAATTCACATGTTTACAAAGATAGTATATATACCTATATTTCCTGGATCTGTCTGCTAAGAGGGCTTAGGAGAAATACAACCCAATAGTGATAAGCACACTTAGCACCTAGACCTTGGTTTCTAAATAGCTTTCTCCAATGAAAATGGCTGATACTATGGTTGAGGTAGGGGACACACAAGATGATCCTGGAGCATCTTGCACTGTCAGAAAGTAAGAAAAAGTGTAAAAGAAGGGGGAAAAAGTACAGTATATGTCAAAAGGATACAGGAGGTAAACCGAAAGAGCTTGCAATGCCTAAAATGAACAATTTGAGCAAAAATAAATAAATAAAAGTGTTGGACTATATTACGCAAAGAATATAATAAATATCCATGGGCCCATATGAATATAATTAAGAGGCTGAATAAGTAAGTAAATGGGGGAGAATGGGTTAATCTTCTTACAAAAGAATTCCAATTAATAAATGCAGAAAACATGAGGGTAATAAAAAATTCCCATTAGAACAACGATAGTAATAATTGCAACAGGCAAGATCCACTGATAAATACTAAATTAGTGAGCAAAACTTAGGAGAAACTTGATATTTGCATAGCCTCTAGATACTGCCCCTCAACTAGTTGTTAATTATTGTGGTGTCTTAACTGTGTCTACCAATTTTTTAATACTCTTCCCTGCCAGAGGTAGAGCTTAATTCCCTTTCCCTTGAGTGGGGGCTGAACTATTTGCTTCTGACAAATAGAGTAGGAGAAGGGAAAAAGAGTAACTTTGCAGTGGAGAAATATGGCAGACACCATCTTAACTAAGTTATCAAGGTTAATATCACCAGTAATACATAATAGTGATATCATGCACACCCTGATATAAAGCAATGAAAAGGGCAAATCATTTCTGTGATATTTTTCCCCCAAATGTGTAACTTCAGTCTAGTCAAAAGAAAATCTCAGGGCTTCCCTGGTGGCGCAGCGGTTGAGAATCTGCCTGCTAATGCAGGGGACGCGGGTTCGAGCCCTGGTCTGGGAAGATCCCACATGCCGCGGAGCAGCTGGGCCCGTGAGCCACAACTACTGAGCCTGCGCGTCTGGAGCCTGTGCCCCGCAATGGGAGGGGCCGCGATAGCGAAAGGCCCGCGCACCGCGATGAAGAGTGGCCCCCGCTTGCAGCAACTAGAGAAAGCCCTCGCACGAACCGGAGACCCAACACAACCAAAAATAAATAAATAAAAAAATATTTAAAAAAAAAAAAGAAAATCTCAGACAAGCCCTAATTGAGAAACATGCTACAAAATACTTGACCACTATTCAAAAAGGTCAAGGTTATGAAAGACAAGGAAACATTGAGAAATTTAATAGAATAAGGAGATACGACTACTACAGGCAATATGGTATCCTGTATTGGCTTCAATAATAGAAAAAAGAATATTAATGGAAAAACTAGGGAAACCTGAATAAAGCCTAGTTTAGTTAATATTATTGTACCAGTGCTGACTTCTTAGTTCTGATAAATGTACCATGGTGAGCACCAGGGGAAGCTGAGCGAAAGGGATATACAAACTCTGTACTATCTTTATAATTCTTCTGTAAATCTAAAATTATTTCAAAACAAAAAGTTTTAAAAGCGTTACGTATTAATTTAATTTCATCAGACGTGCTGCTTAAAAATCAGTATGCTTTTGTTTTCCGAGAATTTCCAAGAAGTTGAACAGGTTCTTGGCTGTTATGAGAGTGGCAACATGTGAGTGTAACACTAGCCTGAGAACCTGAAGCCTTTGGTCCAAATTCCAGCCCCACCAACAAGCATGATCCCCAGGCAACTGGGGACCTCCAGCACCCACTCCTTAATCCTTAAGATAAAGAGTTTCCTAATCCTTAAAGTAAGGATTTTTGGACAATATGACTCCTTACAGACCTCTTCTATCATAAAAAAAAAAAAAGAAAAGAGAAAGGTGGAGGGGAGAGAACTTATATTTCTATGAAAATATAAAAGTTAAAGTATATTTTTTCAATGTAAAATATATACCAAAACTACAAATGTCAATAAATTAAATAATTATTGGCGATGTTAGGAGCATAGCAAAGACCATCTGACAGTGTTGGTGAGCTAGATGAAATTGCAAAGAGCACTGATATGGGAGGGAAATCAACCTACCTCTATTGGTCACCAACCAGAAAGAAAAGATACATCAAAGCCAGTAGCTCCAAGTAAGAGGTACTGTCAGTCCTGGCTGTGAAGGAGTGGTCAGGCCCATCATCAACTGCAAGTGCAACACCAAGGACATTGTTTCATGAAGAAGCATGTTAGGGCACCTAATCAGCTGGTTGAGAGTAATGACTACTCCTTCAGACACACACTGAATTGCTTAATTCTAACTTTTAAGTCATAAATCCATTCATTCAAGCATCACAGTGCTCTATATTAAATGAATACCAAAAATATCCAGGAAAGAGTTTAGTATAACTGTCTTCAATACTGTTTGCAGCCTTTATTATAATATTTAGTCTTTTTCTCATTTAAGCAATTATCAGGGCTGCTATGGCTCCACAATAAGGTCTTAGAAGAGGAAGATTCTTTGCCTTCTGGTTCCTGAAAGCAAGCTTATTAAGAATGACATAGGAAGAATAGCAAGCATTCATTTTCTAAATTTCAGGGCCCTTTTCTGTAAAGGTCAAAAGGTACTATAAAATGTGTCAGGGAGCTACACATGCAGATATTCACATTTCACGTAGAAATCCTTTTGGACTGCAAGTCTCTAAGTGGGTCTCTGTGAGAGGCAAGTATTCAGAATGTTACTCTTTTCCCAAGAGAGAGCAGCTTTTGATTGTGGAACATGTTACATTAATGAAGCTTTGCTGGCAGCTGGTGAGTGAAGCTTCTGGGTAGCATAATGCATTTTTCCTAATACTGTGTTAAAAAGAGCCAAGCCTGAGCCATGTTCCAATTACTTGGGAAAGAAACCAAAAGAGTACAAGCGAATACTATTTTTTTGGTACTTATTTATTTTGATACAGTTTCAAACTTACAGAAAAGTTACAAAAAGAAAACAAAAAGCTGCCATATATCCTTTACGTAGAGATATATAATATATGTAATTTGTGAGGAGATAATTGGAGACTACATATATCCTGATCTTCATCAAACTTTCATCCGTTAGTATTAGAATCCATTGATGATTCTTGCTCAAATCAATTATTACATGACTGTTGTAAAATGGTAATTTTTCTAACTAAATCACTCCTTCAACATTTATTAGTTGGCATTCTACTCTGAGGAAGAGCCTATCTTCATCTTTTATTTATTTATTCATTTACTTATGTCAGTGTTGACTCATGAGTTATTTTATTCAATGGTCTGTAATTCATTGTCATTATTTACTTTGATGGTAAAATTGTCGAGTGAAGGCTCTTGAAAGAGCATTTAAGGCACATTAGGTAAGTTTTCCAAAGTTTGCTTTAGAAGCAAATGGTCACTTTGCCTTCGAAACATTTTGAGGCAAAAAAAATTGTGTCCTCTTGTTTGAACAGAAACACTAACAAATCTTTTCCTTGCTTAGGAACTCCTGTCTAGACACATTACTCTTTCACAGCACAAAATCTCTGTTTTGCTCCCTATCCAGGGCTGCAGTTAATTACATGAAGAGACAGATGCTGAGCAGCCTAAGGCTTTCTCTGCCACCGCGGCGAGGCTGAGCTCCACTCAACAAGCAGGTAGTGAGTGAAGACAAATGCTGTTTGACAAGGCAGCATATCCCAGCACCCAAGGATAGAAAACAGACAGGCCACTCTGTGTTCCCAAGCAAAGACAGAGAAGTATCAAGCAGATTGTTTCTGACAGAAATCATATCACAGCCGCACTTCTAGACAAAGTCCGTGTGAATGAAATGATACACTTTCTGTTTCCCATCCTTCCCTTTAACAAAAAGCGAGTATGTCAAAGGTACACTGGAGGTGACAGCTCAATGCAAGGTGGTTAGCAAGATTTTATAAGCTTGGTTTCCCTTTGGAGATATTAAAGAATCAGCAACAGTTCATCGATTTGGATACGGTAGGTGTTCCTCTTGATTCTAATGAATTTCCAGGTTCCTAAATACTACAGCTTAAGTACTCTATGTTCACTGAATGTTGTGTCAAAATAGAAAATTAAAGTCATGAGCAGCCTTTATTTCACAAGGAGAAATAGAATAAATTAGACTTCCCCAAAATTTATTAAGCAAAGATTAGCAGGAAAAATACTTTCCCAAATGTAAGTTCATGCTAGAATATAGGCAGAAGTTACTTTTAGAGGCCACCTAATGACTTATTCTTAGTCATTAATGGATACAGAAATGGCATACAAATAAAAATTTCTCCTCAAATAGTATCATTTGGAAGGGAATGATATTTTATTCAATACAGAAATATTCAATAGTTATGCCAATGCTTTACTCATTAGTTGTTAATGAATGTGAATTTGAATGATTCTTGTCAAAGCATAACTAAATTATTTTAATATATTTGTTTTTAACATGTTTGTTTTTCATTTGGTTCATTGAGGGTACTTAAATATTATGTCACAGAGACAATAAATCAAACAAATATGTAAGTTCTAACCAACTGCTGTTTTCAGAAGTCAAAAAAGAACCCAAATACAACCTGCTGTGAGCCCAACTGTTGATGGAAGACCAACAACAATGATTATTCCCAAAGGAGAAGAGGGAGGGGCACCAAACAGATATTCAAGGGACCAGAAAGAACCAGAATAAGCTTTATGCAGAGAAGATTAACAGTTCACTTTAGGGGAAGTAGAAGAAACTGGCTCTCAAATTATGTCACAATTTCTGTTGCTTTAAATAATCTTTCAATTATTCCTTTAATTTTCTTATGCACTGTGTCCACTTTGTGTGTGTGTGTGTGTATGTTTGAGAGAGAGAGGGAGAGAAAGAGAGACGCATGTAGAGGAGACCTCTAATATGAAATGGGGTTGTCAGGAAAGCCTTGCAGGAGGAAATGATACCGTGGCTGACATCTAAGCCAAGACCTTAAGGATAAGTAAGAGTTAGTGGGGCAAAGAGAATAAATTCTAGTGTAAGGAAACGTCATAGGCAAAGCCTGGATGAACAAGTATAATGTGTCAGACAATGAGAGAAGTGAAGTATAGAGTGAAAAAAAGTATATCTGGAAAGACAAGGAGGATGGATCATGGGACCTTTACAGCCTAGGCTAAGCAGTGTGATACCAGTCAAGGATGTTAAATAGAGGAAGGACAGGATAAGATTTGTATTT
Organism: Balaenoptera musculus; assembly: GCF_009873245.2. Classification (NCBI taxonomy): domain Eukaryota; kingdom Metazoa; phylum Chordata; class Mammalia; order Artiodactyla; family Balaenopteridae; genus Balaenoptera; species Balaenoptera musculus. The sequence goes on from NC_045792.1 coordinate 82,031,857, forward strand.
TAGAAAGAACAACAGTGTGTAAAATGTGTTAAAACTGAGAGAAAGGTAACCAATTTGAAGGCAATTTTCAAGGAATTTTCAAGGAAGTTGAGAGGTTTACAGTGTCTTAGAAATTAACTCTGTTGGGAGTGAGGAGATAGTATGGATGATGGGTAGGTTTCTGCTTGGACAACTGGTGGCTAGTGATGCCATTCATGGAGAGAAGGAGTTTTTGGGGGAATGATGATAAGTTTTGGAATTGCTGAGATGGGCTTCCCGGTAAAATTCAAAAAGAGGTATCCAATTACCTATCATAGAAGAAATTTTTGTCCTAAATTATTTATGAAGAAATATATGAGAACCACTCTTGTAAATGTTGAGGGAAACAACGCAGTTTGTGTGTGTGTGTGTGTGTGTGTATGTGCCCAAATGGAACCAAAGTTTGCTGCAATGATTATATTGTCAAATAGTATACAAATCCCTCTCAATTGTCGGACCATTTATGTTCAATATACAGAATGTTAAATTTCTTTCCAATATGAGAAGCTAATCTAGAATGCCTAAACCAAAGGACTAACTTGTCCTTCACATTTCACTGGAATGCAGTATTTAAGGCCTGGCCAGGGGATGATATGCTATAATGGATAAGAATACAGTTAAGGTCAGTCTTCCCAGGTTCAAATCTCATGTTACCTCTAAATAGCAAAGTAATCATGGGCAAATTTTTCTCTGTGCCTCAGTGCAGTTTCCTATCTATAAAATGGAAGACAATACCTACCTCATTGAGATTTAAAACAGATAATATGTCTAAGCATTAGAAGAGCACTTTAGTAGGAACTGAACACATGTTTGCCACTATTTTATAACAACTGTTAGCATATCTGGATGGATGGATGGATGGATATTCGGTTCTCCCTGAACCCATCATGCAGAAATTAAGAATATTAAAACATATATAGTGAACTGACATATCTCCTGGTGCCATATAGCATATTTTATATTCTCATCAAAATAATTAAAAATTCAAAAGGTTGACTTGTTGACTTGCTATATCTATTACATATACACTTGTATGTGTATATATATATATACAGTAAGTCCCCTACATACGAACCTTCATGTTGCGAACTTTCAAAGATGCGAATGTGCGTTTGCATGTCCAGTCACATGAGTTAGTTCATGTGTCTGGCGTACATTGTCACGTGCGTGCATTCTCTGCAAGTGGTTGTGCTTTTGTGTACTCTACTGTAAAGTAGTACTGTACTACTGAGTACAGTAGTACAGTATCTTTATTTCAAGCCCAGGATGTCTAGAAGCAAGTGTAAAAGCAGCAGTGATATAGCTGGTATGGTCCTACCCAGACATCACTGGATTGTTTTTTTCAAGAGGGTAGATAGAATTTAATCCAGCAAGGAACCAGAACCTGTGCCATCAACATCAGGCACAAGTGAAATTGCAGCTTGCCCTCCGCCTCCTATTGCTGACGATCCTTCAGCTCTTCCATCTCTCACCTCCTCTCCCTCCTACAGTCAATAACTCTTCTTGCCTGTTCACTCGATGCCAGCCCCTGTATGCCAGCTGTTGTACTGTACTACTGTACTTTTCAAGGTACTGTACTGTAAGATTAAAAACGTTTTATTTTTTGTGCTTGTTGTTTATATATTACTTGTGTGAAAAGTATTATAAACCTATTACAGTACAGTACTCTATAGCCGATTGTGTTAGTTGGGTACCTAGGCTAACTTTGTTGGACTTAAGAACAAAACTGGACTTAAGAACATGCTCTCGAAATGGAACTCATTCGTATGTAGGGGACTTACTGTATAAAGATCTTTATTTAGTCAATCAAACAACAAACTAAAAACATGGTGTTGATCCTCTACAATGACAAATCCTTTGTTAGAGATAGTCTCCTTTCTTATCTCCATCAAGTGGTCCATCAAACCTGCACCCATCCCTGTTTCTTGTTGTTAGTCCACCCCCAGCAATGGTGACTTCCTCACACCACCTGGATTGCATGGTCAGCCACAACACAACCCCATTAGAGCCCAGACCTTCTGTGTTGCTCGCTAGCCCACTCCGCTTTCCCAGTTCTTTTCCTGGGTCCTGGGGCACAGCTGCAATAAAACAGAGCTCTACCAGCCTGTCACACCACATATTCACACAGTCCAACTTCAAGGGAGCTCTTGCTGCTCTAAGCAATCTTTTTAGTCACTCAGTTCATTTCGGTTCAGCCCAATTTAACAAAAATATACTATACTATACTATACTATGGTATAAAGATATACTATATGCAGAACACTTTGTTAGGCAATAAAGGATAAAAGAACAAGAGTAACCCTATTCTCAGAGAACTTATAATCTATCAGGGGAGCAAAATGCATGTGGCAAATGCCTCAAAGGCAGGATGGTGAAAATGGTATAGGATTTCAGATTTTTTTCTTCTCTCCTTCAGATTATCCCCTCAGTCTTTACCCTCAGCCAATGACCACGACTTATAGCTCACTGAGATCATGGCTACTTGATATAAACCCCTACAGAAACATGTTTCACCATCTCCATACATTTCTAGCTTCTCATACTCATTAACTCTTCCCTCCATTCTCTGCATTTTTTCCTTTGATCTATCTCCTGTTACTGATAAGGCACCTTCCTCCCATACTTGTGTCCTCCTTGGCCAATATCTTCAACTTTTTCTTCTCTGCCGTCCAATATGCACATAGCTCCTCTTCCTAAAAGAAAGACTGCTCAGTTTTTATTTTCACTTGACCCAGGCCACTGCCAAACCTTTCCGCGTTCCAGTTCAACCCTACATCTACAAACCTTTTTTCACCCACACTCTCAAAACTCTCTCAGGCATCACCAATGTCTTCGTTCTAGATCAGGTCAACAGCTTTTCCCCTAGTCTCCTTCTCTTTGATGTTTCTATAGCCATAGATACAGAGTATCATTCAATTCTTCTAAAAACTCTCTATGCAGCTTGCTTGATGATACCACACAAGGGCGGGATCTCTTTTTAATTCTCCAACCAGTACCTGCTGGTTTGTTTGCTTGCTTACTTGTTTTATACTTCCCTTTCCTCCTAATTGTGAACTGCCTACAAGGGTTAGTTCTAAGCCCCCAGTCTTCCCTTTCTATAGATTCCCATATAGGACACATATATTCTCATGGCTCATCTCTGGGCTGATAACTCCCAAATTCCTATGCCCAGGCCCTTTCTCTCACAAGCACCAGCCCTTGTGTCCACAACAATCTACTGAACAGAGCAGAGGCTCTGGGATCAAACTATTTCAATCCAGCTTCCTGCTCTGTCACTTTCTAGCAGTGTGTGTAACTGGAAATGTTTAATCTCTCCATTCCTCAGTTTCTTCAACTTTAAATGGAAAGGAATTATAATGCTACCTCATAAAGTGGTAATAAGAATTTAATGAGATTATCCATAAAACACAATACTTTGGCTGGGTCATAGTACGGGCTCCGTAAGTATTAGCTCTAACAATACTATCAATAATAAAGTAATAAAATTCCAAGTTTAAAATGTCATGATTATAAATAAAAACTAAATAATCAAATTAAAAAAAATAAACCCTTCGTGATAGAGCAAACAACAACCCCTCTAAGATTGTTGTCTTCTAAAATTCTTCTAATAATTTAAATTCAAAAACTTAGCTCTAACTTTGATCAACACTATTCTCCCATATTTACATCTAGAAACCACATTCTATTTTCTTATAAATGATTCTCCTTTCTGCTCTGTAGTGCTCATTGTTACTCCTACCATCCCACCAAGACCTTCACCTCCCCATCCATCTTGAAGATCACAACACAGACAGACTCCATAGGAGGGCAGAATGGTGCTGGGATAGACACCTTGCTTTATAACCAACTTGTTAGGTAAGTCTCTTAACTTTTCTAGGCCTTCGCTTCCTCATGAGTAACTCAAGGAGGCTGGATTCTATTTTCTTTAAACAAGTTCTAAAATTCAATAATCCTTGAAATTATGAAGACTGTTGTCACTCTGTTTTAAAATATATGTACCACGTAGACAGGAAGAATAAAACAGAAGTCTACATTATTAAAGAGCTCAGATGTGAGACAAGAAAAAGAGCTTCTAAGAAACTGGAGAAAAGGTAATGTTTCATCTCAGTGACACTGAGGGATTAAGCAGGACCTCTGATAGTGACATTTATAACCCATTTACAAGGAACTTGGTTCTAAAGTAAAGCAGGCTTGAAAACAATATTGTCTTGAAATGGGACCATTAAAGATTGCTGAGTGAGGATTCCTAATATTCACCTGAAAGCAAAATAACTGGTTCCTCAGTCTCAACAGGCTGAAGGGTGGTGAAACAATCCACAAATGAGACATTAGAATCTGTATTTCAGAGGCAGAACGTAGTTATGGAAGGGGCTGGCAGGTGAGAGTTTCGGAAATGTCACTGGAGAGGAGGAGAGGAAAGAACTGAGAGGCTGGGGCTGAATGGGTCCTTTGTGCTCTCCTCCAAGTTACCTGGGATAATAGCGGAACTTGTGTTTAGGGGAAAACTGTGATCAAAGTGCCAAAAGGGGACTTAACTTCATGTCAGTAGACAGTAACAAAGTAGGAGTAGAGGGCAGTCCTATTTCTACAGATGGCACATCCCTCTACAAAACTGGGATTTTAATAAGACAGTGAAGGAGTTATCTGGAATCAGCAGTGAAAACACAGAGTGCAGAGGGCACTGATCGCCATCTCCCTTCCTCAGAGGGATGAGCAGACCTCCTTTAAGAAAGTTAAAAGCAAAGCAAGTCTCCAGGGCATGACTGGATTCATTGGAGAGAAGGAAGTAGAAGGAACATTCAGGGAAAAGGGAGAGGGGAATTTGTTGACCAAGAGTTGGGAATTCCAAAAAGCAAAACATAAGCTTTGAGAAGGAAGAATGGAAGGGGAGCTTGTGACAAGGAAGAAGTGCAGAGAATGAAAGAGATGAAAGGTCTGAGAGAGAAGCTCCTAGTAGCTTATATTATAGGGGTTGACAAAAAGAAATGGAGTAGGCAGTAGGGTGGATTTAGTCCTAAAAGAGGGAGGGTATTGGAAGCCTCTTATAATTCACCAAGAGATGAAAGAGAGGGAAGGAGCAAGCAGGTACGGATGAGTCAGGAGCTCCAGTATGGGCTTGGTTAAAGGAGCTGCTGTAGGGATTTCAAATGCTTCTTTTTATTTGTTGTTATATCTCTCAAGTGTGACAGTTTCTTGGAACCAGATATTCTACTCTTTTTTTCTTTTGTATCAGACATAGCATTTCTCTCTACCCACAAAAGACATCAAACCAAACTGCCAGTTTGACAAAGGCAACGGTTTCAGATTCAAGAAGACTGGGATGCTTGCAAGTGGAAAACAGGTTACACTGAAATGATCATGAACTATATTGCCTGTCCCTGTAGGCAACACTGATTGAGCATGTTCTTAACTGGCCAGAGGAAGGGAACATTTTCACATAAGTAAAAATAAATAAAATAAAATATATAACAATTCAAATTTCATACTTAATGTAAATGTTTTAAATGGAGAATTTTCAGTGATGGACTAAAATGGATCACAATGAAAAAGGGACTGTTAACACATGAGTGCTCAAAGCACAGGAGTGGAAAAAGCAAAGGTGGAAATGTCAAAAGTAATTATTTCCCTATTTAGGATATATACAAATAAAAAGACTGCTACTGCAATAATATTAGATTTTAGAAGTTAAGATAAAATCCACGTCCAATAACAAGAGTATATAACAAGACTTTAGTTTGTTTCAGGATACATTATCACCTTGAAGGGAAAATGCTTTATACAAAAGAATTACAAGTCCAGATAAATCAGATATCCACCTTTATCCTGCAAAAAGACTTATTATTATTTTTTAAATAAGTAAGAACAGTTTAAGGTATAGTGGCTCATATCCAAGTTATTTAGTTCCTTCTGTAAATTTAGAAATTTTTTGATAACCTTAAAAGGTCTGTTCCAGGAATCAATGACATCAAAGATGCATTCGTTTTTTATTGCTACATAACAAATTATCACCAATTTAACAGCTTAAAGCAGCACTAATACATATGATCTCATAGATTCCATGGGTGTGGAGTCCAGGCGTGGCCTGGCTGGGTCTTCTTTTGGGATCTCACAAGACTACAATCAAGACGTTGGTTGGGCTGTTTTCATCCACAGGCTCAACTGGGGTGGAATCCACTTCCAAGCTCCCTCAAATTGTTGGCAGAATTCATTGTCTTGCAGCTGCTCAAGGTCCTTCCAGATGCCACCTACACTTCCCTGATGCATGACCCTCTCTATAGCCGTTGACATTATAGCAGTTTGCCTCTAGAAACCTAGTAGGAAACTTTTTCACTTAAGTCTGCTAAGATGGAGTCTCATGTAATGTTATGTAAAAAGAGAGTGACTTCTAATCATTTTTTGCCATATTCTGTTATTCAGAAGCAAGTCCTAGGTTTTGCCCACCCTGAAGGAGAGGGCATTCAACAGAGCATGATTCACAGAGGGCCACTTCATGGTGTGTCCCTCACAAAAGATAAACTGACCTAACCAATTTTGTTGTGAAAAATATATTTTTTTAAAAGTCAGCAGTTTATTTTTTTATTTTATTTTTATTTATTTTATTTTATTTTTAAAAATTTTTGGGTGTGTTGGGTCTTCATTGCTACACGTGCGCTTCCTCTAGTTGTGGCAAGCAGGGGCTACTCTTTCTTGCGGTGCACAGGCTTCTCATTGCGGTAGCTTCTCTTATTGCAGAGCATGGGCCCTAGAGAGCATGGGCTTCAGTAGTTGCAGTGCACAGCCTTCAGTAGTTGCAGCGCAAAGGCTTCAGTAGTTGCGGCTTGCGGGCTCTAGAGCGCAGGCTCAGTAGTTGTGGCGCACTGGCTCAGTTGCTCCGCGGCATGTGGGATCTTCCCAGACCAGGGATTGAACCCATGTCCCCTGCATTGGCAGGTGGATTCTTAACCACTGCACCAGCAGGGAAGTCCCGTGAAAAACATTTTTAATGAAGAATATTTTTAAGTGTTTTTCATTTTATTAGCTATAAATATTTTTATCTCAACGAATTCTCAAAAGCAATCTATAATAATTTAATACTATAAAATTTTTTAAAGTATGAGTATTTACATAACCAGGTAATTCCTTAGAACACTCTAACCCAAAGCTACTGTTCTGAATATAAATTTTTTTGTTTGTTCAACCATTCACCTTTATTAACCATTCATTTTTGTATACAATAATTTCATCAGTAAATAACGTTAGTCATTTTCCTTTTTATTTTACTTTTTGAATTTTTTTTTTATACAGCAGGTTCTTATTACTTATCAATTTTATACATATCAGTGTACAAATGTCAATCCCAATCTCCTAACTCATCCCACCACCACCCCACCCCCCACCTCTGCTTTCCCCCCTTGGCATCCATACGTTTGTTCTATACATCTGTGTCTCTATTTCTGCTTTGCAAACCAGTTCATCTGTACTATTTTTCTAGATTCCACATATATTTATTAATATACAATATTTGTTTTTCTCTTTCTGACTTACTTCACTCTGTATGACAGTCTCTAGGTCCATCCACGTCTCTACAAATGACCCAATTTCCTTGCCTTTTAGGGCTGAGTAATATTCCATTGTATATATGTACCACATCTTCTTTAGCCATTCGCCTGTCGATGGGCATTTAGGTTGCTTCCATGACCTGGCTATTGTAAATAGTGCTGCAGCAAACACTGGGGTGCATGTGTCTTTTTGAATTATGGTTTTCTTAAGGTATATGCCCAGTAGTGGGATTGCTGGGTCATGTGGTAATTCTATTTTTAGTTTTTTAAGGAACCTCCATACTGTTCTCCATAGTGGCTGTACCAATTTACATTCCCACCAACAGTGCAAGAGGGTTCCCTTTTCTCCACACCCACTTCAGCATCTGTTGTTTGTAGATTTTCTGATGATGCCCATTCTAAATGGTGTGAGGTGATACCTCATGGTAGTTTTGATTTGCATTTCTCTAATGATTAGTGATGTTGAGCAGATTTTCATGTGCCTCTTGGACATCTGTATGTCTTCTTTGGAGAAATGTCTATTTAGGTCTTCTGCCCATTTTTTGATTGGGTTGTTTGTTTTATTAATATTGAGCTGCATGAGCTGTTTATATATTTTGGAGATTAATTCTTTGTCCGTTGATTCGTTTGCAAATATTTTCTCCCATTCTGAGGGTTGTCTTTTTGTCTTGTTTGTAGCTTCCTTTGCTTTGCAAAAGCTTTTAAGTTTCATTAGGTCCCATTTGTTTATTTTTGTTTTTATTTCCATTACTCTAGGAGGTGGGTCAAAAAAGATCTTGCTGTGATTTATGTCAGAGTATTCTTCCTATGTTTTCCTCTAAGAGTTTTATAGTGTCTGGTCTTACATTTAGGTCTTTAATCCATTTTGAGTTTATTTTTGTGTTTGGTGTTAGAGAGTGTTCTAATTTCAGTCTTTTACATGTAGCTGTTCAGTTTTCCCAGCACCACTTATTGAAGAGACTGTCTTTTCTCCATTGTATATCCTTGCCTCTTTTGTCATAGATTAGTTGACCATAGGTCTGTGGGTTTATCTATGGGCTTTATATCTTATTTCATTGATCTATATTTCTGTTTTTGTGCCAGTACCATATTGTCTTGATGACTGTAGCTTTGTAGTATAGTCTGATGCCAGGGAGCCTGATTCCTCCAGCTCGGTTCTTTTCCCTCAAGGTTGCTTTGGCTACTCGGGGTCTTTTTTGTCTCCATACAAATTTTAAGATTTTTTTGTTCTAGCTCTGTAAAAAATGCCATTGGCAATTTGATAGGGATTGCACTGAATCTGTAGACCACTTTGTGTAGAATACTCATTTTCACAAAATTGATTCTTCCAGTCCAAGAACATGGTATATCTCGCCATCTGTTTGTGTCATCTTTGATTTCTTTCATCAGTGTCTTATAGTTTTCTGCGTACAGGTCTTTTACCTCCTTAGGTAGGTTTATTCCTAGGTATTAAAATAAACAATCTAACCTTACACCTAAAGGAACTAGAGAAAGAAGAACAAACAAAACCCCAAGTTAGTAGAAGGAAAGAAATCATAAAGATCAGAGCAGACATAAATGAAATAGAAACAAAGAAAACAATAGGAAAGATCAATAAAACTAAAAGCTGGTTCTTTGAGAAGATAAACAAAATTGAGAAACCTTTACCCAGAATCATCAAGAAAAAGAGGGAGAGGACTCAAATCAATAAAATTAGAAATGAAATAGGAGAGGTTATAGTGGACACCACAGAAATACAAAGCATCATAAGAGACTACTTCAAGCAACTCTATGCCAATAAAATGGACAACCTAGAAGAAATGGACAAATTCGTAGACAGGTATAACCTTCCAAGACCGACCTAGGAAGAAATAGAAAATATAAACAGACCAATCACAAGTAATGAAATTGAAACGGTGATTAAAAATCTCCCAACAAACAAAAGTCCAGGACCAGATGGCTTCACAGGTGAATTCTATCAAACATTTAGAGAAGAGCTAACACTTATCCTTCTCAAACTCTTCCAAAAAATTGCAGAGGGAGGAACACTCCCAAACCCATTCTACAAGGCCACCATCACCATGATACCAAAACCAGACAGAGATACTACAAAAAAAGAAAACTACAGGCCAATATCACTGATAAATATAAATGCAAAAATCCTCAACAATATACTAGCAAACAGAATTCAACAACACATTAAAAGGTTCATACACCATGATCAAGTGGTATTTATCCCAGGAATGCAAGGATTCTTCAATATATGCAAGTCAATCAATGTGATACACCATTTTAACAAATTAAAGAATAAAAACCATATGATCATCTCAGTAGATGCAGAAAAAGCTTTTGACAAAATTCAACACCAACTTATGATAAAAACTCTCCAGAAAGTGGGCATAGAGGGAACTTACCTCAACATAATAAAGGCCATATACCACAAACCCACAGCAAACATCATTCTCAATGGTGAAAAACTGAAAGCATTTTCTCTAAGATCAGGAACAAGACAAGGATGTCCACTCTTGCCACTATTATTCAACATAGTTTTGCAAGTCCTAGCCATGATAATCAAAGAAAAATAAATTAAAGGAATACAAATTAGAAAAGGAGAAGTAAAACTGTCACTGTTTGCAGATGACATAATACTATATAAAGAGAATCCTATAGATGCCACCAGAAAACTACTTGAGCTAATCAATGAATCTGGTAAAGTTGCAGGATACAAAGGTAATGCACAGAAATCTCTTGCATTCCTATACACTAACAATGAAAGATCAGAAAGAGAAATTAAGCAAACAATCCCATTCACCATTGCAACAAAAAGAATAAAATACACAGGACTAAACCTACCTAAGTAGGTAAAAGACCTGTACTCTTTTCATTCTTTTTTCTTTATTCGGTTCCGTGGCAGTGAATTCCACCATTCTTTCTTCCAGGTCACTTATCCGTTCTTCTGCCTCAGTTATTCTGCTATTGATTCCTTCTAGTGTATTTTTCATTTCAGTTATTGTATTGGTCATCTCTGTTTGTTTGTTTTTTAATTCTTCTAGGTGTTTGTTCTTTAATTCTTCTAGGTCTTTATTAAACATTTATTGCTCCTTCTCGATCTTTGCCTCCATTCTTTTTCCAAGGTCCTGGATCATCTTCACTATCATTATTCTGAATTCTTTTTCTGGAAGGTTGCCTATCTCCACTTCATTTAGTTGTTTTTCTGCTGTTTTATCTTGTTCCTTCCTCTGGTACATAGTCCTCTGCCTTTTCATTTTGTCTGTATTTCTGTGAATGTGGTTTTTGTTCCACAGGCTGCAGGATTGTAGTTCTTCTTGCTTCTGCTGTCTGCCCTCTGGTGGATGAGGCTATCTATGTGGCTTGTGCAAGCTCCCTGATGGGAGGGACTAGTGGTGGGTAGAGCTGGGTGTTGCTCTGGTGGGCAGAGCTCAGTAAAACTTTAATCTGCTTGTCTGCTGATGGGTGGGGCTGAGTTTCCTCCCTGTTGGTTGTTTGGCCTGAAGTGACCCAGTACTGGAGGCTACAGGCTCTTTGGTGGGGCTAATGGCAGACTCTGGGAGGGCTTATGCCAAGGATTACTTCCCAGAACTTCTGTTGCCATTGTTCTTGTACCGGCAGTGAGCCACAGCTGACGCCCGCCTCTGCAGGAGACCTTCCAACACTAGCAAGTAGGTCTGGTTCAGTCTCCTATGGGGTCACTGCTTCTTCCCCCTGGGTCCTGATACACATACTACTTTGTGTGTGCCCTCCAAGAGTGGAGTCTCTGTTTCCCCCAGTCCTATCAAAGTCCTGCAATCAAATCCAGCTAGCCTTCAAAGTCTGATTCTCTGGGAATTCCTCCTCCCATTGACGGACCCCCAGGTTGGGAAGCCTGACGTGGGGCTCAGAACCTTCACTCCAGTGGGTGGACTTTTGTGGTATACTTGTTCTCCAGTTTGTGAGTCACCCACCCAGTGGTTATGGGATTTGATTTTATTGTGATTGTGTGCCTCTTACCATCTCATTGCGGCTTCTCCTTTGTCTTTGGATGTGGGGTATCTTTTTTGGTGAGCTCCAGTGTCTTCCTGTCGATGACTGTTCAGCAGTTAGTTGTGATTCTGGTGCTCTCGCAAGAGGTAGTTAGCGCACGTCTTTCTACTCCATCATCTTCAGTTGTTTTTCTTTTTATTATACTAATTACTTATTTTTCAGTGCTTTAATGCAGTGGCCTGGACCTTCAGTATAATATTAAGTAGAAGTGTTGAAAGCAAGCATTTTTGTTTTGTCCTCCTTAGAGGAAAAGTTTCAGTAATTTGCCATTAAGCAGAATATAAATTTCTTAAAGTAATCCTCAGTTAGTTCTCTTTTTGTTTGGCTTTCATTATGAATATAAGAGAGATGTATGGATTATGTAAACTAATGCTTATTTATACCTCTGTTTTATTATTTAAAAACTTACAAAACAATAAATAGGTCAATGGAACATAATAGAGTACAGAAACACATGCATGCATGTATGGAAATGTGATATATGACAGAGGCAATGACAAAGTCCATTGGGAATAATGAACTATTCAATAAACGGTGTTGCAACAATACATTTAAAAAAAATTTCTTTCATGCTTTCCTATACAGTTGGAATATTTTGCAATTATAAAACAAAAAAGAACCTACCTCATTATTATAAACACACACACACACAAATCTATTCTAGCTTGATTAAAACCTAAATATATTGTACTAAGACAAACTTTAAAATATTTAAAAGATATCTAACACAAGCCATGAAATAAAATATTGATAAATCTTACTAAATTTTTAAAAATCCATTCAAAAAAATACAAAAAACAATTCTGGGAGAAAATATCTGTGAAGCATGTTAGGATTATTATCTAAAATACATAAATAACTACTGCCAATCAATAAGAAAAAGTCAAACAACTTAGTAGAAAATGAGTAAATATATAGACAGCAATTCACAGAAAAGAAAACCAGCATGACCAATAAATATGAAAAAGTGCTCCAACTCACTAGTAGTTAGAGAAGGGCAAATGATAATAATATTAATAATAATAATGAGGTACCACTTTACATCCATCAGACTAGCAAAAATCAAGTCTGAAGACATTCCACCCCTGTGCTGTAAATAGAACCACCTTAGAAAGCTATGTGATAAAACCAAATAAAGTTGAAAGCCTTTGTGCTCTTTATTCATAGTAATTCCACTTCCATGTATACACACTAGAGAAGCTCTTGCATTCACACACCACAGGACGTGTCAAGGAATATTCACTGTTTGTAACTTTATGCAGTAATTAAAACTAGAAGCAAATATCTTAGTAATATCATGCAGTATAATATTGAAAAGATATCTTCACATCCACCATCATGGATAAATCTCAAAAACATAATGCTGAGCAAAGAAAGCAAATTACCAAACATAATGGTGAAGAAATGAATATAGCAAATGTCTACCAAAGGGGAATAGATAAATTATGCTATACTCTCTAGTCATACAGGAATTAAACTTAATTAGACATAAATATATAACCACGGATAAATCTTAAAAACATGTTGACCACTAAAAGCAAGAAACAAAATAGTATGTCCATCATGAGGTCATTCATGTAAAGATTAAGAAACATGCTAAACCATACTATATGTTAATAGAGTAATAATATAAAAACATGCACGTGAATAATGAACACTAATTCAGAATAGAGGTATTATCTAGAGAACAGCAAGGGGAAGTGTGACCGGGGAATGGTACACTGGGGTTTCCAAATGTAGCCATAATTTGTAATTTCTGAAAAAAATAATCTAAAGCAAACATGGCAAAGGGTTAAAGATCTATTAAAGCTGCGTAGTCAGCAGTGGGTATTTATTATATCATTCTGCATCCTTTTCTGCTTGTTTGAAATATTTCATAATAATTAAAAAAAACAAACCTACTATATCTTTCCCCACTATTGCTCTTTGGTTCCCTGTTTGTCCTTTTGTAGAACATCTTTCTAATACACCTATCGCTCTTTCTTTCCTAATTGTATTTTTAGTATTGAAAATAGAGAATAATACACCTGAAAGTAACATAATATTGTAAATCAACTATATTTCAATTTAAAGAGAATAAGCACTTTGGTGCTCTTGACATTTAATATGTAAAATAAAATCATTATAAGTGAAGATTTTTTATTTCAGTAAATTGTTGTCAAATGGAAAATTCCATAAGACAGAGATTTATCTCTTTTTTTTCTTTCGTCTTGTTCCAACATATGGCAACAAGTCTACACATATGCAATGTGTGCTCAGTAAAACTTTGTTGTTACACTTCTTAGAAAACAGTCAGCCCTTCAGAACTTAGAAGTATTCATACCTTCATAAACATTTTGTTTCTTTAAGTATATTAATTACATTACCATAAGAAATAAAAATAAAAGGCCTAAAGATTTTTATCTGTTCTTTCATATACATAGTAGATTATATTAACAAGAAAGTAAGAGAACGTTATTGAAAACAATGTCAGGACAGCATGGTTTTAAAACTATACAACTATTTCACTGGTATTTACATATAATTGGATATTTATTTAGGGAGGCCACACACACACACACACACACACACACACAAAAACACACCATGAACACACATGATATTTTACAATACACGTACAATTTTCATATTCTGATAGAGTGGTGTGAATGGTGCTTTCATTTTTGTCTGCCAATGGGGACTAAAAAAAGAGAGATACCAAAGGAACTCCAAAGGAACTCCAAAGAGGAAAGGTTTTTGGTGAGTTTGGTTTGAATGACACAAACAAACCATCAGGGCAGCGAACAGCCCAGGAGACACACCACCCAGTATGCTTGTGGCAGGCAACTTCTCAGATAGCCCCAAACATCCCTGTCTCCTATTTACATCCTTGTGTAGTCCCCTTCTGTTACAGACTGAACTGTTTTCCCCTCAAAATTCATATATTGAAGCCCTAATCTCCAACGTGACTATACTTGGAGATGGGGCTTTTAAGGAGGTAATTAAGGTTAAATGAGGTCATAAAGGTAGAGCCCTAATTCAATAGGATTAGTGTCCTTATAAGAAGAGGACAGACACCAGCTCCCCCCCCTTTCTCTCTTTCTGTCTCTCTCTGTCTCTACATGCACATAGAGGAAAGGCCATGTGAGGACACAGTGAGAAGGTAGCAAGCCAGGAGGAAAACCCTAACCAGAAACTGAATTTTCTGGCACTTTGATCTTGGAATTCTAGCCTCCGTAATGTGAGAAAATAAATTTCTGTTGTTTAAGTCACCAAGTTTACTATGTTTTGTTATGGCAGCCTGAGCTGGTTAATACACCTCCCTCACTGTACCATGTTTGGTCTGTGTAACCAAGAGAATATGGCAGATATTTGACCTCCAGTGTGAGATTATAAAAGACAATGGGGCTTCTGTCTTAAATGCGTTCTCTTTCTTTCCTCTCTCTCTCTCTCTCTCTCTCTCTCTCTCTCTCTCTCTCTCTCTCTCTCTCTCGTCACTCACCCTGGGGGAAGTCAGCTGAAATATAAGGAGCCCCATGGAGAGGCCCAGGTGGCCAGAAAATGAGGTCTACTGCCAACAGCCACACGAGTAAACTTGGAAGTAGATCCTCCAGTTCCACTCAGACCTTAGATGACTGAACCCCTGGCTGACAGCTTGGCTACTACCTCATGAAAGACCCTGAGACAGAACCAAACAGCTAAGCTGCTCCTGGATTCCTGAGCCTCAGAAACTATGTTAGATCATAAATGTTGTTTCTAGCCACTGATACGGTTTGAAGGTTTGAGTCCTCCCCAAAGCTGCTATGTTGAAATTCCAATCCCCAATGATCACATCAGGTATTAGCAGGTGGGGTCTTTGGGAAGTGATTAGGTCATGAAGGCAGAACCCTCATGAATGGGATTAGTGCTCTTATAAAAGAGACCCCACAGAGCTCCCTAGCCTCTTCCACCACGTGAGGATACAATGAGAAGTATGCGACCCAGAAGAGGGCCCTCACTCCATCCTACTGGCACCCTGATCTTAGCTTCCAGCCTCCAGAATTGTGAGAAATAAATTTCTGTTGTTTATAAGCCACCCAGTCTGCGGTATTTTGTTGCAGCAGCCGAAATGGACTAAGACAGCCAGTAAGTTTAGGGTAATTTCTTCCTCAGCAGTAACATACCACTTTATTCAAAACCAGCTTAAAAGCCTGCTGCTGGGCTTCCCTGGTGGCGCAGTGGTTGAGAATCTGCCTGCCAGTGCAGGGGACATGGGTTCGAGCCCTGGTCTGGGAAGATCCCACATGCCGCGGAGCAACTGGGCCCGTGAGCCACAACTACTGAGCCTGCGTGTCTGGAGCCTGTGCTCTGCAACAAGAGAGGCTGCGATAGTGAGAGGCCCACGCACCGCGATGAAGAGTGGCCCCTGCTTGCCGCAACTAGAGAATGCCCTCGCACAGAAACAAAGACCCAACACAGCCAAAAATAAATAAATTAAGAAAAAAAAAAAGCCTGCCGCTAAATTTATTTATTTGATATGATGTTAGTCATTCTTATTCCATAACGTTTAAAAATCACCGCCTTCACTATAACCCTTCATGACCAAGTTATCAGATGAAGGCAAAACAATAAGGAGTTGAATCGGTGGTATTTGGTTTTATACAAGCACTGCTTTTAAGAATGCTTGACATATTAGTCTTTATCTTCTACTCACCAATATTCCAATATTCTACATTCAAACTATGCTCTAGGTGGCCCTCAACTGTAATTTAAATTTCATTCATTATCCCAAAGTTTAAGAACCATCTTACATCTTCCCTTTCTTGATTCTGTATTAGCTATATTTAGGATTCCAAAATTTCTTCTTTTTCCCCATAATGTAGTTAAATTCCCTTCTTATTGTTAAACAGACTTCAGCCATATTAAAAATAGTTTCTCAGTAATAATGGGTTATCATTGAAACGCTTCATTTTTCCTCTTCTCCTACTCATCAGCTGCTCTTCTCTTTCCTCCAGCTGCTTATGCTGTTACTTGCTTAATTTTCCTTTTCTCTTGTTGATCTTCTCTCCCTCTGATGTTTTCCTGATAGCAAAAACCCATCTGATTGCATGTAAGAGCCATAGTTTTCTTGCCATATGTATGGGTTTTGCCTTCTCAAATGACTCATGTACACTTGAATCCTAATTATGAGATAATTGCAGAACCTTTGGGGAGAGGATTGTTATTCCAAGGATATGAGTGAAGCAGTTTGGATAGAAGGATGTAGACATCCTTAGTCATATGCTCTGTGATGTCAGCATTCTGGAGAAATGTTTATCTGTAATAAGTTTTAATCAATGCTGCAGTCAAAGTTAGAGTACAAATGGGTTTCCAGGTGAGTGAAGCCAACCGGATGTCAGCCAGTCTGTAAAGGGCGCTTGGAGACTTTAGTGGTAGAAATAGAAGCAAGCCCAAACAGTTCTGAGAACATTAACTGATCAAGACCATCTAAGTTATTAAATGTCTACTATGCAAGCAAAAGTCAAAATGATATACTCATTTAAAAAGCCCCCTCTGTTATTAAGCATCTTTTACCGTGGCAAATTACATCTAGATATTGATATTTTTGAAGGAAAAACAAATTGAAGTACAGTGGAAAGAGGTGTTGGATTTTAATCCCATCTCTTCACTTTTTAGCTGAAAGACCTTGTGTTGATCACCTAGTTTCTATGAGCCTCAGTTTCTTTGGTCGTAAAATGGGAATAATAATGCCTCCCTTAAAGAGTGCTAATAATGATTAAAGGAGACAATGCATGTGTGGCACATGCAAAGTGCTCAATAAATGGTGGCTCCTTTAAATTCCTCAGATCAGTGGTGAAAAGGAGAGTAGCAGGAGACAGAAAAAAGTGTTAAATTTCCTTCAGATGACATGGGAGGAATGTATTTTTCTTCCATTAATTCTCAGATTTTAAGGTTGCCATTAAGTGTTTGGGCTGAGTCACTGTGTTTACCATCTTTTTCATTATATAGTGTTTAATGCAGTGACAGCTATAAAATCATATATGCAGAGGAGACTGCATATAAATAAATAACTATAGTACAGAAGGTGAATCATATATAAAATGTTACGTGAAAACTGAAAATGGATTAATTGACTATGTGACTTGGTTGGGTTGGGGTGCATGGCATCAAAGAAGGGCATTTGAATTGGGTCTTTAACGAAGAGTAGAGGAATTCATTCGGCGGAGAGGGACAGTGGGAGGGACAGCATGTGCAAAGGCCCCTAGGCTCAAAATACCAAGGCTTACGTCAGTGGTGCCCAGACTTCCCAGCAATTGAAATCACTGGGGAATTTCAAATAAAGCGATGCCTGTGTCCCACCCCCGGATATTCAGATTTAACTGTCTGAGGGAGCCTGTGTTTTGAGAAGTTTAAAGGACTCCCAAATGATTCTAATATGCATACAATTTAGGAACTACTAGCAAGTTAATTTTCTGTGAGTTGTTCTATCTACCTGAGTGTAGGAGAAATAGTGGGAGATGAACCCGAATTGCCATACCATAGAATTTGGACTTTATACCCTAGTCCAGAAATTGTTTGATTGTATAGTCCTATAATTTAAAATTTTTATATACACCCCAAAATGTGTATATGCATTTATTCATTAACATATACATGTACTACTGTAATAACACAGTATGTACCATATATACACAAAAAGTACAAAAAAATGATTAGCAAAAATAGAAGAGTATTTGAAGTAGTTATTTTATTTATTGATGGTTAAAAAAAAACCTTTCTTCTCTTACTAAATTGTTATTAAAATATTATTTTGTATAAGCAATTAATAGTATATGCTTCATTTTTTGTGATTTTAAAAGCAAAATGTTAGAAACAATCTAGATGAAAGCAACTTAAACCGTGATACAGTCACATAATGAAAAAGTACGCATGAAAAACTGAAGGAGCACGTTTTTTGCACTGATGCAGAAAAATCTCAAATATTTTTAAGTGGAAAAAATAAAGCAAGGTACAAACAGTAGTTGGAATATTATCACTTGTGCAAAGGGAATGAGGTATATATATTTATATTTCTCTGTGTTTATGCATTAAAAAAAAAAAAACACCTCTGGAAAGATCCACGAGTAATGAGTAGGAGTAATTTCTTGGTGGGTATGGGAGTGGCCTGATGGGTAAGGTAGGGGGCAGTGGTAGACAGAAAACTTGTTACTATACACCTGTTTGAAACTTTGATTTTTGAACCATGTGAATGTATTATCTATCAAAAATAACTAATTTTTAAAAATTCAGTTGTGAGGATATATAAATAAAAGCATAAAAAGTGTTTTCCAGTAGTTTCCTTTCCTATTAAATAACTGTTTGGGAGCCAAAATAGCTTCCTGCTACTAATTTGATGTGCAGTAAGTAATTAGTAAATATTGAATGTATGAGTGAGGGAATAAAATGGATCAATTCTTCACGATATTATTAAAGACCTTGCACCAGTTGGATCTACTGTACCTGCTCAATTTATCTCGCACTAGTCTCAGAGACAATCACTCGCATCTTCTTACAGTCCCTATATACTTATTCTTACCCTTGCTAATGAGGTTTCCCCCACCACGGAGCCCCCTTTACTTGTCAATCCAAATTCCACCTTTCATTTAGAGCACAGTCTCATATCCACCTTCTGAGGGACTTAAAACAACAGAAATTTATTGTTTCACAGTTCGAGAGGCCAGAAGTCTGAAATCAAAGTGTCGGCTGGATGATGTTCCTTCTGAAACCTATAGGGAAGAATCCTTTCTTGTCACTTCCTAGCTTCTGGTGGTTTGCTGACAGTATCTGGCATTCCTTGACATGCAGCTACAGCACTTGAGTCTCTGCCTCCATCCCTGTGTGTCTGTGTCTCTGCCTTGTCTCTTATAAGGACACCAGTCATACTGGGCCCTAAGGGCCTACCCTAATTAAGTATGACCTCATCTAAACTTGATTACATTTGCAATGACTATTTCCAAATAAAGTCACATTCACAGGTACTGGGGGTTAGGAATTCAATGTGTCTTTTTGGGACACAGTTCAACCCATAAAACTTACTCTAGCTGATGCCACCCTGTTTTTAGACTGTTTCCCCTAATGTTAAATTCTATAACATATAAATCTGCACCCTTGCGGTCTCTTTTTTATCTAGTAACTAGTTCATCTAATGTATTTTTTATTCTTATTCAAACTTACTTATACATTTTTTCTCCCAAACTAGATTGTAAGTACCTCAAGGGCAGGAGATATGCTTTCTTCTAAACATATTTGTTTGGCCTGGTGCTAGACGCATGATAGGGACCCAAAAATGACTAGATAAAAGGCTGGATGAATGATGTTATAAAAAGCAGACACTGACTTTTTTTAGATTTTAACAATCATTCATCCATCACAACAACCTTTCAAGGCTCCTTAACTCACTCAGAGCGTGAGAATCCAAAAGATAGCATTAGCTCATCAGTACCACACAGCAAAGGCTCCACTTTAAGGAAGGATCAAGATCAATAAACAATAGACTTGGTCCCAAGAATGGAGGTAATTGCATGACAGAGAGGCAATCTAATCTTCAGTTTCATGTCCAGCTGTCCAGATGCAAGGCAAGTCCCTGCCTTAGTTGATAATTATGGACAAAGAAGTTATCATTAGAGTTGTGGTTTTTTCCTCAAAATAAAATACACACATATATCCATGTGTATGCATATATGTACAACACATGAATTGATTTCTGATTAAAACAAAGGCTTGAGATTTTTCAGGCATTTAAACAAATAGATCACAGTAGGATATGAACAGCAGTACAATATGGTAATTGGCTGCTGTCTCAGTTTCATCATGGGCAATCAAAGGCTCGTGGAGGAGCAAGGAACAGCAAGGAAGATACTTAGTAAGTGCAAGCAGAAGGGAAGGACAGGGCGGAAGAAAAAGGAGACACACAGAAAGAGAAATTCAAAGAGGAAAACAATTAGCCTAAATACCTAAGCTGGTAACACATAATTGCATACCTTATAATAATCAATTACATACAAATGAGTCATATTCACACAATGTTGACAAAGTATGTCATTGTGTTGTATTGGAAAATGCTGATCATTTTCAGCAGTAAAACAATCACATGAGAAAAAAAACAGTGGATTAGAATATATCAACTTTTTACCTCTTGTATATTGAAAAACAGCAAAATTAAAGGACAACCACATATTGGAAAAATTATTTGCATCAAGTATAACATACGAAGGGTTTTTCGCTAATGTATAATTAGTGTATTAAAATGTATTTTTCAAAATTTCAAAAACTCCAAATGGGCACAGGATACAGACTATTCACATAAAGAAAAATACAACTAGAAAATTGATACATGGCAGGTTGTAATCAAATAAATGCACTTTAAGGCAACCTAGGTTTTCTTAAATGTCCACTAAATGTAACAAAAAGATCTAAACTTAAAATGCTCAATTTAAGCAGAAATTAACAAAACACTGTAAATCAACTATACATCAATTAAAAAAATATAATTAAATAAAATGCTCAATTTAGATAAATTTGGGACAGAAATCAATACACTCACTCATTGTTGGTTCCATTACCAATAGGTAGTTGAATAGGGCAAAATATAGCAAGTAGTATAAAGATGATCATACCTTTTGAAGAAAGAGTAATGTTCTAGGAGTTTATCTTAAGAAATAGGTAAAAGAAGCAGAAAGGTAAATGGGTGAGAATATTCACTGAAATATTGTCCATAATAACAAGAGTAGGAAATAACCAAAATATCCACATCTATGATGATTTTTAATCCTATATGGTACAATAACAACATAAAAATTGTCATTATAAAGCTATGTAAAGTCATATAAAAGCATTATGAAGCAAAGTAAGTAGAAAAAGCAGAACAGAAGTAGTAGGCACATGAATGTCAACTACAGAAAAATATGTATTCTTATGGAATACCATATATCCATTCAGTAAAAATGTGCTAAGCAACTATTATCTACCGGTTCTATGTCAGGAACAAAGGATATAGATCCTGAACTCACACTCACAATCTTAGAGAATAAAGCTATGTAAAACTAAATATTATAAAAAGTACTATAACAATATTCGAAAATAAAAATAATTATATGGTGGGATTGAAATTATATGCCATATTTCAAATTTTTGTGTTATGTGTCCTTTTTTCCATTTATTCTTTTTTCCCTGCATTATTAGAAAAATGACATGTTCATTATAAAATAGTAGGAAAACATGTAAAAAATCACCAAGAATCTGCACAGCCCTAGCATCCCCAGACAACCACTTTAACAGCAAGTTCTCATTCTGTCTTTTTTAAATAACTTCTAGATTATTTTTACATATTTAGATGATGTGTATACGCATTTTATATTTTATTATTATCAATTAAAATTATAACATAAGCAAGTCCCCATGCTATTAAAAACACTTCGGAAAAAATGTTGTCAAATAATTCATAAACGAAATGTAATCTACTTAGCAATGCCCCCATAGTCAGATACCTTGTTTCCAAAACTTTATTAGCATTAATAATGCTACATAATGAATAATCTCCATTTTCATTAACTTCCATTTGTCATAAACTCCTAGTATAACACTTAATTTTTAAAGCTATAGCTTAGTAATGTAACTCAGAGGCATTTTACCATATATAAAGTCTTCATAATTCTGAGTATAAACTACGTTATCTATAGTAATTTCAACTAAAGCACTTGAGAATTAACATGATTAGCATCTTAAAGAGAAAAGTAACATTTAAGACTATCTAGAACACATACAGGGCATTGCTTCCATGGGCACTCCTGTTATAATCTCTCCCCAAAGAGAGACATGTTAAAGCTCCCATCTCATCTACTGAGAGAAAGCCAGTAGATTAAGTGCTAACTCAAAATTTAAAAAGCCATGATCATTGTAAAATAAGTAACATTTTTCCATAAGAAAAACAAACCTATAGTTTATGTATTTCAAGAATAAAATTTTACACATTTGAAATTCTTAAAACATATATTACTATTAATATAAAAATACTATTATGAAATAAAAGCTACATATATATATATACACACACACACACACACACACACACACTGAAGACCACAAAGCACTTGAGCATGGATAACTAAAATTCAATGAGTTAAGCTACTCTTTCTCTTTAGAGGCAAAAGTATAAAGTTGAATATAGTACTTTTTTTTAGTGGAAAAAGAATAAAGCATTAAAATATTTAATGAGACTTTTTCTAAGACATTTATGACTGCTGTCATTTTGCCAGGTAATATATTTTATATTGCTTGATTGAGTTGTTTGAGACCATTGAAACAACTAGTGAAAATGTTATCCTTTCAATTTTAAGGTCATAAAAACTAAAACTTACTTTAATGAACTTCTCATCCCAACCTCCAATATCTATGAAGTAAATACAGCAGGTAAACATCCAAGTCATACGTGAGGATACCGAGGCCTAGTGTGTATTAATTATGCACCAAATCTGATACACAGTGCAACATGGCATGTTAGAAAGAACTTGGGCTATATAATGAGACAGTAAAAATAAATAACTTTAGAAGAAAAAAAAAAAAACAGGAAAAAAAATAAAATAAAATAAATAAAATTTTTAAAAAATGACTTTAGGAAGAGGCCTTTAGAATTGAAATTGCTTGTTGAATATGAACAGCAGAGATATGTATAATGCACAAAGTGTCAGGTGTTCTTTTCATAATTTTAGGACAAAGGAAGGAGAACATTTGAAACCTGCAATAAACATTCTTAATTCAAATATCATTTAAGCTCATTAATTGTTGAAAATTCATATCTGTATTTATCTTTAAAGAGAAGCATAAAAATCTTTGTTATCCCTTTAGACATAAAAGAGATAAAAGAATGAAACTTGAAGAAAGGCCATAAACGTAGGAATTACAACATTACTGCCTTAGTAACAATTCTTCACTAATAGAATACATGACACAGTACCTTTATATAATGAAGACAAAACATAGCAGAAACTACATAATGGCTGTACCACTGTAGATCAATTTGAGTCTAACGTAACAGAAATGATCACTGATCCCAAGACGTTATGGAATAGTAAACTTAAGATATTTTGCTGCTCTTCAAGTTTATCTATGATTAGTTAATTTTCTTTTGTGTGTGCTCAAGTATAGCTGTTATGTGACTACACATGAGAGAACCTGAAATTAATTTGTCTGTATGAGATCACTGACTGTACAAATTCTTATGAGAACTAACATGCCATGACAATAGTAATTTTGATAAAATTACAGCAAGTACTACAATTCTCTGCCATCTGGCTGTCTTGTCATAACTACTTTGATGTGCTTTTTATTACTTATTTATTTACTTCAACCACTTTATCAGTATAGTTTTAAAGCATGTAAATTAACGTGATGGAAGATTTTAAATGTTAAAGGAAGACTTTCTTCATATATAAATGTTGAATTTTTCACCAAATTATGAGGCTTTTTGATGGGAAAAATATCACTTAAGAAAAAGTCATTTTGAGGAACTTTCTTAATTCACTTGATATTCATTTATTATTATGCTTAATCTTGGAAGCACAGCAATGCTATCTATGTAGCTGCCCTTGAATTTTTTCTACTGCATTGTAGTACTATATATTTCACTATTGTTTTGATTCTTATATTCTGAATTCAGTACCTTAATTTGATGACATACTTTGTATATTTTCCATCACTGTGTAGTTACTTTTATGTGAATAATAACTAAACCAACATCATTTGTACCCTTTATGAAATGTGGAGGGCAAATCAAATCTTTATCCACCATGAATCCTTTTATTTTCAAGACTAAAAGAAATGAACTGAAAATTCAAATATTCAAATTAGTCCAAGAAAACTACACCTCATTTAAGATTAATTTTATTTAAGGCCTGGAAACTTCTTTTCCTTATGGTCAAATGATCTCTCTTCATAGTCATGTTGCCTAAATAATCTACCTCCAACTCATAAAAATTCTAGTCTCCACCACGTGTTAAGGGCACATGGGTTGAATTATGGTACCCACTCCTTCCAATAGAACACTTTTTTCTAATTTGGCATATAGAAGACATATTTAATGGTAACTCATTGTTATGAAGGAAATGAGTTGCTGGCTTTAGTCCAGTTTCCAATGGGTCAATATCTATTTCATGGGCTCCCACAGAAATAACAATTGTTTATGACTTGGAAAGAAAGCAGAGAATTGCGTAGTGCTTCTTCTGACCAATAAGAATATAATTGGGGTTGAACAATATTAGCAAAAAAAGCAGTGACATCACAGTCTGAACACTTGAGTGTCTACATTGATGAGCCCTATACCATAATACATACTAAAGGAAATTTCAAAACCTCTCTTGACTCAGTTGGCATAAAAAATTTCTTATAGATGGTAGAAAATAGCTTAGCTGTAATTCACTCGGAACTAATTTCAGTCATTGCTAAAGCATGCTGGGTTGAAAATTAGTGTCAAATGACAGAATGGCATGACTTCTTAAAAGCATTTGAACTCAAATTTTATGTGCCCACAATGCACCTGATTTAAAGTTTCCAGGATTCAGGACTGAACCATAGTTACACACTGCCAACAGTATTCTCATCTCAATCTTAAAGAAAATTGCACCCATGATTACACCCGAGATTTGGAATGGCATATCTGGAAAATACCATTGTTTACTCCCTTACAATCCAAAGCAGGGAATTAGTATAAAAGCCAATAAAAAATGATATACATTCTTTAAAACAGAATATTCATTATCTCAGATTTTGGACACTGTAAAATGACATATAATAAAGCTCTCTTTTCCAACACATAAAAATTGTTAAAATAACTTTTAGTTCCTAAAAATTTCTCAAAATGAAACTAAAACAAGCTTTTTTAAAATATAAATGCATAAAACTATTAGATTGTTTTAATAATAGAGATACTTTTATATCATCCAAATGCTTTTCTTATTGGTCCAGTTTTACATTTGTTCTATAGTTCTAAAACGTTTCAAGGTCATTAGAAACAGAATAAGTGTCTTCTTCTCACTACACACTCCCTATCAAATATACTAAATAGAGTGGTTGATGCCCTGCCCACCATCTTTACTGTGGTTCTATCTCTGAGGGTACTAATCATTTAGTAGCCTTTAAACAATTCCTGTTTTCATTATTTACTCACAGCATGATAAATCAGAGATAGTTAAATTCAGGAAGAACATAATAAAGGTCTGGGTTTGTAAATGGAATAGCAAATTTGGAATGCAGAAACTGCAAAGTCACACTGTGATAAACCTATTTGATGTTTTCTTCTTAATGAAATGAACATACAAGATTTTGTTTTCCCCATAAAATTGAATTTCTTATTTTGAGCTTGGGTTTTCTATTAAATGGAATTTTTGCACATGGTTCTGGAAGTGATTAATGAAATCTCTGTATCACTAGGGAGTCCTGACCGTCTGAATCTAAAGCTGTAACAAACTAAAGGGCTTGGATGGGGACTAATTAATATTAAAGAGTATATTTTGTTCATGGCACTGTGTAATAAGTCAACATGCTTTCAGTTTACCCCCTGTTTGAACTGATTGCTAAGTCAGGCCTGCCTCTAGTCATACACGTTATGAAGAATAAAACAGATGTTAAAGCTTTTGCATCTAACGATGCTGAAAGTGAAAGGAAAGAATTGTTTCTCTAAACTTCCCTCAGAGGGAAGGAATTTGAATTCTTTTCTTGTTCCATTTCCTATTCTCCAGCAGAAATAAAATTTATCAAATCTATCTGCCAACTCAAAGGTCAACACAAATGATATCTTTCTTTTTAATCCAAGTGACCTTCTAAGGCAAGAATTCAAAAACATTCTCATTACACATTTTACAATCCTGAAATATAAGTCCTTCTCAAATCATAAGCAAGATAGGGTAGGGGAGTGGAAAAAATGTATAGTCTATTTCTTAATTACCATTACAAAAAATTTAAGATGAAGAAGGAGACTTTTGTGATTAAAATGATTTTTCACTTATCAGAAAAGGTACCTTTCAGAGTCAGAAGACAGTAGCGGTGATGCAAATAATACTGGTTACAGTAGCAATGTGCAGATGTCTATATTTCACTTGTGGAGGAAACAAAAATAATTTTATGAGCTCTTTACTATACACTAAAAATATGGCTTTGTTTTAGCACACAGATGCATTGCCTCAGATATTCTCTTTTGTTTTAATTCTTCTTTACAATAATAAAACATATTTTGAGCTTTGCTTTTTTCTTGAATTTGGGGCTGACATTTATGCTAACTTTCAATGAGATTTTGGCATATATATATTTTAAAGAATACATTATTGATACAGATGCTATACCTTTTTTACTGTAGAAATTGCAAAGAAGAATTATTCATTTTTACACACTCATAAGAGAAATTTCATTCACATGGTATCTATTACAAATACAGTGACAAAAGGAAGCTTCCTTCCATATAAGATAATTTTCATAATACACAG
The DNA here is from genome assembly GCF_009873245.2 of Balaenoptera musculus. NCBI lineage: Eukaryota > Metazoa > Chordata > Mammalia > Artiodactyla > Balaenopteridae > Balaenoptera > Balaenoptera musculus. The sequence continues at coordinate 82,058,903 of NC_045792.1, forward strand.
TCAAACTGATAAAAGCAAGATCAAAATTCTTCAATTTTTACTTCAATTTGAAGTAAAATAATGTGAAATACAGTTATTGTGGTATCAACTTGAAAGAAGAAACATTTTATATACTTGGACCAATGAGTCATGTATACAAATCACTTTTTTTCTGGCAATTTTGAACTGCTTATCTTTCATAGGATTTCTTATGGCTATTTACATTTTCACTCAGTGAAAATCAATTACCTTCTTGCAATAAGCCTCATTTGCTACCTTTGAGTATAATAGAAACACCATTAGGATGATGACATTACCCAAAAGAAGGGCACCACACAGTTGGTAGACATAAATTAAGGGCCCTTTCACATATGTATTAGAAATACTGCTGTGACTGAAATATGCATAAAGTCTGTATCTATTAGAGCTATTAGTGTGTTGGGGTTGATGATTTTGAAGGGGGAGGGAAGGATTGGTAGATTATGATCTACTACTTTGACAAAATTATGTATTTCCTTTTTTGCCTGGTATGTGCCATTGATGCAATAAGCCTGGGCCCCCAGCTGAGCTGCATTTGGAAATGCCACTGAGCACGGTATACGCGCTTCACTTCCCCTTGCCGAAGCAAGACACTGTCAGGAATAGAGTGCATATGTGCCGCCAAGCCCACTCCTCCTCCATCACCCTGACCTCCACGGCTCTGCGGATGTCTGCCTGGGTGAAGCTACCACTCATGCGGAAAACAGCTCCTGCAGATCAATTCATAGGATTTAGGGACATTTAACTTCCATCAAGCCCACATCATCTTATTGGTATTTGAGGACTAACTCATTACTGAATATTAATGGCCATAACATAGAGAGTTGTATATTTCCCCGGGGAAGGGAAAAAAAAAAAAACCAATCTAGAAATTCCACACCCCCCCACCCGAGACTAGAAAACAGAGGAAACCACAAATAAAGCCAGTTATTTTTATCTGAGTTTTTATAAGCTTAAGTAAAACAAAATTATAACATATTGACCCTTGGGTTGTGAGTGAAGGTTATGTACCTTTTAAAAAGGTGTTAGGATTACAAATTACAACTCTTGATGAATTATTTTCAGAATCATTTATCTTTTATGCAATCTTAAAAATACAGGAGACACATGGGTAGTTCTTTTGAATTTTGAATCATGAACACATAAGGATTATGTGAAAGGTTTAGAAGTATAGTAGAATGGTAGGAACTAACAGGTTGTCATTTTTGAACCTCAGAAGAATTGACAAATACTGGAAACATTTTCTTTTAATAGGATAAATAACTAAAACTTTATTCTCATTAATGATTTCTCAAATCCACATTATTATGCTTTAAAAAAAATCTCCTAACTTGATAATGTTAAAATATCTAAAATCAAAGAGCTGTGTGTATAATTTACCAAGCATTAGTACAGTCTAATTCTAGATATTATTATACTTTTATTAAAATGTTTATTGTAATGACTCCAATTTTTAAAAAGCTTTTATAATGCTAACATAATCTCACAAGAAAAGAATTTAAAAAGCAAAATGCTGGGAATTGTTGTGCAGAAGCCACTTTTTGTCGAAAAGAAAAATTTTAGAGCAAAAACCTCCATGTCTAATATAATAATACTATCCCCAGATGTCATAATTAAATCCAGATATCATATTTGATTACTATAAAGAAAACAAGAAATGTTATGAAATTAATTTCACTAATCATTGCATTATTATATATAATTTAAAAGAAAGTTTCTCTTACATAAATATTGAACACAGATCTCTGCTGGAATAATAAACTGAATCTAGAAAGACAATGAAATTCACACTGTAGAGCCTATAACTCTAAAACAGCTGTTATATTTTTCTTTTATGTCATCATGGACAAAGTAAACTATGGGATCTTATGCTACAACTGTACTGAGACTTTCAATGTGTTTGGAATTCTGTAAATGATATTTTGCTAAGTAAGACACATTTAGTTAAATCAACTGACACAATGATACCACTGCACATAAGCTCAGTTCTGCAGAGAATCTACTTATAATGGAGTAGACTTCCCTTACTCAACTTCCTTTGTGCCAGGAATCTGGCATGTGGGATTGAATCCATATGAAATTTGACTTGCTGAGCCCACCACCTATATTTTATATGTCCATCAAATAAACAAGAGGCCCACAAAGTTGATATAGAGCAGGAACCAGAATGAACTCCCAAGAAATACTGCTTCAGATTAACGACTCAGAAACTACACATTTCAAAGTATAGGTCATAACAAGTGAACAATTGGTTTCTATTAACATTTATATATGTGATATGGTATATTTTAATTTTAATTTACCAGCTCATGTCTCATATACCATATTCCTTAGTGTTTTTCTAATGAATTCCCTTTTAAAAGTCAGAGCGTTATGGAAGAAATATATTTTATAGTAGAGAAAAGAAACAAGTTAGCACTTCAGACTGTTATAATACAATTATGCCTCAAAGAGGAGTAAAAAATTCTGTAGGGAAAAATATAATGAGACAGTATAAACAAAAATAAAAACTGAAGGTATATTTGGGGCAAACCATACAAACAACAGGAAAACAAACAACAAATGAATTGGACAGATTTGTTTATAATTCCTTTACTATAATTAGAGGTGATTTTTTTTTGTTTGCATGGAAGGAAGAGTTGGTTTGAAGTTGCCGGGACAGTATTCTTTTTCTTATTTTAGTTAGTTTAGCAAAGCTGAGTTTAAAGAGCTTATGGGAAGATAAAATAAACCCCAAACTGCTTGCAAGTAACTTAGGACAATTATCTTCCTCTTTTTAGATCCAATGTAATCAATTCTCACAATTTAGTGGGTCTTCTATTTTAAAAGGTAGCAATTCCTGCCCCTCCCCTAATCCTCATGAAAGAAGACACACCTGGCAGAGGTGGGAGGCCATGACTGTTTATCAAAAGGGACAGACAGCCCTTCCAGCAATTCCATCCCAGCTGTTTAGGGAGGGGCTGCTTCCTCTGTCTCCAGGGCAGAAGTGGTAAATGAGCTAATTGCAGCGGCAGTGATTTATGTACAAGATTGTATGTTGTCTGATAATTGCAGGCACAAAAATTGCCCAGCTACAAAGCTGGCCCAAAGAGGTCTCTTTCAAATGTAGAGAGGTAGAACTTAAACCTTTGTGAAAAGGAAATTCTAGATAATTTCTTAGAAAAAAAATTTGTTTCCATGTTCATGTCATTCAACATCTATTCCATATTCAAGTTCTGTGGAATTCTATCTTCCAGTTGGGAATAGCCTTTTATCATTTGAAGGTTTCAAAGATCTGTAGCCTAACTAATACGTTAAATGAAGGTAGAAAGTTACCTTGTCATTGTGAAATATATTCTGAAAGGAGTTTTTGTTAATGACTACTTAATTCTGTACTACAAAAAAGTCTCCTTGTTCAGCTTTCATATACACATTTTATATACAGTTGGCCCTTGAACAACGATGGGTTTGAACTGTGCGGGTCCACTTACACATGGATTTTTTTCGATAAATAGACACCAAGTACTACACAATCCACAGTTGGTTGAATTTGAGGATGTGGAACCCCAGATAGGGAGGGCCAACTGAAAAGTTACCTGAGGATTTTCAACTGTGCTGGGGTTGGCACTCCAAACCCCTGCATCGTTCAAGGCTCAACTGGACACATTAACTGACTCAAAACAACATGAATTGTTAAGTGAAGAGAGTGATATAAAAAAGTACATTTCTGAAGGATGTTTTAAGAGTCTGAAAAAGTATCCAAAAAACTACAAAATCGCAAGGTTAGAACTTTTTTGTAGCTCTCTAGTTTCTCCCTTTGCTTTGTTTCAGAACTCTATCTAAGAAATCTCAGAATTTTTAATCAGCTTTATTTTTTAACTCTTTATTTTAAGCTAATTTTAGACTTATAGAGGAGTTGTGAAAATAGTACAGAGAGTTCCTGTATATCCTTATCCTTCACCCAGTTACCCTTTATGTTAACATCTTACATAACCACTGTATGATGAACAAAACTAAGAAATTAACATTGGTGCAATACTGTTAGCTAAACTACAGGCTCCATTTGGATTTCATCAGGTTTTCCACTAATGTCCCTTTTCTGTTCTAGGAACCAATCCAGAGTACCACATTGCATTTAGTTATCATATCTCCTAGTCTCCTCTAATCTACGATAGTTGATTAGTCTTTCTTTTAAGACCTTGAAACATTTGAAAAAAACTAATCAGTAAAATATCCCTCAATTTGGGTTTGCCTGATGTTTTTCTCACGATTAGACTGAGGTAAAGGATTTAGGGGAAGAATACCATGGAGATTTGTCTGTCTCCTCCGATCATTTCAGAAGGTACATGACATTAATATGTCTTATTACTGGTGATGTTAATTTTGATCATTTGGTTAAGATGCTGTCTGCCAAGTTTCTCCACTGTAAATTACTATATTATCCCTTGTAAGTAATAACTGTTTAAATATTAATGCTCCTAAAACTTATTTGGAAATATATTATCTTACCTTAAACTTTCACCCATTAATTTTAGCCTCTGTTGATGGACCTTGCCTGCCGCAGTTATTGCTAGGCAGTTCTAAAGTCAATTTTCCATTTCCTTCATTCCTTTTACATTTATTACTGGAATTCTCTCGTAAGGAAGAGTTGTTCCCCCCTCATCCCCATTCAGTTATTTATTGGGGTATGTATTTGTGGAAGTATAAACTCATGAATATTTATTTTAGTCTTTGGCTTATATTTATTTATTTTTTGCTCAAATTTTTCCAGCTTTGGCCACTGAGAGCTTTTTCAGATTGGCTCCTGTGCCCTTTCAGCACGGCTCCATTTTATTTTTAAGGCAATTCCTTACTTTCTGACACTAATCAACTCTATTTTAAGTAATCATTTTGAAGTTGCTGTACTCTACAAAAACTGAATATTTCATTTGGCAGACTGCATATTCCTTTAAGACTGATCTTTTATCTCCTCACACCTAGCAGAGTAGCTGGCAAGTGACAAACATCTGTTGAACGTGCTTCAACTGAATGCTTGTTTATTCCTGTATTTATTCTGAACTTGAGAAAGGTAAAAGCTATTTACCATATTCTGTGTATGTCCTTAAATATAAGTTCACTATTAAATCACTGCTCTCTTTTCTCATTCCATATAATCCTAGTTCCTCTGACCATTACTTACAGAGATTATTATCAATAGTATCATCATTATCATCCTGAAAAAGCCATCGCCAAACCTTGATCCACCTATGTCTCAGTAAGATTCTATAAAAAGCAAATTATGGGAGTGTCTTCCCTACCTGTCCCCTGACCTAAACCATTCAAAACTATTAATACACAAATACAATGTACATGCTTTATGAACTGTTAGTAAAACAAGGACTATAAAATAAAATCAATATATATGATTTTAAAGAGCATGGTGTAGAATAGTTTAATAAAGAAATAACGGTAATAGGACTGGGGCCCTTGTACTCCTTAACCCTTAGTTTTTATAACTACCTTAAAATGATGGCTCCAAGGGTTTACTTTTTCTTTTGTTTGTTTCATTTTAGCAGAACTCGTTGTTCAGATAGCAATTTACTGAGTGTCTATTATGTTCCAGGCAGTAATCTAACCATAAGAGTGAGGTACTACTATTATGATCATTATACAGATTTGAAAAACTGAGAGATAGAGGTAAGTTACTTGTCCAAGGTCATGTAAAGAGTAATTGTTGAGCAAGTATTTAGACTGAAGCACCTGGCCATAGCATCTACCTTCTCAAGCATTACACTGCATTGCCTTTATAGGAGCTCAATATATAAAATGGAGCTACTCTTGATAAAGTAGAGGGGTAGGAATGATTGCTTAGCCTCCCCTCCAGGCTCACATCCAGTGTCCCTGAATCCAGAGGCTCCAAAGGAACAAAGTTTGAAAACCTAAGTTCTAAGCCAGTTCCTATTAGTCCTCAGGTTTTAACACTCTGAGTTCAGAGCTGGATTCTACTCAGAGTGGAACCAGTGTTAAGGCAAATGGGTAGACTACCTGATAGGTGTATAACTGTCCACATGTGTGAGTATGCTGAAAGGGAACAGGAGCCAATTTGGTTTCAAAAATTTGGCGTTTCCAAGAGCCTCAAGTCTCTTATCCCTATGTTGACCCAGAACTTACCTTGCCAGATGTGCTCATTATCAACTTAACATTTATTTGTTTGTTTTCCCTCAGTGAACTACCACATCTTCATAATGAATGGAATTGGCTTGCATCTGAATATTTCTTCCCTTTATCTTTAATTCTAATTTTAACTTCCTAGATGCTAATCCTTTCCCACCATTCATCATGGTTTTAAAGATGATTCAAGCAAGCATTAGTCTTTTATTTCATGTTTGTTAGAACAACAGAGAGCAGAAATAGAAATTTGATCTAGTTAATGAATGTAAATGCACACAGAATTAAGCATTTGGATATCTGGTGTGTATCCGTTAATTTTTTCCATTTTTTTTTAGCACCATACTTATTTTCTTGATTAATTACTGTATGTTTAAAATCAACTGAAAAATATGTATATATATTATATATATATATGATTCCTTAGTGTAATTTCAACTTTTTGTGCATGCTTCCATGTTTGGTAGTGCCTGCCAAATCCTTGAAAAACAGAACAAGGCTCAAGGAGAGTTTGGGATTATAATTTGTTTGGGATGTGAATGTTATGAAGATGAAGCCCTGATTCTCTGGGTCAACTGACAAGTAAAATACACTAGAGGTCAATTCTGAATTTCATAACAGATTTTTGGAAGAGGAAAGTATCCCAAAATTTTTTTGTTTGACCTGTTTCACTTCCTGGCCTCTCGGCAGGCTCATCATCTTTTGTGTCAATGTGTCCCTGTGGTTAATAGTGCTCTAGGCGTGGAGCACGGTTGAAGACCCAAACAGTAAATTTGACTCAAATCCTATGCCCTAACCCCAGGGCAGCTCTCCTGGGGAATAATTCTATTGTTGGAAGTGCTTTCCTTTGGATATATCTAAAAAAAGGTCTCTCTTTTTACAGAAAAAAATGAAAGAATGGAAAGAAGGAAAGAAAGAATGTAGGAAGGAAAAGCAAGGTTAGAAGCTAAAAGTGAAAAAAAGTAAGACTTACAAAAGAAATATTTTTCATATGCCATAATGCCAATTTTTTCTTAACTTCAAATTTCATAATTTGAAAATGTTACTGTCAAATGTTGACATCCTCAACATTATAGTAAGTGCTTACTGTGGATATTTAGTTATGTGGTCATTAATACAAACATGATAAAATGCTAAATAAAAAGTTGTGTCCAGAATTATTATTTTAATTTATTCATCACTCATTAAACCCTTACTCTATGACAAGCAATGTGCACTCTAAGGTTATAGGCTACAGTGCTTAGTCTATAGAACTTTACACATTAGAGGATTTTTTTTTTTAATTTTTGATTTGAAATGAAAAAGAAAAACAGACAAAGGAAAATGTATCAAAATTTTGTTTTAATGGGATCTGAAAAAGAATGATTTAAGTAGGGCTTTAAAATATAACAGGAGGTATGATGTTTTAAAAGGTGATATGCTAAGTTAGTCTGTTTCAGATCCTGACTCTCCCTCTTAGTAGTTCTTTGATCTTGTTCCACCCTCTGTCTCTCAGTCACCTGATTTTTAAAGTGGGGATAATCTTAATACCTAAATTCATATGGTACTAAATGTGAAATAGAGTCCTGGCCTGAGACATGGTAAGCACTTAATAAATCTTAGTATTGCTTTTAAAGAGACAGTGGGAAATGAATCAAGAATTCTAGAAGAATAGCCTTTGAAAATTAAATAAGGTCCCTATAAAACCACACGAAATACAGAAATTATAAGAAATGATACAACAGTCACAAAGATAATGGGTATTATGCCATAGATTATTTATAGACGCTGACTATTTGCTCTTTTAAAAGAAATAACCAACAAATTAGTATTAATAATAAGCACTTAAAACAGTGACTGGTTCATGGTATTTGTTTTATAAATATTTGTTAAATTAATGAAACAAGACGACTTAGTCCCATGATTCCTGGGGGAAAAAGAACAAAGTGAGGTACTTACTTGTGTTTACTGAGGTGGCAAAAAGGAATACAATTAGTTGCATTTCAAACAAGGTTATGATCATGAAAACCCAACCCGAAAGCATGAAGACTAATAACAAACTAATAAAGAGAAAAATGTAACATTATCAGGTATCAAATAAAGATAAATCAAGCCATACCAATAATAAATTTCAGAAATACATTGAAAATAATGTTGGCTACTTGAAGAACGAGATACGGTTATGCAAAAAAATAGTCAAAACTAAATTTGATTTTAAAATTAAAATAAAAGGACTGTAAAAATAGACACAATAGAGCCTTATGTTTTGAGAAAAAACTGCAACTGAAAATTTGATAAATGTTACATATTTCCCTAAAATGAAAGTCATTTACCTCACCCGGTCATCCACCTGGCTAGGCCAAATTGTGTACATTTTTGTGTTTGTGCAATGGTTCTCAGACTTTGGCTTGTATTATCTGGAGGATACACACAGATTGCTGCCCTACTGCCACCCCAGATGTAGGGTGGGACCTGAGAACTCATTTCTAGCAGGTTCCCAAGAGACGATGATGCTGCTGGTCTGGGAATCACTACTATAGTGGAAAGAATAGATTTAGCTTCTAAGCCTAAGGTTCAGATCACAGCTCTGCCAGTTACTGCGTGATCCTAGAACATCAAGAAAATTCTCTGGGCATCATTTTTCTCATAGGAAAAAAAAAGGGGAGAAATAATTGTGACCTCAAAGAATGTTTATGAGATTAATTAAGAAAACATACGGAAAGTGCCTAGCGCTGAACTGGCACACAGAAGGAACTCATAAATTTCCTGAATTTATATGTGCTACTAATTTCAAACCTGATTTTAACTGATAACAATAAAAAGTCCATATATATTCTACTGAAAGACAAAAAGGAGTTTGTACCAATAAATTGCAATTATCTGTGAAATCATCAGTAATTAAGGGGTTAGCCCTTTAAGGCCTAGAACTGAAAGGTCTCGGTTCTAAAATACAAGGTAATCTCATAGTTGGCTTTATCAGTTAGTCATACTGCAGGAGAAAAATGAATAAACAAAACATGGGACAAATGAGAAAGCATACTAATCCCTGTTTTATCCCAGAGGTCAGACACTATACCAGGAAACAGCTGTGAGCTAAAAAAGATAGCTCAGTAGCATCAAGAAATTGCAGCTCCTCTGGGGTTAATAGGGTGAAACACCAAGGCATTGTATGCATTCATGTGAATAGCAGAAAAGATCTCAATTATGCTTTGCTCAAGATATTTATAGTATGTTAAAGATCCTAAATGAAGCTATGCATTCTGATGCATGTCATAAATGCCAAATAAGCATAGCTAATCGAGAAAATTTGTAAGCATTTCATTTCAAAATACAGTTAAGGACTGAGAAATAATTAAGACTTCTCATTCAGAAGCATTATCATATAGCAATATTGCATTTAAAGTGCTTGGGAAACTTATGCTTATATTGTTAGTTTTAGTCATTAATTCATTCAACAGTATTTCTTGAGTTTGTCCTTTCTGTGTAGAGCAATGTTCCAGGCTCTGAGTATACAGGGGTGAAAAGATGGGACAGTCCTTGTCCTCAAGCAGCTTATATGTTTAAGTATTGAATATGAAACCAAGCAGAACCCTGGGGGCCCTCCCAAGTACAATACAAAGGTCCCTCCATGTCTCCTGCCTCTTGTTTGTAGAAAAGCTGAAGTCTCTCAGCCCTCACCTGAGTCATAAAAGAACAGGTTCAAGCAGTTAATGATTAGGTCAATAGAGCCACAGAGTCTTTCAGTATTTGATACACATTCCTGAGTTGTTTTACAGATACTGTAACTGCCACCAGAGGGAAAAAGCTAACTGCATGATGACCAGACAGTAGCCATGACATAAGCTGCTCCATCTTGAGTAGTAGTAAATCTATGGCTAGCACAATTAAAAGAACTGGCCTCAAGAGAATAGGATTAACGCTATTGCTTATAATAATCGATATCTTTTTGGGCATGAAAATAATTGTGCCTTGTTCTGTCCGTATATATAAGTGGGCAACTAAAATCGTCAACAAAGAGATGCTACAGACCCATGTTGACATCTTCCACTCTAAGAATACAGTGCCTTATGTCAGCATAAAGAAGTTATAGAAGACAGACCTTCACCCATGATCCCATAAAAATGGAATGATGTATGACAGTGGGGATTTGTAAGCAGCTGTTTGCAGGAAGCAGTTCTCTGTAGGAGGCCTTTTATTTTGTCACTTTAGCAAAGCTATATTTTAACTAACCTCTGGCCCAAGCACACCTTTCAAATCTTTTGACCACAGAATGCCTCACCTAACATGTTGATTCTTTTCTTAGATTAAAGTAGAAATTAAGACTAAGTAATTAATGGCCAAAAGGCACATGAAAAGACATGCTCAACATTGTTAATTACTAGAGAAATGCAAACCAAAATGAAGTATCACCTCACACCAGTCAGAAAGGTCATCATTAAAAAGTCTACAAATAATAAATGCTGGAGAGGGTGTGGAGAAAAAGGAACCCTCCTATACTGTTGGTGGGAATGTAAATTGGTAGAGCCACTATGGAGAACAGTATGAAGGTTTCTTAAAAAATTAAAAATAGAGTTACCATATGATACGGCAATCCCACTCTTGGGCATATATCCGGACAAAACTATAACTCAAAAAGATACATGTACCCCAATGCAGCACTATTTACAATAGCCATGACATGAAAGCAACCTAAATATCCATTGACAGATGAATGGATAAAGAAGATGTAAACGGAATATTACGCAGCCACAAAAAATGGAATAATGCCATTTGCGGCAACATGCATAGACCTAGAGGTTATCATATTAAGTGAAGTAAGTCAGAGAAAGACAAATATCATATGATACCACTATGTGGAATTAAAAAAAAAAAAGATACAAATTAACTTATTTACAAAACAGAAATAGACTCACAGACATAGAAAACAAACTTATGGTTACCAAAGGGGATGGGGGGAGAAGAGGGATAAATTAGGAGTTTGGAATTAACATATACACATTACTATATATAAAACAGGTAAACAACAAGGACCTACTTCAGAGCACAGGGAACAATACTCAATATCTTGTAATAACCTATAATGGAAGAGAATCTGAAAGAGAATATATACATATGTATGTATAACTAAATCACTTTGCTGTACACTTAAAACTAACTCCACATTGTAAATTAACTATACTTCGATTAAAAAAAAAAGAACATAAAAAAGAAGTAATTAACAGATGACTACATCTTTTTCCCAGCTTCCCCTTCAGTAATCTCGAGAGCAGACTGTGTGAACAAGACAGCATCTAAAGAAGGATCACAAGGAGTCAACAAGCTTGCGTGCAATAGGAGATGGCAAAGAATCTGACCCCCTACCTCAAGGATCAATTGAGACTACTTCCCCCTTTTCCCTTTAAAAACTTTCATGGCCCAGCAGAATCTTCAGAGTTGGTTCTGCGACATGAGTCTGTCTTCTTCCCAGGTTGCCAGCCTCCTGAATAAAGCAAACTTTCCTTTTCCAACTAACACTTGTCTCTCCAGTATTGGCTTTCAAGCAGCGAGCAGCTGAACCTGAGTTCAGTAACAAATAGATCTATAAAAATATTTTCTGAATGGGAAAGACACTGCTGTGGACATTCCTGCTTGAGCCATGCAGCATCCTTCACCGCCCTCTGGCAACCCACCTCTGCTCTCCTTCTTGGAACCAGCTCTCCCTTAGTCACAGGTGGACGTGGTTCCAGTGAAGCTGACTCCACCACCAATGCCAGGGTTGGAACATGTGACCTGGGTCTAAGCCAATCAGCACATCTCAGTGATCCAGTCTGGAATGGAACCTGACATTACAGAGGTTTTGTTTATAATTTGAAGACTTTTGCTGGTACTTCTGGGAGGTTCTGTGGCCCTGAAACCTGAGATCACTGAAGGGCAGAAGCTGCTGACAGAAGTTTCTTCCTCATAAATCTGGAAGGCAGAACTGAGAAAAATGGAGTCTAATCGTGTCAGTTGAGCACCTAAGCTAACATTTCCCCTGGGCTTTTCTCAGATTTCATGCTTAAATCAGTTTTCACTGGGAATTTTATCATCTGTAACTGAGAGTCCAAATCAATGTAAACAGGCATTAGTTATATTGTTGAGTTCTCAAACTCTTGATGGTCAGTAAAATGGAAAGCCCCATTACAGTTATCATTACATGACATGCAAATTTTGCGTTTTTTCCTCCCTTCCATCATAACCCAAGCCCTACTCTAAGTACTGCGTGCGATATTAAGAATTGTGGCTGTTTGGACTAAACTGTTAAGACTGTTGGGTATGTAATTTTTAAAACATTTTGAACACTCCATAAATGCTCTCTTCTGTTTCTTCCTTTCTATGCTAGTGTTGACCATGACAGGAATCCTACAGTTAGAAGATAAATGAAAGAATGATCTAAACTAATTCTTCACCTGCAAGCAGCAGTGTAGTTGGCAGAATTCTAAAAATAGTCTCCAAAGATGTCCTGCCCTAATCCCTGGAACCTGTGAATATGAGATATCACTCCCTTGATTATGCTACATAATACAGCACAGCTGACTTTGAGGTCGGGAGATTAGCTGAGATATCACTCCCTTGATTATGCTACATAATACAGCACAGCTGACTTTGAGGTCGGGAGATTAGCTGAGATATCACTCCCTTGATTATGCTACATAATACAGCACAGCTGACTTTGAGGTCGGGAGATTAGCTGGGTGAGCATCATCTACTCACAGGAGCCTCTTTAAAAGCAGACTTTTCTCCAGCTGGTGACAGAAGGAAAAGTCAGGTTCAAAGCATAAAGAGAATTTCACACGCCATTGCTAACTTTGCATAATGGAATGGGTGCACGAGGAATTTGGCACTATCTAGGAGCTGAGAGTGGCCCCTTGGATGACAGCCAGCAAGGAAAGGGGAACCCAGTCTTGAAACCACAAATAACTGAATTTGACCAACAACCTGGGATGGTTTGAGAGCAGATTCTTCCCCAGTGCTTTCAGATAAGAGTCATTGGCTTTATGAAGCCCTAAGCAGAGAACCCAGCAAGTCCACTTGTACTTCTGACCTAGAAAACTGCAAGATGATAAATGGATGATGTCTTAAGATGTTTAGTTTGTGATATTTTGTTCCCCAGCGATAGATAACTAACACAGGCAGTTATTACTACAGTAGCATGTGATGCTGATGTTTTAAGACAATGATTACCCGATAATTTGGACTTTAATTATATAGTGAGAGAGATGTTAGATAGATATATATTTTTTAACCCTGGATTAATGAAATATGGCATCCCAGGAAATTACATAAGTATTTTACAAGACTTGTAATTATAATAATATGAGACTTATGTCTCACTAACACACACACACATTTTTCTACATGTATTTCCTATGAGTAAAACAGGTAAAAGAATCTCAAATTTAGGAATTTAGTTTTCACTCTTCCTAGTCAGAGAAGTTTCTGCTTGTCTGATCCACTTCTTATGAATGATATAAGGCAAAGTCTTCCCATCTCCCACAATTTTATTGAATTTGACCCTATTTTATTACTCTTACGGGGAAATGGACTTCCAATGTAAGTCTCTAAATAGCTTAGCTCAGAATTCTCTATTAGAAATATGCTAAACACCTCCATCTGCTGTTAGAACCAAGAACTCATTTTGTAGCCACTTTGAAGCTTGCTTTTTTTTTTGTCCGTAGCTTGCTTTTTAAAAATGTTAATATGAACTACCATAAATTTAGAGAAACACTTGGTGGCTAGTTCTAATGGTACATTTCTTTCAGAGGCTTCAGATAATTACTCTTATTTAAAAAGCAAACAAACAAAAAAATCTTTCTTCTTACAAGTATTGAGCTAGCCTAGATCAGGAGCACAGGCAAGTAATTTTCTTTCTGAAGAGCTCTCCACCTACATGTAGTCTCTGCTCTTCCTAGCCCTGGATATTTCCACTTGGGAAAGGTTTGTTTTCTTTTTTAAACATTTCATTTTGAAGTAATTATAGATTCACAGGAGGCTGCAAAGAAATGTACAGAGAAGTACTGTAAACTCTTCCTCTAGTTTCTCTCAATAATAATATCTTTTACAACCATGTTACAGCATCAAAACCAAGCAATTGACATTGCTACAATCCACAGCTACTATTCAGATGTCACCAGTTATGCATATGTGTGTGTGTGCGTATGTGTATGTCTGTAGCTATAGGTAATTTTATCACATTTGTAGCCTTGTGTAACCAACATCACAATCAAGATGGTCAACTGTACAATCACTACAAGACTCCCTTTATATCCACACCTATGCCCTCCCTCATCCTTAACTGCTGGCAACTGCAAATGTGTTCCGTATCTCTATAATTATGTTATTTCATGAATGTTACATAAATGGAATCACAAATTGTGTATCCTTTTGAGATTGGCTCTTTTCACTCTACATAATTTTCTTGAGGTTCATCCAAATTGCTGTTTGCATCAATAGTTCGTTTCCTTTTATTGCTGAGTAGCATTCCATGTTTAACCATTCACAAGAAAAGATCTTTTTTATGTTTCAGTATGAAGCACTCACTACCTGATGGTCTCAGTCATATTCAGGGAATAAGTGCATCTTGGTAGCCACATATGATGTGCATCAGATCAACACTTTTCCCAACTTATCTCTAAGCATTGGAAAATTTTTCAACTGTCAAGTTTTCACAGTGGCAAGGACATGAGTTCAATTATGCAGAGCCAGATTCATTTAAAAGGAAAAAACTAAAAACTTTCCAAATTAAGATTCCTATTAACCTTAAAGAATTCACCGGCCTCACTAAGAAAGAAAAATGTTGATATCTGTGAAAATAAGGGTACAAGAAGAGAAAAATAATTTCTGGTTACTCCGGGAGAACTTATACCTGCTAGAAAATTGTTAACTACCTCATGAGGATAGCTTTCTGATAGATATTTGAGCTCACTTAAATAGGAATTAGAACCATCCTAGGTTTCTAATAAAATGGGCTACATATAAAAAGACCCACTCTCAAGTCAACAGACCTGGATGGAAATTTTCTCAAGAAAAAGCTTTGCGTTGTTGAGCAAAGCTCAACGCGTCGTTGTTACGGGAGCTATCACTTCATAAGTAAAAAGGAATCGTACTGTTTCCCCTCATGAAGTCCCTTGCCTTTAATTTCAAATGAAACAAACCCCAACTATCCTCCTAGTCAGGACTCCTTTCCATAATTCTGCCAAACACCCGGCCCTACGCTCTTTCTTCAACTCATGACATTTGTGAGGTGGCACTTCTCATGTACTGCTGTGAGAAAATTCTATTTGAGATTCTTTTTTAATTTTATTATTATTTTTTAACATCTTTATTGGAGTATAATTGCTTTATATTGTTGTGTTAGTGTCTGCTGTATAACAAGGTGAATCAGCTATACGTATACCTATCCCCTCCCTCTTTCATTTCCCTCCCACCTTCCCTAGCCCACCCCTCTAGGTGGTCACAAAGCACCGAGCTGATCTCCCTGTACTGTGCGGCTGCTTCCCACTAGTTATCTATTTTACATTTGGTAGTGCATATATGTCCGTGACACTCTCTCACTTCGTCCCAGCTTACCCTTCCCTCTCCCCGTGTCCTCAAGTCCACTCTCTACATCTGCGTCTTTATTCCTGTCCCGCCCCTAGGTTCTTCAGAACCTTTTTTTTTTTTTTTAGATTCCATATATATGTGTTAGCATACGGCATTTGTTTTTCTCTTTCTGACTTACTTCACTCTGTATGACAGATTCTAGGTCCATCCACCTCACTACAAATAACTCAATTTTGTTTCTTTTTATGGCTGAGTAATATTCCATTGTATGTATGTGCCACATCTTCTTTATCCATTCATCTGTCGATGGACACTTAGGTTGCTTCCATGTCCTGGCTATTGTAAATAGTGCTGCAATGAACATTGTGGTACATGACTCCTTTTGAATTATGGTTTTCTCAGGGTATATGCCCAGTAGTGGGATTGCTGGGTCATATGGTAGTCCTATTTTTAGTTTTTTAAGGAATCTCCATACTGTTCTCCATAGTGGCTGTATCAATTTACATTCCCACCAACAGTGCAAGAGGGTTCCCTTTTCTCCACACCCTCTCCAGCATTTATTGTTTATAGATTTTTTGATGATGGCCATTCTGACTGGTGTGAGGTGCTATTTGAGATTCTTATTATGAACAACTACATTATGTTCCAATTTTCTATCTGTTGTTTACTGTCGTTTTGTTTATAAGGGCAAAAAACCTAGAAACATCTTAAAGTCCTATAATCTGGCACTGGTTACACAAATTTAGATCTCACTAAAGAATGAGAATATAGGCATACATTTAATTGTGGAAAGATGTTTACAGAACATATTAAAGTCTGTTATTGTACTGTCATTGTCAAACACAAAAAAATTAGCATATCCTCATTTTTGTAAATGTAACTATGACAATAACAACAAAATATAAACAAAAGAAAGACATTAAAAAATGTATTTTTCAGTTTCCTAATTATGTATTTTTCAGTTTCCTATTTTCTATTTGTTTTTTTCCAAAAGTTTAATGATAAACATGAGTAATAAAAAACAATAAGAGTCATAAAGTTTTAATCTTTTTGCCTTGTCTCTCCAACCACATTTCAATTTTCTTGAGAGTAGGCCATCATACTTACTTATTTCCTCCTACTTGGTGATATAGGAAATTTGATATACCCAATTCCTTTTGTCCACAAAAGCTAAAAACGCATTTTTATAGCATGACTATAGTTTATCACCACTAATTTATTCCATTGTGAATATACATATTTAAAATATGCATACTCCTTCAGGTCTGAGGGATATTTTTTAAAAGACTTATTCAAATACTATATAGTATAATTCTCTACATCCAATGAGAATTCAAAAACTACTTTTTGAACAACATTAAAAATATAGCATTGCAGAGCTTCTCCCCAGTAAGATTTCAGAATTTTTAAAGGCAGGAATTGCTTTGCATCCTTGTGATATTTTACACTTAATATTAATATCAATACTAATAATAGCACATTATTATCAACATAAAAGCTACCATTTACTGAGTATTTACTGTGAGCCAGGAATTGGGCTAAACATATATTTTTTAATTTATGTTTTAAAAAACAAAAAAAGTTGTAAGATAGCATATGTCATAGTTTAGCTAACTCTGTAGTCCAATTTTGAAACATGAAAACTAAGGATGGCTTGTGTTTGCAGAAAGAAAATAAAATGCTGTTAGAAAGTACAAATTCAGGCCCCTTATTTGATCAGCTAAGTTATAAACTTTATAAAATGGAAAATAAAAATAGTAACAATAAACCTCATGATCAATAAAATTTCCACAACCATAGTCAGATTTTCACTAGTGACTGGGCAGGGAAATGCTTCATGATACGTCATGAAAATCATGGACTGTTTGTATATATTTTTATATTCTTAGTGTCTAACAAATTTGGGGGCAGAAAAAAAGGTGCTTAAATGAATGTTCAAAGGTTGAATAAATACATTCTGGACAAGAATCAAAGGTGTCTATTACAGGGCAATTGATAAACTTGAAATATTGGAAACTGCCTAATTGTTCAATAACAGCAGAATGATTGAGTAAATTATGGTAATATTTTAGCCATAAAAACCAAATGGAAAATTTATAACTTAAAACAGTACAATAACAGACATTAAGAACTCAATGTATGGATTTAGCAACAGATTAGAAAAAGTTGACGAGAGAATTAATAAACCAAGAGACAGGTCAAAAGAAAATATCTACACTAAAGCACAAGGAGACAAAAAGTGAAAAATACAAAATGAAGCATAAGAGACATAGGATTTACAGTTTTTTAAAAAGTTCTAATATACATGTCATTAGTATTCCTTCAGAGAAGAGAGAGAAAAAATGCAGCTGAAACAATATTTGAAGAAATAACTGCAGAGAATTTTCCAACTGATAAAACACAGTAAGCCACTGATTCGAGTCCTAAAATTCCCAAGTATTATAAACACAAAATAAGAATAACACCAAAAAACTACTACGGAAAATCATAGCAAAAACCAAATATACAAAGATAAAACCTTAAAGTCAGCCAGAGGAAGACAACGTATTGCCTTCAAAGGAGCAATGAGATTGATATATGACTTCTCAATTGGAAAAAAAAAAAAAAAAAAATGGAAGCCAAAGACAATAGAACGATATCTTCAATGTGTTGTGGAAAAAAAAGTTGACAACCTAGAATTTCACACCCAGTAAAAACACCAATATGAAAATATGGAAGTGACAGACAGATATTTTAAGACAAATAAAAATGGAAAGAATTTATGACCAGCAGACCCACACCTAAGGAGATATTGAAGGATGTTCTTTAAAGAGAAGGAAAATGATTCCTGATGGAAGTCCAGAGATACAGAAAGAAATAAAGATGAAAAGGAAGAGTAAAATGTGGCTAAGTCTAAATAAATATTGATTAAGAAAATAATAATTATGATTTTTTATAGAGTTTGAAACACATATAGAATTAAAACATACACCAGTATCCAGTCAGAAAGTATATAAATGGAGTTTAGAAAGAGTTCTAAGGTCTTTGTATTGTCTGAGAAGTGGTAAAAACACTAATTTATATTAGATGTTGATAAGTCAAGAAAACATGTATAATCTCTAGAACAACCAGTAAAAGAATAGTAAAGAAAGTATAACTACCAAGATAATTGGGAGGAAGGGAATAAAATAAGGAAAGAACTCAATAAATCCAAGAAAAGGCAAAAATAAAAGAGAAAACAGAATACAGAATAGATGGAACACATAGAAATCAAATAGTAATATGTTAGATTTAAATCCCAAAATATCAGTAGTTATGTTATAGGTAAATGCACTAAATACTTCAATTAAAAGACACAGATTGTTATACTGCAATAAAAAACCAATATGCTTTCAATATAAAGATAAAATTTGAAAATTAAAGGATACAATAATATATCAAGCAAACACTGACCAAAAAACTGGGGTCATTATATTTAATTTGAGACAAAACCAAAATAAACTTTAAGTTAAGAAAAAGAAGGAATTACGAGGGATAAAGAGGAACATTCCATAATAACATAAGGTTTAATTCATCAAAAAGATATAACAATTCTAAAATTCCATGCACTTAATAAATAGCCTCAAATTATAGAAAGTAAAAATTCATAAAACTAATAGAAAGAGAAATAGACAAGTCCACAATTATAGTAGGAGACTTTAACCATATTTCTCTAAAATATCAGTAAGTACATCCAAGAATTGAAAACGCATTTATCAAACTTGACTTAATAGATAGAACACTGTGCCCCCAAATTGCAGAATACATATTCTTTGTAAATACATATGGATCACTTATAAAAACGGTCCAAATATTGGGTAGTCCATAAAGCAAATCTCAACAAATGTCAGAGCTGAAATCATACCAAAAATGTTCTTCAACCACAGTGAAATTAATCTAGAAGTCAATAATACACATACCAACCAGAAATGTTTCATATATTTGGACATTAAGAAATATACTTCCAAAATTCATGGATCAAAAATTATAACAAAATGGAAAAGATAACAAAAATATAACATTAAAATTGGTGGAATGAAGCTAAAGCCATGCTTAGAGGTAAATTTATATCCTTAAAAGTATATATCAGAAAAGAAGAAAGGCTGAAAACCATCAGTGAAAATAGGCCTTGCAGAGGGTAGGATTTTAGGTAGGAAAAATGAGATAAGGGCATTTTGGTCAAGCAAACCAGCATGAGCCAAATACAGTCATCCTGGGCCTGGATAAATACAAGGGAGGTTCTGTGACAAGAAAACAGTGCGGTGCATCTGACAGTTGATGCTCTGTAGGGAGCTTAACTTAGTAGGGAACTGGTAAAGGCTGAAGAATTGTGAGTCTGTGAGTGAGATGTTCAGTCATACTTCAAAAGCATATCACCAGGGAGGAGTGTTCAGGCTGAACTACTTTCTCCCTATAATATACTCATCACCGTCCCTTTATTGTAGTCATTTGTTTAATATCTCTCTTCTCTGTTAGACTCTGTAGGGGAAGTTCTGTGAGGTGAGAAAATATACCTGTATTTTCAGTATTGTATGCCCCGTGCCTAGGATAGTGCTTGGAATATAGAAAATGCTCAATAAGTATCTGTACATTAATAAAGGATGAAAGAAAAGAGTGATGTAGAAATCAGTTAGAAAAACCATTGTAATAGGCTCAGTTTTGGACTGACACATGTGTAGGTCCTAGGGCTATGGTCATCCAGCAGACAGTGAGGGTCTTAAAATGTACATATGAATGCTCAGACTAGCTCCCTCTCTCTTTACTTATTTCCATTAATCACACTACTTCATTCATGCATTCATTCAGTCATCCATTCAACAACCTTTTATTGATTATCTACTATGTACCAGATATGTTCTGGCTCTGGAGGTATAGATGTGAATAAAAAAAAGTTCCTGCTGAAATGGAGTTTACATTCTACTGGGACAACTCAGGCAGTAAATAAATATGTATAGGGCAGGCAGTAAAAATGCCTTGAAGAAAAATAAAGCAGGGAAAGAGAGTGACAGAGTGTAAGCATGCTTGGCAAGTCTGAAAGAAGCCAGGCTGGCTGGAGCAGAGGAAGGGAGGGGAGAATGGTGTTCAGGGAGATGCCATGGGCCTTGTGAAGTAGGACCATGTAGCATATAGTAAAGACTTTGCTCTCCTCTAAAGGAAATAAAAAGCCATTGGCCTATTTGGTGCTGAGGACTCCCATGATATGACTTATTAATATGAAGGTGTCCCTCTGGCCATTACGTGGAGAATGGATTGTAGGGGGACAAGGGTAGAAGGAGACAGACAAGTTAGGAAGCTAACCTATGGGTTACTTTGACTGCTTGAACTCTGTTCTCATCCAATTCCATATACTTTAAGCTAATAATACCTCCACCACCCGTCTCCTCCTTGACCATCCACATTACTCAAATTTAGAACTTTGTTACCTACTAGTTTCACTATGATAATACTAGACACATTCTAGTTTGGGGCCTATGAGTTTGAAGAATGTAGGAGCAGAGTTTCCTATTCATACCTTGAATAGCTTTATAGACAATATTGAATAAAACAAGAAGATAAGTAGAACATTTTTTTAAATGGAAATTAAGCAGCATAATTGAAGGTTTGCGTACCTCACAGCAGTGAGAACAAAAATTAATCATAAAATGCTTATTTGAAAGCCTTTGATAATTTCTGAATTAATACACATTTATGGATATAAACCTAATCCTTTGGAATGCTTGATTTTGACTTTGTTTCAAAAAAAGCAGGTGCAATTAGATTATTTGTTCACTTTAATTCACAGAGAACATGTGGGAATTAATTTTTACATATACCAAAATGCAAACAGGTAACAATATCAGCCAAAATCAGGCTATTAACTTTTCTAATTAAAAAAAAAGTATTATAAGCATACCTCTGCATCTCTGGAACACACAATAATTTCATGTTCTTAAATGCAACACCATACTCTTATATATAGTATAAAAGAGCTAAAGGCTAATGCTTAAAGCTGAGCATTTCAACAGTGAGGAACAGTAATATAACCTAATATGAGATTTTATTCCTGGGAAGCTTAGCTGGATTTAGTGAATATCAAAGGCAATTAACTATATTTACATTTGCCTTTATTGGTAAGAGTTCTAGAAATAAGAATTTGAGTGTGGCAATTTAAACAGTCCCCTTTCCTTAAAAAGACAGAGTTTGCTATTATCAAAAGCGATTCGTGCATTCACTGTCTCTACAAAAATTGTGTTGATATGTGATAAACAACATTAGAAGAATGTTCTAATCAAATAAGATGGTTACAGATTACCATCAACTATATGCAAAACTACACAAATGATTTAATAGAGTAATAAATCGTATGCTATTGACTACTCAAGAAAATCAGAATATGACTTTCAATTTTTAATTATTTTTACAAATTATAATTATATAGACATGATCATTATTTGTCTGCTTAAAGAATTTCTCATTACTATTAATTTACCTTTCTCTGAAAAGCAGAAGACTAGTTCTGTTAGCTAGCACATCTCAAACCTGTTACTAAGAGGGAAAAACCCTGAATGCGGTAAAAAGCATGTCACTTCTTTCAAGCTTTATTTCTTCTATTCTATCAAGGGAAAAAAAAGCCTTAAAAAAACTGACCAATGCAGTATAGTATGGATTTATATTCTATTGGAAGGGTAAATATAATAAAGTGAGTACCAAATGCTCAGGGTTTATTCCATGCCGATTGCAGCCAGACTTAATTATAGTAGAAGGATGGATTTTATAGCAGTTGTAAAAATGTAGATAGGCTTTAAAACTGAGTCAGGAATTACATTTTATAGATGAAGCTTTGATTTTAATTTAAACAATTCTCTTAGGGTATAATAAACATTATTCAGAATGTTCTGCTTTCGTTATGATTGAGATAGTAGTGATACTTTAGGAAACCCTGGGACAGAAACACCTGTTTCTTATCAAATTACTTTTCCTAATGATTATAATAATTTTATGCACTAGATTAACTTTAAAATGTAAATATTACAATATTTTAAAGTTTAAATTATTAGAAACATCTTAAAAGTAGCAGTGGAATATGTGCACCAATTATGGCATATTCTTACCTATTTTAGTCTAAGTATTCCTATAAAGCATCTACATTAAAAATGCTTTTCATAACATATGTTGATTTCTGTCCTATTGCAAACATAATATTCAATTATTAAAACTTTAAAAATAAACAATAAATAAAAATTTTAAACTCAATAACAACTGTTAATGTTTTGATATATTTCCTTCAGGTGACCTGCCCATCTGGTTAATTATCTGTTTTTCTTTACCTTTTTCTATATAAAGCTACAAAACTACTAAACATATTTTATTACTTGCTTTTTTATTAGTATCAAAACTCATGAGACATTAAAGTACATTTTTAATGAAAAAAATCAAAGAACTTTTAAATATATGTTCTCTTTGGAAAGAGTGAAGTACATGCCAAGTTGAGTCATGAAGAGAAATGTCAACATGACCCGTGGCAGCTGCTTGCTTCCCTGGGAAGGAAGGGGCTGGTTAGGAGTACAGTAGCTAGCAAACCCCTCAGCGCTCGACAAAGTCACTAGTGGGAAAAGAACAAAGGCCTTTCCAATGCAACTAACACAGATGTGCCCAAAGGCAAACTGTCAGAAACAGTTAAGATGACAGCTACTCACAGTTCATTATTTCCTTCTCACAGGTCACTGGGTGACAAGCAGGGTCATTGTGCTTTGTCGGCTGTCCCAGTCCTTCCCCACCCCCTATTCAATTTAAATAAGGGTAAAGCGCTCCATCAGATAAACTAATGTAAACAAACACATTCCAGACACTTAAAGATGCCAGAATATGGCATTTATTTTTTTTCGGACCAAACTTAGATTTAAATGTACACACAACTCACTTTATCCAAGTAAGAAGAGAACCACATTTCTTCATCTCACTGATAGAGGAAGCAAAAACATTTTATGGAAACAAAAACTATAACCTATCATGTGCTAAGAATCCTACATGAAAGACCTAACACATTAAAAGATTTTCCTTTCTCTTCAATGGAAAAAAGAATTTCTCCACATTAAAAACAAAAAAAAAGATAAACAATTAGATGCTTTCTACAAGTGTTTGAAATATATTAAATGAAATGATTCTGCAGATGACCTGGTTTGTGGTGATTGTTGTAGGTTTTTTTAAGGATATAATTCAAAATAATACACCAATCAAAATGGCAATAGCTTAATCAAATCTTTTATGATGTAATACACATAAAATTTTAGTAATGACTTAATATGGCTACTCAATATGATGACATTCTGTTATGAAATTAATACAATAAAAACTACGAGGAACGAGGACTAAAACAGTGGTTAAGAGCATTGTCTATAGATGCAAGTGGATATGGGTTCAAATCCCATCTCCCCTACTAACTAGCTATATGACTGGACACATCTTGAAACCACTCTGAGCCTCAGCGGCTACATCTTTATGGATTATAAGAGCATCTCCACCATCAGGTTATCATGACAATAAGTAAATCGATCTATCACATCATTACAAGAATAAGTAAGTACTTAGAATAGCAGTTGGCATATGGTAAGTATTCAACAAATGACAGCTATTACCTGTCACCAAATTTAGTATATACAAAGTTGAACTGAACCACCATTCAAGGTGTGAAATACCTTGGTTAATCATGACAACTTATATTCATATTATTAGAAAGAGGATTTTAAAAATCTCAAATCCAATCAAGTGCAAGCCTCTAAATCAGTAAATCTAGACTACTGAATTCACTAAGAAATCAGGGGTTCACAGTCTCCCTTAATATTTTCTACCTCTTTAGTCATCACTGAAAGCTGCATATATTGATTTATATTTTATCATTCCCTTTCTAAACTGTTCCACCTTATTTAAAGATTCCTTTCTAAGATATCCAGTCAAAATAATAGGCCCCATTTGAAAGGCTAAAGATCTGGAATAATCATTAAGACAAGAACATGAATGGTCAGGCAGAACAATATAGAGGCGAAGAATAACACTTAAGGTGCAGATAGGCCTGCCTTAAATTACTAGCTGGAAGGCCTTAGCCAAGTAACTTAATCTCTCTGCGCCTAAATTTCCTTATCAGTAATACAGAGATTAATACCTCTGTTTTACATACTGTAATGGGAGCAGGACACTATGGGGCCTTCCTGTGACAGACCCCTCCCCCCACATCCTCTTGCTTCAGTTCTTCTCTGAAGTACCTAGATAATAGTATCTGATGCACATTTCCTGAGTTGTTTTTTGTTTTGCAGATGCTAAAACCCCCACCAAATGGAAGAAATTAACTTCCTGATGACCATGAGCATGTAGCTCCCAGACCTACTGAAGCCTGAGGATTGATAATACGACACAGCCCTGTTACCTCACCATCAACCAATCAGAGAACTGTGCACAAGCTGATCACATATCCTGCAACTCCCCTCCCTCACCTGGCCTTTAAAAATGTTTTCCTGAAACCCATGGGGTGTTTTGAGCACTAGCTGCCCTGGACTCCTTGCTTGGTGCCCTGCAATAAATACTGCATTTTCCTTCACCACAACCTGGTGTCAGTAGATTGGCTTTACTGCATGCAGGCAAGTGGACCCAGTTTCTCACAGGTTATTGGAAAATAATGCACATAAAGCACTTAAGCAAAGTCAGTATACGTTATTAATAATCAAATGTTATCTTTCCTTTTCACTTGTTACCTGCCAGTAGCTACCTATCTCTGTCTTTCCCCAAATTTGGCTACTTCTGATTCTCTACTTCCTTGGCTACTTCTAAAGAAGTACATACATTTATATCTTCATATCTTTTTATTCAATTATATATTCTTTTTTTCAGACTATATGCTCATTAATGTTTTCCCTGGTATTCTAAAATTCTATTTCTTTTTCCAGTTTTCACAACTCGTATCATTTCACATTATTTCTTTATTTCTTGCAGTGATTTTATTCTTTATTTCATAAAATCATCATTAATAAAAGCAAGACAATGTGAAGCCCTCTTTTAAAGCTGTGATAATATAATGCACTGATTCTCTTATATTTGGAAAGCACACAAACCTAACAAGACAACCTAAGGTTCAAAGTAGTCAATATGTCAAGTTCGGTACCATGTTCTAATTTTGTCCAACAACTTCTTCCAAAATGGGAGGAAAGTAATTGCTCTAAGTACTAACTCTTTACTCAAAATAACTTTGTTAAGGAACAGAAAGAGAAGAAGAGAAACTGAAATTACACCTATTGTGGTAAATTGTGTGGGTGGAGAGAACGCAGGTAAATCCCTGTGGCTTTAAGAGAAAAAAAGAAGGCTGGAAAAGTTGCTGTAGCCTGAGACACAAACCCTGAGGAACCCTCACTAAGAAAAGGGCCCTGGGAAATTTCTTATTAAATAAAATCCAAAATATATTTACCAGTCAATTTCTATTGACTAAAAATCACAAATCAATACAACCCCCATTAACAACTCTTTTCTACCCCTACTTGTTTTCAGAACATTTTCACAACTCTACCTATTGAGTGCTTACTACATTCCTGAAATTTAAAGACATTTAATTCTAACAACTCAAACAGTATTGTGGTATGTTAACTGATATTAACAGCTTTGTTTGTCTTGGGTTTTTTTGGCCTCACATTTCCTAATACTATATTCTTTTCTCCAAAGTTCCATCATCAGATTACACTGCTTCAGGGAAGATAACAGAATACATTAGAAAAATCTCTAAACTACCCAAAGCCCTCAACCCTCAAAAAAATAGATAAATAAATAAAAATAAAAATTAAAAAAATTCCAATACCGTATGCTAACACATATATATGGAATATTAAAAAAAAAAGGTTCTAAAGAACCTAGGGGCAGGACAGGAATAAAGACGCAGACCTAGAGAATGGACTTAAGGACACGGGGAGGGGGGAGGGTAAGCTGGGACAAAGTGAGAGAGTGGTATGGACATACATATACTGCCAAATGTAAAACAGATAGCTAGTGGGAAGCAGCCGCATAGCACAGGGAGATCAGCTCAGTGCTTTGTGCCCACCTAGAGGGGTGGGATAGGGAGGGTGGGAGGGAGACGCAAGAGGGAGGAGATATGGGGATATATGTATACGTATAGCTGATTCACTTTGTTATAAAGCAGAAACTAACACACCATTGTAAAGCAATTATACTCCAATAAAGATGTTAAAAAAAAAAAAAAAAAGAAGCCCTACCAAGGGAACCGCCAGCCTCTGCTCTTCTCCGAGCTTGCCCTGTGTCCACGACACTCAGTGGGGAGGGCAGGGTGCCGGCCTGGGGCTCTGAGAGGCCCTGTCCAGCCCAGTGAGTGTAGGGGAAGGGGATGACACATCACAGGACACCTGCCCTCAGAAGGACTTTCCTCCTGAATCATTTCACTTGCAAAACACAGGCAAATGTCCAACTCCCACCCTCTAGGCCTGGACTTTGGCCCAGGTCCCTGGAATGGGAGTGCCACCTGAGGGCAGAGTTGGCTGCATCTTTCCAGGTACAGAGAAGCACACACCCCGTGGCCAACCGTCCCTGCTCCGCCACCCAAAAAAAAAAAAAAAAAAAAAAAAAATTCCAGTCTGGGCAAGTCATAGGGATGTAAATGAATTATCACTGGGGTTCCTGCACAGTGACCCACCAGCGCCAGCATGCGATAAACACAAAAGCCCCATATAGATTTCAGAAATTTGAGAGCAGAAGGAAACTGTACCTCCTTGAACAGAACCCTGGAAAACGACAAGCCCCCAGCATTCTCTCAAGAAGGAGAGAGTACAAATGGCTGCCGAGCGAGCCTAGAGAGATAGGTCAACAATGACCTCATGAAACCGTATTTGAGTTCCTCAGCTACCCCAGTGTTTTACATGAAAACTTCAAAGATTGCTCCCAAGGGACTTATATTCTAGTGACCTGGCCTGGCTGCATAGCTGCGGCCTTGTGATTGTGTTGCGGAGCATCAGAGAGTTGAGAACCTTATGTACGACTGAAAAACAAGTATTGGGGGGGGGTGGAAGATTGGAACTCTGGTTTTCATACAGGTCCAGGACACCCCCATACTATAATACAGTAAGATACTAAATTTGTTGTTTTGTTTCTGCCCTATCTTACTCAAAACAACAAAATCGAAGGATTTAAGGGATAAATTAATTTAGAGAGGACAATAAATTGAAGAGTCACTTTTGTTATTAGGGAAAAAAATATTCCCTCCTATCAAAATCTGAAGCAGAAGGAATATGTAATTTAAGAATATAAGATAGCTTTTCTACTGAGCCTGCGCGTCTGGAGACTGTGCTCCACAACAAGAGAGGCCACGATAGTGGGAGGCCCCGCGCACCGCGATGAGAGTCGGCCCCCGCTGCCACCAACTAGAGAAAGCCCCTCGCGCAGAAACGAAAAGACCCAACACAGCCATAACAAAAAAAATAAATAAATTTAAAAAAAAATGGAATCCTAGCCAACAATAGGAGTGAATAATTTTCAACACCCATGTAAACATGAATGAATCTCACTAGCAAAGTTTAACAGAAGAAGCCAGTTGCATCAGACAACATGACCTATGATCCCATTTACCTAAAGTTAATAACACAAGCCAAACTAATCAATGCTTTAAAGAAATCAGGATACATAACTATTCTTGAGTGGGGCAGTGACTAGAAAGGTTGTTAAAGGGGACTTCCAGAGTGTAAGAAATACACTCATGGCATTCTGGGTACTTGTTACCCAGGTATGTTAATTACTGAATATTCATAGAGCATTGTACCTTATTATTGTACATTTTTGTCTTTATTCATATTGCACATCTGCTACTAAAGTTTATTTTTAAAATTGTGGGATACAGTCTAACAACACTACTTAGAGACAAAAGTATGGTTTTTAATGCATATATCAAAAAATAAGAAAAAATGTAATTAAATTGTACCCCTCCCCAAGGAATATGTTCAAGTCCTAATCCCTGGTACCTGTAAATGTGGCCTTATTTGGAAAAGGTCTTTGCAAGATGTAATCAAGTTAAGATGTGGTCTTACTGGAGTAGGGTAGGCCCTAAATCCATTATGACTGGTGTCCTTACCAGAGAATAAGAGACAGATATAGGAACGAAGGCCATATGAAGGCAGAGACAGAGATTGGAGTGATGCTATCACAGCCAAGGAACAGCCAGGGCTACCAGAAGCTGGAGAAGAAGCTGAAAAATGAGTCTTTTCCTAGAGGTTTCATAGAGAACATGATCCTTGATCTTAAACTTCTAGCCTCAAGAACAGGGAGATAATAAATTTCTATGCTTTTAAGCCAGCCAGTTTGTGGTACTTTATTACAGCAGTCCTACGTAACTAATACAGTAATAAATTCACTAAATGAAGCTAGAAAGGTAACTAAAAATAAATTCAAAGGACATATGAGTTAAAAATAATACAATAATAAAGTTAATAAATAACAAAAAAAAAATAATAAAATTAATAGTAAGTAATAAATGAGAGAAGAACAATCAAACAAAAGAAATCGAAACCAATAACAAAAATGCTGAATCTGTTGGGGAGGGGTTACAAATTTTAAAACAACTTATAAACTAATTAAGAAAAGAGAAAAGCCACTCACAACAATATTAGGGATAAAAAACTACCAAGCAACAGATAAAATAGATTTTTAAATACTTTAAAATATTTTTAATTTTTATTTTATAATAATTTCAGAATTTTTTAAAATTTGAAAAATTATGCAGGGTTCTGGTGTAACCCTCATCCAAGTTTCCTTAAATGTTAATATCTTTTCCAATGTTAACACAGTGTTTATCTTTTATCTAGACCTTTATCTAGACCACAATCTAATTCAAACTCATAAGGCTGCACTTAGTTGTCATTATCTCTTTAGTACTTCCATTCTCAGTTCCACAGTGTCCTCTTTTAAGACTGTGATACTTTAAAGAGTTATTTTGTAGAATATTCCTTAATTAGTGTTTACCTTATGCATTCTCACAATTAAACTCAGGTTATGCATTTTTTGGCAACAAAACTACAGAAGTGATGTTGTGTCCTTAACAGTGCAACATAACAGCAATACATAATATCAGTATGTCTCATACTGGAGATGTTAACTATAATCACAGGGTTAAGAGAGTTAAGATAGTTTCTCCACTGTAAAGTTACCTTTTTCCCTTTGTAATTAATGAATATCTTATGGGGAAATACATGGAGGCGATATAGATACACTGCTTAGCATAATAATTTCTCCCACTAATTTCAACATCTATTGATGACTCTTGTCTGCAACAATTGTTACTATGATGTTTGTAAAACGATGATTCTCTGTATCATAATTCATTCTACCTTTATTAATTGAAATCCTCCTTAAGGAAAAGCTATCCTTTCTCCACTTATTTATTTAAACAATTATTCAATTATTTGTTCCCATCAGTATGGACTCATGGGTATTTGCTTTAGTCTATGGATTGTCACCCAATACTATCTATTATTGTTTACATTGTTCATCTAATTATCCAAGATAATATGGCCATTTGGAGCTCTTGGATGAGTTTCCATGTATTTTCAACATGACATTATGTTTCAGAACTTTCTTTCTTTAGGACATCACAAGATGTTTTAGGTTCATCTTATATTTTGCTGACCTTAACTTGGGAATCAGCATTTCTCCAAGAAGGCCCAACTACTTTTATTGGAAAATAGATTTAGTAACAAAGATGCTAAAACTAATAAATACCATGATCCACTTTATAACAGTATTTTTTAACTTAGATGAAATCTATAATATTTTGGGGGGGAAGGTAATCAAAAATAACTTGAGAAGATATCTAAACAAACTAGTCGTAATTAAATATCAATAATTTTAATCTAATAGGAAAAAGAGATCTCTCCCTTATAAAGACACCATGCCCAGACATTTTACACCAATTTTTTCATGAACAACAAAAAGATAATTCTTGCATTTTACCGTTTTATAGTTTCAGAGACTAGCAATAAGAAGGTAAAGCTTCCCTAATCATTCTTTTTCTTTCCATTAATTTATTATTAACACCTTTATCAAAATATAATTCATATACCATATAATTCACTCATTTAAAGCATATGATTCAACAGCATTTCATTTATTCACAGTTGTGCAGCCATCACCACAATCAATTTTAGGATACTTTCACCACCCCCCAAAAAACTCCATACTCTTTAGCAATATCTATTTTCTGTCTCTATGGATCTGCCTATTCTGGACATTTCATATAAATGGAATCATAAAATATGTGCTCCTCTGTAACTGGCTACTTTCACTTAGCATAATATTTTTAAGATTCATCCATGTTGTAGCATGCATAAGCATTTTATTACTTTTTATTGTCAAATAATACTGCATTGTATGGATATACCATTAGTTAATGGACATTTGGGCTGTCTTTACTTTGGGGTTATTATAAATAATGTTCTTATAAGCATTTCTGTATAAGTGTACATTTTGTGTTAACATATGTTTTCATTTATCTTGAATATAAACAGGAGTTTAATTGCTGGTCAAAAAAAAAAAGAATATAAGATAGCTTTTAATTGAAATAAAAAGTTATATTGTACACTTTAAACTTACACAATGTTATATGCCAACTATATCTCAATAAAGATGAAAAAAACTTTTTAAAAAAGAAATTTAGAGCTTTTTTTCTCTTTTTTCATGCAATTGACATTTTTATGTACCATTAGAATATTTAAACTTAGGAATTATCTTGAACTTTACTGAGTATGATAAGAACTGTATTACTCCTTTAAGAGTACTTCAATCAATAATTAATTTCAAACAATTGTATATTAAAATTACAGTTTATAAAGTCACTTTGTGATTTACAACACCAAGCCCAACAAAATAATAATAAGAATAAACTTTAGTTTTCCAGTTAAATAAAGAGGATCAGAGAAATAATTTCCATTTTCCAACCAAGGATGATCTTCAGTTGGTTAGCAAAATCATTGATGTTAGTTTTATTCCAGTAATGTAACTATGTCAATTTGTTAAATTATCACTACTTAAGACCATCTACTGTGCACGTATCCCCAGGTCTAAACATAATATTCTCCTCGTGGAACATAGAAAGGATTGTCCATGAGTGTGCCCTTCTTTAAGACCTTTTGGTATTCTCACAATTAGATATATGCTCAGTACTACCTTACCCTAATTATGTTATTCCAGAATATTTTAGTGAGATCCCAAGATAGCAACCCTTCCTAAGTATACTTATAAACAATACTGTACATCAATCTTTAATGAAATACACATAAATATCACCTCTCTTCATCAAATGTGACCCGAAAACTACTGTGCTTGAAAGCCAAAGGGCTTTTGAGATATTTCAAGAATCTTCAAGAAATCAATCTTACGTGAAACTGAAGGAAAACATCGAATGTCATTGAGCAATAAAGCTCCATTCTGTCAGTGCCCTACCTCTGAGCAGAAGCCTTAGGATGTTTCTCTTCCAGTTTCTTCACCAGTGCCACTGTCAGCTCCCCTGTCTCCCCAAGAGAACCTTCTGGCATTAAGTGGGTCTCTGAAGGCTCTGGCAGCTGCTTGAGACCAGGGATACTGGCACTTTTTTGCAGAACCTAAAAAATGAAATATAGGAATAATGTAGCTAATTTTCATTGAGTGGAAATATCTAAACTATATATGCCAAAAATTTAACATCGCACTTTTCATGGTTCCTTCAGCCTTCTTCATCCAGCACATAAACCATTGGTATGTGGTCAGAACAAAAGAAGGCAGTCCTAAGAAAAGCTAATGTGTCACCATCTATTTAATAAAATAATGTTTATATAAATATACATATAGATGTTTATATAAATATAAATGTGCAAATAGATGTTTATATAACGTGTATTAAATATCAATAACCCTAATTTGTGAATTCGTTTTTGCCTCCTGAAAACAACCCAAACATTTTTTCTCTTTTCAAAATACATCATAGAGATCTATTTCTGTCTTGCCTCTGGCTCACTACACTGACCTCTTCTGCTAAGCTGCTGCCATGCTCCTGATGAGCTGTGGTCCAGGCACCATGGTGAAGGTGATACTCTGTCTGGGTCACATCTTGTGCATTTAGCTCCTCTAGGTAGGTCAGAACAAACTGAGGATAAGCCTGTAGGAAAGGAAAAAAAAAAATTGAAAAAGTAGTACCAGCCTTATAAGCAACAGCAAAAAATCTATACAACTGGAATGATGGGAGGATAAATTAGATTAATAGGAAAAAGGTCTGGCTAATGAGCTTTGTACTTTATTGTCAATTTCAGATCAAAATCAAGCCAAATAACTTTCATAGGAAGATTTCTAATTTGTTGTTTGATCTGCTCAAGTTTAACTAGGTTGCTAAATATTCAAGCCATCTTATATACTGATAACAATGTCTAACATTTATTGAGTTATTTCCACATAAAAGGTATTACTGTAAACACATTATGTACATGTAACGTGCAGTTGCTCTATTTTTTGGGAATATTCAATTCTGCCACAGAAGACAAGAAAACAAATAGGATGAATGAGATTCATTAGCTGCATTAAGCATAGATAAGTAAGTTAGTAACCTGAGAAGTGTCAGACAGAAAGCTATTAGAGCATATGTCTATGAACATAGATAGAAAGGGGTAGAAAGACAAAATAGTCATGACTTACCAAATAACAAGCAAAACAACAAATATTTATAATACACTACATATAAATTAAGCACATGAGACACAATAATCATGAGATCTTTAACTGGCCACCCATTGCTGACTCTCATTTTGGATCCTCTGCTGGATAAAATCCACAGCTGCCCATAGGCTACCTGGGGAGCACAGCTTTGGCCAAGTGTACTTGCAACCAGCTCTGTCCTGGAGCAAGTGTGCATCATTGCTTCACACACGTTTCATCTGTTAGACCCTTTTGCTCAAATTTCCACTCTGGTCCTTGTAACCACATCAGCAGCAGGGAAGGGTGATGCAACACAGAAAGAGGATATGTCGATACTGCAGAGATTCAGGTAATGTGGCCATTCAACCCATTGCACTTTAAGCATGTTAACCTAACCCATCTCTCTTCCCATACATTTTATTTTGTGTTTTAAATTGATTTAATAAATCGTGATCTGAATATTTTAATTTGGTCTGTGCACCTTTCTGTTCCATGAACTCAAGGATAGCCTATCTAGGAGCATACTTGGAGTTTACCATTGCATCACAGTAATTTCCCACATAACAACATATTTACATTTTAATCCTTACAACAGCCCTTTGAAATAGGTATGACTATTGTTCCCATTTTAAAGACGAGGAAACAAACACAGGGAGGTTAAAGCAACTTGCCCCTCCAGCTTGTTTACTAGTTAATCCTAGATATGCTGCCTCAAGTATTATATAAACTTCTTTTTTAAAGTGTGGAACTAAAGTTTTAACAAAAAATATGGGGAGGTGTCCAGTGGATAATTAAAGAGCACTAAGGTTCTTATATTAGTCTAGAAAAAGAGATATTAAATAACTTTAAACTTTGTTAGAAAATGTACAACTAAAGATGAATGTTCTAAAATTAGTTTGTGGTAATGGATGCAAAACCCTGTGAATATACTGAAAAATATTGAACGGCACACTTCAAATAGGTGAATTGTATGGTATGTTAATTACATTTCAATAAAGCTATTTTTTAATGTAAGAGATTCAATAAAAAAATAGAAATACACAGTATACCTTATGAACAAGTAGAGGAAAAAATGAGGGAGGGGATTCAGAAAAAAGTCAGGAAGAAAGGTAAAAAATACAAATTAAAAGCACAGTAAATAGAAATTTTTGTTGAATTAATCAATAAATGACTAACAGAATTTTAATATGCATTCCCTTTGACTTAACAAACATACACATACATACATTGTTCATTGCAGCATGGTTCTTGTCTAAATGTGTATCATCAGGGAAACTTTAAGAGATAAAGTAGATGTGGATGTCAATATGGAGAGATGGCCACAATATGTTATTGAATGGAACAGATAGGTCACAAAGTTTTACATATAATATATATAATTTACTTATACACATATACATATACATACATAATTAGATTTAATATATATGATTACATATAATATATATAATTAATCAGAAACAATTAATGATAATCTTTGAGGAATAGGTTTAAGAGGTACTTTTGCTTATTCAGCTCTGAATTATTGGAGGGTTTTTTCATAACTAACATATACTACTTATATTACTTAAGCAGAAACCCTACTATACATAGAAATATATGTATAATTTCTGAGAATATACTCAAAAGCCTGCTATTAGTGAATAACTCTGAGAAATACGATTAAAGTTTGAGAGAAAGAGACTTTACTTCTAATTAGTATATTTTTTCAAATATTAATTTCTATATGTGCATTTATTCTTCTATTAAAAAATACTTTTTAAAAAGGCCCAATTTAAAATAGTGTCTTCACTGAATATACTAGTCAGATAATCTTGGAAAGAGATTTTTGAATCACTAAGCTAACCCAAAAACATTACAAAAAGAAGTTTTATTTAAAAAAATTAGGATTCTTATTTTACCTTGAAGCCTGTGTCACATCTATTTCATTATATTATTTTCTCTTGTGTCAGTTCTTATTGTCTTAGAAATATCTAAGACAATTCAGCTGAAGTGAATATGATGGGCAAAGGGAAATAGATTATTTTACATTGGTCCTACAGTAAAGTATCAAAGCCAAAATTCAGCAACAAAGATCACAGTATTTTCAATATGAGAGGGAACATGAGTAGTAGGATATAATATTGAATATATTCCAATCCCTTATATTGTGATGGTAGTTTCATGTTTCCCATCCTTTAATAGAGGTAAAGACATTTTACATAAGTTTACTTTTGAGGTGTATTGCCCTCTTACTGGAAAGAATGTGTACCTAGAACATGGGGAAATTTAATATATATCCAATGAGATGGATAAAGAAGGGCCCAAAAGGTAGAGCCATGATGCGTCTAACATCCTGACAGACATAGCAGAAGTAGAGACCAAAAAAGAAAAAAAAAAAAACACTCATGGGCTTTGCTTCCTAGAGTTGACAGTCTAGCAAAGGTGGCAGACATACACAAGTAACACGACGCATTTGGAGACATTTATGAGATGTTCTAGCATTTTCCCTTTGGAATCATTCTAAACCCTATGTGATGACTATTCAAACATTTTGATACCATGGTTCTTTATTATTATCTACTCCAAGACCAAGTTATCTTGCTCTCTAACTAGGTACCTACTAGTTCAATCATCAGGCCACCAGTATAAACAACTCCCTCCTCCAAAATCTGGAATTCTAATCTTGTCTTCTAGGAAGTCAACAGCCTAATCTTTTGACTTTTCCTCCCTTCCAGTGCATCTGCACATCACCCTAACTTGACCTTTAATGTATTAACCCTCATTATTTTCCAAGTCCATCAGCCCTTTGGGCTTCATTGCATTCTTCTCATTCTAATCCACTTTTTACCACCTCAAGATAAATTGTAATAAAATACATCTTTGATTACATCATTCCCACTTCAAAAACTTTAAATAGTACCCCCAGTACATATTGATTAACATCCTACAGTCCTATTCTTGTTTCAAATTCCAACTGTGCTATTTATCAGCTTTAGGATTGTAAGTTCCACTTCCTTGAGGGAGAAGTGTCCTATTGAAGACTGCTGCATAAGAACTGGCTTAGAATTTCACACTGACCAAAATTCACCCTCAGGATACAATGGCAAGTCTCTAGCTGCTAAAAAGGATCACATTCATTTATGAGATTTTTTTCAAGCTAATAGGGTTGGGGAATCATCTTTATCACTCCCAAGATATTCCCTCCATGTACATAAGAAAGGCCACAAATTTGACCTAACTTGGGGCTCCACAGGAATATTTATGTCCTCATTGGAAATATAGCGGTGGGTCAGCAGACTGTCACCTGGAATGCTTTATTTTTTTTTTTAATTTTTATTGGAGTATAGTTGATTTACAATGTTGTGTTAGTTTCTGCTGTACAGCAAAGTGGATCAGTTATACATATACATATATCCACTTTTATTTAGATTCTTTTCCCTTATAGGTCATTACAGAGTACTGAGTAGAGTTCCCTGTGCTATACAGTAGGCCCTTATTAGTTATCTATTTTATATAGAGTAGTGTGTATATGTCAGTCCAAATCTCCCAATTTATCCTTCCTCCTCCTTTCCCCCCGGTGATCATAAGTTTGTTTACTACATCTGTGACTCCATTTCTGTTTTGTAAATAAGTTCATTTGTACCATTATTTTAAGATTCCACATATAAGCGGCATCATATGATATTTGTCTTTCTCTGTCTGACTTACTTAACTTAGTATGGTAATCTCTAGGTCCATCCATGTTGCTGCAAATGGCATTATTTTCATTCTTTTTTATGGCTGAGTAATATTCCATTGTATATATGCACCACATCTTCTTTACACCTGGAATGTTTTAAACACTATCTCCTCTTGGTCAGCACATGATCAGGCATAGTTTTTTAAAGTGTTTCTTTCTTTTTTCCTCATTATAAATGCTTTTTATGGAAAACAGAAAATATAGAAAAACTCAAAGAAAATAATTATCCAGTCTCCTACCACCTGTCCTATGTATAAACTTCCAGTTTTGTTTTCCACACACACACTCATATTTGATACAATATAAATGAATAAATAATATTGTTTTCTTACCTGATTTTTCTCAAATCACAACATTACCATTTTCCTCTATCATAAATTATTCTCCATTATTTGTAATGCCAATATATTATCCATAATAAAGACATACCATAATATATTTATAGTCTCATTGTTGGTTACTTAACCTGTTTTCAATTTTCACTATTATAAACAATGCGCTAATGAACATCCTGAAAGATACACTACAGTATACACCACTGATTGATTCCTTGGGTTAAGCTGCTGTAAGTGGAATTTCTGAGTCAAAAGAAATAAGTATTTTTTTACAGATATTGATAAATATTGCCACACTGACCCTTAGAAATACTGTACCAGTCTCCTAGATTGCCCTCACTGTTCCTTGCCTCCTGGTATTCATACCTTTGTGTAGTCCCCTCCCACATTATACCAGGATAGGCCTATGTGACCAAAGAAGATGGCAGAAGTGGTATTAGGTTACTTCTGACATTAGGTTATGAGAAAAAGTACAGCTTCCATTTCGTTCTCTTCTCTTGCTCTCTTGGATCACTAGCTGATGTTGTAAACAGCACTACAGAGAAGCCATGTGCCAAGGAACTGAAGCCTCTGGACAACCTAAGTGTGCTTAGAAGCAGATTTTCCAGCCTAGTCAAGCCTCAGATAACTGTAGCCTCCATTGACACCTTGACTGCAGCCCCATGAGAGACTCTGAGTTAGAACTACCCAACTAAACCACTCCCAGATTCCACCACAGAAACTGTGAGATAATGAATGTTTGTTGTTTTAAGTTACTATGTTTGGAGGTAATTTGTTACACAGCAGTAGATAACTAATACCAATAAAATACAAAAAAAAACCCAAAAAACAAATACAAAGAAAGGAATGAGTATGTTTGTTTTCTCACATCTTCATCAACATTGGATATTCCTAGTTTTATATCTCTCCATAATTAATAGGGAGAAAATACTATCCATTGCTTACGTTTATTTAATTCCTAGTGAAGCTGAACTTTTTTATTTGGTTTGGCTCTTTTAATTTTTCTTCTGTCATGTATTTCCTTTTCATGTCTTTTGCTCATTTTTCTATTGACATGTTTATCCTTTTCTATTGCTATATCAGGCTTATTATATATTAAAAGTATTATCCCATTCTCTGACATTTATATTGCAAAGATTTTTCCCTGTTTGTCACATTTTCCTATTCACTTTTGCTAATGCTATTTTAGATTTAGAAGGTTTTAAATTTTTTATGTACTCAAAGCCATTAGTCTTTTCCTTTACGGATTCTATCCTTGTTTGCATGCACATAAAGATGTCTACTCATCACTACTCTGGGTTAGATGCTTTAATTCATGGTTTCTTCTAGATATTTTTATGGTTCCATGTTTAAGTTTAAATCTTTAATTTAGCTGAAACTGGTGAATTGTATAAAAAAAGTAGTC
The DNA here is from genome assembly GCF_009873245.2 of Balaenoptera musculus. Taxonomy (NCBI): domain Eukaryota; kingdom Metazoa; phylum Chordata; class Mammalia; order Artiodactyla; family Balaenopteridae; genus Balaenoptera; species Balaenoptera musculus. The sequence continues at coordinate 82,097,739 of NC_045792.1, forward strand.
TAACTTTGTCTTTTGCAAATGAATAGAGAAATGATTAACTTTAAAAATAAAACAAAAGAAAAATAGTATCCAAGTAAATACAATATAACAAAATGCAATATTGTATTTAAATTTGTTCATTATTATTATCATTAATAGTTACAAATGATCGTTTAGCCAGAAATGATATGCCAGTGTCTATCGACAGGCCAGAATCTGTGCCTAATACTTAAAATACTAGTATTATAGCTATATTTTGCAGACAAATAATGTGAAACTTGGAAAGGTTAAATGACTTGCCTAAGGCCACACAGCAAATAAGTGGTGGAGCCAAGATTAGTTATTAATATCCTAACACAGTAATTCTGTCTTTTTTTAATGAATGGAATGAGCTCCATTTATGATCCAGCAGCAAATAATTATCAAATTATACTCCATTTTAGCCTTAACTAGATGGATATAGTTTTGGATGACTAAATTTAGATCTAATCAAAATTTCTAAACCTCTAAAAGAATGAAATGCCTCACTAATAAACAGTTTTGCTCTCTGAATCTAGAAGAACTGTAACTTTAAAAAATCAGCAATCGTGTTTGTGAACAGAACATTAAAAAATTTAGAATCAAAAGTCTCAAAAATAATTTGTGTTTGAAACACAAAAGTATACATTATTTGCTAGCTCACCATAGAAGTGTTGTGAAAAATTAGAAAATTATAAGTTGCAAGAAAAGGAGAGGTAAAAAGGACAGCAGAGTAGAAGTGGATGTTTAGGTACCTGAATTTTGAGAGAGAAAAGAATACACTTAAACCTTGGTCCTGCTCTTCTATGTCTGTTGGTGGGAAGGGCAATACTTATATAAGACATAATTATGTTCTTGGGCAACAGGAGTCAGCTCTATTTAGGTATGTCTCAGAACGAAGTCCTCATGTGCAGGTACAGGCCAAGGAGCTGCAGGGATATTTTGATACAGTCTCAAAATTCCACTTTTTTTTTTTTTTTTTTTTACCAAGATGTACAAGCTCCCTCTCCAACAACCTAGAACCTCACTCTGAGTGGGTAATGTAGTGGGGTCAGAAATGAGAGAAGGGGAAAGCTGGGATGAATCTCAGAATGAAGTTAAAGGTAATTATTAAAATGCTTTGGCATTTGATGACTATGTCAAAATGTCTGCTTAGGAACAGAGCTGAAAGTGCATAGTCCTGATCGAGTTAGTGAATGGGGTTGGGATTTTAACTACTCAGGGAAATGCTGTTATGATCATTTTTAAACTTAAATTGTATAAAACGCTCAAAACTGTTAAAATGATGAGGGTTGCCATGGAATAACAGCTCAACTTCTAGAACACTACAGAAATAAACGTACCATGTTTATTAGTCAGGGTCTAATAAGGAGATAGAAACCATGTAGTATTTTGAACAGGAAAGTTTAATATAAATGATTAGTAGAAGACGATTATAGTGACAGGAAACTGGTTAGTAAGAGTTAAACAAAACACTAAAGAATACATGAATAGCAGATATAGGGAGCCCAGTACTCCTAGGCCTGAGACAGAATGCCCAACGAAGAGGCCTGACCCAACGCTGAGATCCAGACCACATTGAGGGCAGAGCTGTGGCTCACTGGATGTTGAAGAAGTCCCCGAGGGAGTGCACCAGTAGGAGTCACTGTTAATGTGCCTTTGGAGCACCAGGGGAAGCCATCCACAGGGAGGTGCCTAGTTGACAACACTTCACTAAAAAGCCACTCACAAGGAATATGTTCAAGGAAACCATTCACAAGAAGGTGCCCACTGGCAGTACTCTGCTGTGAAGCTGCCCAAGGCAGGTGCCAGGCAATGAACGGTGGATCTGGCACTGTGAGGGAATAAATTGATAACTACCATGCTATGTGTTACAGGTTGAATGATGTCCCCTGCAAAAAGTACCTTGAAGTCCTAACCCTTGGTACTGTAAATGTGACCTTATTTGGAAATAAGGTGTCTGTGGATGTAATCAAGTTAATATTAGGTCATTAGGATGAGCTCTAATCCAATATGATTGGTGTCCTTATTAGAACGGAGAAATTTGAACCCGGACACACACAGAGGACAATGCCACGTGAGGACTCAGACATGGAGGGAGGTGGCCATGTGAAGATGGAGGCAGAGGCTGGAGTTATGTTGCCACAAATCAAGGAGTGTCTGGGTACCAGAAGGTGGAAGAGGCAAGGAAGGATCTTCCCATAGAGGATCTGGATGGAACACAGCACTGGGGAACACCTTGATTTCAGACTTCTGGCCTCCAGTACTGTGAAAGAAAAAATTCCTGTTGTTTTAAGCCAGCCGGTTTATGGTGCTTTTTATAGCAGCCCTGCAAAATTAATACACCATGTATTTTCAGTTTGATTCATCTGAGTAACTTAGCATTTCTGAAATCATCATGGTGGGATTCTGAGGCAAACACTAACAGATACTATGTGATTAGTCTAATTTTTGCCTCTCTTAAATTTTTTTTTTTTTAATATCAGTTACTTTTAATTCAATGCAATTTAGGCACAAATGTATATATATTAAAACAGCCTTACAAAGAGTGCCTCCACCTTGGCCAAACACAATCATTGCTGAAATAACTTGTGCACTCAGGTATCATACAAGTACTTAAATAAAACATTACTGTTGCACATTATTAACTTTTTTTAAAGACAATTAATTAATTTTTTAACATCTTTATTGGAATATAGTTGCTTTACAATGGTGTGTTAGTTTCTGCTTTATAACAAAGTGAATCAGCTATACATATACATATATCCCCATATCTCTTCCCTCTTGCATCTCCTTCCCTCCCACCCTCCCTATCCCACCCCTCTAGGTGGTCACAAAGCACCGAGCTGATCTCCCTGTGCTATGCGGCTGCTTCCCACTAGCTATCGGTTTTACATTTGGTAGTGTATACATGTCCATGCCACTCTCTCACTTTGTTCCAGCTTATCCATCCCCCTCCCTGTGTCCTCAAGTCCATTCTCTAGTAGGTCTGTGTCTTTATTCCCATCCTGCCCCTAGGTTCTTCATGACCAATTTTTTTTTTTTAGATTCCATATATATATCTTAGCATACGGTATTTGTTTTTCTCTTTCTAACTTTCTTCACTCTGTATGAGAAACTCTAGGTCCATCTACCTCACTACAAATAACTCAATTTCATTTCTTTTTATGGCTGAGTAATATTCCATTGTATATATGTGCCAAATCTTCTTTATTTATTTATTTATTTATTTATTTTTAAACTTTGGGTTTATTTATTTTATTTATTTATTTTATTTTTGGGTGTGTTGGGTCTTCGTTTCTGTGCGAGGGCTTTCTCTAGTTGTGGCAAGTGGGGGCCACTCTTCATCGCGGTGCGCGGGCCTCTTCACTATCGCGGCCTCTCTTGTTGCGGAGCACAGGCTCCAGAGGCGCAGGCTCAGTAATTGTGGCTCATGGGCCTAGTTGCTCTGCGGCATGTGGGATCTTCCCAGACCAGGGCTCGAACCCGTGTCCCCTGCATTGGCAGGCAGATTCTCAACCACTGCGCCACCAGGGAAGCCCCCCCAAATCTTCTTTATCGATTCATCTGTCAATGGACACCTAGGTTGCTTTCATGTCCTGGCTATTGTAAAAAGAGCTGTAATGAACATTGTGGTACATGACTCTTTTTAAAATTACGGTTTTCTCAGGGTATATGCCCAGTAATGGGATTGTTGGGTAGTATGGTAGTTCTATTTTTAGTTTTTTAAGGAACCTCCATACTGTTCTCCATAGTGGCTGTATCAATTTACATTCCCACCAACAGTACAAGAGGGTTCCCTTTTCTCCACACCCTCTCCAGCATTTATTGTGTGTAGACTTTTTTGATGATGGCCATTCTGACTGGTGTGAGATGGTATCTCATTGTAGTTTTCATTTGCATTTCTCTAATGATTAATGATGTTGAGGATTCTTTCATGTGTTTGTTAGCAATATGTATATCTTCTTTGGAGAAATGTCTATTTAGGTCTTCTGCCCATTTTTGGATTTGGTTGTTTGCTTTTTTTGATATTGAGATGTATGAGCTGCTTGTATATTTTGGAGATGAATCCTTTGCCAGTTGCTTTATTTGCAAGTATTTTCTCCCATTCTGAGGGTTGTCTTTTCATCTTATTTATGGTTTCCTTTGCTGTGCAAAAGCTTTTAAGTTTCATTAGATCCCATTTGTTTATTTTTGTTTTTATTTCCATTTCTCTAGGAGGTGGGCCAAAAAGGATCTTGCTGTGATTTATGTCATAGAGTGTTCTGCCTATGTTTTCCTCTAAGAGTTTGATAGTGTCTGGCTTTACACTTAGGTCTTTAATCCATTTTGAGTTTATTTTTGTGTATGGTGTCAGGGAGTGTTCTAATTTCATACTTTTACATGTACCTGTCCAATTTTCCCAGCACCACTTATTGAAGAGACTGTCTTTTCTCCACTGTATATGCTTGCCTCCTTTATCAAAGATAAGGTGACCATATGTGTGTGGGTTTATCTCTGGGCTTTCTATCCTGTTCCATTGATCTATATTTCTGTTTTTGTGCCACTACCATACTGTCTTGATTACTGTAGCTTTGTAGTATAGTCTGAAGTCAGGGAGCCTGATTCCTCCAGCTCCATTTTTCTTTCTCAAGATTGCTTTGGCTATTCGGGGTCTTTTGTGTTTCCATACAAATTGTGAAATTTTTTGTTCTAATTCTGTGAAAAATGCCAGTGGTAGTTTGATAGGGATTGCATTGAATCTGTAGATTGCTTTGGGTAGTATAGTCATTTTCACAATGTTGATTCTTCCAGTCCAAGAACATGGTATCTCTCTCCACCTATTTATAACATCTTTAATTTCTTTCATCAGTGTCTTATAGTTTTCTGCATACAGGTCTTTTGTCTCCTTAGGTAGGTTTATTCCTAGGAATTTTATTCTTTTTCTTGCAATGGTAAATGGGAGTGTTTCCTTAATTTCACTTTCAGATTTTTCATCATTAGTGTATAGGAATGCAAGAGATTTCTGTGCATTAATTTTGTATCCTGTCACTTTACTAAATTCATTGATTAGCTCTAGTAGTTTTCTGGTAGCATCTTTAGGATTCTCTATGTATAGTATCATATCATCTGCAAACAGTGACAGCTTTACTTCTTCTTTTCCGATTTGGATTCCTTTTATTTCTTTTTCGTCTCTGATTGCTGTTGCTCAAACTTCCAAAACTATTTTAAATAATAGTGGTGACAGTGGGCAAGCTTGTCTTTTTCCTGATCTTAGTGGAAATGGTTTCAGTTTTTCACCATTGAGGACAATGTTGGCTGTGGGTTTGTCATATATGGCCTTTATTATGTTGAGGAAAGTTCCCTCTATGCCTACTTTCCGGAGGGTCTTTATGATAAATGGGCGTTGAATTTTGTCTAAAGCTTTTTCTGCATCTATTGAGATGATCATATGGTTTTTATTCTTCAATATGTTAATATGGTATATCACATTGATTGATTTGCATATTTTGAAGAATCCTTGCATTCTTTGGATAAACCGCACTTGATCATGGTGTATGATCCTTTTAATGTGCTGTTGGATTCTGTTTGCTAGTATTTTGTTGAGCATTTTTGCATCTATGTTCGTCAGTGATATTGGCCTGTAGTTTTCTTTCCTTGTGACATCTTTGTCTGGTTTTGGTATCAGGGTGATGGTGGCCTCGCAGGAGTTTGGGAGTGTTCTTCTCTCTGCTATATTTTGGAAGAGTTTGAGAAGGATAGGTGTTAGCTCTTCTCTAAATGTTTGATAGAATTCCCCTGTGAAGCCATCTGGTCCTGGGCTTTTGTTTGTTGGAAGATTTCTAATCACAGTTTCAATTTCAGTGCTTGTGATTGGTCTGTTTATATTTTCTATTTCTTCCTGGTTCAGGCTCGGAAGGTTGTGCTTTTCTAAGAATTTGTCTGTTTATTCCAGGTTGTCCATTTTATTGGCATATAGTTGCTTGTAGTAATCGCTCATGATCCTTTGTATTTCTGCAGTGTCAGTTGTTACTTCTCTTTTTTCATTTCTAATTCTACTGAGTTGTGTCTTTTCCCTTTTTTTCTTGATGAGTGTGGCTAATGGTTTATCAATTTTGTTTATCTTCTCAAAAAGCTAGCTTTTAGTTTTATTGATCTTTGCTATTGTTTCCTTCATTTCTTTTTCATTTATTTCTGATCTGATCTTTATGATTTCTTTCCTTCTGCTAACTTTGGGGTTTTTTTGTTCTTTCTGTAATTGCTTCAGGTGTAAGGTTAGGTTGTTTATTTGAGACGTTTCTTGTTTCTTAAGGTAGGATTGTATTGCTATAATCTTCCCTCTTAGGGAAGATTAGGTTTTGAGTCATTGTGTTTTCATTGTCATTTGTTTCTAGGTATTTTTTAACTTCCTCTTTGATTTCTTCAGTGATCTCTTGGTTATTTAGTAGTGTATTGTTTAGCCTCCATGTGTTTGTATTTTTTACAGTTTTTTTTTTCCTGTGATTGATATCTAGTCTCATAGCATTGTGGTCAGAAAAGATACTTGATATGATTTCAATTTTCTTAAATTTACCAAGGCTTCATTTGTGACTCAAGATATGATCTATCCTGGAGAATGTTCCATGAGCACTTGAGAAGAAAGTGTATTCTGTTGTTTTTGGATGGAATGTCCTATAAATATCAGTTAAGTCCATCTTGTTTAATGTATCATTTAAAGCTTGTGTTTCCTTATTTATTTTCAATTTGGATGACCTGTCCATTGGTGAAAGTGGGGTGTTAAAGTCCCCCAGTATGATTGTGTTACTGTCAATTTCCCCTTTTATGGCTGTTAGCATTTGCCTTATGTATTGAGGTGCTCCTATGTTGGGTGCATAAATATTTACAATTGTTGTATCTTCTTCTTGGATTGATCCCTTGATCATTATGTAGTATCCTTTGTCTCTTGTAATAGTGTTTGTTTTAAAGTCTATTTTCTCTGATATGAGTATTGCTACTCCAGCTTTCTTTTGATTTCCATTTGCATGGAATATATTTTTCCATCCCCTCACTTTCAGTCTGTATGTGTCCCTAGGTCTGAAGTGGGTCTCTTGCAGACAGCATATATATGGATCTTGTTTTTGTATCCATTCAGCCAGTCAATGTCTTTTGGTTGGAGCATTTAATCCATTTACATTTAAGGTAATTATCAATATGCATGTTCCTATTACCATTTTCTTAATTCTTTTGGGTTTGTTATTGTAGGTCTTTCCCTTCTGTTGTGTTTCCTGCCTAGAGAAGTTCATTTAGCATTTGTAAAGCTGGTGTGGTGGTGCTGAATTCTCTTAGCTTTTGCTTGTCTGTAAAGGTTTTAATTTCTCCATTGAATCTGAATGAGATCCTTGCTGGGTAGAGTAAACTTAGTTGTAGGTTTTTCCCTTTCATCACTTTAAATATGTCCTGTCACTTCCTTCTGGCTTGCAGAGTTTCTGCTGAAAGATCAGCTGTTAACTTTATGGGATTCCCTTGTATGTTATTCATTGTTTTTCCCTTGTTGCTTTTAATATTTTTTCTTTGTATTTAATTTTTGATAGTTTGATTAATATGTGTCTTGGCATGTTTCTCCTTGGATTTATCCTGTATGGGACTCTCTGCGCTTCCTGGACTTGATTAACTATTTCCTTTCCCATATTAGGGAAGTTTTCAACTATAATCTCTTCAAATATTTTCTCTGTCCCTTTCTTTTTCTCTTCTTCTTCTGGGACCCCTATAATTCGAATGTTGGTTCATTTTATGTTGTCCCAGAGGTCTCTGAGACTGTCCTCAATTCTTTTCATTCTTTTTTCTTTATTCTTCTCTGCAGTAGTTATTTCCACTATTTTTTCTTCCAGGTCAGTTATCTGTTCTTCTGCCTCAGTTAGTCTGCTATTGATTCCTTCTAGAGAATATTTATTTTCACTTATTGTGTTGCTCATCATTGTTTGTTTGCTCTTTATTTCTTCTAGGTCCTTGTTAAACGTTTCTTGTATTTTCTCCATTCTATTTCCAAGATTCTGGATCATCTTTACTATCATTATTCTGAATTCTGTTTCAGGTAGACTGCCTATTTTCTCTTCATTTGTTTGGTCTGGTGGGTTTTTACCTTGCTCTTCATCTGCTGTGTGTTTCTCTGTCTTCTCATTTTGCTTAACTTACTGTGTTTGGGGTCTCCTTTTCGCAGGCTGCAGGTTTGTAGTTCCCGTTGTTTTTGGTGTCTGCCCCCAGTGGCTTAGGTTGGTTCAGTGGGTTGTGTAGGCTTCCTGGTGGAGGGGACTAGTGCCTGTGTTCTGGTGGATGAGGCTGGATCTTGTCTTTCTGGTGGGCAGGTCCGCGTCTGGTGGTGTGTTTTGGGGTGTCTGTGACCTTATTATGATTTTAGGCAACCTCTCTGCTAATGGGTGGGGTTGTGTTCCTGTCTTGCTATTTGTTTGGCATAGGGTGTCCAGCACTGTAGCTTGATGGTCGTTGAGTGGAGTTGGGTCTTGGCATTGAGGTGGAGATCTCTGGGAGATTTTCACCTTTTGATATTATGTGGAGCTGGGAGGTCTCTGGTGGAGCAGTGTCCTAAACTCAGCTCTCCCACCTCAGAAGCACAGGCCTGATGCCCGCCCGAGCACTGTCATCCACATGGCTCAGAATAAAAGGGAGAAAAAAAGAAAGAAAGAAAGGAAAAAATAAAATAAACTTATTAAAATAAATAATAAAAAAGTTATTAAAAATTAAAAAAATTTTTTAAAGTAATAAAAAAAGAAAGAAAGAAGAGAGCAACCATACCAAAAAACAAATCCACCAATGATAGTAAGTGCTAACAACTATATTAAAAAAAAAAACGGACAGACAGAACCCTAGGACAAATGGTAAAAGCAAAGCTATACAGACAAAATCACACACAGAAGCATACACATACACACTCACAAAAAAGAGAAAAAGGGAAAAAATATATATATATCGTTGCTCCCAAAGTCCCCCTCCTCAATTTGGGATGATTCCTTGTCTATTCAGGTATTCCACAGATGCAGGGTACATCAAGCTGATTGTGGAGATTTAATCCGCTGCTCCTGAGGCTGCTGGGAGAAATTTCCCTTTCTCTTCTTTGTTCGCACAGCTCCCGGGGTTCAGCTTTGGATTTGGACCCACCTCTGAGTGTAGGTCGCCTGAGGGCATCTGTTCTTCGCTCAGACAGGACAGGGTTAAAGGAGCAGCTGCTTCGGGGACTCTGGCTCACCCAGGCTGGGGGGGAGGGAGGGGTACAGAGTTCAGGGCGAGCCTGCGGCGGCAGAGGCCGGCGTGACTTTGCACCAGCCCGAGGCGCTCCGTGTGTTCTCCCGGGGAAGTTGTCCCTGGATTTCGGGACCCTGGCAGTGGCGGGCTGCACAGGTTCCCGGGAGGGGAGGTGTGGAGAGTGACCTGTGCTCGCACTCAGGCTTCTTGGTGGCGGCAGCAGCAGCCTTAGCGCCTCACGCCTGTCTCTGGGGTCCGCGCTGATAGCCGCGGCTCGCGCCCATCTCTGGAGCTCGTTTAAGCAGCGCTCTGAATCCCCTTTCCTGGTGCACCAGGAAACAAAGAGGTAAGACAAAGTCTCTTGCCTCTTCGTCAGCTCCAGACCTTTTCCCGGACTCCCTCCCGGCTAGCTGTGGCGCACTAGCCCCCTTCAGGACGTGTTCACGTCGCCAACCCCAGTCCTCTCCCTGCGATCCAACCGAAGCCCGAGCCTCAGCTCCCAGCCCCGCCCGCCCCGGCGGGTGAGCAGACAAGCCTCTCGGGCTGGTGAGTGCTGCTCGGCACCGATCCTCTGTGTGGGAATCTCTCCGCTTTGCCCTCCGCACCCCTGTGGCTGCGCTCTCCTCCGTGGCTCCGAAGCTTCCCCCCTCTGCCACCCGCAGTCTCTGCCCGCGAAGGGCCTTCCTAGTGCGTGGAAACCTTTCCTCCTTCACGGCTCCCTCCCACTGGTGCGGGTCCCTTCCCTATTCTTTTGTCTCTGTTTTTCCTTTTTTCTTTTGCCCTACCCAGGTACGTGGGGAGTTTCTTGCCTTTTGGGAGGTCTGAGGTCTTCTGCCAGCGTTCAGTGGGTGTTCTGTAGGAGTTGTTCCACACGTAGATGTATTTCTGATGTATCTGTGGGGAGGAAGGTGATCTCCATGTCTTACTCTTCCGCCATCTTGAAGCTCCTCCCCTCTCTCTCTTAAATCTTGATGATTAATATTCCATTTAGACTTGTAATCACAGAATAGGAAGGAAATCTTGAGAACTCAAAGACAATCTCATTTTATTAAAGCAAACTTTTTAAATTGAAGTATAGTTGACTTACAATATTACATTAGCTTCAGGTGTATAACAAAGTAATTACAAATACAATACACATACAGAAGAATACAAAAATCATAAGTGTACATTCAACCCATTTTCACATAGTGAATACCTGTTTAACCACCCAGGTCAAGAAAGGGAACAACACACCTAAGTGCTCCTCATGGCCTCTTTCACTCCCTAACCTCCTTCAGCTATATCCACTCTCCTGACTTCTAACATGATATTTTTGTTGCTTTGCCTGGCATTAAAATTTAAACAACTACAGTCATGCATTGTGTATCCTCCTGGTTTCTTCTGTTCAGCATTATATTTGCGAGACTCATATATATTGTTATATGTAATTGTAATTTGTCCATAGGCATTGCTATCCTCCAGGGTCAGAAAACTGTGGCCCATGAGCCAAATATGACCAACCATTTGTTTCTGTAAATAAAAGTTTATTGAAACACAGCCACATTTTCTACGACTGCTTTCATGCTACAAAGGCAGTGTTAAGAAGTTGGGACAGAGATCATATCATTCACAAAGCTCCAAATATTTAATATCTGGCCCTTTACAGAAGTTTTCCATCTCTGTTATATAGTATTCCATTGAATATATATACCACAATTTATTTATCCATTCTGCTGATAAGCATTTCAGTAATTTCCACACTGAGGGACTACAATTAGTGCTGTTAACATTTTGGTAGATATATTTTTCCTTAAGATACGTTAAGTATTTCTGTCTAGCATTAAACTAATAGGGGAATTGCTGGGCTGCATAAACATGCTCAACTTTAGTAGATATTGCCAGTTTTCCAAAGTGCCCATCTCTTCATTTTAATAAATAAGAAAGCTGATGTGGATATCAAAAAGATATCTGCACTCCCATGTTTATTGCAACATCACTCACAATAGCCAAGATATGAAAGCAACCTAGGTGTCCATCAATGGATGAAGGAATGAAGAAAAAAACACAGGCAGTACATTATTTGATATCAGTCTTAGCAATATTTTTTGGATATGTCTCCTCAGGCAAGGGAGACTAAAAGTTCAAACTTCCAGTTGCAAAATAAATGAGTCACAGGTATGAAATGTACAGTGTGAAGAACACAGTCAATAATAATATAGTATTTTTGTATGGTGACAGATGGTAAGTAGACTTATCGTGGTGATCATTTTGTAATGTACAGAAATATCAAATCACTATGTTGTGCATCAGAAGCTAACATAGGGTTGTAGTCAATTATACTTCTAAAACAAACAAACAAACAAACAAATTCATAGAAAAACAGATGAGATTTGCAGTTACCAGAAGTGGGGAGTAGGGAGAGGGGGAAGTGGTCAAAAGTTACAAACTTTCAGTTATAAGATAAATAAGTACTAGGGATTTAATGCACAATATGATAAATATAATTAACACTACTGTTTGTTATATATGAAACTTGTTAAGAGTGGGGATCCCAAAATTTCTCATCAGAAGGAAAATTTTTTTTCTTTTATTTTGTGTCTACATGAGGTGATCAATGTTCACTAAACTCATTGTGGTCATCATTTCATGATGTATGTAAGTCAAATCAGTACACTGTACACCTTAAACTTATACAGTGCTGTATGTCAACTATATCTCAATAAAACTGGAAAGAAAATAAATAAAATAAGATACCATTTATGGCCTACCAGAAAAAAATGTGATACACACACACACACTCAACGGAATATTATTAAGCCATGAGAAAAAGGGAAATTTTACCATTTATGACAATATGGATGAACCTTGAGGGCATTATGCTGAGTGAGATTAAGTCAGACAGAGAAAGACAAATACTGTTATGATATCATATGTGGAATCTGAAAAAGCTGAACTTGAAGAAACAGAGAGAAGAATGGTGGCTACCAGGGGCTAGGGGGGGTGGAGGAATTAGGGAGATGTTGTTTAAGCGCACAAACTTGCAACTAGTAGATAAATAAGTTCTGGAGATCTAATACACAACAGAGTGATTATCGTCCACAAAAAAGAAACGATAATTATGTGACATGATAGAGGTGTTAGCTAATGCTATGGGGTAATCGTATTGCAACATATATGTAACAAAGCAGCATGTTGTACACCTTAAACTTACACAGTGTTACGTGTCAATTATAGCTCAATTTTTTAAAATAATAAATTTATTTTAAAAATAGAAGAAAGGAAACGGATGCCCGAAAATGCTAGGGTGTATCATAGCGATGAATTAGAGAAAACTATATTTGGCTGTGGAAAACTTGTTTTAAAGTCAAGCAAAACCTCAGAGGAAAGTGCTGAGTTAAACCGAGTTAAATTCTACATTTCTGGGAACAGAGTGAAATCATTTGTTCAGAAAAAGCATTTCTTGATCTCAACAATAGACAGTGCATTTTATGAGAATCTGAAAAAAGAAAAAATTGGGAATAAAGCTCTGCTTATTGTCCTTACCTTAGAATAAATGCAACCGTCAGTTCCAAACACCCACTTCTGAGAATCATCTCCTTTATGTCTGTAATGAAAATGTAATTTAGAGATTGACGACCCTTCTCTACACTGAAACGTTTTGTCGGTTTCGAGTAGAAGTATCATTTTCCACACAGCCTGGCAGGAAGACCACACACACTCTAAGGATTCTATCACTCTACTACCATCACTGCTACCTCAGCAGCTAAAGCCTTTCCTAAGACAACTAATTTCTTTGGTACCCAAAGTGCTGTGGGGTGTGTGAGTGTGCATGCACGTGCGCGTGTGTATATGTATAACCAATGGCAACAGTGATTAAGAGTTTTAGAGAATAAATAGGATCAATAAGAATATTCTAGAAATTTCCATCCCCCAAAATGATCCTCTGTGAGACAGAAAGAAGGGGCCTTAATTAAATATAAGGTTTAAGAGGATGGGATGGGAAAAGACACCATGGAAAATTAGGAACCTCAGGCACCTGTTTCTGAAACAGCCAGGAAATTTTATTAAGGAATATCAGATTTTCTGAGCTAAGTCTGAGTAAGAAAGAAAAACTAAAATGTGATGAAGCTAATCATGACTAAATTAACTAATCATTATTCATTAATATTTAGAAACCTTACAAAGAGAGGACAAATGAATTAAATTAAGTGTAATGGGATGTTAAACAAGACTTTTCCTACTGCCTCTGAGATTTGACAGAAGCATAAGTGGTTGAGAGTAAGAGGTGTCAGGTAATGCTCTATTCTAAAGCAAGGGGCTGTATGATCTGGGCAGAACACGCAAAGGCAGCAGTCCAAAAGTGGGGTTCAGTGCACATTAGCCTTTCACCTACACCCAGGTTATATAAGAAAATGTGAAAAACTCTTGGGCATGTTGGGATGGGTGCTTAATAATAATGGTCTCCAGGCCCCTCTCCTGTGGGATTTTGATTCTGAAGGTCTGGACCCCCAGAAATCTACATTAGCAGGTATTGCAAGTGATTCCAATCATAAGAATTCTGGGGAATTTGGATGTTTGTGGTCTATGTAAGACATCTGCAATTCATAATATAGTGATGCTAATGGTCAAAATCTGTAAAATTCTGAATTTTGTCTTTTAATTGGATTATAGTTAGCTTGAGGATAAAATGATTAGACAAACATAAATTATGTCGGTTTCAGTTTTGATTTTCTGAATTTGCAGTACCTTTTCTCAAAGATTAATACAACAGGAGAGATGTCTGCCAGATTGGCAACAGTGTGAGGGCAGAGACCACATGTATCCTTAGAGCTGAGCACAGTGCCAAGCATATGATAGGAGATAAAGATATCGTTGAATAATAGAAATATGATCTGCAAAAAAAACCGAATCAATATGCTGCTCACCTGAAATTAACACAATATTGTAAATCAGCCATACTTCAATTAAGAGAAATGTGAATAAGATGTCAAAATGTTATCACTCTAAAAATTAATAATAAGGCCATCATGAAAAATGTTTTGAATTTAATATATGACAGTTTAGGGGATTTAAAAGATCTTCTTAGAGAGAGCTAAAGAACATAAATTATACCTTGGTTAAGAAAATCAATAATACTGAAAGAAATACATATATCCTAGCATTTCTTACATTTTAGCACAGCTTAAATTCTGTTCAAGCATATATTTTCCTAAGAAATTTTACTAACAACATGTAGTTTTATATTATCTATAAGCCCTTTGAGCTTACTAGTAATTTTCCCAATCAGGAGTTTATATATATCCATAAATGTCACCTTTTAATTTTACTGAAGCTATAAAAAACAAATCTCAATTGTGGTGCAGGATGAGAAATATATCATTCTAGTGTATAATAACTTCTTTAAAAAATAAAATTCCTACAAACAAAAGTGCATCTGTTTATTTTGCAAGACATTTTCTATATAAAGAAATCAGATTTAATATGCAACATTGCTCATATGGGACTGAATTAGAGAATGATGTCATACAATTTCCTCTTCTTGGTCAGCAAGTGCCAAACTGAAAAGATTTTTTATAAAGAAACAAAAACAGAAGTTTTTAAAAAATCCATAACATATCAATAATGAGAGGAGGGAAAAAGAAGCAGTATTCTATCCAAGAATCAAAGTCATAAAGATCACGGCATGTGCTGAACTAAGGTTGAGAGGCCTAAGTTCTGGTCCTGGATCTGACATTAACTAGATATGTGACCTTTCATAGGCCACTTAGTCTGTAGTGGCCGTGGAATTTCTTATAATAATAATGATATTGTCATTATCATCATCATCATCATAATCACAACCACCACCACCAATACCAAAACTACTACTGTAGTATTAAAGAGGGCTTTGGAGTAGATGTTCTTTGGAGTCTTTCCTTCTCTGAAAGCATATGATTTCCAAAACTATTTGGTCACTCTCATTTTACAGGTGAGGAAACTGCCTGGGAAGTTTGCTCATATAACCCCACTGAGCATGCATGTACATTACAGTATTCCTATCAGAAATCTATAAAACGTGTGTGTGTGTGTACACATATTTTTTTCCTTTAAAATATTCCATTTATCAGATGGTATGAGCAAGAAGGCAGCCCATCCCCACAGTTCAGTTTGGGGGAAATTTCATAGGCTAATGCTTATCGTTTCCCAGTTAACTGTAAGGAAGACCATCATCATGCTTCACAATTACAAATCTATTTTCCCAGGCAGCTTCATATGGCTCTGGTGTCTTCCAATGCTACTTGGACCAAAAGTAGGATCTATAGAGAAAGCTGAAAGGGATTTCCCCTCCATGATTATTAACAAGGTAAGAGTAGAGAAAAGAAATTTCATTAATCAATCAACACATTGTGAAATTACACATGGACAATTTTCTATTTGATGTTGACATTTCTAATTGTGTTAGCCATATGTCTGAATATTACTTAAAAGTCCAATGCATGGTAAACAGTTCTTTCTACATTATGTACTTGCTAGAGTCTGTCACTCTAATCCAACTCTTAGCCTCCTAAACTTTAAAAACTGAAAAAGGAGATGATTTTCAATCTCTGATTACCTGGTGATGTGCTATCAGTTTACTTGCCTGTCTTTCCATCTTGGCATCTAGCATTACACAGCTACTCTTGTTGGCTGTATTTAATGGTGTCCTTAAAGCAATGTTTGTTTAGCCTAGTCTAGATTAATGTTGGCCAGTTATCATTTAATTTCCAGTAAGACCTAAATGGGAAAAAAGTAAATTCAAAAACCCATAACTGAAAGATTAACATTGAAATAAGGAAGACAACAAAGATTACCAGACAGGTAACAGAGATAAACGAAGCAGGCCAGAGCTAACATGAGGGCTGCTACTAGGAATGGTGGAGAACATAGCAAACTGGAGGGTATGTGTTCCATCCAAAGGCGGAATCTGTTCCTGTATTTTTGGTGTCATGAGTGAATGAAAGTTCAGTGTTGCACATTCTGATTTTTTCAAGAAAGGCCAGTAGTATGTAACTTTTGTGTGTGAAATCTCCCTATTTCTGTAAGCTCATAACTAGTTAAAAATATTATAATAATGTGCAGATCAAACAAAGTCTACGGGTCCCTAGTTTTTACTCTCTATAATCAAAACTCTGTGTGTAGATGGATGTGTGTGTGTGTCTGTGTGTATATGTGTGTGTATTGCTTCAATTTCCAATAGCTTATGAATTTAACACTAAAGGCTAGATCCTACAATCCACATTCTTTAAAAATGAAGCAAAATCAAGATTAAATGATGGCCTAAAAAAATGTTTGATTCAATTGGTTTATCTAATTGATGTCCCAAATATCTTTTATAAAGAAGCATCTTTGATTTTGAGGTTTATGATTTTTATAATTTTTATGATTTTGAGATCAATTGATAATGACATTGATTTGTCTTTCATTCACTCATGGTCAGATACACATCACAGAAAAAATATTAGAAAGACAAATATGTGCAAGCACTTGCTATATTGAATAAGGATAAGATGAGTGACACCAAATGAGACATAACTGAACTAATGAGGCATGATATGTTTACAATATTCTTTGTGAGTTGTCAGGTTGCTACTTTAAGTGCTAGTTCTATTATTTTTAGCATATAAAAGGCAATGTCTTAATTCATAGCTTTTGTTAAAATCACATTATACTACTTGGGAGAACAGGAAAAAATTTTGTCTCTAAAAGTTGCTGTCACACGAGGATATTTATTGTTATATAATGAAATATGGTTGTATTTTAAAAAAAAAATAAACCACACAGGCACTTCAGATGCTCTGGAAAAGATAAACATATTCAAAAGTATACACCCAGAGGTGAGTGAGCTCTAAAAATCCTGGCCCTTAGATTTTGTTTCTCAGATAAAGGCAAGTTGCATCAATACAAAGGCAAATAGTCCTCATTTGCGTAGGTAGGGATCCTCCTTTTTTCCTGCCCATCTTAGCTTCCTCCTTCTCCTCCTTGTTCTCTTCTTTCTTTCCTTTCTAAATTAAACCAAATCTTTTCTTGTAAACAGAGATTTTTCAAGTTAAACTTACTACAGTTTTTTTTTTTTTAATCATCTTTTTCCTTTCCCAAGCTCTCTTCTCTACAGGCAACAAGGACATTGAGTTTGTGGCTTCAGTCCCGCCCAATTCCATGACAATCCTGGCCAGACTAGGAAGTAACCTCAGGGACCTATCAGCAGAACAGCACTAGCTTCAGTATCCAGTGAGCCCAGGGAGAACCCTGGGCATGAAGAACATGTTCATCAAGCTACATGTAACCTTTCCAAACACCTGCCATTTTTACCTAGACTACTGACCACACTGAGTAGTCTTCCCTCACCATTTCCCTCTAAAATAACCACTTAGTTATTCCTTACCCATCATTTTGATTTTTGTTTGTTTTTTTCTTCAGGTTTTTTATTTTTTTGTACTTTCTAAAAACAACTTTATTGAGAAGTAACTGACAATATTATAAAATATTATACAATTGACAGGAACATATTTAAAGTGTAAAATTTGCTAAGTTTTGAAACATGTCTACACATGTTAAGGCATCACAACAATCAAGATAATGAACGTACATCCATATCCATCACCCCCCAAAGTTTCCGTGTGACCCTTTTAATCACGTCCTCCTGTCCCTCCCCACCTTCCTATCTCCAGGCAAACATGGATCTTCTTCCTAGATTAGTGAGCACTTTCTAAAGTTTTATATAAATGGAATCAAACAATATATATGCTTTACGGGTTTTGTTCCTTTCCCTTAATATAATTATTTTGAGATTCACCCACATTGTTGTGTGAATCAAGAGTTAGCTCCTTTTTATTGCTAAGTAATATTTTCTATATGATACACCATAATTTATCTATTCACCTATGATGGACATTTTGGTTGTTTCCAGTTTTTACTTTTGGCTTTAGAAATAAAGCTGCTATAAACACCCATGTACAAGTCTTCATAAGGACACATGCTTTCATATCCCTTGAATAAATTTCTCAGAGTGGCCGGGCAATAAGGTACAGACATGTATATACCTGTATATATATGTGTATGTGTGTGTGTGTGTGTGTGTGTGTGTGTGTGTGTGTGTGTCTCTCTCTCTCTCTCTCTATATATATATATACACACCTGTATATATATATGCATATTATATATATACACACCTATACGTGTATATTTTAGGAAAGTATCAATTGTTTTCCAAAGTTACTGAACCATTTATATTTCTACCAACAATGTAGAAACCATGTACCAATTATGAGAATTACAGTTATTCCACATCTTCACCAGCACTCAGTATGGTCAGCATTTTAAACACTGGACCTTCTATTACATATGTAGTGGTACTGCATTTTAGGTGTATTTTGCATTCCCCTAATGATTAGCATCTTTTCATAAGCCAACCGTATATTTACCTTGTTACAGTATTTGTCCAAATCATTTATCTACCCATGTTTTCTTGAGTTGTGTGTATTTTTCAAAAACATATTATTTGAAAATATTTCTCCTTGTGTGTAGCTTGTCTTGTCATTCTCTTAACAATGTCTTTCAAAGAGCAGAAAGTCTTAATTTTAATGAAGTCCAATTTATCAATTTATATTTTTGTGGATCATGCTTTTGATGTTATATCTAAGAAAGTTTGACTAATACAAGACATAAATATTTTCTCCTATGTTTTTGTCTAAAATATTCAGTTTTAGGTTTTACATGTTAAACCTATAATCCATTTTGAGTTAATTACTGTTTATCGTATGACATACGGATCAAAGGGTTTTTTTGCATATGTATACCCAATTGTTCCATCACTGTTTGTCAAAAAAAAATCCTTTCTCCACTGAATTTCTCTTGCAATTTCATCAAAAATCAACTGACCATATATGTGTGGATCTATTTCTGGGTGATCTATTCTGTTCTATTGATCTAATTGTCTACTTTGGTACCAACAGCACACCATTTTTCACAGCTATCATTTTATAATAAGTCGAGGTCAGGTCATTTTTTTCTTCTTTTTCAAAATTGTTTTGCCTATTTTAGGTCCTTTGCATTTCTATATGGATTTTAAAATCAGCTTGACAGCTTTTATAAAAGAACATGCTGGGCTTTTTATTGAGATTGCATTAAATCTATAGATCAATTTGAGGAGAATGGACATTATAACTATGTAGTCTTTCAGTCCATGAACACAGTATACCCCTGCATCTATTTAGGTCTTCTTTAATTTTACTCAGCAATGTTTTGTAGTTTTCAATACCTAAGTCTTGTACACATTTTATCTGATTCATATTTAAGTATTTCATACTTTTGATGTTATTGTAATTGGTATTTTAAAATTTCAATTTCTAAAATTGTTGCTAGTACACAGGAATACAAGCAATATATATATTGATTTCAAGCTCTCACACTCCCTAAACTCATTTATTAATTCTAGAAATTTTTTGTTGGTTACATAGGATATTCTACATAGATAATCACACCATTTGAAAATAAAGACAGTTTTACTTCTTCAATTCGTATCAGACGTCTTTTATTTCTTTTCCTTTTCTTGTTATACTGGCTAAAGGCTTCCACGCAATGCTGAATAGGTGAGAATGGACAAATTTGTCTTGTTCCTGGCTTTAGGAGGAACCATTTGCTCTTTCATCATTAAGTACGATGTTAGATGTAGGTTTTTCATAGATGACCTTTGTCATACTGACAAAGTTCCCTTCTATTCAGCTTTCTGAAAGTTTTCATTAGGAGGGGATGCTGACTTTTGTTAAAAAATTTTTCTGTATCAATTTGATGTTCATGATTTTTTCCTTTTCAGTCTGCCAATATGGTGATTTACATTGATTGATTTTCAAATGTTAAATCAACTTTACTTTCCTGGGGTAAGCCCAACTTGGTCATGATATATTATCTTTTTTACATATTATTGTATTCAATTTGTTAAAATGTTAAGAATTTTTTGCATTTATGTTCACAAGGGATATTGGTCTATGATTTTCTTTTCCTGTAATGTCTTTTTGCCTGTTTTTTGTTATCAGAGTAACGCTGCCTCACAGAATGAGCTGGGAAGTATTCCATCTTCTTCTATTTTCTGTGTGAGAATATGGAGAACATTATTTTTTCCTAAAATGTTTGGTAGAATTCCCCAGTGAAGCTAGCGAGACCATCTGGACCTGAGGTTTTCTTTGTGGGAAGGTTTTCAACTAAAAATGTAATTTCTTTAAGAGATATAGGACTATTCAGTTACCTATTTCTTCTTGAGTAGACATTGGTAGTTTGTGCCCTTTAAGGAATTGGTCTTTATCACCTCAGTTGGCAAATTTATTGGCATATCTTTGTTCAGAATATTCCCTTATTATTCCTTTAATAACTCTGTGATATCAACTCTCTCATTCCTGATACTGGTAATTTGTGTCCTTTCACTTTATTCTCTGAACAGTCTGGCTAGAGGTTTATCAGTTTCTTTGACCTTTAAAACAAAAACAAAAACCAAAACCCAGCTTTTGGTTTTGTTGATTTTTCTCTTTTTTCCTGTTTTCTATTTCATTGCTTTCCACTCAAACTTTTACTATTTTCTGTCTTCTGGTTACTTTGAGTTTGATTTGCTCTTCGTACTCTCGTTTCCTAAAATGGAAGCTGAGGTCATTGATTTGATATCATTCTTCTTTTTTTACATATGCATTTATATAAATTTCCTTCTAAGAACTTCTCCAGTAGCATCCCACAGTTTTTAATATGTGTGTTTTCATTTTCATTCAGTTCAAAATACTTGCTAATTCCCATTTTGATGTCTTCTTTGCTCCATGGGTTATTTAGAAATGTGTTACTTTTGTCCAAATATTTGGGGGTTTTCCAGAAAGCTATCTGCTATTTTTTTATTAAAGTATAGTTGATTTACAATGTTGTGTTAACTTCTGCTGTACAGCAAAGTGATTCAGTTATACATATATACATTCTTTTTTATGTTCTTTTCCATTATGGTTTATCACAGGATATTAAATACAGTTCCCTGTGCTACACAGTAGGACCTTGTTGTGAAAGCTATCTGCTATGGATTTCTAATATAACTCCATTATGGCCAGAGAGCATGTTTATAATACTTAAATTCTGTTAATGTACTGAGACTTGTTTTATAGCTAGAATAAAGTCCATTCTGTTTAATATACTGTTACTTTAAATAAATATGTCTTCTGCTGTTATTGAGTGCATTCTTCTATAAGTATCAACTAGGTCAAGTTGATTGATAGCGTTGTTCTAGTCTTCTGTATCCTTACAGATTTCTCCTCACTTGTTCTATTAATTATTGAAATAGGATATTGTTATCGCTGACTATAGTTGTAGATTTTTCTCTTTTTCACTGCAGTTCTATCGGCCTTCACTTCATGTATTTTGAAGCTGTTATGAGGTGAACAAACATATAGGATTGCTAAGTCTTCTTGATGAACTAATCCCTTAATCATTATGAAATGACCCTCTTTATCCCTGGAATATTCTTTGCACTGAAGTCTACTTTGTCTGATATTAATTTAGCCATTCTGGCTTTCTTTGGATTAGTTTTATCATTGCATACATTTTCCATGCATTTACTTTTAACCTATTGTGTCTTTATATTTAAAGTGGGTTACTGGGACTTCCCTGGTAGCACAGTGGTTAAGAATTCACCTCCCAATGCAGGGGACACGGGTTTGATCCCTGGTCAGGGTACTAGATCCCATGTGCATGGCACAACTAAGAGTTCATATGCCACAACTAAGGAGCCCACTGGCCACAACTAAGACATGGCACAACCAAAAATAAATAAATAAAATAAATAAAAATTTAAAAAATGGATTAAAAAAGAAAGTGGGTTATTTGTAGGTCAGCATATAGATGGATCTTGTTTTTTTATCTAATCTGACAGTGCCTGACTTTTAAATGGGCTGTTTAGATTACTTACATCTAATGCAATTATTGACACACGGGTTTAAATCTACAATCTTGTTATTTATTCTCTCTTTGTCCTACCTGTTTTTCATTTCCCTTTCCATCTTTATCTGTCTTCTTTCACATTAACTGAGTGTTTTTTAATCATTTCATTTTATCAACTTTTTTGGCTTGTTAGACATATAACTCTTTGTTATATTATTTTAGCTTCAGGGTCCATCATAACATCTTTAACTTACCAGTCTACTTTCAGTTGATATCATACCACTTGACAAATATAGTATAAGAACTTTTCTTCCAGGCTTCCCTGGTGGTGCAGTGGTTGGGAACCTGCCTGCCAATGCAGGGGACATGGGTTTGAGCCCTGGTCCAGGAAGATTCCCACATGCCGCAGAGCAACTAAGCCCGTGCACCACAACTGCTGAGCCTGCGCTCTAGAGCCCACGTGCCACAACTACTGAGCCTGCGTGCCACAACTACTGAAGCCCACACGCCTAGAGCCTGTGCTCTGCAACAAGAGAAGCCACTGCAATGAGAAACCCACGCACCGCAACAAAGAGCAGCCCCTGCTTGCCGCAACTAGAGAAAGCCTGAGCACAGCAACAAAGACCCAACACAGTCAAAAATAAATAAACAAATAAATTAATAAAAAAAAAGACCCTTTCTTCCATTTCTCTTATTGGCATTTGTACTGTTGCCTTCATATATTTTATATCTACATGTTTTTATCTCCATAATAAATTATTTTTTTGCTTTAAACAATAAATTATATTTTAAAGAAACTTAATAAGAAATGAGGTCTTTATATTGCCTATGTAGTTATTATTCCCAGTGCTCTTCATTTTCATCTGATACCATTTTTCTTCTGCTTGAAGGACTTCCTTAAACATTTTTTCTTCTGTAGGTCTGCTGGTGACAAATTCTTTCAGTTTGTGAATAATATCTGAAGTCTTTATTTTGCCTTAATATTTGAAAGATATTTTCATCGGGAGATGATTTCTATACTGACAGGTTGGTTTTTTTTTTTTTTATTTTAGTTTTTAAAGATGTTCTTCCACTTTCTTCTCACTCTTATTGTTGCCAACAAGAAATCTGCTGTCAGTCTTATCTTTATTCCTCTTGTATATAATAAATGTCTTTCTCTCTGTGTACTTATAAGATTTTTCTCCTTATCACTAATTTTAAGCAGTTTTATTATGATTTTCCTTGGTTTCTTTTCTTCGTGTTTCTTGTGCTTAGAATTTGTTGAACTTCTTGGATGTGCGGGTTATCGTTTTCACAAAATTTGGAAATTTTTCAGACATCATTTCTTCCAATATTTTTCTGTTCTCCGCTTCTTCCCTTCAGAGACTCTAATATTAAGAGATTAGGCCATATGAAGCTTTTCACATCTCACTGATACTGTGTTCATTTTTTTTTTCAATATATATTTTTTTCTTCTCTGGCTTTCAATTGTGAATAGTTTCTATTGCTATCTCTTCAAGTTCACTAATATTTTCTTCCACAATGTCTAATCTGCTATTAGTCACATTCAGTATATTTTTCATGTCATACATTGCAATTTTCATACCTAGAAATTTGATTTGAGTCTTTTTCTATCTTCTATGTCTCTATTTAACATGTTCATTCTTTCCTCTAGCTTCTTGAATATATGGAATACAATGATAACAACTGTTTAATGACCTGAGTATTAATTCTATAATCTGCATCATTTCTGGGTCAGTTACAATTGATAGATTTTTCTCTTTATTATAACTCTGGACTAAGTGAGCTGAAGCATCTCTGTCTCCATGTCCCATGGTTTGCCCTTGTCATTATTGCAAGTTGACGCTTTGTGTGTTTCCAGTTTACAGCATTGACTCTGCCCCAGAAATCTTTCTTATTACCTACTCCAAATATAGCACCACATCAACTGGGACTTGCTTTGAGTTTGTTTGTCCCTTCTTGGGAACTATGTGTTTAGGACTCTACTAGCACTGGCCAGCTTGTGAGATAGCAAGCTACTGTCTCCCTCATCCTTCTGCCTGGGTTTCTCAATTAATGTACCCTACTCATTCACTGAGGTATCTACTACCACACTTGGCACTCACTGGCAGTTGTTTGACTGGATTTTGGCCTACAGACTGTGTAGTTTTGTGGCCAAGAGTGACTTATAGATTATGGTTACTTAATTTTTGCATTCCGCCCCAATTGCTTAGTAGCTATGACCTCGAGTAAGTGATTAACATCTCTATATTTCAATTTCCTCACCCATAATGATAGTAATGACACCTACCTTATCAGGTCGTTGTTAAGAGTACATGTAACAATGTGGTATAGAGAAATTAAAATAGTGTCTGGCTCGGCATTTGCTGTTGTCACTGTTAGAGTAAGAATTCTAGACTCTAGAGATCTGACTCTGTAGATCACATTCCTAGCCATTATGTAATGTTCTAATGCCTTCTGGACAGTCTGCTTTGCATGTTAGAGAAAATTTCCCTTCTATATTTTTGTGGCTGAGCCAGTTTCTCTGGTGCCTAAATGCCCTTGTTCTGCTTTCTGCCCTAAGCACGTCCTAACTGTCTATCCAGCCAGAAGTAGTTGGCTAATAGCTTTCTAAGTCTTGAAGTACAACAGGACTTGTTTTTGTCAACACTAGGTAAAATCAAAAGACAAATGAAAAAGAAAAAAGAAAGCATTTAGGAAAGGTAAATCACCTTTCTTCCTTATTGCTAATTTTTTCTTCTAAATCTATTTTTAATTTTATCTTACCAAGTCAGAGAAAAACAAACAGGAATGGCACTTTTGGTACCTTACAAGCCAGCAATTTTTTGTCTCCTTGATTTTTCTTTCACTGTTCAATATTTCACATTCAGAAGATGGAGAAAAGGTTAGGAATACACATAGAACATTAAATTTTTAAATTAATAACCAAAATGGATATAAAGAGTTTCAATAATTATAGAGTAAAGCAGCAGCTTGTCTAAAACACAGATACATACTGAACACCACCTTTTCACTTCTAAAAATATCTAAGAAACACTATCAAACTAAGTGGCATATACTTTCAAGCTTATTTTAGAAAAATTAATATTGATATTTTGAAAACAAATTTAAAACCTAATGAAATTTCCATCTAAGCCAGGAAGCATCATGATCTGACTGCTCAGGAATCTTGAAATTAACATTTCTTGTTTTGAGGTAAATGGCTCATAAACATTACCTTTTCTGTAGGATCAATTTGTATCCTTCTAGTGATGTTCCCTCAGTGGCCTTGACTCTGACTGGATTACCAATAGCTAGGCAGCCCTGAGTTATCGCTCGGCTCAGGATCATTCCAGTCTTCCAATGAATAGAGAAGGGGGAGAAAGGTCTAAATAAGTTAAAACAACCAGAAAATTCAACAATGTGTCACAAATAGTGAGGTCATTATGCCTGGATAAACCCGGATATTAACAGTTGCCAAAAGTGAAACACTACCCACAACTTAGCAGTCAGTGAGCCCTGCTCAGAATCAGTGATGTTCTGTCGGACAAGGGTGGCATTTTACAGTTCAGTGCAAAATAAAACAGACCTTGATATCTTCATTTGTCCTTTTTTTCTGTGCATATTTCACAGTGCAGCAACTTGGGGTCCATCACGTGTCACTTGTTATACTTATAACTACAGAGCTTACTTGAAATATGTATGCACAGAAAAAAAAGAGTGCAGTGAACTGAAAAGATTGAAACAAATCTTCAACCTTTGTACCAATTTAAAGTTTTACTCTGGGTCTAAATACCATGGGTTAAACATTTTAAGGTGGTTTATGAACTGCTTTTGTTTTAAATGTTAGGATTCTCAGATAAGGAAATTGATTGAGAACATTGTTTGAATGGCCATTTAACAATTTTCTTACTTAGTGGATCAACACAGCATTTTAAATAAGTGACAACCACTTAGGAATTTATTTACACATATTGAGGATTTATGTCATGGAAACTTCTCTGTTAAGAACAGGTAAAATGATTTATTTTGAAAAAAATGATAGAACTTTAAACCTTAAAAGATTTTCAAAATTGTTTTCTTTTAGCATGTGACTTTTATTTCTCATGTTTTTGTTGTGTGGAAAAGAACTACACAATGACTTAGGAAAAATATATTTTTCTAAATTTTTGTTCTAATAAGCCCTGAATGGAATCCTCTTTTGAACATGCCTGTCTATACAGAATGGGAACTTCTTGGAGTAAGAAAAAAGAATCACCACTTATTAAGTGCTTTCTGTATACCAGATTGTATGCTTGAACTTCACACATATTTTCTCATTTAATCACCACAGCAACTGTGCAAGACAGGTGTGACTAACTTCATTTTATATATAAGAAAACTGTGGTTCAGTGCAGCTAAGTAACTTTCTCAGCGTCACACAAAGGATTCTAATTCTGATCTATCTAACTCCAAAACTCACACTCTTTGCATCAAGCATTTCAATTATTTTAGGAAAATTTTTAGACAAGTACAGGTTTTCTGATATCATGAAATTCTATGAACAGATACCATAGAATTACAGAATATGAGATCTGGGAAAATAACCTTCCATATCAACTGGTCCAACTCTTTTACCAGAAGACTAAGGCCCAGATATGGTATGTGACTTACTTGAGGTCACATAAATGTTCAGTGGCAGTCCTAAAACTAAAACACTTCCAATCAATGCTCATACATTGGTCAGATATAGAGCAGTGTTTTATATTACAGTGAAATGGCATAAGTTTTGAAGTCAGACAGACCAAGAATCTTTCCTCTACCAGCTACTAGCTTCAGTTTTTTCAGCTGTATAATGAAAACCTGCATAGTTTCTGTAAGATTAAATGAGATAATAAATGTGTATAAGATGCTTAGCATATGTTTAACAAAATGGCAGATATTATTACTAAATCAGAAATAAAACACAACTTAGGGATAGTAGTTAATACAGT
Organism: Balaenoptera musculus; assembly: GCF_009873245.2. NCBI lineage: Eukaryota > Metazoa > Chordata > Mammalia > Artiodactyla > Balaenopteridae > Balaenoptera > Balaenoptera musculus. Next base: position 82,124,807 of record NC_045792.1, read on the forward strand.
CTCCAGGTTGGAAGCAGATTTAAGAAATATCTAATCTCATTCTGCCTTTGTCTATGAAGTGGATAATATTTCTTAGTACCTTTGTGTCTTAAGTTACTCTATATTTTTGTTTTTAACTCTCAGAAAAGCAAAAATAAAAGTTAAGGGCAATCCAAAATTTCATATGAGAAAATAGTTTCAATCTCTCCTACCCCCTAAACTAAGTAGCAGCAAACTTGCCTGGGTGACTCTGCACCCATGGAAATGCTAAAAAGAAGCAAAAATAGTCTCCAGGGAGGGGGCAAAGGGAGGCACAAGAAGGGTAGATATAAGCTGTACCATCTCTTTCCAGACATAAATATTTGGTGGCAATTACAAAACGTATTTCAATAGCAAGAGGGAAGAGGAGAACAATTATATGTTCTCAGTTTAAATCTGATTCAACAGTATAAGAATAAAGTTAAAAAAATAGTGCCAATACACAGGAATAAAATATGTTAGGCATTGTTCACATTTTATACTCAGGGATTTCTTTTAAAACTATCCTTACTAAGACCACATGCCATCACTATATGGTGCTAATCCACCAAGCTCTGCGAACCTCAACAGTGAAGACTAAGGAGTGGAAGCAAATGATATTCAGACAAATCTCATGAAAATGGTGAGCCTGAAGAGTATACCTAAGCTCTGCGCTAGGTTTAAATACATTCTAGAGTATTAACTAATCAGCACATCTAAAACTGAGTTGAATGCTCACGTCGGAGCCCTCCGCACTAGACAAACCAAGAGCAGAGCATAGATTCACGACAGTCAACAACTGATACGCTTTCACTTGCATGCTTGTGTGCGTGAGGGCATCGGGAACTGGAGCAGCACAGTGAGCCAGTGAGCCCAGGAAGTTACTCAGGGAGAGCAGACACTCTTGGATACCTTTGTGACCAGCCACACACTGGCTGCAGGCCACAGGGTCGATGGTGCTATCTGAGTCCCACTGCTCTCTTCACCACTTGAGAAATTCCGCTTTCTGATGGAAACAGAGGCATGAAGGACAATATTGGGGTTCACCTATACCATGAGAAGAAGCATGTTTTTAACTTACAGTCTGAAAGTTAACCTTCCTCAACATATTTACCCAAAATAATCTAGAACATTATGTTTCTGATTGAGGTCTCTTTTGAAACAGTAGTGTTCAATCCTATTAAACTCAATTCAATTAATATTTGTTGAGCACCAGCTCTGATATGGAAGGCCCCAGACTGTGTGGTATGGGATATTATAAAACATTTTTCCTGCCCTAAATAAACTTACAACTGTAAAGGCGATAACACACACAATTTCATGTTAAGCTCCATATGTTTGATTAAATAGTGCTATAGTATGCAAAGAATGGTAGGCTCATTTCTGCAGGAGCAACAAAAAGTGAAGCATCTTGAAGGAGGTAACATCTGGACCAGGCCTCGAAGGATGAAAACAGTTTGACAGGAATAATGAAGAATAAAAAGGTATTCCAAGCAAAGGAAAATAGTATAATCAATGCACCTTAGGATTTATGGGTAGTCTCAAAAGGTAAATTTGGTCAAACTTAGAAGGAGTCAAGTGTAAGGCTACGGAGTTAGGTGTCAGTAGGGCTTTCAAGCTTTCAAGCAGGAGGGACTGGATTACAGAAGATTTAGAAAGGTTGACCTGGCAAGTGTAAACATAATGGATTGCAGAATGGAGAGATGAAAGGCAGAGAGAACAGTTTAGAGTTTGTACAACCTCATAAGAATAAAGGGACAGGAGCTGAGACTTCAGTGACAGTTGTGGGAATGGATGGGAGGGGGCCGACTGGGGAGACACTGCATCTCTATCCCATGTGTTTAATCAGATGACAAACGCCAAACGTATTGTGCACCTTCTAGTGTTTCTCACTTAGACCTGATTGTCAAATTAACAGTCATTCATGCCACCTGTCAGAATTCTACTCCTTCATATTTAATAAACTTTATCTCCTAACTTATATGATCACTTTCCCTGAATAATCATGCTAACTTCTAAAGTGCTAATCCTTATTTGTATAGGATTATGGGAATCTGCCAACTTATGCTTTAAACTTAGTAACTGATGTTGCTTCAATAACAGTTAAAATCATTTTCTAATATTGAAAAGTCTATTCTAAATCTTTGCTAATACTAGATATTTATTGAGTTGCAAATGATTTTTTAAGAAAACAAAAGTTAAATAATAATTTAAAAGGTAATGTTTTACAAGTGTGAACAGGCAATAACAAAAGGGTATGACCAATATATTTGATAATTATTCTATAATTATCTATTATTTTTCTATAATGGAAGATAGTTACTTCTCTAGAGAAGAAAATGTCATATGACTCCTATATGTGAAAATAAAATTGTAAAAATACAGCAACCCCACCACATAAGCAGATTTGATTTACAGCTCTTTGATTGTGTATTCCCCAGTTAGCCAGTAGTGACTGATTCTGGAGTGGAATCCCCCGCAGTTTCTGAACAATGGTAAACTATATTCTACTAATCCATCCACCACAGGACATGGCATTTAAAGTAGCACTCTTAGTCAACCTCCTAACTCCAAGTTGCCATCACACTCAAAACTCTCCTCTGCAACTGGGAAGAAGATTGTTTTGACTGGAATGTCAGACAGAAGAATCATACTGCCAACTGCTTCTTTGTACAGCACCTGCTGCCAGTGCCTAGATTCTTGTTATCTCCACAACATGGTTTAATCTTTTAACAGTTGGCTTATTGGTGAAGAGCGAAGGGGTCCTTTGTGTCTGTCTTGGGTTGGCACCCAGTATTAACACCATGCTGTTCTCCGAGAGATACTTTGCTGGACGGTTCCCAAGTGATTCCACATAGACCAGACAGAGCCAGGCCCACTAACTCAGCTTCATTTCACGTTATTAAAAAAGAAAAATCCTGCCAAGTCTGGGGTTCTAATACACTTAAAACTGACAATGGCCATTAAATTCTCTTCATGATGTCACTTTCTTTTTTCTTTTTAATTTAATCTGATAGCTTTGTTTTAGATCAAATGTTTAGGAAGGTGGGGGAGATAAAAATTGGAATTCAGAAAAGAAAAGTGCTCGGACAATCTGCAACATAATATGCCATGTGTGTCTCTGTGTGAGTGTGTGTGTGCGCACATGTGTGTGTACATGTGTGCATTCACGGGCACGTGTATAAAAGCATTTATGTTGAGACAGGTCTCCAAATATATACCATAATGTATGTCATTAGAAAACCTTTTTAGGTCCTGTTGAGAATCAAAACAAGAAACTTTCTTTTATTCTTTTGAATACCTATATACATAGCTTCCTTTAAATGACCATTATGATTTTGCTTGTCTGAATAAACTGTGCTGATACAGATGATGCCAGTGATAAAAATGATGCATACATGTACTGGGCCAGTTAAAGCTTCTTGTTTAATTTTCTTTCTCCAAATCACCAATGAAAGTGGAGTAGACTTCAATATTCCTGTGCAATTTCAAAGTAATAAGGTCTTTTCCTACAGATCTACTGAGAAGCAAAATACAAGACAATGAAATTTTTCTTGAAAGAAGGAGCTCATAGACCACAACCTTCATCCTGAACAAATTGTTTACTACACAGAAGTTTTATAAGGTTTTTCCTTTTGACAGTAATTTTAGGACCAAGTTAACTAATTTACTATACAAATTAAAATCATACCTACAAGAAATGTTCTAAAATCTCTTTCCTCATATCCCTGATATTCACTCTTACTGTTCCCATTCTCTAAATCTATAGCTGATCAATCCACCCACCTCTAAGACCAAGAACTAGAAAAGTTGGGAAAGCAGAAAATATTAGCGAGTACCTAATTATGCAGCCAAACAAGGGAAAATATCTAGGATCTAGGTGTGCAGTCCTCAAATAGATTCCAACTATTGGTCTAAGGATAAGGAAGGGACTTGCAGTTTTATTTAAAGTTCTGTGCCCTATTCTAATGGCAATCAGTTCAAAATTTAAATTAATTTTTTAAATTTTCTCCAGTACAAATTATCTGTAGGAAATATTATTTCTTGAGGACTTGCTCTCCAAAGAAATAGGACAGTAAAGAATTGTTTGCCTTTTCCTAGCCTCCTTTGTGACATACAGAATAATATATTCTGCTAGCATCCATGACTGCTTAATTTACAAGTAAACCTGTAACAAACATGCCATAATTCTAAAATCATAACTTGGTGTTTTTCTTACTGTTTCCATACTAAAATTTGTCACTAATGTGCTGCTTATGTCTGATCATACTAAAAGGATGGGATCGAAATCAGTTTCCTTTTCATTCTGACAGAATATATGACCTGCCAGACACTGGAGTATATTTTTCTGCTATATTTTCCCATAACCAGGCATTCCTCAAGCTATTCTTCTCATGAATCTTCTTTTATATTAACTACCATGAAGTTTGTCTCTCATCCACTTCATGGAAACATATAATTTTATTTCCCGTAAACTAGAGCAATGTAAAAATGTTGCCAATTTAAGTAACAATAGAACGAAAGATGTATTCACCAAAATTCTCCACTTGTAGTAGATTCCAAATCTTTTTTTAGAAATGGATAAAAGAGCAACAGGTTGTAATTGTCAGGGTTATATCTGTCTTCCACATTACTAATAAGGATTATATGTTCCAAATTTTTCTCTGTAGGAAAGGTTTTACTTGTCAATACGAGATTTAAAAGAACAGTCAGGGGTTGGGCACTGATATCTCTATCTCAAGCCGATTTTAAAACGTATGCATCAAGAATATCAGCTTTTGCTCCCTCCTCTCTATCCCTGTTGTAATCCTCTTAGTGCCTTCTTTACTGCCATGAGCATCAAGATTCTACAATAAAATGCCCTGTAGACATCCATCACCTCTGCCTGAATCTCTCTTTAAAAGTGCTCCTTTTCAGGTTATTAAATTGCTATTTCCAATGTACTGATCACCTCTCTGTATATAATCGGAGACATTTTTCTGAAAGGATTTCAAAGGTTTCATAGCTAAGGGAGGGCCATTTTTCTTTGAAAGATTCTCTTTACTATCCAGTTTATCAAATCTTTGCTTTCTTATACCACTATTCTGAGTAGACTGAAATCTTATTCAAAAAAGATTTCTTCTTCTAAAAATACAATAGTGTATAAACTTTTAAGATGACGTGTTTTCTCACTTTCACTGAATCATTAGAATGAATTAATAGTGATAAAATAACTGTGGATTGTTACTCTCTCATTTTTCAACATTAGAAAATATAGTTTCCTTTTAAAGTTCTACTTTGGCTTAAAATCAAGGAGAGAAGCCTTTCTTTTTCTTTTCTTCTGACAACTCTCCACTATCCATTATTTTTCCCCCAGGTTTGACCTGCTTTCTATTGAATGAGTTAATTAACTAGTGAATTCAATTCCATTTAGCTAACTCTGAGTATCTAGATACTGCAGCAGAGACAAGAATGATCAGAATGCCCTTTGCCCTCTAGGTATTTCTAATCTGCAGGGCAGGGGTGGGAGGATAAGATAGGGACCTCCTGAGATATTTTCCTAGCACAGGATCAAATAAGATCTTGTCTCTGCTTGAATATTTCCAGTGGCTCCTTGTTTTGTACAGAATATCCAGTTGAATTAAGACCCTTTATGATATTGAGCTGCATGAGCTGCATGTATACTTTGGAGATTAACCCTTTGTCCGTTGATGCGTTTGCAAATATCTTCTCCCATTCTGAGGGTTATCTGTTCGTCTTGTTTAAGGTTTCCTTTGCTGTGCAAAAGCTTTGAAGTTTCATTAGGCCCCACTTGTTTATTTTTGTTTTTATTTCCATTTCTCTAGGAGGTGGGTCAAAAAGGATCTTGCTGTGGTTTATGTCAGAGTGTTCTTCCTATGTTTTCCTCTAAGAATTTTATAGTGTCTGGCCTTACATTTAGATCTTTAATCCATTTTGAGTTTATTTTTGTGTATGGTGTTAGGAAGTGTTCTCATTTCATTCTTTTACATGTAGCTGTCCAGTTTTCCCAGCACCACTTATTGAAGAGGCTGTATTTTCTCCATTGCATATTCTTGCCTCCTTTATCAAAGATAAGGTGACCATATGTGTGTGGTTTTATCTCTGGGCTTTCTATCCTGTTCCATTGATCTACATTTCTGTTTTTGTGTCAGTACCATACTGTCTTGATTACTGTAGCTTTGTAGTATAGTCTGAAGTCAGGCAGCCTGATTCCTCCAGCTCTGTTTTTCTTTCTCAAGATTGCTTTGGCTATTCGGGGTCTTTTGTGTTTCCATACAAATTGTGAATTTTCTTGTTCCAGTTCTGTGAAAAATGCCATTGGTAGTTTGATACGGATTGCATTGAACCTGTAGATTGCTTTGGGCAGTATAGTCATTTTCCCAATGTTGATTCTTCCAATCCAAGAACATGGTATATCTCTCCATCTGTTGGTATCATCTTTAATTTCTTTCCTCAGGGCCTTATAGTTTTCTGCATACAGGTCTTTTGTCTCCTTAGGTAGATTTATTCCTAGGTATTTTATTCTTTTTGCTGCAATGGTAAATGGGAGTGTTTCCTTAATTTCTCTTTCAGATTTTTCATCATTAGTGTATAGGAATGCAAGAGATTTCTGTGCATTAATTTTGTATCCTGCTGCTTTACCAAATTCATTGATTAGCTCTAGTAGTTTTCTGATAGCATCTTTAAGATTCTCTATGTATAGTATTATGGCATCTGTGAACAGTGACACTTCTACTTCTTCTTTTCCGATGTGGATTCCTTTTATTTCTTTTCCTTCTCTGATTGCTGTTACTAAAACTTCCAAAACTATGTTGAATAATAGTGGTGAGAGTGGGCAACCTTGTCTTGTTCCTGATCTTAGTGGAAATGGTTTCAGTTTTTCACCATTGAGAACGATGTTGGCTGTGGGTTTGTCATATATGGCCTTTATTATGTCAGGGTAAGTTCCCTCTATGCCTACTTTCTGTAGGGTTTTTATCATAAATGGGTGTTGAATTTTGTCTAAAGCTTTTTCTGCATCTATTGAGATGATCATATGGTTTTTATCCTTCAGTTTGTTAATATGGTGTATCACATTGATTGATTTGGGTATACTGAAGAATTCTTGCATTCCTGGGATAAACCCCACTTGATCATGGTGTATGATCATTTTAATGTGCTGTTGGATTCTCTTTGCTAGTATTTTTTTTTTAATTTTTTATTTATTTATTTATGGCTGTGTTGGGTCTTCGTTTCTGTGCTAGGGCTTTCTCTAGTTGTGGCAAGTGGGGGCCACTCTTCATCGCGGTGCGCGGGCCTCTCACTATCGCGGCCTCTCTTGTTGCAGAGCAGAGGCTCCAGACGCGCAAGCTCAGTAATTGTGGCTCACGGGGCCCAGCTGCTCCGTGGCATGTGGGATCTTCCCAGACCAGGGCTCGAACCCGTGACCCCTGCATTGGCAGGCAGATTCTCAACCACTGCGCCACCAGGGAAGCCCTCTTTGCTAGTATTTTGTTGAGAATTTTTGCATTTATGTTCATCAGTGATATTGGCCTGTAGTTTTCTTAATATCAAAAAAAAACAAACAACCCAATCCAAAAATGGGCAGAAGACCTAAATAGACATTTCTCCAAAGAAGATATACAGATTGCCAACAAACACATGAAAGCATGCTTAGCATCACTAATCATTAGAGAAATGCAAATCAAAACTACAGTGAGGTATCACCTCACACCAGTCAGAATAGCCATCATCAAAAAATCTAGAAACAATAAATGCTGGAGAGGGTGTGGAGAAAAGGGAACCCTCTTGCACTGTTGGTGGGAATGTAAATTGATACAGCCACTATGGAGAACAGTATGGGGGTTCCTTAAAAAACTAAAAACAGAACTATCATACGACCCAGCAATCCCACTACTGGGCATATACCCTGAGAAAACCATAATTCAAAAAGAGTCATTCACCACAATGTTCACTGCAGTTCTATTTACAATAGCCAGGACATGGAAGCAACCTAAGTGTCCATTGACAGATGAATGGATAACGAAGATGTGGCACATATATACAATGGAATATTATTCAGCCATAAGAAGAAACGAAATTGAGTTATTTGTAGTGAGGTGGATGGACCTGGAGTCTGTCCTACAGAGGGAAGTAAGTCAGAAAGAGAAAAACAAATACCACATGCTAACACATATATATGGAATCTAAAAAAAAAAAAAAAAAGGTTCTGAAGAACCTAGGGACAGGACAGGAATAAAGACGCATACGTAGAGAATGGACTTGAGGACATGGGGAGAAGGAAGGGTAAGCTGGAACAAAGTGAGAGAGTGGCATTGACATATATACACTACCAAATGTAAAATAGATAGCTAGTGGGAAGCAGCCACATAGCACAGGGAGATCAGCTCCATGCTTTGTGACCTCCTAGAGGGGTGGGATAGGGAGGGTGGAAGGGAGATGCAAGAGGGAGGGGATATGGGGATATATGTATACTTATAGCTGATATATATGTATACGTTTAGCTGATTCACTTTGTTATACAGCAGAAACTAACACAACATTGTAAAGCAATTATACTCCAATAAAGATGTTAAAAAAAAAGTACACACACACACACAAAAGACCCTTTATGATATGATACCAACATTCTTAGTGAAATCTACCTTTCTCTCCATTCTACTCTAATGTGACCTAAAATATGCCCAAACTTGGAACACTGTTTGACTTCAAATCATGCAAAAAATGTTGCAAGAGGAACAGCACCAAATTCAAAGTCATTATAAATGGTACGGAATGGATGCAATGGGGGTATCAAAGCCAGAAACATCATACCTGGTTTGGGCAGGGGTTGGGGTAAAGAAAGACTTCATGAAGCAGGCACAAATCAGGTAAGGCTAGAATGATGGGCAGGATTTCAATAAACATTTATTGAATGCCTACTATATGCCAGACACCATGCTAGGATATGGAAAGGGTGACAGAGAAGGTGGGGGGTGGTGACAAAGAAAGAGAGGTTGAATTCCAGGCAGAGGGACCCATATGGGCATAATAACAGAAATCATGAAGTGCTCAGAAAACAACAAATGAACAATCTGGCTTAGCTAACACCCAAAGAACATATTAGAGAATAGTGAGCCTTGAAAGAGATTACAGCTAACTTTTAAAAATCATTCATCAACATGTACTGTGCACGTGCCCTACATTCAAGACTTTGTTCCAGCACTCGTGAATACAAAGATGAGTAAGACATAAAATCTGTGTCCAAAGAATTATCAATTTAGTGGAGAAAGACACAAATGCAAATGCCGATACCAAAACACAAACTCTAAGAACAATTCTCAAAGGACAATAAGGAGTTCTGAGAACACAAAATAATTTGAGGCTAAATCTCTCTGGAGGATCTGAGAGGGCTTCGTGGAAGAAGAGGAAGTTGAAGAAAGCCTTAAAAAGCAAGGAATGGTAATGGCAGGGGTTGTATCCTAGCAAAGAACAACACATGCCATGGCACAAGTAAAGCAAAGTGTAAAGCATATAGGGGACCCAATTTATTAGCTCCGACTGTAGCATAGGCTACAACGAAGATCAAGAAGTAGAGAGGATTGGAAAGGCAAGCTGAGAGTGGGGGAAGATTGGAGAAGAATCATGGAGATCAATGAAGGCCAGATGAGGATATGGAACTTCAATAGGCAACAGCCAGGCATACAAGTTTCTGAGCAGGAAGATAATGTTACAGCAAAAAACTAAAAAGGAATGCCAACAGGACTGGAACTATGGCAAATAAAACTTCATGTCAGATGAATATAAAATATAAAAGGCATTATTCTTAGTGCACCATTCAACTTATATTTTCTAAATTTGCTCAAAAACAGGATTAGAAATCATTGTTTGTTTTATTCTATTTTTATAATTATACTATTTAGATTCATATGCACCTTGAAACAACTAATATTTTCAGTGTAAATTTTGACATAAAAGACTGAATGGGCAACATGGAGAAATCTGAAAAGTGCAGGTTGGGACAATGTGTCTTTTGCATTGTCTCTTACAAAGAAAGGGCCCAGACTAGTTAACAGAAAGCCCTACTTTCTTTGGGCATCTCTATCTCTGTGGGTGCCTTTTGGTTTTGGTTTCATGAATTCAAAAACTAAAACTTATGCAGCTGAAATGAACAACAACCCTACATAACCTACCAGCTGAGAAAAACAAAAGAATTACTCCTTTTTTTGGAGACAGGTTTAAAATGCTTTTCATAGCTCAGTGCAAGAAGAAAATTCCTTACTGGCAGGATAAGTTTCTAAATATAAATTAATAAAGAGACCTTCTAGATTGAGTTGTTATGAGTTGGGTTTTCTGAAGAACTCATGTTACTTAGAGACATTGACCCACAAAGCAAATAGGTCAGATGCTAAAGTATAAAGATATAACAGCCATCTTAAAGAATTTCTTAAACAAATGCAACTTATTAATATAGTTGATATAGAGAAAATATGCTAAACAACAGTACTTAAATGACGTGATTCAGGTAGAATTTTTTCAAATAGAAATACTATATATTGGTTCAGGGTTTTTTTTTTTCCCTATTCTTTTTCAAATTCTTTTCCCATTTTGGTTATTACAGAATATTGAGCAGAGTTCCCTGTGCTATACAGTAGGTCCTTGTTGGTTATCTATTTTAAATATTGCAGTGTGTACATGTCAATCCCAAACTCCCAGTCTATCCCTCCCCCCAACCCTTCCCAATACTGGTCCAGTTTTAAAGTGCTAAATTAATTAACAGGAAGTAACGTATAATACTTGCCCCCAACATTTGTAAAATAATTTACAGTTTTCAAAAACTTTCATAAATATCTACTCAGTCACCATGTATTGACTGAGTGTCCAATACATAAAATACCCTTATTCAGAACAACAAATAATTCTGACCTTGTTCTGTAGGAAATGGTTCTCCAAGTCCACCCTTTCAAATTGATCAGGTATCTGTTGACTGGTGCCATTGAAATTAACTGGAAATCCCTCACAAACTTCCCAACTAAGAAAATAAAATATTTAATTGTTCTTGTTAGAATAAAATGAGTTTAATTTTAGTACTCTTTAGCATAATAATTTATGCATCTTATACTCTTCTAGTGAGAGTAAAACCAGTGTATAGTCCATAGTCTTTTTAAATGGAAATTTGTAAAGTATCTTGGTATTTATCATTGGGAAAGGGAAGGCTTTAAATTTTTTCCTTACAATTATTTTTAATACTGGGGTGGGGGGGGGATTCTATGCCTAATTGATTATTAATAGAACAAAGACACAAAAAATAATTTTTAATCTTACAGAATCACTCACGGTGGAGACCATCATCATTGTTAAAATTATAGTCTAAATACACTGGTCTATAAATAATAAAGGATGCTTTTATAACGGTTGTGTTAAGAACATTAGTTTGGTATTTTTAAGAGTCTTTTAAGAGGCAGCACATTCTAGAGGGTACATGGACAAACCACAAACTGGAAGGGTTGGTCTCATTCTTAGCTCAGCCAAATCACTTATTTTAAAAGTGAGCCAATTCTTATCCTAAAGAAAATCACCTAGATCAACACTGATATGTTAAGATATACCATATAGCATGCTATTCAACAGAAAACAGTTCTGGGAATGGTGATAGTATTTTTTTTTTCAGTAGTCTGAGAAATATAAATAAGAGTATGATGACTAAGATTTCCAATGATCCGCTTGAGAGTATACAAAGAAAATTCAAATGGAATCCAAAAATTAAGTACATTATCTTCAAATAAGTTTGTGTTCAATAAGGGAAGTTTCACATTGTTATACTTAGGGAATTAGATCTAATTTAAATCCATTCATTAAAACAGTATTCATTGCAACTAGGGAAGTAAAATTAAGAAGCAGTACATAAATTAAAAATTAAACTCCTAACTAAAGACTGAAGCGAAAGGCAAGTTTAACAGCTTAGAGAAAGATTATTGCACACGAAATAAATCTTCTCATAAGTGAAAATGCTTATAAAAAAGAGTGCTGAGTTATATTCTATCTATAAAGAGAAAAAGACAAAACATTATAATCTTGTCTGGAAAGTGCAGGCAATCATTGGGGGATGGAGAAGACCAAACAGTCTGTCTTTCTAGACATATTTAGCAATAGGTTGACACTAGCTATACTGAGTGACCTCGTCAGACTGCTTTTCATTCTCTGGATCTGCCCTCCATTTCAGCCTTTTTACCTGTATATTAAGGAAAGTTGTAATTTGTTAAATTACAAAATATTAAAGTTAGATGGGACCTTATAGATACATCACCTAATCCAACATGGTATCAGTATCGTGCTGCAATGTCCAATATGGTAGCCACGAGCCACATATTCCAACTTAAATTAAAATTAATTTAATTAAACAAAATTTAAAATTCAATTCCTCAGTCACACTAGTCACATTTCAAGTGCTCAATGTCATAAAGTTTGTTTCTATTATCATAGAAAGTTCTATTAGACAGTGCTGGATAGGGGTTAAGCCCTCAGTTCTTAAGAAAGACAATCTGGGTTAGAATCCTAGCTCTATCATGTGCAAGTTGTGTGACTGGGCAAATGACTTTGCCCTTCCGTGGCAGAGTTTCTGTCTCCTTAAAATGGAGTAACAATAAGCTAATAAGCAATGATGGGATTAAAATAATTGTTTTGAGGATGAAATAGGTTCTTACCCAATTCATTTAGAGCTGTGCCTGGCCTATGGTCAACACTCAATAACTGCTGGGTTTTATTATTAACCCATAGGAAACTGACACCCATGTGCTCATAGACAATCATGAGCAGATATGGGGTTAGTGCCCAGATCTTCTTCTTTAAAAAAAATATTTATTTATTTATTTTGGCTGCACAGGGTCTTAGTTGCAGTGTAAGGGATCTTTAGTTGCGGCACGCGGGATCTAGCTCCCTGACCAGGGATCGAACCCGGCCCCCAAGAATTGGGAGCACAGAGTCTTAACCACTGGACCACCAGGGAAGTCCCAGTGCCCAGATCTTCTAACTCCTGCTCTTCTTCTCACTATGCCACCAAGCCTCCAGCGTATTGCTTTTGTTTTCAATTTATCATCATCAAATGAGATGCTTAAACATGAACACTCATATGAGAAAACATATTATTTAATATTTTAATTATTCCATTCAAAACTATTAATTTAGAAACATCCACTAAAAACAATTTTTACATTTCAAATAAAATCGTTACCTTTGCAAAGCAGAAAGTATACTACACTCATTGCCTCATATGTTTCTTAAAACTCAAGGAAAGTTAATGATAAGTCTTTCAAGCACTAGCTCATTATATCATGAAATTAGTCAATAAACTAAATTGCTTATTTAAGATGATTTAAAGAACATCTTTTAGTGTTTAAATCTCACTCTGGGAAAACTGAATTAGGTGATTCAGATTGCTTTAATGGAACACTTGCTAATTTACTTGTCACATCCCAGTAGAACAGCATTAGGATCCAAGAAGGTTTTATATGCAACTGTAATGCCACCTCTGGCAAATGCAGTCACCTGGTCAAAGGTCAAACCCAAAACAGGGTTTAGTGGAGATCTGAAAAATGGAAAAAAACATCAAATCTATCTGCAAAATTATACAAACACTGAAATTTGAGTACAGATAAACAATAAAACATACCATATCCATGTCTAATAAAATCCAGAAATAAGTGAATTTCCTATTATACAGCACTATTGTTGGTATCCTATACTGATACCTGACATGCACATTTTAGTTTATTTGTTTGATTTATAATATGCAAAGGATAGTTGCAACACATGTAATTTTTAAAAATAATTTCAGTAATAAAAGCGAAGTATTTAGTTGAGAAAAACAACCAACTGTCATTCCTGTAATATTCATTTTTCATGTATAACTACAATGCAATACACCCATGATGATCTTTGGAGCTTATAATCAAATTAATCCTTCATATTTGGCTACAAACAACTATTTTTTTGTGAGCTTACTAAATACTACGCTGATTTGATTTGTCATATTACATACTGTTAGGTACATTGTTTTAAGTTAATTTAATTATATGAGAATTAAAATCAAATGGAAAACAGATCTTAAATAAGAAGGATGGCCACTATGTCAATTATGAGCCATTTTGTTTTTGAAATTGGTGACAAACAGTTGCTCTTCAACTTTAGAGTCACAGGATCAATCACATCACCTGTGTAGTATTGCTAAAAATATTTAAACTGAATCTAATCATGAGAAAACACTCACACAAGTCTAGAATGTGGGACATTCTACAAGAAAAGTGCCTGAACTCTTCAAAAAGAAAACCAATGTCATGAAAAATAAAACAAAAGATGGTGGAATATTCTACATTACAGAGAACTAAAGAAAATAACTAAATGCAACAGATGAAGCTTATTTGGATACTGGATTACAAAAAAAGCTCTAAAGCAGATTTTGGGTAGTATGAACATAGGTTACATATTAGACAATATTATATTATTGTTGACTGTGTTAGATATTATACTGTGGTGATAGAGAAGAACATCCTGTTCTTCAGTTATGTGACCTGCAGCATTTAGGAGTAAAACTTTATGATTGTGTGGAATTAATTCCAAACAGTTCAAAAGAGAGAGAAAGGAGGCATAAGAGAGGTAAAACAAATATGGCAAAATCCTTAAATTGCTGAACCTAGGTGAAGGATATATAAATCTTCATTGTATCAAGTTTTCTGTAGATTGGATATTTTTCAAAATAAAAATTGGGAGAAAAACAATTAAAGGACTCAAAATAGAAGCAGATATTGGCAAAATCACCTTTTGCAAAAGAGTAACCTGACCCCCCATATCAACATGTATTAGACACGTTAGAATTTCTCCCTGAAAATGAATATCATTTACTTAGTACATATTGCACATTTTCTCAATGTTCTCATTTTCTCAATATATTTTAACTAGATGGAAATAACTTTTTTGACATTAACTTAGAAGTTTCAATAGTAGCAAAATGCTATAATGGTTCCCTAATGCCTCATATTGGATTCAAAACCAGAAAAAAATAATACATTATGCTATTAAAATAGCTATGATATACAAACAAATATACACACTTATAAATTCTGCCAGCTACAATCCTCAGTTGATTTTAGAATATTCCAGATACTTAGTAATTTTTGTTACTTCACAAATATGATCCAATTAACCAAGAACAAGTGTTTGATCATATTAAAATACTGTATTATAGCAAACATCATTAAAAACATCATAATTAGTCAGTCATTGCTTTCACTTTAACAATTATATTTAAGAAGAAATTATTAGACACATTTTATTAAAGCCTTTCCTTGTAATTGGAAGAGCTTGCTAAATTATACAAGAATTCTTGCCGCTTTAAAATTCATCGCTATTTTTATCATTGTAAAAATAATTCTCACAATGTAATTAAATTATATTTTGAAATCTGCCTATTGAAGAAGCACCATTCCTTACAGATATTTTTTAGTTTTATAAATTACACAGCATAAGATACTAGTAAGCATTTTAATTTTACTCTAATGGGACAGATGAAAGATTTTGTAATATGCTACCCACAACAAATCCTACCAATGTCTCCCAAAACCTTCATGGATTTCTGAGTAGATTTGTTTTCTTTGAAATTTTGACTATTAGAATACACAGTAAATCTAATCAGCTCCTAGTTCTGTCTATGCTATTTTTGTTAAAATTAGTGTATGATCAATTATATTCTACAAGCACTATTTCCCCTATTCTGTTCTACAGATAAAGAGCTGAAAACGAAACAAAACAAAAAGATTAAAAGTAGACAGAAAAGTGTGTTTTAAGTTTCCTGACAAGCAGCTTCAGAGTTCATCTGGATGTGTCCTGTCAAAATATGCATAAATTTCCAAGATATTCCACACAACAGCCAGACTCATCAGTGCCTGCAGACTGAAGCCTTTTTCTTTTCTTGGGAACACAGATAATTTTATGCAGGAATTTACCAATCTACAAAAATTTACACAATGCTCAGTAATAACCAGTAATTATTGTGGGATAATGTAAGGTGCTTTTGAGGAATATAACTTTGATAGGATAGGGTTTACAAGCTTTACCAATTTATCTTTGGCTGTCCTGTCATTGGAGCTTAAAAGGTTAAGACTTTATTTGTGAAAACATAGAGAGATAGTGGGGAATCATGTTGTCTACAGCTTCATAAATCTTGCTTAAGATCCTTTTCAATTACCATCCATTTCTCCTTTAAAAAGGGACAAAAAAATAGAGGAGTGGAAGCAGGTCAGGGCAGTGTGCGACAATGACAGTGTGATGGGCTTGGGCCCCCGTGGCGTTTCCATCTGCTATCATTAAGGTGACTACTCAGACATGAACAAATCCCACTTGCTGTGCTGACAGGCAGACTTCAAGAACTATGACAAGGCATTAAGACAGAAAGTCAGGGGGGTGGGGGACAGAGAGAGAGAGATGTCATATCCCACAAACAATACTGCCTCACAAAAAAAAAAACGCCCCTGGAATTTTACTGGAATTCAAAATAATTTTTTTTTTTTAATAAAGGGTGCTACTTGGCTTCTCAACTCTCCTTTTAAATTAGCTTGTCCCAGAAAGATTGAGAATAAACACCTTGCTCCTACCTGTATGCTTTACCATAAGAGACCCAAATTTTTTGCTCATTCTTCAGCGAAAGTGGATTCTTAATTTCTTGACCGTGCTCGTCGAAAAGCTGGATTGAAGAAAAATTGAGGCCTGGTGGGTTGATGGAAGAACCTTGAAGTCTTCGATGAATCTTGAAAAGTAACTGGTGGGGGTGGGGGCGGGGTGTGGAAATGAAGAAGAAAAAGAAATAACGTAAAATGTGAACACCTGTGATAAACTGTCTCTACTCTGTAACAGATGAAGTCCAAACAAATGATAATTAAATTCATACAGAATGTTAAAAGAAGTGTGAAATGACGGCAATGTTTAGCTCGGTGTAAAGTAACAAAATGAGCATGGGCTTTTAACCAGCAGGGGGTGCCACAGGCTCGTGATTGAGCTCTGACCCTTTGGCACGGGGACGGAAAGCAGATGTGACAGTCTTACAGAAAGAGCATTTAGCTTCTACACACGGTACCGGTCCTCTTTGATAAGGGTTATGCTTTTCTTGTCTGAGCTACACATTCTGTTGGGTCCTTCCAGAGTATGTTCAAGTTTTACAATCAGCAATCTCCCATCACCGAGACTAACCTCAGGTAACCAACGGTGGAACAATCCACCACTGACAGGATTGCAAAAATAAACATGACTTTCTGGCTTATGCCAATTCACTTAGAAGAACTCTTCCTGGATGTATTAATTAAGAGCTCTGCAGAAGCTTGCGAGCGGCTTCAATAATGGATGTTTTCAAGTTGTAAATAAGATGTAATCGAAGTGTGAAGTATGAAATGCTATCATTTAATATGTTAAATAATAGCATTGTCTGTGTTTGCTTCTATCTTATACTTAGAATCTCTAAATTATAAAGATATTTCTAACTGAAGGCATATTTCAAATGAAAGTAAATCTGGCTGAACTGTGTTGCACATGGACTTTTAAAAGATATTTTTCATCATTATCTGTCACCTATGTTTGAGTGTTTAGGCCTCTGCTCTTTCCTGCTCTGTGCCCCAACTATCCATCACTCTGTTTTCCCCCCAGCCTTCTGTCACAGGCTTCCTTTTCTTCTCTGCCTTGTCAGTTCTTGTGTCTCTCAATTTCGTGTTACTCTGTAATCTCGGCAGGGATGCGGATATAGTTGTAGCCTTTTCTTGCCTAGCTGCTGTTCAGGGTGCCTTTTTTGCTCCTTCTATTAATTCCCATTGAAGGTATATTGAGACGTGCTAAATGCCGAGGCCCAGAGAAAAGGAAAGGCGCAAGCCTGTCATATATCTCCAGTTTCCTCACCTATTGGCTATAAACTCTTTACCAAGTAAAATATTTTCTATGACCAGCAACTGTATCTATAGAAGGCCTAAGGCTTAGGCTTTGCCCTAATTAGGGATAAATAATCTTATCCCCAACTTCATCAGCTTTATGTTGTTTTTATCAGCTCTGCACTGACCAGATTTTTTAGCCTTGAGCGTCAGAAGGGCTGAAAATGATGATACATCTTTCCTTTCATTAAAGTTAATACTTTTCATCCAGCACAGCCAACTCCTTTGAGTTAAAAATAATGATTACTATTCTCTTTAGGAATATAATAGGCAAAGTGTTAGAATAGTAAAAATCTGTGTTTTGTTTTTCCACTGGAACCACAAAAAGTTTTGAAATCCATGGACTGTATTTATAAAGCCCTACATTTATTTCTGTGTGGTCTCAGCCCTTGAGCTTATTTTTTGTGGCTTTGCTATTATTTCAGAAAACAAGTAATGTTGATCGTTTTTTAAATCACAGTGATTTTGCTTTATAGGCATCTCCTTTTTTGTAAAGGGGGAAGATATAAAAAACTTAAGGCCTGATCCAGGAGATAAATAAGTACACAAAGAACAGGAGTGTGTGGTAGAGAAGAGATGTGAACACCTGACCACTTAACCAAATTCACTTTCACAGGAGTTGCATTGCAATCTCTATTTTCTCAACTTGGCAACACACTGCATTTTAGGTGTTCAAAGATGAGCATTCGACAGCCTACAGGAGGTAAGGCCTCAGTGTCTTTCATCTCTAGGTCATTGGTGAGGGCTGGGCTATAGTGACCAAAAATAGTGATAATCTTCACCCATTTATCTTTAAAGTTGTCATCACCAGGCCTTTATAGGATAAGAATTTGTTCAGGGACCTGAGAAGAGTGTAAAACATCTTAGGCTAGTGATTGAGACAAGTGTGCACCAAGGGAACAGTCGTCCTTGGGTGTCACAAGGGCTCTCCCAAAGAGCTTTATAATGCCCCTAGTTAAAGGTTTTCCCCCGGATTTTCTTGCATATAGATGCAAATCACAGATCAATTTCAGTGTGCCATTAGCCAACAAAAGCTTTCTACAGAATAATATCTTCCTGTGTAATCTAACATAAATTCCATCTTCAATTTTTTATATGAACCAAAAAAGGACAATATTCTAATGTGGAAAAGAGGAATTTACAGGTAGAGAATTCTAGGAAGGCTTTTGTATCATGGTGATTTGTATAGTCAGGGATGTGATGGTAAAAGAAAACCAGCCAAGGCTCTTTATCATTCTCTCTCTAATCAATCAAGGTAGCACTTCCCATCTCTTCTGAGCTCAGCTAATGATCGGATGATCAGCTTTTGTGACTGACTGTGAAGTCCAGGTAATGGATACCACCAGGGAGAGGTAAGTCTGAGGGTACTGAACTGAAGGGGGAAAAAATGGAGCAAGTTTCTGAACAAAGGTCAAGCAACCGAGCCCAAAACACTGGTGTGCGCTCAGGCGAATAACCCCAATTTGTAAACAACAGGGTATTCAGTGTCCTTTCATGCAAGACAAAGACCCAAAATAAAGACCCTGAACATGTTGGTTCTGCTTGAGAAACATCCCAATTGTCTGGAAAATAGGAAAAGGTAAGAATGCCTAAGATAAACCATCTGGACTTGCTCACAACGAGCACAGGAGAAGACCAAGGCTGTGTGTTACTTGCTCAGGGTCTAGGGCTTGGAAATACCCTAGACGCAGAACACACCCTCCACTGGATATCATGTCACTTCTTTTCAATGTGTAAACAAGAGGGCAATTCCAGAGTCCAGTGTAGACAGATTTTCAAATAAAAGCATAATGAAGATTAAGATGCTATTAAGTAAGAGGTCAGGAGTTAATATTATACTAAAGCTGAGAACCTCCGGAATCCAGAAGTCAAGCTTGAAACTATAAATCTTTACAGATCAGCAAATGATTAATCTTTCCTAAACAACTTTAAAAATGTAATTGTCTAAACTAACTACAAGTAACTTGGAAGATGCTCATAGTCATAAATGAATAGTCAGTAAACTCACTCTTTCCATCATATAGCCAGTTTGAATTGGGCTATTAGGCCCCATATCTTTTTCACTGATACAAACAGAGATCTCTCCAGTGTCTTTACCATTTTCAAATATCTGAAAAATAAGCACATTCAAAATTAAAAATAAATACACGCACACATATACATACATATAAATACATATATAAACACAAGCAGTCCTGATTTTGCACAGTACACTGCTGACTGAAACTCATGCATATGGTTAACTGTGTAAAGCAAAGACGGCCTGTACACATGCAAGTAATTGGCAATGAAAAGCAACAGGACTAGAATAGTATAAAGGAAGTCCCTTGTTTCTCCTTTTGCTTTCAGTGTCCTTAACCTGACTGTCATTCCCTACAATCTTAAAATAGAAGGAAACACACACATTAAAGGAGGAATCACTGACTACACCGAATACTTACATGGGGTAAGCATCAGGAAAAGGTCAGCTAGAAACCAATTAACTAGCTCATTTCATTCCTTTTGAAGAACATAAAGCCACTAATTATGTAAGGAATGTTTAATTTATATTTAAAATATATCAGTGTTCAGCTCATCTTTTGACTCACTGAAAGGAAATTCAACCTGAAAAATTTATTGCATAAAGGTACAATGAAAGCCATCCATTTTAAGTGCATATAAGCAACAAGTTGCTGAGAACAGAGAGAAAATTCAGAACATTGCATTATGCAATGCTCATCTGGAAAAAGAAAATGCTAGCTAACGTTCTGGTCAAAGGTATCGAAATAAACCAGTCCCAAAGGAGGGCTCCACTAGAGTGAACACCATCCTCTGACCATGCTGAGGGCCCACATGGGGTGTGTCAGTCACCAGGCAAGAAAGAATGCAGGCCGATAGAGGCTTCATGAGTAATGTAAATCCTTGCTTTTTACTGTATTTTTTTCTCAAAAGTTCTTTTCTTTCCTTTCTGATAGACCTATCACATCAGAGTAGCCATTTTATTTCTTTCTAGTGCTATCACCAGAGAAGATAATTTGGGAGAATATTTTATTTAAATATAAGAAAGAAAACCATCTGTTTTACTTTTGAGACAGTTTGAGAGTTATTTAATTAGTCCTAACCTGGTTTAGGAAATAATGTGCTTCAATAGCACTTCCTCAGGCTTTAGGCAAAAAAAAAAAAAAAAAAAAAAGGTTTTAAAAAAGAGTAACAATGTTTAAGAATGGTGGGGTTTTCTCCACTCTGTGCTTTTCATCATACTGACAGCCTAGTGGAGAGGGTACAGCTGTCAGCCTTGGGGCATTGATGCTCTACACTCTACAGTAGCTTTTGCTAAAGGGGATTTTTTAAACCTCTTTTCTGAGAAAAGATACAATTCTGAGCAAGAAATCTCTCTACTTTAGCCAGGAACTTTGTAAACCCAACTGTTGCCTACAAACCTATGGGAAATAATGTGGGAGGAGAATCTTACTGTCCCAACAATCTCTTCAGGGCCCTCTTAAACAACAGAGCCACTTAGCAATTAGGTTCACAATTCTAGGTGGCACGCATTCTGCAAGGTTAGTGTTGACAAAGGCTCAGTTTGGAGAACTTATCGATGTTCCTTTGTCAAGACTTGTTAGATGTGGAACTGGAGTGCAGCAAATTATATTCTAGAAAATAGCTGTGTGAGTGCTGTCAAACTGAGAAAGCAAATAGGACCTGGACAACACCTAAGACCTTCATTAGCTTACTGCTTTCCTCACTACTGTTAATAAGCCTTCCCTTCTATGTCCATAAAAGAGTGTTCCCAAGAAAAAAAAAAAGGCTCTGGCCTCTGAAAGCCCTATGAGGGCATAAAGAAAAAAGAGGTGCTTTATTGTTTAAGTGAAAGTTTAGGTGTTTAAGTGAAAGAAATCTGCCTTCTACTAGTCATTCATACAATGGTTTTTTTTTTTTTCTGTATTTCTACAAAAGTAAAAATTCCCCAAGCTGAAATTCTATGACATTCTGCTTTTCTTAGGGCTCAGCTCCTATTTTTAAGGTCTATATCACTATGACCATTTTTTTTTTAATCTAAGTATTCTATTTTTTTCTTCCTTTGCATGAGAAGTATTTTTATTTCTATTGTCCAATGTCTAAACAAAGATAGCTCTCTAAACAGAGTTTATATAGGAAAATAAAAAATAGTCTACCTTTATTTTCCTGCTGCCTAATCCTTGGCTTAAGAAAAACCAACTGCTTCCTAGTGACTATCTGCATGCCGTCACCTCCTTATAGTTCTAAAACTAAATTCTCACTCTTGAAGTAGGGTGATACAAAAAGCCAGCTAAGGCTAGTCTTGAGTCCCTAGCTGAGGAGTAATGCAATAGAATCTAAAAAAAAAAAGTGGGGGGGGGGGGGATCCAGATCCTTTCGAAAAACATTGTAGCTAATGACTATTGAAAAAAATACCTATAAATAGGAACTTACTTCTATGCCCTTAGTTACACAAAGTACAGAGTTTCTAGGAGGAGTTTCCCATGAACTGCAGTCTTTTTACTTTCCGTCATGTCAACAATGACTTTTCTTCAGCAGAATTAAATTAGGTTAACACCAATGTTTCACTGTAATGTTGTTAATTATTCATTCAACAAATATTTATTGAGTGCCTACCATGTGCCATCCACTGCTCAAGTGCTCAAGATACACCAGTGAACTAAGATTCCTGACAGAACAAGTAATTAAATCATATAGCAAGGTCAGGATACATCCAGGTCTGTGAGGTCTGAAGTTTATACAACTTGGTGGGCCTTCTTTAACAAAAAAAATGCAAAATTACAAATGGAAAACTAGATACAAAATATTTATTTAAAATGAGAAATTACAACAATTTACACATGTTAAAAAGCTCACACATAGCAAAAAACATGACAAAATCCAGAAAAAGTCACAAAATATTTTCATTAATTTACTATCCAATGCACATTTTTTGGCTGAATTGTCTTCAATCACCTCTTCATTTGGTAATCTTGTAACATTTTCTATAAGGAGAATAGGAATATAATTCCATCCTCCCTCTTGCATGGTTAATCAAAAAATTTCTGTTATTGATTAGAAAAACTTCTCTCAACTACACAACTTGGTGGGTCATTTCATAAAAATTTTTAGGATTGATGTCAACTTTGGGAAAAGCTTGATAGTTTACTTTAAAATATGAGCTGTAAAATGTGGAAGGATTTTCTACAAGTTACTCGACTTTGTTAACTTCACACACTGTTTTTCCTCCACCACCCATGTACTTTTGGTGACAGGCGCTCTAGCCCCCAGTCAGAAAGCAATACACTCTATGGCCAGCAGGCAGCGACCATCTTCCTAGAAGCTCTTCCCATACCAGGGTGGCTTAGCCCTAACTGAACTACGATACAGGGGAATGACTGCAAACCAGTAACTACATCCCACTATGCTCAAACTACATGTATCCTCAACTCAACTTCCCCCTAGCCAGACCTCAAAAATGCCTGCAACCACTTCAGCTCCAGCTGGTGCAAGGGAAAACTTGACAGAGAGGAAGTTGGAGTGGAAACAGACAATGGTCTCAGTCAACTGTAGTTAAAATATATTATACTTGCAAATTTTACAGAAACATGTGGCCCCGTGAACACATTGCTAGGGCCTCTTCCAGGGTTTTGGAAGGGGCCTAAGCAAGAAACGGGCCTTGAGGCTTAGGTACATTGGCATCATGGTAAATGCACCTTGGAGGAAGTTAGAAGGTGGTTAAGTGCCATGTAAAGAGGAAAAAATACAGCAGGGAAGGGATATAGGGCCTAGGATCAACGAGTGGGATGGGTGGTGGTCGCTATATGAAGCAGATGATCAGAAAAGGCTTTCAAGAGAGGAAAGATCTGAGTAAAGACTTGGAGGTGAGAGAGTTAGCCAAGCAGATAGCTGGCAGAAGAGCACTGGAGGCAGAGGGAGAGGCTAGAGCAAAGAAACTAAGGCAGGAACGTGCCCAGTATGTTCCAGGAACTACAAGCAGGCTGGTGTGACAGGAGCAGAGTGAGAGAGAAGAAGGGTAAGTAACGTGAAATCAGAGGGTTCAGGGGTGGGCAGCAAAATGGGGGATCCTTGGAGGGATTGGAACAGAACAGTAATAGGATCTGACTTAAAAGGAGCATCGGGGGCTTCCCTGGTGGTGCAAGTGGTTGAGAATCCGCCTGCCAATGAAGGGGACACGGGTTCGAGCCCTGGTCTGGGAAGATCCCACATGCCGCGGAGCGGCTGGGCCCGTGAGCCACAACTACTGAGCCTGCGCGTCTGGAGCCTGTGCTCCGCAACAAGAGAGGCCGCGATAGTGAGAGGCCCGCGCACCGCGATGAAGAGTGGCCCCCACTTGCCGCAACTAGAGAAAGCCCTCGCACAGAAACGAAGACCCAACACAGCCAAAAATAAATAAATAAATAAATAAAAATTAAAAGAAAAAAAAAAGGAGCATCGGGGCTGCTGGGTGGAGAGTAGACTCCAGGGAGCAAAAGTTATCCGAAAGGTGAATGACTGCGGCTCAGACAGAGTATTAACAATGGACTTGGTTATAAATGGTCAATTTCTGTTGTTCATTCCAGAGTAATTTGTTCATTAGTGGGGTTGGGAAATAAAATTTGTAGCTAGGCTAATATTTCTGGACCGTGATGTCTGCATCTATGGATGCAAATAAATCAACCTAAGTATAACTTCATATGTAGTTTCTGTGAAGGCACAAAAATGTTAACAAACTACCAAAAGAACTGTATTTACTGTGAAGATTTTATAGAGGCAGTGACCAAAACGTAAACCATGCGGGGGGAAGATGACTTGAATAGGATGTTGTTCTTTGACCAGTTTGCCTGGCATCATTTATGACACCTATTTAAGGACTTGTATAAGGCCTAGTTCAGTGCCATTATCGGCCTTTAATGCTATAAGTCTGGTTAAGAGCTAGCTGTCGGGGACCAGCAGGTTCCCAAACTCTCCATAACAGCTGGACAGACCACCCAGGAAGCTCTTCTGTGCGTGAGTGGAAGGCCAAACACCTAAGCTTCAAAATGCCTCAGGAGGCAATGCTGTCAAGAGGCAATAACAGGAAAATGACACCGCAGTGTGTGGCCAAAAGTTGGGAGGCTGTACAGTAACAGGATTTACTACTAGAGGTCTGGTGAAGGAAAGGAATATAAAATAGCCCCACAAAACCATCTGGCATACTTCAGGTAAAATAATTAAATATGTTGGGAAAAGGTTAACTTACATGTTGTCTTGGATTAGGGTCTCCAGGAAACAGACTCTGAGACCAATATTTAGCTGTGGGAAGTTTCCGGCGGAGCGTTCTCAGGTACAACACAGGTGAGGGGAGTGAGGAAACAGGAGTGGGCAGAGGGAGAAGGTAAACTGTGATGCAGTTGCAACACAGGCCTCCAGTGGGAGCTCTAGACCTGGGATGGCCCCTCAGAGTTGTCCAGAATTGAGGCCAGGGAGTATGGCTTTGCACTGCCCACCAATCACATACTGGATGCAGACTGCCCTCGGGATGGGGGCCTCATCTTTGGAGAAGCAGCAACTTCACACCAAGGGCAATTGTCCGAGCAGAATGTAGGTGTGGCAGCTGGAGGTGGCGGGTAGGTATCTCAGTCCTAAGAGGGAATCCAGGTAGTGTGGCACGGCATCCACTACACACACGCACTGTGATTCGCAGCGTAGGGTGCGCACGCCTTTAAATCACTCAATACTCAAAGCAACTGGATTTTACAGGTGAGTCTCAGAGAGGTTAAGTGACTTGCCTAGCGCAGATCTACTCATAAGGGGCAGCGAGATCTTTAGAAATCAAGTCCTCTGATTTTTTTCCAGCTTTATTGAGATATAATTATCATATAACATGTAAATTTGTGCACAACGTGTTGATTTGATACACTTACATATTTCTAAATGTTACCAGGGTTAGCTAACACCTCCATCACATCACATAATTACCATTTCTTTTTGTGGTAAGAACATTTAAGATCTACTCTCTTTAAAACTTTCAAGTTTTCAAGGGGCCCACCTCAGCCCCTAGTACCCACCATCCTAGTCTCTGTTTCTACAAGGTCGGCTTTCTTAGACTCCACATATAAGTGATATCATACGGTATTTGTCCTCCTCTGTCTGACTTATTTCACTTAGCATAATGCCCTACGATGTTTTAAATTACAAACATCAAAATTTACTCTTATATCTAAGATTAGAGATCTAACAATATGAAACAATATGAAAATTTTTAAAGGTATAGAAAAGTAATTTATAGAAGTTTTTTACCTAAGTCAAAGAACATGAAAATTAAAATGGAATATTTTTCTTATGTGAGAAGCTAATTAGCCATGAAAAAAATCTATCCAATCAGAATTCAAAGTAACCTTTAGAGATAGAAAA
This sequence comes from Balaenoptera musculus, assembly GCF_009873245.2. Taxonomy (NCBI): domain Eukaryota; kingdom Metazoa; phylum Chordata; class Mammalia; order Artiodactyla; family Balaenopteridae; genus Balaenoptera; species Balaenoptera musculus. The sequence goes on from NC_045792.1 coordinate 82,151,119, forward strand.
TTAACTCTAAGTGAATTAACATTATATGTACATTAAATCAGATAAATGTGCTATTACTTTTTTTATTGTTACAGACTTGTAAGATAGTTTATAGAATGTCCACATTTTCTATACCTTCTCAAATGTATAATATACTATAAATCAAACTGTAAACATGTCTAATTTTAATATTCAGATAAGAAGATAATCACACAGCAAATATTAAAATTATGAGATTCAGGCAATGAAAAGTTAATAATGAATTAGTATGTTTATACTGCATATAGGAAAATGTGTTTTAATGCCTAACAGAGATATCTTTAAACTGTACTTAACAGGTAAGGAGACAGTACATTTGTCCCAAGAAATGAAAATGCACTTATGTGAAGACAAGTTATTTCACTGTTCAACTTCACCAGTCTAAATGGGACCTGAATCAAAAATCAAATAACATGGTTTTAAAGCCCAGAAAAGGTATATTTAAGAAAATAATTTATTTTAAAAGAGACATTTTAGATTTCCTCTGTAAGTTGCAGCACAGCCCACCATTTAGAAGACATAAAGTGGGTGACTGCCTATGGTGTAGGATTTTAGGGGTGGGCTAAAACACTCTGACCCCAAAATACCACTCCCATCAACTTGCCAATACTAGTTGAAATTCCAGTTGGAGGGGTACTCTTTTGTCACAATTGAAATACCACAGCTCTATGAGAGAAAATAATATTCGGCCTTATTGGTTATTGATCTTTGAGGCTAGGATTTTCAATCTTGGCTTTCTGGAATTCCTCAGAGGGCCTAGGGTAGGGCTGGTGGATAGGGGAGTGAGAGTGGGGAGCTGTGGTCCTAAATGGGAGATCAAACCTGATGAGTGAGTCTGTGGGGAAAGCCACCAACCTGGCTTCAAAAGGGGTACATCCTACTTTCATTTACTTTACATAGGGCATTCCAAGAAAGAACTTTGATCTAAGAAAAAAAAGTTTTGATACTGTCTTAGCTTAAAAGAAAGTATGGTATGCCTTTTTCCTGAAGTAAGGATGGTACCTGACAGCCTGAATTGGGGGTTGGAGTTGGGTATGGAGGAAAGGCCACGGGGGCCAAGGATGGAGAGGTCTGCAAGATGCCCTCATCAGCTTCACAGTTACTCTGGGAGTGGGCCTGTGTTCTTTTCCTTTAAGCATTTAAAGTCACATTTCACTGCTTTGCCATAATTTTTTTAAAGGGCTTCTCCCCAACCCCATTTTTGACAAAATAAAATTTCTAGAACAAGGTGCATGATGCTGCAAAAAATAATCTTTTTGTATCCAATTACAATTCTCGCTAAATTCATTACATGAAAATGTTTAAAATTATATAGAAGATTGTGGCAAGGGAAATGTGTTTGCCTGATGTTCTAAGCAAAGTAATTTCTTTTTCTTTTTTTAATTTTTAATTTTTTTTTTTGGCTGCGTTGGGTCTTCGTTGCAGCGTGCGGGCTTCTCATTGCAGTGGCTTCTCTTGTTGTGGACCATGGGCTCTAGGCACGTGGGCTTCAGTAGGTGTGGCACGCAGGCTCAGTAGTTGTGGCTCATGGGCTCTATGAGCGCAGGCTCAGTAGTTGTGGCACACGGGCTCAGTTGCTCTGCGCATGTGGGATCTTCCCGGACCAGGGCTCAAACCCATGTCCCCTGAATTGGCAGGCGGATTCTTAACCACTGCGCCACCAGGGAAGTCCCCAAGTAATTTCAATAAGCCCTTTATAAATGAGAATATTTCAAGGAGAAGTGGAACAAAGATTTTTCACTTTGTCTAAATAAATTTAGTGCCTAAAATTATATTTAATTGGGATTAAAATATCAATATCAGGTATGTGGGTCCTGTCAGTAGCTGAGCATTATATGATGTATTATATACCAGATTTTGGTAAATAAAGGTTTTTAAAAGTTCCTGGGCTCAATATATTTCTTCTCAAGGAATGTAAGGGCTTTTTTGATGAGAAAAGCATAGCCACAGCCCCCCAATTCTATTTTACTAGGGAAAAGAATACTATACGATTAAAGATGAGCCAAATCATCAGACTTCCCCAATTCTCAGCCTCAGAGATCATATTCTCATCTTTCAATAGAGTATATGTTTTTAATGCTATTCGGTTTCTTTTTTATGTATCAAATATGCCTGGAAAGGTAATTTTTTCCCCTAATATGAATAGATACTCTGAGTAACTAAAACCTATGCAAAAGTTTATTGCCTAGAGCAATACATTTTTATTTTTTAAAAAATCCATTTTTTATCATAAAACATTATCAACACTGTAGGTAGAATCTGAGGTAGGAATAGATGCATCACTTCATTTGCACTTACTAGAAAATCTGCATTCACTTCTATGTTCAAATGATGAGCTAATGCTTGATAATATTCATGGTGACTCGAGCTAACATAGATGTCAGTGGGTAATCCAGGGGACAGGAGCATATGCAAGAGGAGAATCTCAGTGACTTGAACATCTCAAACACTCTGTGAAAAAGCTAATTGAGAGGTAAAGACAAATTAACTGCTATGGAGGAGGACAGTCTCCCTGAGAGAGAGAGTGTGCCTGCAGCAGTAAGGTTCAGTGATTGCATTTAGTCTGCATAACTGCTAGGACAGTAATCCAGCTCTGGCCTGTGGACTTTCCCCGCTGACTGCCCACCTGGCAATTCCCTGGGCACCTTCAAGACTGTCAGGACTGCACAGGGAAAGCCTGTCTCATTACAACGGCTCTGCATGGGAGATTATGCCCCGCCCAACCAATTGCTCTTCCTTGATTTTGATACAGACACAGTTTTTCAGTTTTTCTCTTCATTGAGTCTAGGAAGGGAATATTGTATCTTCCTGCACATAGAGATTTACACCTGGCTGCAGATGCCTGTCGGGAAATAGGGTGGGGTGAATACACTGGCATTCCCCCACCCTCAACAGGCGACCAAAAAAATGAAAAAAGAAAGGAAAGAAAAGAAGGCAAGATGGAAAAGAGCACTGGAAAGAAGGGCAGGTGAGATACTTCAGTGCCTACTGCTAACAGCTATCTCATGAGATGTTAGCAGGCATTCATGGGATCTAAAGTTTACTCGCCTTTAAAATGGACAGTCCAACATTTGCCTTGGTGAAATCTACATATGAAAACTGATTATCTCCACTGCATTTTGTCCAACATTTAATATATGTTCTTGAAGTCACAACAATAACATTGACTATTCCAGTTTTACTACTCTAGAAACAATTCCTTTGAAAATGAAGTTTTAAGTTGGTATGTTTTACTACTTGTACTTAGAGCATATCCTAAATTTGTTGTCCCACTGTTTACTCAAATAATGTAGGTGAAATAACAGAGCAGCTCAGAGATGGTAAATACATATATGGGAAAAGTGGTTAAACAGAAAGACAAGGACCAAGGAATGTACAATGGAAATAAGAACATAATATGCACGCAGAACAGTGATGACACCATACCCCCCCCAAAAAAAATCTCGCCACTTGACCTCAGTTGTCTCCTTTTATTCATTTAACTGTTCCATAGACTCCTAAATATTTAAATAAACTTCCTATTAAATTTTATATATGGTTAGAAAACTTTACATATGGATATATATGGTTAGAAAACTTTAAAACTTTTTTAAAATGATCACAAAATAGAATACAAATCTCAAATGGTTTCATGGTGTCGTTGTGCCTTTGGTAGAGCAAATTCAAGTCTCCAAAGCATACGAAAGGCCAGGAAAGTATTACAGATAAAAATTAGCATCTTTTCTGTTATCAACGAAATTAGCCCATTTTCTAAATATAAGCAAGCCTGTAAACTAAAATGAAATTGTAGTAAAAAGTTGAGAAGACCTACACATTAGTTTTATTGTCTTCAAAAGGAGGTGTCATATTGTTCAGATTAAATAATCACAGACTTGGGCCAAGAAGGTGTTGCAGGCTTCTCTGCCTCTTCCCACTGTACCAAGCACAATGCCTTGTAGACATATATCTTTAATAATGTATGGGTTTATTGGATTATTCACTTAAATTTTTCTTTTATTCTGTAATTGGAAGAATAAAAATTGTTAGATACATACTACCTAGAGGATGAACTAGATGCTGGACAAAGACATTCTTTAAAAGTAAATCTCTGAATTAGCCCTTTTTAAAAACTTAAATTTCTATATGCTAGGAGAGAACACTATAACCAAGCAATATAAAAACAGAAATGCTAAAAAAATCTCCAAATCACGGCTCTCTGAATCTTGTTTTTATCCAGCTTACTAAATTCCACCATATTTCCCTTGCTCACAGCCAGAGTGGATTCATGTAAAGTTAGTGAAGATTAAGCTTCAGGACCCTTAACTTGCTCTAGCTCCTGAGAGTGAGTGCTAAAAGTTGAGAGTGCTGGAAGCTATAAAGCATCAATAGGTGGGGAGGGGAAGCCAGGTAGTAATCAGAGTATTTTTATGTAAGAATGTCTGATAAGCTGCCTTAAAACATTGCAGAAGAAAGAATCTGAAACTCCAAGTCTCCATTAATTTGTTGTGATTTATTTTCTCATTCTAAATAAATAGTCACTTTCAGGCCTAATTTTAAAGAGGATCCTCTCCCCCCAGATTTTACAAGCTCTAGGTCCCAGAGAAACTGGATCTGCCTCTACTGGCAGCAAATGGAAGATAACCCACAAAGCATCATTGACCAATTGTGTGTGAAAAGCACTACTAATTCCGGTAAAAGGACTTCCCTGTACCCATCTTCCGCTCATTCCCCCGTGCTTTCTCCCACAGACTCACACATCCCACACTCTTGCTCATCAATTCCCCATCAGATCACCCACCTTCCTACTAGTTTTTCCACCCACCATCCCCTACAGATTTGCTAATACCCTTTCCTATCAATCCTTTCTTTCCTGCTCTCCCAGGGAAACGCCAACATTTCTGACAGCATCTCCATGGGGATGAAGAGGAGGAGGAGTTGCAGGGAAAGAACAGGACTGGGAAGGCAGAAGTCACTGAGCCATGGCTGTAGCAGATGTTCTCATAAGGCTGAGGGTGATGGCAGTGACAGGGGATATGGGGTAAGAGAAGGTTTGGAATAGTAAGAAATTGCTCCAAAAGCTTGTTACCTGAAGGGCTTCGTAAATTATGCCACACATTGAGTGTGACCACTAAGGGTAAAAACAATAAGAAATCTCATCAACCTAAAAGGTGCTATGATGTGATGGGAAGAGAATGTACCAGAATACAAAAAAGTGTACGCTGTGGTTGTGACTACATATGAGTGCATATGGAAATGATATGCAAGGGTGAGAATGGTTATATAAGGAATAATGTGATTACGGGTGATATAACTTTTTCCTAAAATTCTTCTAATGTTGTTATGTTGTGTTTTCAATTTTTTTTTTTTTTAACAAGGAACTTTCCCATGGCAGCATGGACATTGAAACTATTCTCGGTCTTTTGTCTTATGTGTCTATTTAAACTGGGTACTGTATTATGCAAAAATGGAACTGAGGCAGTATGGAACACAGAGCGTGTCCTTTTAAGAGGTGATCTTCTAATATTAAGACCTAACCAAAAGCTGCTATTTTAAAATTATCAATGAGGGACTTCCCTGGCGGTCCAGTGGTAAAGAATCCGCCTTCCAATGCAGGGGACACGGGTTCGATCCCTGGTTAGGGAACTAAGATCGCGTATGCCGCAGGGCAACTAAGCCCGCATGCCACAACTACTGAGTTCGCGCACCTCAAGAAGACAGCCCGTGCGCCACAGCTACAGAGCCCGCGCGCCCTGGAGCCCACGGGTCACATCTAGAGAGAGAAAACCCACATGCCACAACTAGATAGAAGCTCACGCACTGCAACAAAGAACCCGCGCGCCGCAAAGAAAGATCCTGCATGCCTCAACGAAGATCCCACGTGCAGCAACTAAGACCCGATACAGCCAAATAAATACATAAATAAAAGGGAAAATAATTTTTTAAAAATAGATAAAATTATCAACGAAAGATATGATGAGGATGAGAAGCTCAGTGAAGAAGTGAAGGCAAACACACAAAATATGAAAAAGCACCCCAGGGGATTTTTGAATCACACCCTGCCTACAGCCCCTAGTTAAACACCTAGAAGCTCTAGAAGATGATGATGACTACAATATATTATGTTTGGTTCTTGAAGCTGAGTCCTGGGCTCACATATGTATTCAACGGTGATACAAATCATCAACTAGAGAAAAGTAGAAAGATAATCATTCCAATTCACTGTTTTATCAAAATGAATAGAAAAGGGGAAAAATAAGTTTTACTGGAGCCATGCCTTTCAGTTATAAATGGAAAATGGATTGATTGATTGATTGATTGATATATCATCTAACACTCTGCATAGCACATGCTACAAGGTGGGATAAAGTTGTTCATAACTACAAAAGTCACGGCCCTTGCCCACAGTGACTCAGAGGTAACTGGGCTAGAGATAGTGTTCCAAAAAAGGGCAGCTCATTCACACTCCATGGAAACAGAGTTTGCCCAGGCTACTGATATGAACTGATTCTGGAATTAACAGAGGATGGTATGCTGCTGTGACCTATGCTCAATATCTCTCCAGTTGGAATTAGCAAGTTCTCCTCATCTAGAGAGTATGGAAAAATTCCTCAATTCTAAGAGATCTGCAATTCTGAATACTTAGGGTATACTTTGCTAAACCAGTTTTGTCTCTACTACCTAGCTATTTCAGATGTAAGAACTCGTTTAGAAAACTACAGATCTCTATTTCTTTTCCAGCAGTCCAAACATCTACTCCCAAAAATATGGGGGTTGGAGGGAAAGGAGAAAATGCATTACCATGAATAATATACAATAATTTATTTACAATGTTCCATTTAATTTTATATGAAAAACATGTCAGTCACTTTGGCCATCCAAGACCAACTTGCCTTTCTAGACTAATTACTGGAAAGTCCTATGTGCCCTATGTTGTACACGACCCTGCCTTTGCCCACTCAGTGGCTATAGGTAGTTGAATTAATGTCAGGGACCTAGGTAAGGCTGGACTGACCCAAACAGATTCTCTCTTTAAATGATTTGAACTAGGAGACACAAAGACTCTAGTCAGAGGATGATGACCATTTAAACCTAAAAGTTAGGGAGAGCTAGGGGCCATAATTTTCCTCCATGTACGTACAAAGGAGTAAAAAGAGAAAGCCAGCTTGCAGAAAGAAATGAGAAATGAAAAAGCTCAGAAAGATGAGGAGCGGAGAGACTATGGGGCTTCAGGAGAAAGAGATACGGAAAAGAAGTGACTTTCTTGTGAGAATCGGCTATACTTCCTGGTTTTCATTTCTGTGAGATTCCTTTACGTTTTCAACAAACCCTATTTTTATTTGAAATGGTTTGAGAGGGTTTGTGTTGCAGGTAACCAGAGAGTTTTTATGTAAACATGGGATTTATATCATAGAGCAGATGGGGAAAGAGGAAGCTCAAAAGAGGGGAGAAATAAAATGAAAGTTCCCTTGACCCCAGGCCTGGCCAAGTGCTGACAGGGAAAGGCAAATGTGGGGCTCTGAAATGAAAGAAGTATTGTTTGCAGGAATCTTTGTTTTTGTTTTTGTTTGTTTGTTTTTTCCTTTTTATTTTTTTATTGAATTATAGTTGACATACAACATTAGTTTCAGGTGTACAACATGGTGATTTGACATTTATATACATTATGAATTGATCACCATGATAAGTCTAGTGACCATCTGTCATCATACAAAGTGACTGCAATGTAGTTGACTATATTCCCTGTGCTATACATTACATCCCTGTAGCTTATTTATTTTACAACTGGAAGTTTGTACCTCTTAATCCCTTTCACCTATTTCGCCCAACCCCCCACAACTCCCTCCCCTTTGGTAACCACCAGTTTGTTCTCTGTACCTATGAATCTGTTTCTGTTTTGTTTGTTTGTTTTGTTTTATAGATTCCACATATAAGTGAAATCATATAGCATTTGTCTTTCTCTGTCTGACTTATTTCATTTAGCAAAATACCCTGTAGGTCCATCCATGTTGTTGCAAATGGCAAGATTTCATTCTTTTTACAGCTAACATTCCATTGTGTATATATATATCCATTTGCCTATCAATGGATACTTAGGCTGCTTCCAAATCTTGGCTAAATAATGCTGCAATTAACACAGGGGTGCATATATCTTTTCAAATAACTGTTTTCGTTTTCTTCAGATAAATGTCCAGAAGTGGAAGTGCTGAATTGTATGGCAGTTCTATTTTTAATTTTTTGAGGAACCTCCATACTGTTTTCCATAATGGCTGCACCAATTTACATTCCCAACAACAGTGTTCGAGGGTTCCCTTTTCTCCACATCCTCACCAACACTTGTTTTTTGTTATATTTTTGATAATAGCCATTATGACAAGTGTGAGGTGATATCTCTTTGTAGTTTTGATTTGCATTTCCCTGATGGCTAGTGATGCTGAGCATCTTTTCATGTATCTGTTGACTATCTGTATGTCTTCCTTGGAAAAATACCTATTCAGGTCCTCTGCCCATTTTTTAATTGAATTGTTTGGGGGTTTTTTGATGTGTGATTTCTTTATATATTTTGGATATTAACCCCTTCTTAGACATATCATTTGCAAACATCTTCTCCCATTCAGTATGTTTTTTCATTTTGTTGATGGTTTCCTTCGATGTGCAAAAGCTTTTTTGTTTGGGATAGCCCCATTTGTTTATTTTTGCTTTTGGTGCCCTTGCCTGAAGATCTCCAAAAAAATATACTGCTAAGACTAATGTCAAGGCAGCATACAAGAAGCACACTTCTAGGAGTTTTATGGTTTCAGGTCTTACATTTAGGTGTAAAATGGCAGACTGGATCTGTAACCAAGTCAGAAATCTGGAAAAGAACAATGCTACTCGACTACAGTAACACTTGACCTTGATGTCTTGAACATCACTTCCTAAGCCTTTAGCTGACTAGCATAGACTATGAGAAATATATTATCATGTTTACCTTGGAATTACACTTCCCCAAAGGTCAATTTTTACATGGTAACATTCTCATTCAAAATGTAAACAAGGAATGCCATTAAAGAAATAAGTTATAGACAGAAAATATAATGTTTATAATGTTATTTGCAGAATAAGACTGAATATTAAGGGGAATTGTAGAGATAAAGGCTGATCAAAATACAATTACTTCGAATGTTATCACATTCAAATATGAACATAATCAAAAGGAAATGAAGAACTGTAGTTATGGTTCTTTAGATGGAAAAGAGCCATACTTTGAGTAATTCAATTTTACTAATTATAGTCTCTTGAAACATGAGATATGAGATTATAGAACAATCTTAATTTGACAGACTTAAACAAAAGTATTTAAACTCCCTAAGCTTTCAGTACCTAAACCACTTTAGCTGAGTATGAATTATTTTTTTTCTCTTCCAATGATGCAATAGCAAAGGGTAGTTTAGGACATTTAGCCATCTTGTCCTAACAAATAACCAATTCACCTTTTTTTCCCAGTATATTCTTACGTATTGATTTTACCAAGTGAACTCAGACATGTGTCACACTTATCCAATACAGATCCTTTTCCTTGGAAATGTAGTTAGAACATCAATCAGTCACCTGGCCTTTCACCTCTAATTCCTATTGCCACTGTCTGCCAATTATTAAAGCTTGTCCATTTCTCCAAGTAAGTTATTTTTAAAAACTGAAATACATAGTGACTCCTGTGAAAAATATATGTTTCTTAGAAAAGCATGTAAATGTTCATGATTAAATTTCTTCATTAAAATTACTTTTCTGGGTTGAAAACTAAAGTTTATAAACCCATATTTCAAAGACTTCTAGTTATTTTCTTTTAGAACATATTCCCTGAATGGTAATATTAGCACTTGTAATCCAAACTCCAGTTTGAGGAAGACAACACAAAAAGAAATCCAAGCTGAGTGGCATTATTACAAGGGTCTTCAAATGGAGCAGAGTGCTTTGTCTCTGGCTGAACCCACTGAGAGTCACAGAATGACACCCACCTTGAGCTGCAGGCCTCCTGGGATAAGAGTGTTTGCTGGAAGGCTTTTAATGTGTTCGTAGACATAAGAGGAGAATTGCTCCTGCTCAGCCTGTAATTGGGGGCCAAGTTTAGAGAGATGACCTCTGTTGCTTTTGATAGCTGTCTGCAATTCATCAATCAGCCTGTTCACCTGGAGGGGTTAAATTACAAGAGTTGTTAGCAAGAAGTAATTGTTGATGTCACACCTATTAGATTTTTGAGTACTTAGTTTGATGTGGGGAAGATGACTTCAATATAAGAATTTGAGTATAGATCTATGTTCAAGTAAAGCAAATAGACGATATATACATTCCTTCATCAACAAATTTTATTTATGGGAAAATTTCTAACTTTGTACTTCAGTAATATGGAATAGGTACCTATTTACAATTGCTGAATAAAAATTGTCTCTAGGTACAAAAAGAACCATATACATTGACAAGTTTGCCAAGGACTTTTAAACTGCTTAACAGAATAAGACCTCTCTAAGACTTTAAGTAATCCAATACATGCGCCAATGACAATATTTAATGCTATTACATGTACCTTCCTTTTAAGAATATTTTATTTTACCATCTGTATGTTACTTTTAAAATTTTTAATATGTATATTAAATTCATTAACATTTTGTGGCCTTTTAAGTGAATCAGTCTGTTCTCTTCCTCCCAAATACTTTAAAATATAATTTTCCAAATTTCATAAATACAATTTTTCAAAATATCCATATTTCAAAGACAATGCTCTATTCTAGACAATATTTTGAATATATACAAATTTCTGAATAATGCATAGAATTTTTCCAGAAACAGCAAAGGCTTAGAAACATGTACCCTATATATTTAAATTTCTGGATTTCTAATCAGAATATTTAAGAGACATATGAACTTGACTTACGGGTTATTAGTAAGACATACTGAAGACTTTTTAATCCTTATAGTTTACAAATTAAAAATCATTACAATTCTTTGGCCCTTCACTGTGTTATATAAACTTATATTCTAATAGATTGGATTCTTACATAAACACTGGTCGATATATGGTAGTGACCGAAAGAGATGAAAAGCAGAAATTCTCTTTATCCATGATCTTTAAAGTGATCAAATTAGACCCATCTAGAATTATGAATGACTGTGAACAGGGCATGGATTTTTGAAATCTTGGGTTAAAATGCTGGCTCTTTCATTTACTGACTGAGAGACTTTGAACAGGTAATAAAAAAACCTCATTCATAAATGAAGAATAATACTGACCTTACCATGTTAAGAATTAAATTAGATTAAAGAATGGACAGCACAATGGCTAACCTATAATGTTGCATGTACATGGTATATTATTACAGTGTTTTCATTTTCAAATAGAGTAGTTTTCTGCAAATCAGGTTTGTTTTTTTGTTTTTTTTAATTTTTATTTATTTATTTATTTATGGCTGTGTTGGGTCTTCGTTTCTGTGCGAGGGCTTTCTCCAGTTGCGGCAAGCGGGGGCCACTCTTCATCGTGGTGCACGGGCCTCTCACCATCGCGGCCTCTCTTGTTGGGAGCACAGGCTCCAGATGCGCAGGCTCAGTAGTTGTGGCTCACGGGCCTAGTTGCTCCGCGGCATGTGGGATCTTCCCAGACCAGGGCGCGAACCCGTGTCCCCTGCATTGGCAGGCAGATTCTCAACCACTGCGCCACCAGGGAAGCCCTGCAAATCAAGTTTTAATTGTTTTTCTTGGCCTGTCTTTCCTATTCCTACCCCTATTTCACATGAAGAAGATAAAAATTTGAAACTATGTGCTACATAGATTCTCAACCTCACTTCAGTGTCCACAGATAAAATGCAAACTCCTTCTCCAAGAGTCTCCCATGTAATGACAGCTCAATGTCTTTCTATCTCTCTCAGCTGAAAATACGGTATTTGCCCCTACCAACTCTGATGTTAAATCTATGATTTCTATCCCTTCCACAGAGGATTTCAGGGAAGTCAATGAAAGCAAGTTTGTACTATTATCCATATGACTTGAATATTTACTTTTCTACTTTACCTAGTTAATTTGAAATATATATATATAATAATAATATTATGTGTATATATATATATATATATATATATATTACTTCAACTATATTTAACTTTTCCCAAGAACTTTAGAAGCATTATATGCATATAAAGCTAATTTAAATGATTCCTATTTTTCTTTGGTGTCCCATATCTTTCTTATTTGTCCCTATGTGATCAATCATCTACTTTCTTTAAACAATGCTTTTTTCTAAATAAAGAATTGGCAAACTTCTTCTCATAAGAGGCAGATAATATTTTCAGTTTTGTGAGTTATAATGTCTCCATCAAAACCACTTGACCCTGCAGTTGTACTTGTAAGCAGCTGCAGACAATATGTAAACAAATGGACAAGGCTGTGTTCCAATAAAACTTTATTTAGAAAAACAAGCAATGGGCTAGATTTGGCCCCAGGGCTGCAGTTTATCAACCGTTCTTCTAAACACATATATTTCCTCTCCTTCCTTTCTTTTCTTATAAGTAATACTCTAGCCAAGCCTTCATCTCCTCATCCCCTCCCGCTACTGGTATTACCAATATACCTACTGAATGGCCTCCCTGTCCCTAGTCTCTCCCCCTGTAATCCATCCTGCCATCTCCACCTAATTAATCTACCTCCAATAGTATAATGAACCTTCAAGTAGCTCCCCCCCAACCCCACTGCATTCCTCATCTTGCTATTCAAGATTCAAGACCTTTTCTTACTTTCTAGAACAAATTTCTATGCTTTCCACAGTACAGTTAACCCTATAAGAAAGTCATAAAGCTTAAAATATGGCAATGATGGATGATTCAATATTAGTCAATGTTTTTCATCCTTATCTTTACATACTACCTTTTAGCAGTATTATCCTCAAAGATGATGGATAATAGTATATTCTACATACCAAAGCTAGAGACCAAAGCAGACCAAGTAACCTGCTCTTATAGGTATGTGACAAAATTAAAATCTAATATCCAAAGGCCTTAAATAGAAAGAGTCTACTTCCGGAAAGCACCGATCCTCTCTGAACCTATACCCAGCATCATTTGATTCAAGAAGATATAATTTTATGTAGTCTTTAAAATATACTAAGTATCATACAACATATTTTGTTAGTCAATAATACTGCTCTCTTTAATTTTATGTACTGTACCTAGTGCTACAGCAAGCCACCAAAAAAACAAAAGGACGAATTTCAGGCTTTGATTTGAGAGCATCTTTATATGACTTGTTTTACTGTCACAATCCATAGCCTTTCACTGATAGGGGATTTCATGTGACATCAGAAATCAACCGTACAATTGATGATGTCATTTGCACTCTAAAGGGCTATTGGTTAAAACCTTAAAAGTTTCATTTCCCATAAATTCTTCGTTGCTTCAAAAAATTTCTCTATCATTTTTGCCATCTTCCTTGGCCCCATGATTATCTGTTGATGTATATGAAGCATAATTATAGCAATCATGGCCTGTATTTTTAATAACTTAAAACTATCAAATAAGATGCACTAGTAAAGATTAACTTATATCTTAAACATAGGAGAAAATATATCAAGAATCCTGCCACTGACATTTTGATAAAGTTTCCATCCAATTTTCCTCAAACTTTGTTACTTTAAAAATTCATAAGGTCTTTTATTCTCAAAGTGCTACATTTTACGTGTTACCCTGAAAGATAACGCTGTGCATGAAATAACTCATATACCAAAATCGGATAGGTAAAACAATACTCCTGAATTATTTTACATGATACGATTTTTTTTTTTCAAATCACAGATGTTGCTAAAAGGGGGGAAAATGTTCTTTAAAATTCTTCATCATGAATCTTTTTTTCCTGCAAATCCTTTTTTTTTTCCTCTCTACAAAGGCAATGTGAATGGGGGCAAAAGAAGACAAAACTTGACCTTTTGTGATCCCAGCATTAATGGGTCTGTTCATAATTCAATCTATGTGTGTGTGGGAGCATCCATGTGGAAACATAGAGGCCTGAGAGACATAAAGCCTTTCCCTTTAAACATTATCTGACCCTATCAGTCCCATTCACAAAAGAAGGCTTACGTATGCATATGTTGAAAAAATGCACCATCTCATTGTGCAGCAGAAAGCCTACACATTCTACTCTTCATTCTCTGTAGAAATGCAGCACGGAAGTGACACTTGTACAGAATTTGGGAGAGTGACAAATGAGCAGAAGGTAGCAAAAAAAAAAAAAAAAAAAGAGTATTCTGATGAGGAAAAAAACCAAACTTCTGAAAGAATGCAAATGCACACCTGTCTATAAACATATACATAGGCTTTTGCATAAGATGTAGGGCATTTTGGTCATTCATGCAACCCTTGAATTTAGTTGAATTCTCAAGATGATTTAGAGTAAACACAAAATATTATTCTGTTTATAATCATTCTAAAATGTATACCTATCAAAGTTGTACACTCTGAACCATACATTGTGAATACTGTACTTTAACTATTATGAATGACTCTTTGAGGAGCTCCTGGTTTTTCTAGTGATGAGTTCAGCTGTTGGCCTGAATGCTATGTGGCCTGGAGTCCATATATGTTAGTGAGGAGACTCCAGAGCACTTTATACTGAATTGTCACTTGAAATCGGCACAAAGGGCGGCAGCCTCCATGCTAGGAACATCAGCCTGGCATGCAGCATCTGGGATAGTCTCAAAGCCGGGTCAGTGCTTAAACTTAAGACCAAGACACTTTCTAATTTACAGCATAGTTAAGAAGAACCAGAAAGGCGACAGGGAGATAAAAATGGGTATTTTAAACTCCCTGAAGTCCCTTACTTGGTTCAGGCCCAAGGGTACAATGTTTTTCAGGTTAAGAAGTGAACATAACCAGACTTGACGAACGAAGGCTAGAAAAGACATAGGAATCTGTGAGCAAAATTAAGTATCTCTTAATCTTAAAATTAAGGATGAGCTGCAGTGTAACCACAAGGGAAACTGAAGTGTGTTCTGTCTCGTTTTCCAATCACTTCCACTACTCCCAACTGTTTAATAGATTCCCAGACCTCTTCTGAGATGGAAATTATTTTGGAAGGAGATCTATATTGCTTCCAGCCAGGGGTCACTTATGTGCTGCCTTTAGGCCTATTTGAGTCCAACGTCCCCAACAACTCATGGGGGAAGGGGTGATTGAAAATAAAGACATTTAAAAATATCTTTATAACTCATCTGGCAAGAGGGGTATGATGATGGCAATAAGGATGATGTCAAGTATACTTTTGGAGGAAGCAATAAGAATGCACTTCACAGACTTCTGGCTACAGGAGCATAACTGACCAAGGGTCCAAGCTATTATGCTCTTACACCCATCACCAGGTTGGCACCAATGGCCAAGGATACTAAAGCAGTTCCAACCCAGGGAGTCACAAAACCCCTCTGACGGACAACTTTGACTCAAGGATACGTCAGCAGCTTTGCCAAACCCTCCTTAGACTGCACAACAGTCTAGGATACTTCCACCCAGTCTTCCCTTCCTCTCTCCTTCACTCATGTTCAAGCCTGCATTTCAGTCTGACAGGTCTCCCAGCCTTACCTAGAGCTCTCCCCGTTTTCTCTCATGGCATTTCTTCTATTAAAATCCATACACATTTAAAAAAATTCCATCCTGGTGTCAACTTTTCAGAGAACCTGGAATAACACACTTTTAAACTGACAAAAAAATTACACACTGATTTCCAGTAGACCACTTCTAAAAAGCTTGATACAGTTCAACATATACCATCACATCGAAGTAGTCTCATGATGCATATGTTATTATTATTCCCAGTTTTCATGTGGAAAAATTACATGAAATAAAATAAGATTTTAAGATAAAAATACAGACAGCAGATACCTAAATCTAAATCTCAGATTTCATGATGTTTACTTAAGGTTTTGAAATACGTCTAGAAATATAGTATTTTGTAAAAAAACTGTGGGCAAAATTAAATGTTGGAGTAATCTCCCCATCCCCACATTTTTCATTTCTCTTTACCATCATGATTTCACATCTCTGTATATGAATTAGGCACAAAACTTGATGTCACTGACTTACACATCAAAATTAATAAATCACTTTCAAATTAATGATATAAGAATTCTTCTCATAGTGTATGGAATATATTTAGAGGTTCTTACACACACGCATTCACACCCACACACACAATAAATACTCCCTTCACTGTGTGTTTGACTTTTGAAGCAAACAAAAGGCACTTGGAGTCATAGCTGATCAAGCAAATATGTGACCAAATAAGGCCCTTTGCAGGAGAAAAAGTGATGTATATAGGTACTAAATAAACATTAAGATGATAATAAAGAAGTACCAAATAAGCATTAATACTGTTGGATTTTCCAGAAAAAATAATTTTCATTTCCAGCTTTGGTAACAAGGTGGCATTAAAAATGATATTTTTAGCATAATGATCATTTTCCTGGGCCACTTCAAGTTTCCAGTTCCATTGAAATTATAGTTTTGCATAGAATATCAACAAGCAAAATAATTACAATATTTAAAATGCAGAAAATAGTTAATCTGTTCATTCTTTTAGATTATTTCTATTTATTCTCTAATAATAATTTGTTATTATAGATACAATTTTAATTATACTCATTCAACTAGAGATTTTTATTTGCATTTCCTAAAGCTGACGATATCAAGATATATGATAGATTCATTTTAAACTTACTGTGAAAATATAATAAACTGTGATAAACAACATTTTTCAGTTGGATAGAGGACAATATTTTTTAAATCTAGAACTAACAACCTAGTTTTTAACTTGTTAATATTAAGTGGAATGAGTCAGAACTATAATTTAAAAGTATACAATTGTTATTTGTTATATCTTAGAAAAATTCAAGTTGAATTTTTCTTATGAAATATTTCCTACTGAGATTACCAATCAATGTTTATAATATAATCTTTAATACTGCACATATATAAGCCCTAAATATTAAGGTAGTCTCTAACTTAGAGAACTGAATTCACTCAGGAAAATTTGATGCATTGTACTTGTTCATCTATTGTAAAATACATAGTTAGCAAAGGAGATGCAATTACCATGATAAGAAAATATTAAAATCCTAAAGCTTGGATAGATTTCTTTGCCAAAATGTCAAAAGAGAATTACACGAAAGTTTAATTTTTAAATATTCATGCTATCTTATTCTTTAAAGTTGCTTATAGATTTTATTTACTGACAGTAGTACATGGAAATCAGCAAATTCATGATCTTTCCTCAGAAAGATTAAATGCTTTTGCATTCCAGGAAACTACATGAAAATCATTTTTCCCTTTTGTCTAACACCAATTTTGTATTATTATTTCATTTATGGAATATGCTGTCAACTTCACAGCATGAGCTTTGGAGAGAAGAAGTCTTGCTTTAATAGTTCTTCTTTACAATATTGCCTACAGAATCTTATGATTAGCTCACTTAGGCTTGACATTTATAAACTACAGTTTTTTCTTGATAAGAGATAACATTGCTAGCATTTCTAAAATTCAGAAAGATAGTTCTATTCCTAGCAAGTCAGAAAATAAAAATAAGATTTTATTATTTGTTCAAAGTTCAATAAAATTTTAATGTTTTTCCTATGTTAGCATAGTCCATAATTTCTAGATTCCAGTTGCATGTAATAATTTCCTAATTTAGGAGATTTATGAGAAAGTATTCATAAGTAGTTTTCAGAAAATTATAATATGATTTATTCTTTCAAGCATATAACTATTTTTCAAGGTGCCTATATCAATACAATGATTTCCAGTTTTGACCAGTTTTTTTCATTATGTTGTTATCAGAAAACCAAAGTTGGTTCACTACCAAATCAAAGTAAAATCTGCCTTAATTTTAAAATTAGTATTTATTGTAGTTTTACAATACAATTTAAAAAGTAAGTTCCTTACTTCTTCTTGTGCCTTATGGTGTTCCTTTGCTGTCATTGAAAGAATGACTTTTTCGGTAATTTTCCCTTTCTGTTCATCCACAGCCAGGTTCAACTAGAAAAATAAATAAATAAGTAAATGACATGAAATTCGGTACCTATTGACACCTAATAGCAATGTTTATTCAAACAACTAATTTAGCATAATCATGGAAGGTGATTTCAAATTAACTTGGTCCATACGTATGTGAAAATGAATTCCATTTAGATTAAATAAGTCGAAATGTTTTTGTATTTAAAACATTTAACACTGTATTTTTCACTTCCACTTTTATTGTTTTTAAGCTTACTAAAATATGATTTGGGAAGGGGTCCTTAATTGCAGACATTTGACACTGATGAGTACCTTTTAAAAGCATTTTGTCAAAATTAACATAGCAAAATTTTTTTAAATTAGGCTGATATTCCTATTAAAATCTTTCATTGCCAGTAGGGAATAAATTGGCTGCTGTTATGTCAGGATAAGAATTCAAGGAAATAAACCAAAAGCAAATGTCAATTCACTCTCGAATGGTTCAAAATGATTTACAATATTTCACGACAAAGAGTAAGTTTTATCTTAAATACCTGAACGGTTACTTCCAACCTGCTCCATGAACAGAGCCAGATAGAGGTCTTCTACAACTGCTGTAAACCCATGTTATAAAAAGGTGAATGTGGCTCATTCTATATTTCTTTATAAACAATCCCCACCAAAACAAAATGCTACTTCCAAGAAAAGGAAAAAGCTAAACTCACACAGTAATACTCACTCAGCTGATTGGTATTAATAGGAAGAAAGAAAATAGCAGCCTGATACAGAACCTTCTGAATTGGAATATTTAACAATTCTTAAGCAATGGACGTGCCATGTAGTATCTCCTTATTGAAGATTAAGAATGAATAATGACCATGTTTTTTGTTTTGTTTCTTTTGTTAATGCTGTTGTTATTTTAAATAGGCTTTCTCAACTGTATGCCTGGCAAATCATGTTTGAGTTAGCATGAATCTTTAATCTATACCCTGCCTGAAGACCCACTCCTATACTTGGGATAGAATGGGAGTGGGGGTCAACAATATAACCTCCTCAATCTACCTATTCTTATATACTATACGAATAGTATCAAACCTGTGAAGTCTTCATCTACTCATATGTGACACAGCTCAGTTTATCAGAGATTCTGTTTTGGTAGAGGAGAAAAGTCTAAGGAATCCTTAGGTGATCCTGATGATCAACTTAGATAAGGAGTTGACAAACATTTCTATGAGAGCCAGATAGTAAATATTTAGGCTTGGGGTAAAGGGGGACAGACAAGTCTCTTTTGCAATTACTCAACTCTGCCCTCGTAGCATGAAATAGAAAATACATAAACAAATGAGCGTGGCTATGTTCCAACAGAACTTAAAAAACAAACAAGAGGCAGACTGAATTTGGACAGCAGGAAATGTTTGCAGATGTTTGCCTGTCCTAGACCGAGAACCACTGAAAACAAGTTTTAAAAAAAAAAACAAAAAAAACCAACATGTGATATACATGATGACTACAGTTACAATGCTATGTGGTATATTTGAAAGTTTGTTAAGACAGTAGATCCTAAGAGTTCACAACAAAAAAAAACATTTTTTTAAACCATATGAAATGGTGGATGTTAACTAAGCTTACTGTGGTAATCATTTCACAATATATAAAAGTCAAGTCATTACGCTATTCACCTTAAACTTACACAGGGCCATATGTTAATTATATGTCAATAAAAACTGGGAAAAATCATCATGTGAAGCTATTCTTAGAATCAATCTCCCCAAGGAATATTTTTTCCTGTGCTAAAGTAATACAGAAAATGTAATATTATAAAAAGTCAAATATCAAACTCAACTTCCACACAAGGAAGCCTATGTGTAAACTATGGCACAACGTACTTGTGTCAAGTCTCTATGATTATTTCTTTATCAGGGGAGTCTCATTTCAGGAGGATATGTGAAGGAGAGTGACTGGGGAATATTCACCAAGGTCATCTTTTCTTCACAAAATTAATTTCCAAATGCAAACACATTCAGAGCAGATCTTTTTTGAAGGGAAGCAAAACAAAACAAAAACAGAGCTATAAAAACTCTTTGGTGCCACTGCAGTAGGTCCGATTCAATGTGGTCTCCCAGGACCATGAGATGTAGAACTGCTTCCAAGTAACTCCTTAAAAGGTAGGAATTCTTTACCTCTAAAACCACTACAGTTGGAAAAATCACCTCATTCTAACACTCAACTTCTAGCACTATCCTAATCTACATAAGCTGAGGGAAAAACATATCAACATTACTGAAAAGCATCATATGCATAGTACCAAATAGAGAACCCAGTAAGATATTGAGAAATAAATTGTCAACAAAACATAAGGATACATACATGGGGCCTCTTCTGAAAACAGCCCAGACATTCAAAAAGAGAGATATCTTAATACAATCATTTAAAGGAAATTATTGAAAGTAAAAAGTCAAATTAAGAGAATGCATTTTCACTTTGAGATATTAATAATATGCAGTGCAAACAGCATCTCTCCCTCAAATTCCAGACACAATAACGACAGTAAGATTCTTCTCTCCTGTCACTTTGGAGGAGAACATCCTGTTTCTTCATTAAGACAAAACTAGATGCTTTTGATTTGCTGTTCTTACTTAAAATATATGAAATAATTTTTTGTCAATGGGCTTGAAATTTCTGAGGCTAATTTTCATGTATAAAGAGGTAGACACTTCAAATTAAAAATCAAAACAAACAGGAAGGATGAACCTTAAGGGCATTATCCTAAGTGAAAAAAGTCAGATGGAGAAAGATAAATAGCATATGATCTCACTTACATATGGAATCTTAAAAAAGAAAAAAAGCTCATAGATACAGAGAACACTGGTGGTTGCCAGAGGTGGAATGGGGGTTGAAAGGTGGGCAAAATGGATGAAGGAAGTCAAAAGGTACAAACTTTCAGTTATAAAATAAGTAAGTCATGGGGATATAATGTACAGCATAGTGACTATAGTTAATAATAGTGTATTGCATATATGAAAGTTGCTAAGAGAGTAGATCTTAAAAGTTCTCATCACAAGGAAAAAAATCTGTAACTATGTATAGTGAGGAATGTTAACTAGACATTGCAGTGATATTTCTCAATATACCTCAATAAAAAAACAGAAAGATGGCTAAAATTTGTATGTAACTATGAAAAGCCAAATCTCTACCAAACAGGGGAGTGGAAAATCAAGTCGCTTTTTTCTAACTACATCATGCCCTTTGTAAATGTGAGAAAACACCCCCAAATATTTGTGATACACATCAAAACTTACCAAGCTAAATAAGGAAGGTTTAATTCACCATTTTCACCAGAGCTTGCTGCTAAGATTTTAAAAATATGTAAGTAACAAACACTGGCTATCCTAAATTAGGTTAAAGTTGGCTCATTCAATATTAATGGTAACCAGAAAAAAACAGACAAGAGACTAGTCAAAGACAGTAGCAGATATGGAAGAAACAAGGAACACAATGGCTCTGTCAAAGAAAAGTGAACAAAATGATTCAAGACAATGGTCTGGTTAGAGAAACAAGATTAAAAAGGAGTAAATTCACCTCAATTTGTTTAGGAATTAAGAAAAGAAATCCACAAAAGTATACCTGAAACAACAGATTCCAATGAAATGATTTCTAGTGGTTGTTACCTTTTAGACTATATTTTACATAAAACTATTAATGCTAACGTAGCAGACATTATACTTTCTCTAAAGCCCTAAAGGGTCATAGATTAGTAATGTATATATAGTTTTATACAAAACATATGGCCCATTGTGACTATAATAGAAAGTACTCTTAATTTTGAGGAATTCTTCAAACATTTGCTGGCTCAGGAAAGCTCTACTATGGACATCCTTGAGAGGAAAACAGGCTCAAAACCTCCTGCTGGAGAAATACAGACAGAACAGCAGTAATCTCATTTTATGGTATCATTAACATTACATGGTTTTTTTGTCCTGTTTTTTTAACTCCCCCCAAAAATATTTTAAGGCATATTTATGAAAATCATAAAGACTAATTGTGTGAAAATTTTAACACGATATTAAGATAAAATAAAATCTATTTTATAGGAGAAAATAACTCTAAAGTAAACTCTAGAGTCTAGTTATTAATATTTTTAGAAAAGCTACAGTAATCAAACACTGGTATGTTCTATCTAATTCATATTGACATTCCAGATAGGTACCAGCCAAAGAGGGAAGAGTCTATTAGTCTAACCAAACTGTCAGTGCTCTGAACTGTAGTTCTGCATGCAGTTTTCTCTGTATTCTCCAGAAGAACAGCTAAAGATTTAAATGTTAAGCATATGATATGTGTTGTGTATAATGTTCTTAATAAAAAAACATAACCCAAGAAGAAAACTGAATCCATCTTTCTATCAAAAATCTTTTTGACCAGTAAATATTGATCTATTAATAAATTATTTGATCCATATTTTACATGCAGATCAATACAGGCAATACAGTTTAGCATAAACAACAGGACAATCAGCCTTCATATATATTGACAAGTTTCCCAATGGTCTGTTAATATACAAAAGACTGGGACAAATTACTTATTTATATATACAAAACATGGTTATAAAGACCAGCTGCAGGTATTTTTTTGGAAAGTGCATTTTAATAAGGTCCTATTCAGTTAGGGAACAAATGGGGAAGAAGTAGTTTGCACTACAGAGTTTAGCGCGAGAGCTTTCTCTTTTTCTAACCACGAAATCAATCATTTGTCCAGACTGTGGGAGTCAGAGTTAGTTACTGAAAAGAGCTCCGTACATAAACAAGTCAATAACTCATTGTGTGTTATTGTCGAGCTGAAGAAGTCGGCTTTCAAAAAGCTGCCCCTGCTTCTCTCAGAATGAATGTCACTGTATTCAGAGACTGGGAGAGAGTCCTTTGTTTCCAGCCATTGCTGGCTGCCATTTATGTATGGGAACAGGAGGCGGCTGCTAGGAGTGCGGGGGAAGCCACTACTTGGTATCATGGATGTCCAGAAAAAAACTCTGAATTTTGTCAACCTAAATAATTTGTGCGTGGAAATGCATTAACGGAATTGTTAAAGAGTGGCCACACACACAAAAATTGGTAAAGGAATTAAACGATAATAGTCTGTATCATTTTAAATTGGATCAGGCTGATATTTTTGGTTCCCTACCTGTCAACAAAGATGAAACCAAAATATAGGCAATGGTTTGAAAAGTTCAAATGTACAAAATCAAATTGGTAAACAGGTCAACATGTCAAATAAATGCTATCTGTTCCTGCCATAAATATTAAAGGTGATTCATGGAACTCTGAAATGGGGTTTTTGAAGTGTGTGTGTGTGTGTGTGTGAATCTCTTTAAGAAATGATTTCATGTGCTCAACACTTGTAATGTTAAAGAAATCTGAACTATTTTTGACTTAATTTAAATATCCTTTAGAACTGAACTAAACCTAAAATTCATGATATAAATATTATACTCTTATTTCATCTTAATGTTTATTAAAAACCTACTATTTATTCAAAATCAAGCTAGGGACTATGAAGAAGCACCAGACCAGGATTCAAGGTTTATAATTAGGCTGGGCAAATGAAAAATACACATGGTCTGTTTAATAAATGGTCCTCATGGTGGGGCGGGGAGGGGTGGTCTCTGAAATCGTTAAACAAACGCTTAGCTCTTAATTAAATAAAGTTGGTGTTATAGGCAAGGAGAGAGTTGGAACCTAGAACTGAATCCAGTTGATTCCAAATCACCTCACCAGTTCAGAAAATCACAGCATTAAATAACATGCTTTCATATGCAACAACTGTACTAGACATTTTTCTAGGTACAAATAGGTTAATAGCAAAGTGTGATACGGTTGAGGAGACAATAAATAAATAAAAAGCAATAGAAAGTGAGAAACAATATATGGCAGAAGGTAGATCATAATTAATTGTCAAATGGAGGTATAAACAATACAATCTATAAGTATAAAGGGCAAAAATATTATTGGGGGATGGAGTGGTTGGAGACAGAAAGTCAAAAAACGATGGGCAGTACCTAGCTAGGAAAAGTAGTGATACTATAGAGCAATATTATTAATTAATATTACTAATTAGTAATTAATTACATGATAAAATTTGTTCTAAACACAATCAGTGATTGCTTTGGCATGACTTTGGGAGGGGAAGGAGAGAAAACTGAGCCTTAAAGCATAAGCAGAGAGAAAGGACATAGCTGATCCAAGTGGGCGAGCCTTGGCAATGGTCTGAATGGAAGGAATGACAACAAGGACTAGATAGTTAGTGTAACCTAATCTATTTCTCTTCTTTCTTTTTTTTTATTTTTAAACAGCAGGTTCTTATTAGTTATCTATTTTATACATATTAGTGTATACATGTCAATCCCAATAAGGTGCTAGTCCTATAGTAAGGGCATAATGGAGGACTCAGTACTTAGCTTTCCCTTGGCTCAGCCCCATCCTCTCAAGCTATATATACTTAACTCAGTTTCAGTCTTAGACCTGGACCTTAAGAAAGTCCTGACCTAGCCCCCACTTCTAACAGGGTTATCTCACTTAAATCCCTTCTACAAAAAAAAATTCAAGAGTGCCACTTTTACACTTGGGGAAAAGAGCAGAATCCTTAATTCAAAACTAGCTGCGAATTCTGGCTCTGCCACAAATTAGTTCTGAGACACTGGGCAACAGTGATGGTTCATACAGCCCAGGCCTTCCAAAGCCAGGCATTCCTCTCCCATCCTTGCCAATTCTTTGAAAAAAAGCTACCTTTACCAGAGCCTGTAGCTTTTTGAGGTCAGTTTGTTTAAAAGGAGAATTTTAAAAAGAAATCTTCATAATATTTAAAAACCAGCAAACACTTCATGACCATTTTAAAACAGTAATATTTTAAAATATTTATAGTTTGTCTAAAGGGATGTAAAAGAGAATTCTCCATAAGAGCTTACCTTCAATTTATTTAACTTAATTAAAGAAACAAACTACTTTTAAAATCTCCTTCCTTCCCTGTTTTTTAAAAAAAGTAATCATAAACAAATTTTAGCCTTTCCACATTTGTGGGGAAAGTGGTGCTGAGTTAGTCCTGACTTAGTAGCCAGATTATAAACTTTCTGCCTAAACATTCTATCCCAATTAGGAATGCCACATGCCCTAAATTTAACTCAGCTTGCCCTCTCAGACTGACTCTCTACGCCATTTCTTCCACCATCATGTGTAGTTTTGGAGCGACTGTACTACTCTGGCCAAGAGGTAGACCCCTGGCCTCCCCAGACCAACCAGCCTCTCTCTTCAGAGATACAGAGTCACGAGGGGAACCATACAGAGACATAAACAGTTGGAGAGAATCTGTCCCACTACTAGCACTCTGAGGAGATTGTCCCTTAAATCCAGATGTCTGGAGTTGTTCCAGTTCTTTCTACAGCCCCTTTGTTTGGTCTTTCCTTGAATTCCATGTGCTACCACCTGCCATCCCATTAAATTCTGTTTCTGCCTAAGTTAGCCTGAGACAGACCCCACTGATTGCAACTAATAAACTCTAACAGATATGTCATATATGTCCTCACGGTAAATGCCGCATTACTTTAGAAGATCTGAATGAGTCTCTATTCCTAGTAACTAAAGGTATCCCACTCGAATGTCTTAATAGTGTGTCCTTTGGGTATTATAATGGGTAATGTAACAAGAGTAATGGTTTAAAGATGATGCTTTTCTTTTTGGCCTTTCGACCTGCAAGACTGCCCAGACTATTCCAGGTATCCCTAAGATTTGTCACAGTGATATTGCTTCTGTCATGTACAACAGAAATGTGCAACAAAACAATATCCCTGCATATAAGACTGTTGCCTTGAGAAAGGATCTGCCTTTCAAGAAAACCCTTTACCACCCCCATTAGCATATCAACAGCTAAATTTAGATGACTCAGCCCATAAATTTCCCTTTGTAAATTAAGAGTAATGACTGACTGCTATTAAGCCTTTGCTGGAATCAGGAATAAGATACAATGTAGGAACAAAATTAAAGCCTACCTCCTTCTGTCCTAGAGGAAAAATTGGAAGAAGTCTCAGAGAGAGAAGCAAGAAAGTAAAATAGCCAGAAGAATCAGGTCTTAAGTTCCCCTCTTTCAGGGTGTGGCTTGGGAAGGGAGACAAGTGTCAGGTAAGTGGAAACAATCCTTGGGCAGAGGGGTCTTCTGTTCCCCTCCCCTCAGTATGGACACAGGGAGGAACTGTCCTGCAGCAACTTAGGAAACAACCAGGTTGACAAGATGACATGATACGGGCAGGCAGAGGGAGGCCTGAGGTTTACCTCTCCTGAACCACCCTTGGTTTCTGTGTCTTGTGACACGGAAGCGTCTCAGTGAAGTCTATCACAGGCTATTCACATAGCGAGGAGAGCTTGCTCTGTAGTGAGAGCAGCACCACAAACCAGCTGAGCCAGGGCCAAATGGGTGTCTCAGTCAGACTTTGGAGGGCTATCTCTACCACCACAGGAAGTCAAGCTGAGGCTGGATCATCCAGGAAGCACCACCAGAGAAAGTGCCTGGGCCAAGAGAATGAGCTGTAAGTTCACACACTGCAGGCCAGAAGAGCATCCAGCAACTAGGTGAACAAGGGACATCCTTCCACTGGCGAGCAGCTGCTGGGCCAACATGTACATTCCAATGGGCCAGCATGAGGTCAGGGGCCCCTTACCCCGGTGCTTTAAGGATCTGAAAGCCACACAACCTCTTCTTCCATATACTACCTGAAGGAAACCAACAGAATACAGGAGAGTCTATCTGAGAGAAATAATGACCTAAAATAACTATTTAAATGATCCGATCAGACTAAGCTTTGAACTGAATTGGACATTCAGTTATTTTCCCCCCAGATCCAGTGGGCAAGAGCTCAGGAAGAAAGTAATATTTGTGTCAGAAAATAACTCAGAGTCAGTTAGTAGTTATTTTGCACACAAATTGTGTCCACACACGTGAGAGAATCTGTTTATAGACAGAGCCAAGGAACAAAGGCAAAAACAGTATTTATAAAGCAAAGGAGAGAAATAAAACACAATCAGACTGTACATTTTGGGGGGAAATTGATAAGCTGGTAATTACTAAATTGAGTAAATCAAATAAGGGTATCAAGGAAACCATTTTATTGTTTATGGATTCTTGAAAAAAACTTCAGAGTTCATCTGAGAAGCATTTATGTGGCAGGCTGCTTCTGAATTATGTCTACTTAATTATGTCTAACAAAACTCTATTTTTGTTAGACCAGTCCTGCGCCATTTCCCACACTAGAATGTTTCATTATTTTACACAGGGTAATGAACTGCATTTTTTCTCACCCACTAAAATAGCTATCTGAATCAGAGAACTCCTTGAGAACCATAGTTAGGATTCTGGAGCCCAGAGAGGGTAAGTCAGATGGGCCTCTATCCTTCTAGAACAGTGTCTGAACATGTGTTTGGCTGGTGTGATACACCTTACATCTCCAATAAGCCTATTTTCAATCATTATTTCCCACAGTGATGGGGGAAATGTCCCCATCAATCCTTTGTCACCCAACTTTGGCCCAGTCCCATTTGTGAAGCCCACTCTGGCTTTGTCTTCCCCTCGTGTGCATGTATGAGCCAAAATATACTGCCATATCCTATAGATGGTGCCCCTTCCTCTCTCCCTTCTTTCACTCTTTTATCTAGTATATTTACTGAATGATAGTGCTGATACAAACAATGCACTGTGCTGGTTCCAGTGATACAAATATCGATTAGGTGCCTCTGTACCTTCAGAGGGCTAACAGTCCATTGAGAATTACACTTCCACAGTCAGCATTTCCCTAATTGTTTTCATTATGTTTGCTCCTGGGGTAAGGTACCATGTCTTACGATTCTTTTATATCCCCTAATAAATAAACCATAACAGGAAGATAGCAGACATTCAATAAACACTTGTGATGGATTAGTGATGGATGAAAATCCTCAAATTATAAGTACTTTTATTTCTCACTGGACAAATGTTTCCTAAACTATGTACTGGGTATTGTGATATAGGGATTTTGTGGTCAAATGATCTTCCTAAACACTAAGTTAAACCAAGATAAATGGGTTTCTTTATAACATAGCTCCTAGGAGGTTTTAAGATAAATATGAGATAACATGAGAGCACCTCGGGGTGTCCAGCAAGATATACTTTCAGATATGTGTCAAGAGACCAGCGATTCTCAAGTTGGTCTTGAAAGTTGAGGAGTTATTCAAGAGTGAGTACAAACGTGACTCAGTGCCCAGACACAGAAGCACAACTCTGTCCATCGTCAGCACGGCTCAACCCTGTCTGCTGTGCTTCCCCCAAACTAATCTATAATTCTCCCATGTAATTTGAGCCTTGAGGAAAAAATTCTCTAATACATCTAAAAACTATGACCAAGAAACTTTTGGAAAAAAGGTGAAATAGTAAAACTAGTATTAAAATGTACCTTAAAACAAAAATCACTAAAGCAGTGTATCGCACTGTGTACCATGACAGAAGATAGAACTAAATATCAGGCCAAAATAGACACAACTTATATACTTAGGGCTTTATGACATGTTACATGTGATACAAGTCTAAAATCTCTTAGTCACACTTACAAAATTCAAAAATTTCTGAAAACTGAATGTTTTTTTAGAACTTATCAGGCAGCAAAACCTAGCAAGGACTGATTTATAGACATTACTTATATCACTTAGTGTGAATGTTTTACTGTGAAAATATTAAAGTACTTTAGTACAGGGAACTGTTTCAGACCCCACTACAGTTGTTATACACTATATGGTCTATGTGCTACATTACTTTCTAAAATCCCAAACATTATGAGTTCCAAAATACATCTAGCCCCAGAAAGTTCAGAGAAGGGGTTGTGGTCCAAATTTCAATTCAAAAAGGAAAGGGGTGGATTTTGTAAGTAGTATTGAAATGAACAACTGACTAACACTTTAGAAAAATATGTTGGATCCATTTTTTTACTTTAAACACTTTTAGTGACTTAAAGATTTAAATATAATTATAAAAGTGCTGGAAGATAATATAGTTGAATTTGTAGAGTCTGAAAAGAAAATGTCTCTCTAAGTCTTACATGGATAGATTTAAATAAATGAAAGTCTTAAACTTCTGTATCTCAAAAAGGAGCTTTAATAAAATCGAAAAGCAACAATATACTGAGAAAATATTTGCAACATGACAATAGGTTAATATCCTTAATATGTAAAGAACACTTCTAAGTAGACTAAAAAAATAATTAAGAAAAAGATAAACACCAAGGAAAATAGGAGCAAAGGAAATGAACACTCAATTCATTAAAAAAATACAATTGTCAAAGAAAACACACATATAAAGTTCAATATTACTACTAATAAAATAATTCAAAGTAAAACAATGAGATGATGTGTTTAACTTACTGACCGGTCAAAAAATTTTTTCTACTGATCAGGATTAGTGAATTCAAGGTATACTGAATACAGGGAAACTGGTGTTTTCACGTATTGCTAATGAAAGCATAAATGTTACAGCTCATTAGAGGAACCTTTGGCAATGTATATCAAACCTTTAAAATGTGCACAACCTTTTATCTGGACATTCCACTTCTAGGAATTTTTCAATAGGAAATAATTATGGATATGCACCAGAAAACTGACTAAAATGATGACAAAACATTGTTTTGCAACAGTAAAAAAAATTGCATACATAAATTTCAAAATTAAGAAGATTAGTAAAATAAAGCTTTTGACTAGAATATCATCATCCATTTAAAATAATGCTATAGAATATTTAATAATGGGAAATGGCAACAATATACTACCTGAAAAAATTGTCTCATAAAGTAAATAAGGGAACTTCCCTGGTGGCACAGTGGTTAAGAATCCGCCTGCCAATGCAGGGGACACGGGTTCGAGCCCTGGTCTGGGAAGATCCCACATGCCGCAGAGCAACTAAGCCCATGTGCCACAACTACTGAGCCTACGCTCTAAAGCCTGCAAACCACAACTACTGAGCCCGCGTGCCACAACTATTGAAGCCCGCGTGCCACAACTATTGAAGCCCGCGCACCTAGAGCCCGTGCTCCGCAACAAGAGAAGCCACCACAATGAGAAGCCCGTGCATCGCAACAAAGAGTAGCCCCCGCTCGCCACAACTAGAGAAAGCCCACGTGCAGCAATGAAGACCCAACACAGCCAAAAATAAATTAATTAAAATTAATTTACTTTTTTAAAAAAGTAAGTAAGATTTTAAATATATATCAGTATATGAGAAGGATATATACTAAAATATTGAGAATAACTACTCAGACTGGTGAGACTGTGGATGGTGTAGCTTTTTTCTTATTTACATCAGTTTATCTCTATAAACTAAATTTTCTACAATATTAATACATATACATGCATGAATCTTGCAATTAAAAAAAGACTCTTTTTAATATTGCTTCTTTTCCTGTTACCCACCAATATATATATGTTACTACTCATTTTTAAAACCTGTCTTCTGTCCACATTTGTCCCAACATAATTATCTTTTCCCTCATTTTATTTCAATCTTTGAAAGATAAAATATAATTCAGAAGAAAACAAGAAATTTACAAAAAGAGACAAAAAACATAAAATACTATTAACACCTTTGCTTTCAAATTACCAACAGCCTGTTAAACTTTTTTGAGTTAAACTTTTTTGAGAGGCTGGGTAGTGTAAATTAATGCAGGGCAATGGAAGGTTTATGAATTCTTATTTAATAACTGCATTAAACTATATTTACTGCTACTTAAAAGTGAACTGAGATGAGAGCAAAGACTGTGTAGAGATAAGGGTGGGACTCTGTCACACTGTTCTGGGCACTGGGGATGCACTATAGCATTTAATCCTCAAAAACGCTTCAGGAAGTCCTGTAAATGATGCTTAAAGAGGTAAAGTAACTTGCCTGTTAACACACAGTAAAGAAATTTAAAGAACTGAGATTCAAATGCAGGCATGTCTGACTCCAGGGCCCATGGTTTTTAATTACGTCTCGGATACATCAGGAAATATGATTTAAAAATGGAGGAAATAGTAACAGACAAATTGGCAAATTCTTCCTTCATATTAGAGCATTTGATTATGAAAGATCAGAGTTAAAAATCAGAATTCTAGGGCTTCCCTGGTGGCGCAGTGGTTGAAAATTTGCCTGCCAATGCAGGGGACATGGGTTCGAGCCCTGGTCTGGGAAGATCCCACATGCCACGGAGCAACTAGGCCCGTGAGCCACAACTACTGAGCCTGCGCATCTGGAGCCTGTGCCCCGCAACGAGAGGCCGCGATAATAAGAGGCCCGCGCACCGCGATGAAGAGTGGCCCCCACTTGCCGCAACTGGAGAAAGCCCTCGCACAGAAACGAAGACCCAACACAGCCATAAATAAATAAATTTTAAAAAAAAATCAGAATTCTATTTATATGAATTGACATTTGATGACATTAATAAGAAAATAAATTACATTTAGAGACTTTAGGAGAATTTGTTTTAGGTTTGTACAAAAAAAACCCAAAAAACCTAGATTAAGATCCACTGACCGGCAACAGCTATCATCAAACGTATTAAAGGACTTGTGTATAATTCCTTACCAAACATTCACTTCATCTCTAGGATTATCAAAATTAACACCCAATGTTATTTTTCCACTCTGAAAATTTCTATTAATGCATTCTAATACAATTGATTAGTACAGTTAATGAGAACTCAGAGGTACTGTTAACAGTTTTGTATTTAATAGCTTGGACCTCTTCCTATGCACATAAATAGAAATACAAGTACATATAAAATATATGGATTTTATGTTTACAGAAATGGTATCACCGCCATATTATTTGGCAACTTGCTTTTTATTGCATGGCAATGTCTTCAGCTGTCCCTTACAAAACATCTTAAGCAGATCTAGAACTACCTAGTACATACAGGTATTAAAATTTCATCCAACCTTGTTCAAAATTTCAGTGTCATGCCTGATTTCAAGCTCTCCTCTAATCATAGTACAAGCTAGATTTGTGACATGAGAAGTTTGGGATAGGGAAAGAAGCACATTGGCTTTTTATTTTCATACTTCCTCAGTTCTTCTGCTGCTGGGAACACATCACTTTTGCTCCCATTTCACTGAAGAGAACTTAGTCACAGGGCCACCTCCAACTGCAAGTCAGGCTGGGAGATAGTGTCGCCAAGGTCAAAAAGAGAGAATGATTCTGCTGGAAGGCTAGAAGTCTCCAACACACTGCTGCTCTATATAGGGTGACCATGTGATCTACTGTCCAACCATGATACTCTTGAGAGTGAAATAATTCATCTGAGATAACAAGTGAACTCTAAGACTGTCTGGGGAAAACTTTCTTCTCTGTTTAATAAAGTCTTCTCTAACCTCTCTTCAGGTTGCTTTTCCCAAGGCAATCTGTCATCCTTTTTGTGCTGCCAGAGCAGTCTATTCATAACTCTAGCACACCAGCTCATACATTTGTATGATTAGTTATTTACTATCTTTCCATCTACTAGGATGGGCCTATACTCTGCACTCTGCACCCTTGGCCATCTTTAAGGTTACTGATCCTTTTCCTGTTCCATTTGGTCCTGGTTAAGACATAATAATCATGACAAACTCTGCCATTATAGGGCAGGGCAACTGGTTCAGTCCTGAATAATCACAAAACAGCATTCACACTGACCTGTTCAGGAGTGATCAAACTTGGAACAGAACCCTTCCATGAGCTTTAATGTGTGGTCCCTGAAAGACGGTAGATGCTTCATCCAATGGCTCAACTGCTACTGATCTCCATCATATTGTTGCCATACGGGAATACAGTCCTAAAGTTTGGATATTTTCTCAGTACTTGATCAAAAACTTTAAAAATCTTGAACAGGCAAAACCCACACATATCTGCATTTTTTATTTAGCCTGTTTTTCGGCTCTAAGGCAAAAATCTGACTACGTCACTGTCCACTCAAAACTCTTCAGTGACTCCCCACTGCTCACAGGATACAAACCCATGCTCCTTATCATGGCCTCGTTATCTGGCTTCTTCCTCTTCCCTTGCCTCATTTCTCATCTTTGTCCACAACTCTGACTTGGCCTTACTCTATGCCACCAAAATCCCATTTCTACAGCTACTCACCAATGCCCCTACACCCTGATATTGTGAGAGAATCTCAAGATCCATTCTTTACATCCCCTATCCCATTCTGAGCCTTCTCCACCACCACTGAGAATTACCACCATAGTCATTGTGTTATAACCTCGAGTTTTATTGTGGGTTAAGAAAGTTACAAGTATAAAAATAGATGGCCATAACTCTAGGTTATACTACCACCACCTCCCTTACACACACACACACACACACACACACACACACTGACTCTGGTTTAACTCGACCAGGAAGACTGCTTTGATTGGTTCTAGGTCCTAGGCATGGGAGCCCATCTTTGATGCTTCTACAGTAACTGTGCAGAGTGCTATCACAGCACTTATGCAGTGAATTGGTGTCTCTTGCACACTGATCTCATCCACCAGACTCTGAGCTCCTCTAAAGTAGGTTCTGAATCTATATTCAACTCTATATCCTTAATGCCCAGCACACAGTAGATACTTGACAAATATTGGTTAAACTGAATAAAGCTGAAGACTTGGAAAACTATGGCTGGAATACATAGAATTCTCAAAAGAAATTCCAGAAATTCCTGAAGTTTGGTACTATATATAAAATTAAGGAGGATAATGACTCCATCTTCTGGAACCATGTTCATCATCCAAATCTGGCCTTTTAAAATATAACGGGTGACCTCCATTACAAGGTTAGGTAAGGCTGTAAGAGAGAACCCTGAGGCTGCATTTTATAATCAGCTCCATCCTCTCTAGAGCCTTAGTGTCCATTCCTGTTGGCAAAGGCTAACGTGGACCCTACTACGTGCTTTTTCTTCCCAGCTGTTAAGCCTCGTGTTCTGAAGGGACAGGAGCCACAACTGCCAGTGGTCATTCTGACCAGAAACATTTTGACACATAAACATTTAGCATATAAACTTGTAACTAATATATAAACTCAGGACAAAATTTAGTTTTGGTTTTCAGAAGTTGATCTGGATTCTAAATTTTTACTGTCCTATACTTCAAATCCTGTTCTTTAAAAAAATAAAGTTGACTTCTGTTGATGAGAGTGGTTTGAATTTGGGTGCTGGAATGACTAATTTACTTTCTCTAAAATGGATTCCCTTCTGTTCTCTAAAATTTTTGATCTCTCAATTTTATCAAGTACATAGATACTTTGCTTATTTTTATGTTCAATATTCTGATTTATCATCATCATCTACCATTAGAGAAGAGAGAATTTGTTGAGGCCTTACTATGTGCCCGGCACTGTGTTTAGTGTTTTACTTGCATTTCCTCACTCATCTTTAAGAAAGATGAGTGAGAAAATCCAAGTATTGTAGAAGAGAATAATAAAGCATGTTTAAATTATATGTCCTAAAACATGGCCAAAATCTCTAGACACAAACTTTGAAATCTCTGTGGAAAAAACAAATCTCTTCCCTCTGAATTCTTCTAGTTTTTTGTGTCATATGTATAGCATTTTGCATCAACACCACTCAAAAAAAACATTGAATACATATTATGTGTTAGTCCTAGAAAACAGGGGTTATCAAGACACTTCCCTCATAGACCTTAAAATCTTAGAAAGCAGATAGATGTGGGACAAACAGCAGTAAGTATGATAAGCATAAAAAAAGTGCAGAATTTACAGGGAGAGCTAACCTAGGCTTGGGGCCAGAGCAAGAAATACTTCTCTTAGCTAGAAATGTTACTACGCTAAAGATGGGCAAGAAGTCACCAGCTCAGGTATGACAAGGAAGAGCATTCTAGGCAGAGGAAGTGCTAGTCACCTGTTCCACAAAACATCTTGTACAGTATCTTACCTAATCTTCAAAACAATTCAGAAAGGAATCATTATTGCCATTTTACAGATAAGAAAACTAAGACACAGAGAGTAGATCAATTGATCAATTGATAAAATTGGAACCCTTGCCTATCAGAATCCAGAGCATTTCCACTATGCTTAACTTCCTCGGACAGCTGCCTGCATCAGCAGGGTTAGTAAACTTTTTCTGTAAAAAGACAGATAGTAAATATTTTAGGCTTTGCATACCAAGAAGGAACATCAAGGATAAAATACAGGAACTTGAATAACAAGAGAAAAAAACCAAATTTTCATAAACTTTTGAGGAAATTCAAAATATAATAATAATAATAATAATTGAGTACAATGTTTTGTACTACAAGTCCACTAATGAGAAAAATAAAATTCTTTGCGGGGGAATAACATTTCACTTAATCAAAAGAATTGCAAATATTCACCTGTGAAAATCATTCTTAACTTGTGGATCATACCAAAACAGGAAACCAGTC
This sequence comes from Balaenoptera musculus, assembly GCF_009873245.2. NCBI lineage: Eukaryota > Metazoa > Chordata > Mammalia > Artiodactyla > Balaenopteridae > Balaenoptera > Balaenoptera musculus. The sequence continues at coordinate 82,186,532 of NC_045792.1, forward strand.
AGATTTGGCTCATGCGCTATTGTTTAGCAACCCCTGTACTAGGCCATGACCATCAAGAGTAGTACTGTCCAACAGAAAGCTAATGTGAGGCACACATGTAATCTTAAATTGTCTAGTAGCCACATTTTAAAAAAGGTAAAAAGAAACAAGTTAAATTTATTTTAGTAATTTATTTAACCAAAATATTACCATTTAAAAACACAATCAATACAAAAATTATTAATGAAATATTTTGCCATGCTATTTCATGCCAAATCTTTGAAATCCAGTGTGAATTTCACACTTACAGCATGTCTCATTTGGACTAGCCACGTGTCAAGTACAGCACAGCTCCAGAGAAGAGGTCTGTTGGCTAGGAACGTAAAAATGAGAAAAGCAGATAATATAGCATCTATGTTCAACTGAAGAGTATGAATTCTGTCTAAAGGTGGCAACTGCCACTCAGCCCCACAAAATGTTGTCATGTGGAAAAGTGGTCTAGGGTATTGCCAGATGTTCCAGATTTTCTAAGAAACCAAAATCTAGAATTTAAAGTAAAAATCTCCTGATTTCTAGATATCAGCAACTAATTTTTTTTTAATTTATACATACTGTGCAGGTCAAACAATTCAAATCTGCATACTGTATTTGTCTATGACTATCTCCACATTTATGTCCTCTATCCACGTCTGTCTTTTCAGTATCTAAGCCATAGTCCTCATAGGTACTCAATATATTATAGGACTTTCAAGTTAAGGCAATAAATATTTGCCAATAAAATACTCTTGAGTATTTCAAAGGAATAATAATGGATGATAATAAAATTAATTATGGAAGCAATCATATCTACATTTTAAATCACCTTATAAAAATAAGTTTACCTACTGAGATTATTCAGTAGTGTTTTAAATAATAAAATTCTTCAATTAAAAGTATCCATAACCACAATAGCCAAAAGGTAGAAGCAACCCAAATGTCCATTGACAGAAGAATCGATAAATAAAAGGTGGTATTACATGTAGTAGAATATTACTCAGCCCTGAAGGAAGGAAATTCTGACACATACTACTGATATACTGATATGGAGGAACCTTGAAAACACTTTGCCAAGTGAAATAAGCCATGCACATAAGGACAACTATTGAACAATGTCAATTTGTTCAAACTGTGGTAAAACTCTTTTGGATGAATAAAAGAGTTGATAAGTTTGATTGATAATGAACACTGTTTATATTCAAATAAGCCCTTCCAAAGTATCTGAGAATACTTCAGAACTGTTGCTTTCCTGAGTATTTTATGTATTCCCTCCTAATATTATTTTCAGAATTACTGGGAATTTGTGCCAATAACAATAATACTTCCCTACTTTGAGGGAAATTTACTGTTAAGAAAATCAAATGAGATAACTTTAACCCAGAAAAATCACATCATAAACTACAAAGCACCATACAAATATTTTTATTATCAAAGAACTAATAAAGCAAAGTTCAACTTTTACCCTGGTTCCATCAATATCACATATTCTGAAAACAAGTCTGAATTAGTAATTTACCAAAATGGCTTGCTTTCCTCCAGCCACGCTTACTGGCAAAATATTCTCCATTTCCTCTAATCCAGGTAGCAACAAAAAGCTACACTGGCTGTCCACTCTGGGATTTTTAAGTACGGTTTTATAGGGCAAATGCTTCCCGAGACTATTTGGATACCTCCTCTGTGACCCAGCTAGATTTGCATTTATAGAGAATTCAGAGCAGGATGCTTCTAGCTCAATACTTTGAACATCTAGTATCAAAGAACTCCCATCTCCATTTTCCAATGCACCGTCTGTGGCTGGAATTCATTTCTGTGGGAGGTCATAGAGTCAAACACTATGACTGAGAAAGGAACTGTTATTCACAGTGCAGGCAGTAAGTGTGAGCCCAGATTGCAAGGGCAATCAAATCTCATGCTTCAAGAAAGAAAATGATCATTTGCAAGGTCAGGAAGGAATTTCCTTTTCTCCTTTAATAGGAAATACCAGGCAACTTGACGGATGAATTGTGGGGGAGGGGAAATTTATCTTGGTTCGAAAATACAAAGTATTCATGATACTCCTTTTACCAAAAAGATCAATGGATTAGCTATGTAGGTGGCATGATCTTCTGTGAAAGGTCTGTATCCCATGTTTCCTATCATTCAATGTGATATACGTGCCTTGGTAATAACCCCAACCAATTCTTTATTTGATGGTCATAATAATGGAATTTTAGCTCCATTAATTCATTAATTTCTGATGACCTTAATGCAGCAACGCTTTAGCAATTAATTTTAATGTCACTTTAGTTTCCTTAAAATTTGCAGTTTTCATAACGTAAAAAATTTATTAATCAATGATTATAAGCACTTAACCATTATGTAAGACTTACTTTCGATACACTGAATAAGTAAACATGCATGTTTCATGAATAAAGTTCCTAAGACCGATCACATATTTTTAAATATAGGTCCTTTAATATCTTTTAGGTTATGCTGAAATAATCTAATCAACACAAGACACAAATTTAACACTTTTTTAATATTTGTTTTTATTATGATATCCATTACATACAAGATTGAGAATTATACCTCAGAGCTTCCCAAGTTATGAAACTAATTGATTTGTGACAACTGTGCTTCT